>NW_018744304.1:0-1200000 GCF_001683475.1 Chenopodium quinoa | reverse complement strand
TTACATATGATTAGACAAGAGTTGATACCGCTAACTAAGACCACTAAGAATTCAACTTCGTTATCAAACATTAGTAGATATGGCTATATCTACTTAATGTCAAATAAATCTGAATCTTTCGAGAAATTCTAAGAATTTCAGAAAATAGTTGAAAATCAACTTGACAAGAAAATTAAAGCACTTCGATCGGATCGAGGTGGCAAATATTTGAGCCATGAATTCGACAATCACTTGAAAGAAAATGGTATTCTTTCAGAGTTGACACCTCCAGGAACTCCTCAATGGAACGGAGTATCCGAACAGAGGAACTGAACCTTGTTAGACATGGTTCGATCAATGATGGGTCTTAGTGAACTTCCTATCTCTTTCTGGGGACATGCGCTACAAACCGTGGCACTAACACTGAACCGAGCTCCGTCAAAAGCTGTTGAAAAGACTCCATATGAATTATGGACTAAGAAACCTCCTCAGTTGTCTTTTCTTAAGATTTGGGGATGCGAAGCATATGTCAAACGATTAATTTCCGACAAACTTCAACCCAAATTGGATAAGTGTTTCTTTGTGGGATACCCAAAAGGAACCAAAGGGTATTACTTCTACAATAAATCCGAGAACAAAGTGTTTGTTGCTCGTGATGATGGCTTTTTGGAGAAGGAACACCTTTCCAAATTGAAAAGTGGGAGGAAAATCAAACTCAACAAAGTTCGAGAGGACGAGCAACAATGTCAACTTGATAAAACTAACAATCTAAGTGCTTTGGAAGCAGATGAGAAGATTGGTCAGAATCAAACAGAGAATGTAAATGCTCAACCCATTACCCTTCGTAGGCCGCAACGGCAAAGATCTCAACCAGACATATACCTTGGTATTGTCTTAACCGATGATCAAGACATCCTAGTTATGGATGGAGATGAGCCAGCGACATACAAGCAAGCTATGACGAGCCTCGACTCTGCTAAATGGCAAGAAGCCATGAAATCCGAGATGGACTCCATGTCTGAAAATCAAGTCTAGGACTTGGTGAATTTGCCCGAGGGTTACACATACATTGGTTGCAAATGGATCTTCAAATTGAAGACAGACAAAGATGGAAATGTATCAGTATACAAGGCTAGACTGGTGGCAAAAGGTTATAGACAAATCCATGGGATTGACTATGATGAAACCTTTTCACCAGTTGCAATGCTAAAGTCTGTCCGGATTATCCTAGCGATTGCTGCATATTACGATTATGAAATATGGCAAATGGATGTCAAAACCGCCTTCCTAAATGGGATTTTGGAAGAAACTGTGTACATGACACAGCCTGAAGGTTTTGTTAATCCAAGCAACGCTGGAAAGATATGCAAGCTTAAGAAGTCCATTTATGGACTAAAGCAAGCTAGCAGGAGTAGGAATCTGCGATTTGATGAAGCCATCAACAAGTTTGGTTTTATCAAGAATCCAGATGAATCTTGTGTCTACAAGAAGGTCAGTGGGAGTGACATCGCATTCCTAGTCCTATATGTCGATGACATACTGCTCATTGGAAACAGCAGAAAATTACTGGAGTCCATAATGGCCTGGTTGGGAAAGTGCTTTTCAATGAAGGGCTTAGGAGAGGCACAGTACATATTAGGCATCAAGATCTATAGGGATAGATCTAAGAGGATGATTGGATTGAGGTAGAGTACTTACATTGATAAAGTATTGGCACGATTCAACATGGAGAATACCAAGAGAGGGCATCTACCCATGTCCCATGGCGTAACTCTCAGCAAGAAACAGTGTCCACAGACACCTGTTGAGCGAGAGAGAATGGATCATATTCCATATGCTTCGCTAATTAGGTCGATCATGTATGCCATGATATGTACCAGGCCAGATGTCTCGTATGCCTTGAGTGCTACGAGCCAATACCAATCAAACCCAGGAGAGGCGCATTGGACTGCGGCCAAGAATATCCTGAAGTACCTGAAAAGGAACAAGGATAAATTCTTGGTCTATGGTGGCCACAAAGACTTGGTTGTTGAAGGTTGCACCGAAGGTTGCACCGACGCTAGCTTCCAAACTGACAGAGACGACTTCAGGTCACAGTCAGGGTACATATTCTGTCTGAATGGAGGAGCGTTTAGCTAGAAGAGTGCCAAGCAGAGCACCACTGCAGACTCTACAACTGAAGCCGAGTACTTGGCAGCTTCAAAAGCCGCTAAGGAGGCTGTTTGGATTCGCAAGTTCATCAGTGAACTTGGTGTTATACCCTCCATCAAGGGTCCGATAGATCTCTACTGTGACAAAAATGGAGCTATCGCTCAGGCAAAAGAGCCAAGAGAACACCAGAAGGTCAAACATGTGCAAAGGCGATTTCACATGATAAGGGAATGGAAATCCGAAGGTGAAATTAGAATTTGCAAGATCGACACGGATGATAATGTGGCTGATCCTTTGACTAAACCTCTGCCTCAAGTGAAACACAACAAGCACATTGAGGCAATGGAAATCAAGCACGTCGGAGACTGGCTTTGAAGTTACCTGTACATGTGTTTTAAATAAACTAGATGTTTAAATGTAAGACACTGTATTGAAACCATTCATTTATGGAGTAATTAATTTTTCATGCAAAATTACTATTCACTCCATTGCTATTTAATTGTGATTTAGAATTAAATATTGAGTCCATTTGATTTATGGAAATATTCAAAACAGGGTATCAAGACCATGTCTTGGATAAGGAAACACCTGTTAAGTGAACATTGAATATTTAAATCGAAAATTATCCCTAATCAAGGTCATCTAAATGATGGACGATTGATGACCACCAGAGATTAGTGTGTAGTATGATTTACAGCACCGTTTCTTGTGCTGCAAGGACATGATTGTCATAAATCATTTGCACAAGTGCCAGTTTGGAACTGCACTGGATAGACCTATGAGAGTACTTTGAGAGATTCAAAATTGTCATAAGTACATTTCTCATTATAGCTATCGAAACCTGTTTCCTCATTCATGAGTGTTGTGAAGTTTTCTTGTTTGAGTACTAATCTCCTTGATGTTGCCTAACGTCTGCCGTAACTAGGGATCATAACGGGAATACTCGGGAGATTAGGTCCTCTTAGTAAGAGAAACTTACAATGCGAGACTAGGAATGTCCCCCTATTAACAATAGGGAACATGTCTTTGTTGTTTACAAGGCCGCTCGAAGAGCGTGACTGTGAAAATGCATGGTCGTGCTCAGATGGGTTTTAGAAATCATCTGCTTATTGACAGTTGAACTCGGAGATCGAGAAACTCTTTTGAACGAAGTAAGGATGACGATGAATCTTACCTTATAGTTCACGAAGAGACATTAAGTGACATAGGAAATGGGCTATACACTATATAAGGAATGGTGTCCTTCCAACAAGTGTATTATTTAGATAGAGGGTTCAAAATTATTACAAAGCTAATTCTTCAGTAAGGTCAAGTGATCGGAATGCCTAGGTGGAGGCCGCTTCCGATCAGTAATATTAAGGTATAATTAATATTACAGCTTAATCTTAACTGAACCCTTCGGGTCGAACCTTATCGAACAACCGATCCGAGACGACAAATCAATCCGAAGGATTTAATGAGTCATCGGAGTTTTACAAACACAGACGTTGGATATCGAGCCTAGGGCGTCGAAACCGAGCGTCGCAAAATCACAAGCAACAAGTACGAGCATAGTCGTAGCATCACATTAGCCTAGCCATGTGAAGTGCTAGGCTAGGCTAGCTCATCGCAAGCCTAAGCACACCATGTGTGTGTTAGGCGCGCCCTAGGGCTGTCGCACCATCGCAGCACAAGCACAACACTATCCCATGGCTAGGCCTATGCGTGTGTGCGTGTGCATATGCTTAGGGCTGTCGCACCATCACAGCACATAGCATAGCACCATCGCAGTGCTGGGCCTAGCGTGCATATACGGCATGGCTGGGCCTTGCGTGCATGTGCGCTATGGCTGGGCTTGCGTGTGCGTGTGCAATGACTAGGCAGCAGCGCCTAGCTAGCAGCACACAACGCTTAGCAAGCAGCAGCAACGTAGGCACTGCCTAGCACAGCCACATGCATCAAGCTTGTGCTGGCTGGGCTGGTGTTAGCTGGCTGCCAGCCCAGCAGCACACATGAGGTCGGGTTTGTGAGGGGTGAGGACCAACCCTTGGGCAAAGCCTTGGGGAGCAAGGCAATGGTCACCCCCTATCTCTTGGTCCTCACCTAAATCTCTCTCTCCTCTTGACACTTGTTGCATAGTGATTGCCTTGATTAATTATATAATTTAGAATTAGATTAATTATCAATTTTACTCATTCTCCCACATTGGTTGGGGAATGAAAACCAAGGGTTCATTTCCCTACAAATACCAAGGCTTGGGTATTTGAGAAAGAACACACTTGAGTGGAATAGTAAAGGAAACTCCATTGTTGAGTATACCTTGAAATTCGTAAAACTCCAAGTTTTTATTTTGTTCGGGCCTTGACTAACCTTCGAGGCTTAGGACGATCGGGTCGGGTTCGAGGGTACAATCCCGTTGGAAGCCTCGCATTATGGAGGTTTAAGTAATAGCTCGTTGTAAGAGCAAAGCACGCGTCGAGGGTATATTTCTTATCCTTACTCTAAATTGTGTTTTAATTATGTTTTGCTTGTATTAGTTGCTTTAATTATGGGGGCGGGTCTTGGGGGGTTTCATTCCGCGTAGTGAGGGTCACTACAAAACCCTACAGTATGCAGGTATTCTGCGGGAGGCCGAGTCATAAATTTAAGCATCAGATTTCTATTTGCTTACAAAAGCTGAAGAACCGGCAAAGAGCGCAGAGAAAAAACCCCCTTCTCAGCAAGAATCGGCCGGCAATAAGAGAAATCAAACAACAAGAGAAAAGAGGTTTGGGTGGTTGACTTCCAACAGACCAAATCCATAAAAACTAAGACGTACAAACCACAATATGAGTTTAACAGAGATTGTTACTCGATCTTGAAGGAGATCAAGGTCAAGTTCGAGTTTGAGAAGCCACAACCTTTGAGGGGGCCAACTCAATAAAGATATAAGGACAAGTATTGCCATTACCATAAGGATGTGGGGTATGATATTAATGATTGCAATAACCTAAAACAGTTGTTGGAAAAGCTGGCTGAGAAGGGCATGTTCAACTCGTACGTAATGAAGTCTAAGTTCACTTACTCTGGGGCGGACAAAAAATCCGAGAAGAAGAAGAAGAAGAAAAAAGATGGAGAGGATGGAAATAGTACATACTCAGGATTTGTGGCCGTTATTTTGGGCAGCTTTGCTGCAGGAGGCCCAACCATTGAAAGGAATGAAGGAAGATGTTAAGCAAGTGGGAAAGGTAATGCGCGCGGAAAACATTTAGGTTGAACCCTTTCCTGAAGTGACTGTCTGCGAGGCGAACAGAGGCAAGATCAAAACCCCCCACGACGATTTAATTGTGTTTATATTGAAAATGGCCAACTTGAAGGTCGAACAGGTGTTGATAGACACAGGCAGCTTGTTCCACATTATCAGCTTAGCTTCCTTAAAATACTTGAAATTTCCAGAAGATATTCTAAAGGATATCTCCCACCCGTTAGTTGGGTTTGGAGGGAGTATTATCCATCCTGTGGGCCAGATAAATTTTCCTGTCCGCTTCGATCCAAAGAGAGAAGAGAGGGACCTGGTCGTCTGCTTCTTAGTTGTTAAAGAATTGACAGGATATAATGCCATCATCGGCCGCTCGACTCTGAACTCAGCAAAGGCTGTAATTGTCCTCATTTAATGCTGATGAAGTTTTAGCGGTCGGACCAAGTGATGTCAAAAGACTGCAATCAGTTCGCCGTGAAGCCAACCTCGCTCGGACATAGCAAGGCATCCGAGAAATACTCCGAATGAGGGTCACTCCAAGCACAAAATGTCGGTAAGAAGCGAAAGTCAATCAAGGAAGATCATACGGACATAGTGTTGTACCCAGACCGGCCTGGTCAGACGGTCAAGGTTGACACTATGGCCATTGGCTTGCTTGGAGATAACTTGATAAATTTGTTAGGGGAGTTCACAGATGTGTTTGTTTTCCAAGTTCATGAGATGCCATTGGCTTGCTTGGAGATAACTTGATAAATTTGTTATGGGAGTTCACATAAGCTGACAGTTAACCCTACCGTTAAGCCTATCTGGCAGAAAAAGAGAAATCATGGTGAAGAAAGGAATCAGGCGGCCGCAATTGAGGTGAAAAAATTATTGGACACCAGTTTTATTCAACAAAGTTATTACCCTAACTGGGTGGCCAATGTACTCTTGGTCTAGAAACCGAATGAAACTTGGCGGATGTGTGTTGATTATACTGATCTCAACAAGGCATGCCCAAAGGATAGCTTTTCCTTGCCTAAAATTGTCTGTCTAGTCGATTCAACGGCCGGACATGCCTTGATGAGTTTCATGGATGCCTATTCTGGATTTCACCAAATCCCTTTATGGGAAAAAGATCAAGAGAAAACAGCTTTTGTGACTGAGCAAGGGTTGTATTATTACAATGTTATGTCGTTCGGCTTAAAGAACGCCCCTATATTTCAGCGACTCATCAATACGGTCTTTGGAGATCAGATCGAACGGAATACGGAGGCTTATATTGATGATATGATTGTTAAATCAAAGAAGCCGGTTGACTATTTGAGTGATTTGCGAGAAAATTTTACCGAACTCAAGCGGCATAAGATGATGTTAAATCCAAGGAAGTGTGTCTTTGTTGTTGAGTCCGGCAAATTTCTTGGATTTTTTATCGATCAACGTGGTATTGAAGCTAACCCTGAGAAGATCAAAGCGGTCTTAGACATGAAATTGCCCAGAACCATAAAAGAAGTTCAGAGGTTGACCAGCTGCTTAGCTGCCCTCGGACGGTTTCTATCAAGATTAGGGGACAAGTGTCTCTATTTTTTCCAAACAATCAAGAAAAATGATATGTTCGAGTGGAATGAAGAGGCCGAGGAAGCCCTCATCCAGTTGAAAAATCACTTACATACTCTCCCTTGGCTTGTTAGTCCACTCAAATATGAAAAGTTATACATGTATCTTACAATTTCTAACCACTCCTTAAGTGCAGTCTTGCTTGCTGAAAGAGACGGCCACCAGATCCCCGTGTACTTCATCAGTCATGTGTTGTAAAATGCCGAACTTAGGTAACCACCCATTGAGAAGTTCAGTTTGGCACTATTAATCGAGTCAAAGAAGCTAAGACCATACTTTCTTGCTCATTCAATTGTAGTCTACACGGACCAACAGTTGAAGAAGTCGTTCACCACCCTTGAAGCAAGTGGTCGAATGCTCAAATAGGCCTTGGAAATGAGAGGGTTTGACATTTTATTTAAACCTAGAAAAGCAATCAAGGGTCAAGCCTTTGAAGATTTTTTGGCTAAAATGACGCTGCCGGATAGGATGCCGGCAGGGGATCAGGTATAGAAAGTGTTCGTTGATGGGAGTGCAACAATGACCGACTGTGCTGCTGGTATCATTTGCTTATCTCCGGAGGGAGACAAGTTTGAGTATGCTTTGAGATTTTAGTTCCATGCCTCAAACAACAAGGCAGAGTATGAATCCCTCTTGGCCAGCCTTAGAATGTGTAAGTTGGAAGGGGCAACCAAGGTTGATGTGTGTTCGGACTCTCAGCTAATAGTCAACCAGGTGAGCGGTGATTATGAGGTTAGGGAGCCAAAAATGATGAAGTATATTCAAAAGGTTAAGGAAGAGGCCAAGGGCCTAGAACATTTCACGCTGCAACAAGTCCCTAGGTCCGAGAACAATCAAGCAAACGCCTTTTCAAAGCTAGCCTCCTCAGCATAATATGATACTCTGTGATCTGTGTTCTAGGAAGTTAAGGAAAAGCGGAGCATTGATGTCGAATGCATTCAAACCATTGATCGGAGCTCTACATGGATGGACGAAATTATATCTTACCTTAAAAATTGAGTTTTTCCGAATGACCCAAAGGAGAGTTGGAAGATGAAGAAAAAGGCGGCATGGTTTGAAATGAAGGGGGAAGACTTGTTCGAAAAATCATTTGTTGCACCATATTTGAAGTGTACTACGCCTGAGTGGGGGCATGATGTTTTGGACGACCATCACCAAGGGCATTGCGGATCTTATATGGGCGGACGAGCCTTATCTGAAAAAGTGGTCACCCTCGGGTATTTCTTGTCGACCATGAATTCTGACGCCATAGAAATGGTGAAAAAATGTGATAAGTGTCAGAGATTTGCAACCCTCATACACCGTTCGACAAACAGCCAGTCGGCCCTAAGTAGTCTTCTCCCTTTTGCCAAATTAGGCATCGACATCTTAGGTTCATATACTCCTACATCAGGGCAGCGGCGATATATGTTAGTAGAAGTTGACTACTTCACAAAGTAGGTGGAGGTAGAAGTTGTCCGAGGAATTAAATGGAAAGATGTGTTCGCCTTCATCTATAAGAACATAATCCCACGCTTTGGTGTAGAATAGTCTATGGTCTTAGATAATGGGTCGCAATTCGAGACCGACCATCTTAGAGATTAGCTTAGTGACCAGGGCATAGCACACTGCTTTACTTTGATCGGCCGCCTAAAAGCCAACAACCAGGTTGAGGCCTATAACAAGTTAATGTCCAATGGTATCAATCGAAAGCTTGAGAAAGGAGGCGTCCTATGGGCTGATGAGTTGGTTAGTGTGTAATGGTCCATTCGAACAATGGTGAAAAGGTTATACGGGAGAAACCCCATTCTTTCTTGTCTATGGTACTGAGGTCGTGCTCCCAATTGAGATGTACGAGCTTACTCTTCGAGTGATGCTATATGATGAATCGGCCCATTAGGTGGCCATAAAGACCACTTTAGACTTTGTTTTGGAAGCTACGAGCAATTAGGCGCTTAGACATGAAATATCATCTAAGGATGACAAGGGCATATAGTCGAAAAGTGTCTAAGCGACCGCGTAAGATAGGGGATCAGGTATTGAGGAAAATGAAAGCGGTAAGCCGAGCAAAAGAAGACGACAAGCTAACATCTAATTGGGAAGGGCCCTACCGAATCAGTGAAGAAGTACGAGGTGGTACTTACCGTCTTAAATCCTTAGATGGCCGTCCTATTCCTTGTACGTGGAATACGGACAACCTCAAAAAATATTATGTATAAATTTTTTGTACTTAGCTAAAAAAAGTTGTAAGTACAACTAGATCTAGCAACCGAGCCATGTAATTAAAGCCATAAGGCCAAAACAATGTAATTTTGACCAAATTAATGAAAAGTCAAACGTTATTACTTAATTTTTTACTTTTAGTTTGTTACAAAATTAAGTTGCATTTGACTAACTAATCCCGAGCGAGAAGAAATGTTGTGTGAAATAAAAACGATGGTTGCTAACTACATAGCAACTTGGCCCTCAAAAAGGGAAAGGATGAAAGGCTGGGAGAGGAGCTTAACAAGCTCTCTCCCACATAAGGAACTCGGCTGTGTTGGTCAATTTGCTCCTACAGGGACTCACGGTATCAATTCATCCAGCCATAAAATTGGACGAACGAATAAATTAAAGGTAGCCCAAAATTGTCTAAGGCATTCTAAGTCTAAAGGCAAGGGCATACCTAAGATTTTAAGCTCCCTAAATACTTAGAAATTATCAGGTTAAGATCATATCTGAAATTTCATGAGCATGTCTAAGAGATAGCATCAAAGGACGACTCAGCACAGATAAATGTGAAGCTGAAGTAAACGGCCACATATTTAAATTCATTCAGCATTGGCCTAGTCCAAGGATAATCATTATTATGATTTGATCAACTAAGTAGTCGTCATACCCTTCAAGGTATAAAATCTACGTTAATCAAACTTCTTTAAGTATGAACTAGATAAAATGTCGAATAAAGGGGAACCCAGGATAAATTAATTATAAATAGTTGTACTATAAAACCGCTCAAAATGGAGGCAGAAATAGAAATAAGTTCAAATAAATAAAAATAAGAACAAGATAATAGCACCAGCATAATACACCAAGCTCTTCACTCGACAAACCCCTTGTCATCATCCCCCTTGGCCTGCTCCTCCTCTTTCACCTCTTATTTATCGTCATCCTCTTCATCGTCACTTTGAGGAGGAGAGAGTGTAGCGAAAAATGCAGGAGCGGCCTCCCCAACAGCGGTGACCTCCTCTTTAAAAGAACCATGATTCAACCGCCTGACAAAGTGCTCGAGGTAATACGACACTTCACCAATGTCAAACATTATGGTGAAGGCTTCTTCAAAACAGCTCTTGAGCTTCGCCTGGCCGCCTACTCTATCCAAACCATCTCTTAGGGGGTGATCTCTTTAGGCGCCTTGAGTTTCTCGGTCAGATCCTCAATCGCCTTTTAAAGACGTTCAACCTCCAGGTTGAGAGAGTCCATTTCTTTCAATACGACGTCGAGGGCCTCCCGGCCTGATGTCAGCTCCTCCTTCATCATCTCAGACTCTTCAAAGCCCTCCTTCCATACTGCGACATAGGCAAGAGCGTCATCCCTTTCCTCTCCGCGACTTTGTGAGCAAGTTTTTCTTCATCAAGGACTCGGCCAATTATACTATTTGGTCAATCTGTCTGGCTGACTTCTCGCTAAGGGCGTTGAGGGCGGTGTTGTGCTTGGCCTACTGGATGGCTAGAGTCCCATTATTGGCATCATTCATCCTTTTTATGTCATCCTAGGCCGCGTGAATTTGTCGCCGCTCGCCGGCGCACCAGTCAAGGAAGGCATTGAGCATGAGGAAGATCTTTAGACGGACAGAAACAAGTCAATAAAAGAAATTAAGTGTAAAAACAAACTAACTATCAAAGTTTTGGTAAAGCCGAATAACCTCGGCGCTGAAGTTCAGCATCAGTTTGAGGAACCTCTTCCGTGATGTCTGTACAAATTACGAAACAAGTTAGATAACTGTCAAAGATAATATATGAAAAGCCAAGTTAAAGATCAGACTTCGTACCTTCTATAAGAGATGAGGTGGTTGTGGATGCCTCTTAGAAGACCGAGTGGGCTGTGGTTGCTGAGGCCGTCCTCTGGGCTTGCTGCTACCGCTCCTCGGCAGCCTGAGGAGCTTGCTGATGTTGCTCCTCAGTAAAATTTAAATCCTCGACATACGGAGTCAAGGCGTTTTCGCCGGCCGTTTGATGAAGGGACGGCTCTCCCTCTTCGCCCGTGCGGACAGCTTCCTCTTATGCCACCTTTGTTATTTATGGCTCCAAGGACTTGGATACCCCACCAGATGCCGGCTGGGGTTGGTCTCCTTTAGGCTACTACGGAGTAGCATGCGACTTCGTCTTAGCCACCTACGATGTTGAGGTAGTTTTGGCCGTAGAGGTTTTGCGAGAAACTTAGAAGATTGCCTGTCCTTAGAAGCGGATGTCAACCGCTTCCTCACCGGCTTAGGAGCAGTTATCTAGAAATAAAAGGCGAAAAAATGAAGTACGATACAGCATTCTAGTGAAATTGGAAAGGACACCCTTCCCAACATACCAGCTTGGCAAATTCAAGACAATTACTTTGTTCGAGTAAAGCCAGAGAGGACACCCTTCCTTGCATAGTAGTTCGAAAAAAAAATGGCCGAGTAAAACAAGAAAGAACCTGCCTTCCTTGCATAGCAAGTCAGACGGGAAAAAGGACAAGTACCTCCTTAGCCGTTTCGTAATTCTGCTTTAGCAGCTTGTAGCATTCGAGGACGAACTCGGACATGTCCGTCTCTCCCTTCTGCTCCATGCCAAGCTTCGACATGGCCTCCTCTAATAAGAAAAGGAAACAAGAATTAGATTATTTTTTAATAAAAGTTATTCGAACGTTTAAGTCACGAAGTTCCGCCATCAGGATAGTTCCGGTATAGGTCGCACACCGACATAAATATTGGGTCCTTAAGCCAGTCAGTCAAGGGGATCCAATTAGATGGCACGGACACCAGCTTCCCACCTCTATGCACCTTCTTTAACCTTGAAGTATTTAACTTGATGCGCATGGTCAGGATGAACAGGCGGCCTAGTAGGCCTGTAACTTCCCCATTCGAGCTGGAGAGGCTCGGCATTAAACCGGTTCATTTGCAGGTTCAGGGCCTGGTTGCTAGTTTTAACGCGGTAAAACCGATGCTTCCAATCGCACCATTTGGACGGCTTTTTCATGACTACCATGTAGTCCGGGCAAGTGTTAAGAATAAACTAGTCATCCATCTCAGCGTTCATTTGCACCATTGAATGCACCGTGTAGTATAGTTGTAAGTATTCCCGCCTATCACATGGGTGACCTGGGTTCAATCCCCGGCGACGGCGCCAATTGAAAAAGGGATAACTAGGTCGTTGTACTAGCTTACCAATGTCAACAAAATTTATAAATCCAAACTCAAACCTAGTGCTAAGGCAAGTTCAGGTCAATCCACGGAGAATGGGTAGTGTATCACTAAAGCTTTAATGCTAAGCTACTTCGAAGTGAAGGATGTGGTTATAAGTGAACTAACAATGAAATTGAGATAGAAGCAAATACTAAGACGCTAGGGATTAGGTTCCACATATAATCATGATAGAAGTGCCAATTTAGGGGTAAATCGAAACAATTAAGCGTTGTAAGGACTATTGTCAATTGCAATCAAAGAGTTCAAAAGGCTATCATCTAATTGTCAAACTAGGTCTCCAATATGAATGAAAAACTATTAGAGTCACAATTCAAACTAATTTGATAATTGAAAATCCTAAATCAAGTGGTCATGTCATTAAGATCAACAACGCAATCAAGCTTAGAAATCTAGGTTGATCAATCCTATTTAACTAAACATATGCACACATCCATCAATCAATTTAATCACAACAATCAATTGATCAAAATCCCCACATTAGCAACAACTTATCAATCATACATGCTTCCCCAACACCCTAAAACTACTCACTAAGATATTGAATTGAAGAAACAAAACTAAGCAAATCATCATCATCATATTCAACTAATCAAAGAGAAATTCAAGTAATCAAGCAAATAATCCAAAAACAAAAAATCATCTGAGATCAAAGCAAGAATTAAACCAAAAGAGAAGAATTAAGGAAAAGAAAACTCACTAATTATCATTGATTGAAGAAAATCCAAGCTTGATTAGAGTTAATTTGAAGTGCAAATCAAGTATCCAAGTGTTTCTCTCTCTAATTAGCCTCTCTAATCTCTCTCTAAAAAAAGCTAAATAGAAGTAAAAACCAAATATAGAAGATCCGTACATATTTATATTTACAAGAGGAATAGAGTAAAAATCGGGTAAATTTGCCTAACTGAGCAACTCAAGCAGGAGGCTTCGCTCAGGCCAGCAAAGAAGCCTACCCAGGAAACCCATTATGGGCTCGGGCATCCTGGCCGAGCAGATGTGCGTGCCCTGCTCAATCTGTTGTTTGTGTGGGGCTTGTGCGAAGCATGATGCGAAGCCTCGAGCGAGCAGCTGCTAGGGCCTTGTGCGAGGACCTGCTCGGGCAAGTGAAGATTCTTTCTCGAGTAAAAAGGCTTGCCCAACATAGGTTTTTCTCTTCCTTCAAAACTCTTGAATTCTTCTTCAATGCTTAGGCATGCATAAAATCTTGCCCATGCAACCTGCCCAAGCAACTTTTCTTTGACTTACAACTTGGTTTGCACACACCCTAACTCCCCGAACTTGGTTTTGTTGACTTTCAAAGCTTGTGTTGGGCTTCCTCCTTGAAATTTGAGACTCAGAAAATCCCGACACACCTACAAAATAATTCAAACAAAACGGAAGGTGAGAGATCGAATAGCAAATAAATGCATTAAAAGAATAATAAAACCATTAGAAACATGCATTTCTCTAAACTAACACACAAGCATGCAAAGCAAGCATTATTTCATAACAACACTTCATATGAAGCTGAAAATGAGCATAAAACTACGAAGAAAACTACCCTATGAGTGCCTTAAATGACAATTAGTAGGGTGAAGCCATTCCTAAGGCATGTCACTAACTAATCGAATATGTTGGTGATGAGTGACATTTATGGCACTCATAATGTAGCCTTTTAGGTTCATTTTACCTTATTTTCGTATCATTCTTTGCTTGGTTTAATCTATTTTCCTTAGTTTCTTTTCTCCTTGCATACTTTGTGTTTTTCATTCATTTATTTAGATTCTCTTATGTTTCCCTTCTATTTGGTTCTCTTTCCCTCCTATTTTCTTTCCTTGGTGTCTTTTGTAGGTACTTAAAGAGTTAGCATTACAATGGGATCAAGAGGAGCTACAAAGAAGAAGCAAGGCATCCCAATGTGCCACCAAAGAGGGCCCACAACAACTTCACTCACCGTGAGCGCTCCACTAGTCGTCGCGGGCGTTCCGTAACTTGGTGCATTTTTACCAAAATGAGGCAGATTGCAGCCGCGTCTGGCCCGCGGCCTAGCTGCGGGCGGGGTAATTTTAGAGAGGGCGCACAATTTTGGAGAGACCCATACTTCTGGCTCAGCTTAGAAGCAAGGCATCTAACGCGCCCTCGCCATGGGCGCGGCACTTACCCAGACAGCTCGCGATGTTTGTTGGCTGTCCGTACCCTTATTTTTGCGGGCACATAGCTTGATGGAGAGGGCGCGCATGACACACTTTTCTTCTTTGCTTGTATATACTCTTGTAATTCCCTTTTTAGAAACCAACTTTTAATACTTCGTTACCTTAATTTTTAGAGAGAGAAGTTGTAGAACTCCATCATTTGATCTTTAATTAAATCTATTTCAAGTTTGATTCTCTTTTGATCTTCAAGTTTGGTAAATTTCTTTGTTCTTGTTTTCAATATTTGCTTTTTATACTTGTTGTTGATGAAACTTCAATTTTATTTTGTGTGCTTGAACTTGTTTAGCTTGTTTTATTAGATTTTTTTTATTTGATTTGCAACTATGATAATGATGATGATTAGCTTTGTTAAGTTTCTTCAATTCATGGTGATTAATGAGTAGGTCTTTTAGCTAGGGTGAAGGGAAAGCATGTTTGTTTGGTAGTTTGATATTGATTTGGGGATTTTGATCAGTAGATTGTTTAATTAAATTGATTGATGAATTTTTGCATGTGTTTAGCATAATAGGATTGATCAACCTAGAATTCTAAACTTGATTGAATTGATGATCTTGATGACATGACCACTCAATTTGAGATTATTAATCTTCATCTTGTTTGATTTGTGATTCTACTAATTTGTCATCCATAAAGGAAACAAACCTTGACAATTAGTCTATATAGCCTTTTGAACACTTTGAATACAATTATCATTAGTCCTTGCAACACTTATTGGTTCAATACACCCCTAATTTGACACCTCTATCATGATTTCATGTGGAACCTAATCCCTAGCATCTTTGTGATTGATTTGCATGTATTACTTGCTTGTTTGATTGGCTTACTTGAATACGTATTCATACACTCTTTTCGAAGTAGCTTAACATATAGACTATAGTAATTGACCCTCCATTCCTCGTGGATTGACTTAGACTTGCCCCTATACTAGGAGTAGGTTTAGTTAAAAAATTTGTTGACTTGGGAAGACTAGCCTAACGACCCTAGTTTCACCTTTTGTCAAATGGTGTCGTTGCCGGGGAATAGCGTAGTTGTTTGCTAGTTGTTGAGTCTATTTCACTTTATTTGAAAATACATAAAGATTTTCCTCTTTAGGCTACACTTGTAGCCGTGTTACTAATATTTTCATTGAGGTTTTTGCATGTATAGTTCTCGTGCTTGTTCACTTGTTCTTCTAGACCCGAAAATCGAAAGGACAATCTCTAGACTACGAGTTGCTTCAAGATATTTAAGCCCCAATTCATCAAGACAAGAGGTTGGACAAGAGTTTAAACAAACAAGCATGGGAGAAAATCCAAGAGTAGCCTTGAAGGAGTTGGGTATTCCCGGAGCCTATAGGTTTGAAAGTGGCATTGCACCACTTACTAATTCGGCAAATGATTTCAAAACTCGAACGTCCATGATAACATTGATTGAAAGAAGACAATTTAGTGGAGCTAAACATGAGAGCCCCCTAAATCATCTTAATGAATTTGAGAAATATTGCAACACAATCAAGGTCAACGGTGTGAATTAAGAGTTCATTCGCTTAAAGCTTTTTCCCTTCACACTCATTGGGAGAGCTTTAGAATGGTTGGATAAGGAGGTGAAGCCAAACTCGCTAAGGACTTGGGATGAGGTCACTAAGGAATTCCTATCTCGATTCTACTCCCAAAAGAAAATGGTAGAAGCTAGAGCTCTTATTCAAAGCTTCAAGCAAAAGCCCAATGAAAATATTTATGAAACTTGGGAGAGGTACAAAGAGTACCAAAGAGAGTGCCCTCATCATGGGATCCCAACCTATCAAATCATCCAAATCTTTTATGGAGGCTTGAGCCCTCAAGGCAAGTCTTGTCGTGATGCGGGAGCCGGAGGCCCCATTATGAATCGAATAGAGGAAGAAGTTGTCGGTATCATTGAAGATGCAGTGAGGCACTACATGGATTGGAAAGATGGTGATAGGGAGTCAACTACCAAGAGTAGCTCCTCGGTGTACTTCGTTGATCATCTAAATGCAATCAACAATTTGTCTTCACAAATATCATGCCTAGGGAAAGAGATGTTTTCTATCAAAGCTAAGTTGGAGAGTTATACCTTCCAAGCTCCAAATCTTCCCTCCCAATTTAAGGGGAGAGGTACATCTTCTAACCCTACTCCTCCTTCTTCCTCTAATAACATGCCTAGTGGATGCTTGTTTTGTGATGCTTTTGGTTCTTATAAGCATGATTCTTCTATGAGCCCTCATTCATTTGTGGATGGATGTGATGATTTTTATAGTAATGAGAATGAGCATTTGAACTATGTGTATAACAATAATGGATCAAGGTTTGATAATCAAAGAGGCCAAGGGAATAGGAATTATCACAGCAAAGGAAATTTTGACAATTATAACCAAGGTGGTGGTTATAGGAAACAAGGAAACGAAGGTTTCCAAGGTAACTATAACAACCTAGGTTATAGTGTCCAAAATCAAAACCAAGGTTATGGTAACCAAAATCAAAGTTTTGGTAGTCAAAATAAAAATAGGGGTAATCGGAACGACCAAAATAGGGGAAACATTAAAACCAATGATCAAAGAGGCCCCCCTCCCGGTTTTGTTCCAACGACCCAAGGTCAAGGTGATAATTCTTATGCTCAACCCTCTTCTTCTTCTATGTCTAATTTAGAAGAGATAATTGAAAATCAAACTAAGATTTTGAACACATACATGGCGGTTAGTGATAAGAAATTCAATGAAATGATGACCCATAGCAAGATGCTTGAGACCTAAATCACTCAACTAGCCAACTCTTTGAAAGAGAGTGAAAAACCTTCTTCTCTACCCTCCAAAGGTCTTGACCCAAAGAAATTGGTTTATTCTATCACCACTAGAAGTGGCAAGGTGTTAGAGGAGAGAGTTTCTAAGAGGAGTCAAGAAAAGGAGAAGGAGTGATTCATTTGATGATGATGAGCATGATGTGTTTAGCAAGACGAGTGAGAGTTCTAATGAGAAGGCCAAGGAGAAAGAGAGAATTCAAGATGAGGTTATCAAACCCAAACTTCCTTACCCCCAAAAATTCTTAAGGCATAAAATGGATGAGCAATTTGGGAAGTTTATTAATATGCTTAAGCAACTTCATCTTTCTATTCCTTTCACCGATGTTTTGCAACAAATGCCAAATTATTCAAAGTTCCTTAAGGATATTTTTAGTGGCAAGAGAGAGTGCAATGTGGTAGATTCGGTGAATGTTGGGGAGTGTTGTAGTGCTCTTATCCATAATTACCTACCCACTAAGATGAAAGATCTAGATAATTTCTCCATACCTTGAAATATCAATGGCAAATTGTTCCAAAATGCTCTTTGTAATTTAAATGCTTGTGTTAGCATCATGCCATACTCCATTTTCAAGAAGATTAAGCTAGAAGAGCTACTTCTGAAAAACATGTCCCTACAATTGGCCGATCGCTCCATTAAGATTCTCAAGGGTATGATTGAGGATGACCCCCTTAAGATAGGAGAGTTTACTATCCCCGTTGATTTCATTATGCTTGAGATTGCGAAAGATGACAATATTCCCATCATCTTAGGAAGACCATTCTTAGCCACGTTAGGTGCCTTGATTGATGTGAAAGGGGGCACATTACTTTGTGTGTTGGTAATAGTAAGGCAAGTGTCAAGCTTAAGTCAATGCATGAGTCTTTATCTTATGTGCAATAATCATGTGCATCAATTCACCTCCTTTCAGCGACAATTCTTGCATGTTTGTGTCTTCTACTAACAACATTCTTGTAGCTTGTGATGATGTTCCTAAAAATGTTGAAATCAAGATGGTTAGTGAAGATGTCAAGGAGTTCTCAAAGCTTGAGGATGAGTTTGAAATGCCTTCATGGTTTGAGCTTTCTTTGAAGGATGATGAGAATGGCTTTTCAAGTGTTGTTGATGTGGAGTTATTAACTTGAAGGAAGAAGAAATTAAGGAAGGGAAAAAGAATTTCAAAGAAGAAGAAATTGAAGACCAATGTCTTTGGTTCGGTCCAAGCGTTTCCCCATGATGAGTCTTGTGATATAATTGTGCCTAAGCTTGGAAATGATTTTGTTCTCTCCACCACTTTGTACAAGGTGGACTTCTTTGACCCTCCGTGATTTGGAGGAAGGGTCAAGCTAGGGACCTTAAACAAGCGCTTCCCGGGAGACAACCCGACCCTCTAACTTTTTCTATTTTCATTTTTCTTTTACTCAATTTTCTCTTTTCTTTACTTGACTTTATCTTGAAGTTACTAACATGTGTTTTGTGTATAGTTTGTTTCTTTTCTTTTTCTAATCTTGTCTTGTAGATCAAGCTTAGCTTTCTTGGAGCTAAGTGGAGGTGTAAGCTTCCTTTTGCTTCTTTTCTTTGCTTAACTTGGATTGCTTGGTGAGACCTTTCTATTTTCTTCTTTCTTTTCTCCTTTTATTTTCTTGTGTGCATAGTTTAGGTTTTAGCTTAGGTTGGAATTGAAAGGTTCGAGGGTGTATGCTTATAACACCTTATGTGTTTGGGATCGCTGACATTGTGGTCGAACGATCATTGTTTGTCGATTGGGATTTAATTGTGTATGCTTATTTCCTTTTAACTTCTCTCTCCTTCTTTGTTTCTTTTTTTTTCTTTTAAGCAACCTCATTCAAGGGAATTTTTGCAAAATGTGTTTTTCTATCACTCTTTAGTTGGGCAATTCAAATTGGTCTTGTGTATTTGAATGATTTCCTTCTTAGTGGTACATGTGTGCATAATTTGAGAGTGTTGGTGGTTGATTCTAGGATATTTTCATGCTAAGGTAGCCGATTTAAGAACTTTAGGTTCCTTGAAGCCTTAGTTCATTGAAAATGGTAAGATGGTGTTGCTTTTCATAGTGGATTTGATACCTTTGGGTTAGTATTTGTTACAAAAATCCCTTGTGAGGTATATTGTTCAAGCCTTTATCATCTTTGTAGAGCGGAAATTGGGATCCTTGGCTATGCATGTTTTAATCTGTGGTTTGTCCGCTAGCACCCAAGATTGAGACCGAGCCACTTTAGGGGAGGAAAAAGGCTCTTTTCATTTTCTTTTGTGTTCCTTTTATTTAGTTACTTTCTTGTTTTCTTTTACATTCACCCTCTTTCTACCCCTTTGAGCTTATTTCCATTTATTCGGTTACTAGCCACATTATAAGCCTATCAACCTTTACCCTTAGTTTTCAAACTTACTTTGGTTGGATGCTTGTTTTTTCAATCGTTTGGATTTATGGTTGTTGTGTTCAAAGTGTATGGCAAGTTTGTGATATATATGCAAGAAACACAAGAAATGTAATGTAAAAGGGTGCAAAATGTTTGAAATTTGAGTGTTATAAAATAAAGAAAAAGAAACAAAGAGAAGAGAAATGCAAAATGAAAAAATAAAAAAATAAATAAAAAATAAAAATAAAAATAAAGGCAAAATAAAGTGAAAAGAAGGAAGAGAAAATATAGTTCAATAAGTGTGAAATGTCATGAATTGCACCAATGATATCTTGTTATGATCATTTTTCGAATTTAAGCATTGAGGACAATGCTTTGTTTAATCTTGAGGGAGCGTTGCTTTACTTTTGTGAGTTAATGTTTGGTGTATTTGTTGAATAAGCTTGGGGGAGATGGATTTTTTGTTTGATAATTGGTGACTTGTTAAGTTTGTTTTTGAGAGATGGCCACTCTTTCGCTTCACTTAGGAATTACCACCAAATTTTCAAATTTTCTCCCCACCTATACCCTAAGCCATGACATTACAACCTTGCAAAGTCCTTTAGACCTTAGAGGGTTGAGTCTACATCGGTGGAGGTAGATGATTTTCAAGCCTATCAAAAGAGGAATGTGCATAGCTAAGACGCCGGGATAACCTTCTCATGTTTTTCATTTCTTTACATTTTTCCGGTTACTTCGAGGAATCATGAGAAGCTAACTCGAGGGTTGATTTGAAGCTAGTGGAAAGAACGCGGTAAGACTAGTGGGGACAAGGGTGGAATGAGTCTCTTAAATTTCTCTATGCTTAGCATGTTTTGTGTTTCAATCAACCATTGACATCTTATAGCATGCATACATATATTATCTAAGAAGTCTCTCATTCATTGGAATTTGCTTCCTCTACAATTGTCCAACTCAAGAGCTCTTTGTGTTTTTTATTTTTTGATTTTGATTGCTTTTCCTTGACTTTAGTTGCTAGAGTTATGGGTTAAACTATTTTGGAAACCCTTACGAGACCTCACTCGTCCTCATTGGCGACTTTGGGGTTTTAAGGGCTTGTTGTAGTTAAAAACAACCGTGATTCCTACGTTAGTGAGTCTTAGTGTATATTCTCTTTTCTCTCTTTCTATTTCTTATTTGAATAAGCCCTTCACTTTCCTTGTTTGCTTTTGTTTTGCTCGAGGACGAGCAAAAGTTTAGCTTGGGGGAGTTTGATGAGTGACATTTATGGCACTCATAGGGTAGTCTTTTAGGTCATTTTTACCTTATTTTTGTATCTTTCTTTACTCGGTTTAGTCTATTTTCCTTAGTTTCTTTTCTCCTTGCTTACTTCGTGTTTTTCATTCATTTATTTAGATTCTCTTATGTTTCCCTTCTATTTGGTTCTCTTTCCCTCCTATTTTCTTTCCTCGGTGTCTTTTGTAGGTACTTAAGGAGTTAGCTTTGGGATGGGATCAAGAGGAGCTACAAGGAAGAAGCAAGGAATCCCGACGCGTCTCCAAAGAGGGCGCACAACAACTTCTCTCACCGCTGGCGCTTCACTAATTGCCGTGATGTGGATTTTAACCCCTTAACTTAATAAAGAATCTAAAATCACACAAGTAACACAAGCCCTCCGAATTTCCTAAGAAAATCGAATAATTTAAGAACAATGAACCGGATATGACTTTGAAAACGACCACTCCTAGAACGAATTCAATGCCTACTCAAACTACCTAGACCACTCCTGGAACTAAGTATTGAACGTTCTAATTATCAAAACAACTCCTTGAATTGAAAACTAGCAAAGCAAAGTTTAAGCAAAGTTAAACAATTTGTATTGAAATTAATCGGATGTTTCTATATATCTAAAAGCCACGAAATTCCCCTTATTTATAGGCATAAGAGGCACCACTTCTACTCCTACAAGGACTAGGACAAACCCCTAACCTTGTGCACTAAGAATTCTAACTAGAATAGAATAACTACTTCTAATTAGAATAGAAAAACTAATCCTAAACAAACTCTAATTAACTAAAAACGTTCCTAACAACCTTAGGAAGTTTATAGCAACTAAATAACAAAAATTAAAACTTATCCTTAGTGCTTAAACCAAGAAAAACCCTTTGAAGTGAAAGGTAAAAACTTGCAAGCAAAAAACTCTAGAAAAAACAAAGTAAAAGAAATCATCCATTTTAACTTGTCGTCGTCTCACCACCACACATGCCACCCCACGTGACACGCGCTTGACCGGCGTGTAGCTGGTCTCAGTCCGGTGTCAGGAAGCCGGCGCATGGGCCCCAAGTCGGCGCGTGGCAATCGCCATAGTCGCCAGAAGTGGACTGTTGCACATCTTCATCCTTGGTGTTCAAGCTTCCTTCTTCCCAATTGATCTAGTGGACCTTTACTTGCCTATTTCTTTGTTTAAGAAGCCTATAATGAACCTATTTGGACCTTCTAAAAGTGTATTAGACACTTTAAGAAGAATTAACCTCTTGATTCACAACACGCCGCAGGTGCTCCATATCTTGGTGCATTGTTCCCAATTGGAGAGGGCGCGCAATTTTGGAGACACCGCGCACCCCTGGCTCAGCTTGAGAGAAGGGCATCTGACGCGCCCTCGCTGTGGGCGCAGCCCTAGATACCGCAAAAGCGGCCTACAATTGACACAGACGCAGAACTTACCCCGACAACCCACAAAGTTTGTTGGCTGTCCGTACCCTTATTTCCATGGGCACGCAGCTAGATGGAGAGGGCGCGCACAACACACTTTTCTTATTTTCTTATATATACTCTTGTAATTCCCTTTTTAGAAACCAACTTTTAATACTTCATTACCTTAATTTTTAGAGAGAGAAGTTGTAGAACTCCATCATTTGATCTTCAATTAAATCTATTTCAAGTTTGATTCTCTTTTGATCTTCAAGTTTGGTAAATTTCTTTGTTCTTGTTTTCAATCTTTGCTTTTAATACTTGTTGTTGATGAAACTTCAATTTGATTTTGTGTGCTTGAAATTTTTCAATTGGTTTAATTAGATTTTTGATTTGATTTGCAACTATGATAATGATGATGATTAACTTTGTTAAGTTTCTATAATTTATGATGATTAGTGAGTAGGTCTTTTAGCTAGGGTGAAGGGGAAGCATGTTTGATTGGTAGTTTGATGTTGATTTGGGGATTTTTATCAATATTTTGTCGTAATTAAATTGATTAATGAATTTGTGCATGTGTTTAGCATAGTAGGATTGATCAACCTAGAATTCTAAACTTGATTGCATTGATGATCTTGATGACATGACCACTCGATTTGAGATTATTAGTTTTCATCTTGTTTGATTTGTGATTCTACTAATTTGTCATCCATGGAGGAAACCTATCTTGACAATTAGTCTAGATAGTCTTTTGAACACTTTGAACGCAATTATCATTAGTCCTTGCAACACTTATTGGTTAAATCCCCAATTTGACACCTTTATCATGATTTCATGTGGAACCTAATCCCTCGCATCTTTGTGATTGATTTGCCTCTATTACTTGCTTTGTTTGATTAGCTTACTTGACTACATATTCATACACTCTTTTTGAAGTAGCTTAACACATAGACTATAGTAAATGACCCTACATTCCTCGTGGATCGACTTGGACTTGCCCCTATACTAGGAGTAGATTTGGTTAAAAATTTTGTTGACTTGGGAAGACTAGCCTAACGACCCTAGTTTCAACTCTTGTCAGTTAGCCCAGCTGTTCGGCACCAGCTAGAAAAGGAAAATATCATATTCGTCCGGCACCTCCTGGACGAATCAATGAAGAGGAAGGCGGAGGCCCACCTCCAAAAAAGCGTAGTACATCTTGAAACTTTTACTCCTGGGCCCCTCGCCTTCCCTGGCGGCCACCGAGCTAAAACGCCTCGGCGGTTGAATATGGTAACCCCTCTTAAACTTGAGGAACTTTTTAAGGTCCTTAAAGTTTGAATGAAGAAAAGCAAGAGCCACATCGCCGATCGAGCAGGCATAAGGGTCATTAAGGTTGACCGCATTAGGCTCATCGTTCGCTTGATCAGCGTCCAGATTCTCTGCCTCTTATTCAGCAGCCTGTGGTTCGAGGTCCTTAGCCGAACCTAACTTAGAGGATGGCACAGAGTCCAATTTAGTAGCTTCGGCTGAGCTGCCTCTTTTTGAGCCTAGGACGGGCTCAACAAGCACAATGGTCTCTGGCACCAAGGTCTTTTTGAGCCTAGGACGGGCTCAACAAGCTGCCTCTTTTCTTTTCACCTTTAGGCCTGAATTCCCGAAGGAGGACCATCACGAGATAACAGGTTGGTCGCAACTGCCGCACCAATATGAAGGGAATACCTTCCTCGGCAAGATGAAGAGTCCGCCCGATTTGTAGAAGGGTGCCTCTCAGAAGATGGCAGCTTGGATAGCAGCCTGGCTGAGCTGGTATGTCGTGAAGGGCGTTGTTCCAGATTTCAGCCGGATGCCCCTACCTCTCTAATGGAAGACCTAGAAGGGTCCCCTTGTAAATTATTCTCGGACGAGGAGACAATTACCTCCACCACCGAGCAGGCACTCCTGCTGAAGTCCACGTCCGTATCGTCCGGATTCATGGGGATCAAGGGATCGGTAGGGATGTTGTCTCAATTTCTCGCCGCACCTCGGTCGTACGTAGCTCTTGTACGCGCCATGTTCGACTGTAGGGATAGAGAAGAATAGATGGGGGTGAGTTGATACGCACTAGAAATGGAGCCGCTCCAAAGAGAGGAGGAGTCGGCCCCATCCACTCTAAACTCCTCAATCCCAGGCGAACGGCCGACCTTATGAGGAGATATGGACGAATCCGAGTTTTGTGCCAGTTCGTGTTTCAAAAAAATAAAATAAGTATATGAAAAGAAAAAGTCAAAGAAGAAACAGACGGTTACCTTTGTACGAGTAGAAAACTTGGAAAGTTTGAAGTTTAAAGGTCTTGGTTAAGTCACGACACCAAGAAATTGACCGGAAAACTCAATACACTGTGGTGCTCTTGAAGATTAGGGAAGAAAATCACTTTCTCTCTCTAAAAGCTCTGACTTCTCTCTAGAAAACACAAAATCCAAAGTATTTTTGTGAAGTCAAACAAGTCCTATATATAGGTAAATTTATGGGAGAAAAATGGTAAAGTCACCTTTCTTGCCCAAGAGACCAAACGTCTCTTTTTCAAAAAGTTAACCTAAGAAGCCCAAATGGTTATTAAATTGTTCCATCAATAAAGATGGTGAAGGTGTACGGTTAATATAACGGTCAGTCAAAAGAAACGGCTAGGTCAGCAGATTCAAATCGTTGGTCCGAAAAATAAGGAAGACGGGTGTCTTACCTTATCTTAGACGGCACAACCTGTCCAGCTGATTCCAAAGCTTGAGCTCAAGTGGAGATCAGTCGAACAGCCAAAGGCGATTGGCCCAAAAGAGCGCTTCCTGATTTCAAATGGACGTTAAAGTCCGCCCCTTCCAGCTGATAGTCAAAAGCATTCGAGCACTCAAACATTGGTGTACGAACAAAACTTTAGAAGAGGTGGCCCAAGTGGTTCAAGTCACCCCCTCTGAGGGGCAAATGTTTTGGATAAAAATATCCCTGCACGTGGTCCAATCCTATAGTGACACATGGCCCAATGAGAAGGCAACATGTTTCCTAATAAGAAGATGACATGTGGCAAACATGAGAACACCTGAATGGGAAAAGGCCTCCATTACATCAGGAGGCCCAATTCTCGAGAGAAGCATCGAAACAGCGCCCCCAAAGGAAATGTGTCTTCATTTGATTGCACCGCCAATTAGTGCACTCCTTTTTAGGGTACCAACCCTAGAATGCACACATCCCCACCCCTATAAATACCCCAATTATTAATGATGGGAGGGGTGGATTGAAACATATCATAAAAAGGCATACAAAGTGCTCTAACTTCTCTCTACTTTCTCTATCTAAATATCTTCGTTTTCCGGTTACTAACTTGACCATCGGAGGCAAATATTCCGTCAACCAGAATATTCGTTGTTTTGCAGTTGTCTCTGGCCGTCTAGACATATTCACAACTTGTATCCCGAGGGATTTCAAAAACTCCCGAAACACACACCCTTTTTCCAAAATCAAATCCTATTTGTCCATATGATTGTATGTTCATGTTCCAAACCTATACATCTCTTCAAAAATGTGTTCTCCCGTTTTTTTGTGCCAACAATTTCTGAAATATTTTTACAAAGCTTTTTTTTTTTCCAAAGACATTTGAGAAACTCTAATTAATTGAGGCACCTCACAATTAATTTCACACTTTATCAAACAATAACAAAAATCATAAACTCCGATCTGTACTACCTCATTTTCTTATTATGTGCAACAAAGGAATATTTGAATGATATCCGTTAAGTATTGGTGAAATCCATTATTTTGGTTTTTTTGTGATGTTGTAATAATTTTCTTTTTTATTTTTTGGTATCATAATCTATTTTCCAACTTTTTTGTGGTGTTATAAGTCAAAAAATCCAATATCTAAATTCAAATGTCGAAATGTTCCAAAAATTGTGTAAAACATCTAATCAATAACTATATACTAAAAGACACACCAGCAATGATACATGTCATTTTCTGGTGTGTCAAAAAAAAAACACTATTTAGGAAACAAATATTATATATAAATAGAAGATTAAAAAGATTTAATGTATCCTTGCACTATATATATTGATACCACAAGCTAAAGTTAAAAAAATGAAAATCAAATTCTTAACATAATATGTGACATACATAGTGCTATATACTACTCTTACCATTTTTACAACAAGGATTAATTTTTTCTAAAATATTTGTGTATTTAATTATGTTTGAAAAGCTTGCTAGGAAAGATATGAATTTTTTTCTAAGCCAGTTGATTATTGAGAAGAAAAATAAGTACCGCGTTAGAGGGAATGGATTAATAGTGTGTAAAAAGTAAATCTATTTACGAATTAGATACATAGTTTTAAGATATTCATTTGGTTAAAAGAAGAAATGGTTTAGTGAAATATATATAAATATACATATATGTGTATTTTAAATTACGGAAATTTCACCATATACCATTGAGTTTAAGCTTAATTCACCGTATACCACCAAAAACTTTCTAACACACCATATAACCTTCAGTTTTATGGAAATGTCACAACATGCCATTAATGACTAACGGAGGTTAACACCGTAGTCATTAAGGTTAATAATGCCACGTGGCAGCTTGTGATTTGTTCCCTTCTAAATAATTTAATTTTAAAATAATTATTAGATTAATTATTGAAAAAATTAAAAAAAAAAAGAAAAAAATCAACCACCACCAACGTTCCCCAGCCATCCACCACCAACGACACCCCCTGCCAGCCACCGCCAACGAACTCCCTCGCCGGTGCGGAATCCGACCAGGACCTCCGCCGGCGCTCCTCCCCTTCCCCTGAACTATCGTGCCTCCCTCGAAAACCCCATTGAATCACCACAAAAACCCCCTACCTCCCTCGAAAAACCGTCCCCTAAACGCCGGCCGACGTCGAAACCCCCCTCCCTCGCGTCGGCAAACGAATTCGCCCTGTCCCGATGAAATCTCCACCCCATTGAACCACCACGTATGCCGAAACCCTAAAACCAAAATCTAGGGTTTCGATTTTGGTGTTTTGGGGTTTCATGGTGGTGGTTTTCGGCAAGTTTCGTGGTGAAGGTTAGAGGGGTTAATTGGGGAAGGGATGGAGGTTTTCGGCCTTTTTGCGAAGGTTAGAGGGGTTAATCGGGGCTTGGATGGAGGTTAGAGGGGTTAATCGGGCCTTTTTGCGAATTCGTTTGCCGACGCGAGGGAGGGGGGTTTCGACGTCGGCCGGCGTTTAGGGGACGGTTTTTCGAGGGAGGTAGGGGGGTTTTTGAGGTGATTCAATGGGGTTTTCGAGGGAGGCACGATAGTTCGGGGGAAGGGGAGGAGCGTCGGCGGAGGTCCTGGTCGGATTCCGCACCGGCGAGGGAGTTCGTTGGCGGTGGCTGGCAGGGGGTGTCGTTGGTGGTGGATGGTTGGGGGAACGTTGGTGGTGGTTGATTTTTTTTCTTTTTTTTTTAATTTTTTCAATAATTAATCTAATAATTATTTTTAAATTAAATTATTTAGAAGGGAACAAATCACAAGCTGCCACGTGGCATTATTAACCTTAATGACTAACGGTGTTAACCTCCGTTGGTCATTAATGGCATGTTGTGACATTTCCATAAAACTGAAGGTTATATGGTGTATTAGAAAGTTTTTGGTGGTATACGGTGAATTAAGCTTAAACTCAGTGGTATATGGTGAAATTTCCGTTTAAATTATCTATTTTGCTAATAATATACTCTTTCATAATTAATTCATTTTACAAAGTAGTAACTTAAATTGATTTTTTTTATAATTAAATATAGTGTTAATAATTATAGAGTAGTTATTGAAAATTACGGGACCTAACCTAATTAGGTAAATATGTCTCACCATGTACCCGGACTCACATAGCATTTACTCCCGAAGGCAAAGTAGTTTCTTTAAGTTTTGTATTCTGTTTATTTCACTTTTCCCTAACTTAGTTTTGTATTCTGTAAATAATTTTATTTCTCTTTCCCCTAACTTCTCCAGCTTTTGTTGTTATTTGGAACAAAAGATACATTGTTGATTAAGCTAAGCATATGACAATGTGATACTGACCATATAAAGTAACAACATCCGTTTTTAATTTAAATCATCAAATCTTATATTAGAAGTATTAAACAACTTTAGCTTTACATTTTTAATATGGCATTTCGGATACTTTAAAAACCTCAGATAAGATATCTAGCTAGCTAAATACACTCAAATGCTTCCTTAATCAAACAATTTTTGCATTTTACTTCAACTTTATTTTTCACAACATTTTGCTTTCTTCTTCTTCTCTTTGTTCCAATCCACACCTTAATAAATTTGTTATTTAATTTAGTCCTTCCTAATTTAAAACATAACTAAAATCAATCACTTCTTTCAGCAAATTTTTGCATGATAATATAAGATTATAGGCTAGGATTGTATTTTATTTCATCATAATTATTTTTATTAATTAAAATAATTTTGTACAAAGATAGTTATACATATAAAATGAACGAGTTTGATGGTGGAAGAAGAGGAAGGGCATGGAACTACTACACAAGTAGTTCAGATATTCCAACAGATATAGCAAACCCTCCTCAAATAACACAGAGTTATAATTACAAACAAGAAGGACCGAGGAAAAATATATGGGGAACGACATCGTTTTATGCCATTTCATTTGGGTTTGTAGCAACTGCTATACTCATATCTATGTTCCTAGTAATGGCTATTCTTCAGCGCCTATATAGGCCAACTAATGATCCTTCCCTCTCCTCTACTTCATCATCGTCTTCTCAGGATGGGAGCAGCATTGAGTCTGGATCTTCGGCTAAACCAAGAAACCATCACAATGTGGTATGCTCATTGTTTTTATTTTAATTTTTAGTTTCTTTAGTATCATAAGAGAAATGAAAGGAAAATAAATAATGGAAGAGTATGATTCAAATCAATAATAAGAGCATTTGGTGGGATGAATGAGAAAATAACTCATTATACATACTGTATTTAAAGAATCATATTTGAGTGTATTCATCATAAAAAATTGTCATAATTTGGTTAACACTACTCATCTATTGCGCGCAAATATATAAACGGCAACATGAAGTCATGAACCTATACATATTTTATCACCTTTACTCACTACCATGATCTTTCGTCCCTTTTATCCATGTAATTATATGCTCATGTAAACCAAACCACTTCATGTCCACAGTCCACTCATTCCATCAAGTCATCTTTGGTACTCCCCTCGTCCTCTGAGATCCCCTTGATCTTAACCATCTATTTTCATTAGTGAATATACCATGTATTTAAGAAGAATACCTCTCATAGTCCTTATATATATTTCTTATGACTAGGGTTCACATTACATATTGTTTTTGGTAGGTAAGGAGAAGGGCATTATCGGCTCTAACTCTCTTATAAGTTAAATTTGCCTAGGTTAGCAAACTAAGCTCTTTTAAAGTATCGGTAAAGTATAAAACACTCCCTATCCCAAAATTGTTTTGAGATAAAACTTTTTCACTAGACTAAGTATTATACTTAATTGAGTCCACATAATAAGGACTCCCTACCAAGTAGTACATACTTCATATTAGACAATTATTTGTAAAATCAATTTAAGGAGTTTTTCTTCCATTAAATTTAACTGCGTAATATGAAAGTTTTATCTGAAACAATACCAAATAACAACTAACAGATTTTGTCCAATCTTTATTAGTGGGGACAACGCATCTCCTTTTGCATAGGCTTGCTTCATTCTAGTCTTTTGCTTATATGATGCGAATTATTAACTATTTTTACTAATTTATGCTAACTTTTTTTTTTCCTTTTTTTGAAAAGTAATTTATGTTTACTTGTTGAGAATGATGTATAGACACACGAAAAACACAAATATGCACCAAACTCAACAATCTCGAAAAATCGCTCTATGACATCAAAACTCATCTATCACTCTATTAGCACACTACTCTTTATCAATTCCTAATAAAATTTCTTTTGGTAGCATTAGTTCAACCTTTTCAGGAGAAGAACACTTACTCCATTATAAACCTGACTTGTAAACAAGCGAAGTCAAAACTAATGAGAAAAGTATATGATTTGTAATGATAACAGGTGATGCCAACATACGCAGCAAATTACTCGGTAGTAATGCCAGGACAAAAGTATCCAACTTGTTTAGCTCAACCTGCTCCTCTTCTTCCTTATCCAAGGGAAGGATTTCGCTGGAACTCCCATCGTTCTTTCGATTGCTAGTATAACATACATGTGCACGTATTATTTTCTCATACTTTCTCGAGCTAGCCACAATTTATCTAGAAGATAAACAAAAATGTTTATTGTATGACATTTTCGTAAATAAATCAACAACTTTATTCAATTACCATCAACTGTGGAGCCCACTTTTGGCGAAACACTTATTTATTATATCACTAATAAATAAAGCTGGTCTCGCAGCCAGGCCACGAGACAGCGACACATGCATTCCAGTTTTTCGCCAAGTGTCATGCCACGTAGTGACAAATAAGTATTATTGTGACACATATGATGTTAAGTAAGCGAATTTTGGATAGATTTTTTAAGATAAAAATGTTTTATAAAGTTTTATTATCAGTATACTTTTAATATTTCATATATACGAAATTAATCATAACTTTTAATAAATATCCTATAATTCAGTTCTATGTCCATCATAAAATTTGTTTGTAAAAAATTTATAAAAATAAGATCCATTTATAATATATTTAATTTATTTACAAAAATAATAGATAATCAGTAAAAATAAATTTTAATCAGGAAAAATAATTTTAGTGTTGGTAAAATACTTTCAGTTTAGTAAAAATAATTTCAGTTCAATAAAATATATTTTCAGTTTAGTATGTTTAAATATCATGCATTATCAAAAGGGATTATATGACTATATTTAACATTTAATCCAAAAGGTTTATCTTATCAACCATCTGACATCGCCCAGGCACAAACCTAGTAACTAATATATAAAGGTAAACTTTTAGCTAGACGACGAGACAACGACACTTAGCGTTTTAACTTTCACTAAGTGTCCTACACGTAGGCGACATATAAGTTTTAATATGACACCTCTGACACTAGATAAGAAAATTTAAGATAGACTTTTTAGAATAAAAAAGTTGAATTTAAGATAGAGTTTTTAGGATAAAATAGTTATTTAGAGTTTTGTTTCCGATAGGACTTCTAATTTTTTATATGAATAAAAAAGATTGAAACTTTCAAAAAAAAAATGTCTTATAAATATGTTATTTTTATATCATAAGATTCATTTTAAAAATCTGTACAAAACCGGATTCATTTATTACATTGTTTAATCAACTAAAATGAGACATTGAAACTTGGCATTTCGGTTTTTTGCCAAGTGTCACGTCACGTAGACAACAAATAAGAATTAGTTTTACACACATGATACCATATATCAGCGAAAATATTTCATCTGTATAAAATAGCTACAACTTTTAAAAAATAATATGTTATAATCTGTTATATTTACATCATAAAGTTCGTTTTAAAAAGTAGTTCAAAACATGACCAATTAATGACATATTTAAATCAATTAAAAATAAAACCTCACAATCGAATATCATTGTTATATTATATTATATATTGTTGTTTGTAGATACTAAAACCAATAATGGTTATATATATCTTTATGGTACAAATATTATTATTAAGTGATCATTAATTCATGCGTAGTACATTGAAATAATATAAATACCATCTAACTAATATCGTCGATAATTATACATTAATATGACACGTATGGTGTCAAGTAAGCAAAATACAGATAGCTTTTTTAGGAAGAAAAGTTATTTTATAATATCGTAAATCAAAAGAGATATATGCCTCTTACATAACACTGTTTGTATCAATAATATGTTTTAAAATTTGACATATAAATTAAAAAAAACAAAAAAATCTTAAAATTTAATAATTAACCCGGACATCGCACGGGGCACAAAACTAGTTTACTTATAAAAATAGCATGTGATAAACAAATTTTGTTCATCACCAAGATAAACTTGTATTTTCTGCACTTTCACTGTTACTTTAAAATACGATGTTTACCCTTCCTTTTTTGTACCATTTTCAATCTGTATTTATATATCAGTGCCTTTAAATACATGTTTTTTTTTGGTGAAGGAATTTGATCAAACCTCAACTCTTACGGTTTTTTTGGGACTAGTATTTGTGAATCATACACTTTGAATGTAAGGGGGAAGGGTAAAGGATCCCCACACTCAAAGTTTCTCTAGTGACAATTCAAACACCAACCTCAAGGTTTCCCACTAAACCAAGCTTATCTTAGTATGTTTGTATGGGTGTGGTTTGATGTAATTCCATTGATTTAGTAAGTGTGATTCAATATCATATTATAATTATCAATGTGCCAATTACTTGGTTATAAATCATACTTCTTCCATTTTTTTAGTTGACACCATTTGACTTTTACACTATTCATAAACTACATTTTGACTAACTTTTGAGATTTATAGCTACAATAAAACTGTTGGGTTTCGTAGTGACCCGACACTACGCGGAAGGAAACCCACCAAGACCCGCCCCTTAATTAAAGCAATTAAACAAGCGTAATAAACTTAATCAAACAAGATTAAGGACAAGAATTATACCTTTAACGCGTGCTTCACTCCCAAAGAGCTCTTACTTCAAAATCCCGAAAAGACGAGATCTCCGACGGATCGTACCCTCGACCCGACTCGAGCGTCCTAAGTCTTGAAGGTTAGTCAAGACCCGGACAAAATAACTATGAGTTTTACGAATCAAAGGTTTACTCTTTTCTTAGAGTTGCCTTTTTAATTCCACTCAAGGTTGTTCATTTCCCAATACCCAAGCTTGGTATTTTTAGGGAAATGAACCCTTGCATTTCATTCCCTAACCAATGTGGGAGAATGTTTTATTTGCTAATTAATTTATTTCTAAAATAAATCAATAAATAAATGCAATCACAATTCGACAAGTGTCAAAGGAGAGAGAGTATTAGGTGAGGACCGTGGAGAGGTGGAGGGGGACCAATGCCTTGCTCCCCAAGGCTTTCACAAAGCCTTGGTCCCCACTCTCCTCACAAACTGCCTCAACCAAGGCTGCTGGCCAGCTAGATGTGCCAGCTAGCCCAGCATGCTAGCACAAGCCCAGCAGCAGCGCTGGTGCGTGCTGGCGCTGGTGCTGGCTGGTGCGTGCTGGCGCTGGTGCTGGCTGGTGCGTGCTGGCGCTGGTGCTGGCTGGTGCGTGCTGGCGCTGGTGCTGGCTGGTGCGTGCTGGCGCTGGTGCTAGCATCCCACGCATCATCGCTGCACCATATGCTCGCATGGCCCAGCATGCGTGCTGCTAGCGAGCCACGCATGCTGGCCTCTCGCTTCGCACCACACTCACACATCATGCGCGTCACGCATCAGCCTCTCTCGCACGCAATGCCTAGCATGCGTGCTGCTAGCAAGCCACGCATGCTTGGCTTGAAGTTGCTAGCTTGCTAGCCCCTCGCACACACTCGCATAGCCACACGCATCAGCCTCGGCCATGCACCGTGCACCATGCACGTACATGCCTCGCCCAAGCACCACGCACCACGCATGCGCCAATACCTAGCACTAGCTGTGCTTAGTGCGTGTGGTCCTGCCATGCGCCCAACATTATGCTAGGGCTGCTACGGCATCAGGCCATCCTAGGGAACGCATGGTGCGCCTAGTGATGCTGCCTGGGCTGCGATGGTGCCCAGCCATCCTAGGGCACGCATGGTGCGCCTAGTGATGCTGCTGGCTTGCGATGGACTGCGATGGCGCCCAGTATCATGCTAGGGCTGCGATAGCGCCTAGGCATGATGCCAGGGTTGTGTTGGCGCTCCTGGTGCTAGCGATAGCCAGCCATGGTGCCTAGCCATCACGCTAAGGCTGCGATAGCGCCTAGGCATGATGCTAGGGCTGCTATGGCGCGCCTAGTGCCTATGATGAGCTAGCCTAGCCTAGCTATGGCTACGCTCATACTTATCAATTGTGATTTTGCGACGCTCGGTCTCGACGCCCTAGGCTCGATGTTCGACGTCTGTATTCGTAAAACTCTGTCAACTCATTAAATCCTATCGGATTAATTCGTCGTCTCAGATCGGTGATTCGATTGGGTTCGACCCGAAGGGTTCAGTTAAGATTAAGCTGTAATATCAATTGTACCTCGATATTACTGATCGGAAGCGGCCTCCACCTAGGCATTCCGATCACTTGACCTTACTGAAGAATTAGTTCTATAATAATTCTGAACCCTCTATCGGAAGAATACACTTGTTGGAAGGACACCATTCCTTTCAAAATCAGGTGAGATCTTATTTGAATCGTCTCAATGTATATTTATTAATAAAATTCACTTTTTACAATTTTATAATGTCAAAAATTAGATATATTAATCGTTAAATAGTGCATTGGCAAACACGATAAAAGAAATGTGTCTACTAAAAAAAACGTGGGTAATATTTAGTTTAACCAAACACTAGCTATCACCACCTTAGATATCAAGGATTATTAATCGTTTTATGCTAACTAAACTTAGCTGGCTAAACTCTTAGAACAAGACTAGCACTAAGTCCTACTTTGTTTTTGCTGACATATCATGGCCTGGCATGGCATATGTCATACCAAGTTTAAAGAACTAACAAAAGAATTTCGTAACCTTGAAGTAAACATGTCTTGGTAGTCTTAAATAAAGTATTGGAAAATTAAGATTCAAGTGAAGCCTTCATTTGTGAGTGAAAATAATATTATTGTTACAGATAAAATAAAATAATAAAATGACTAAACAATCTTAAATTAATATAATAGATGAAAAAACAGAGTGTGTTGATGAGCTTAGCTTGAATGAGTAATAATTTATTACAAATTTATATTACCCAAAAACTAACGTGCCATAAGTTGGCCTTAAAAGAGGAATGAGGAGATGTAGGGATGGTTTCCCCTAGGTGATGGGGTTTCGATTCCTCACAGCCCCCTCATTTTTGTGAGAGTGTTTAAATAAATGAAACATTTTCTTTTTTATAAATTCTCTCTATTTTTTAATATTATTTTCTCTAATTTTTACTAACTTATGGTCCTCACAAAATCCCTTATTGTCTTCTCTCTCTCCTCAGACTTATACCTCACTATCCTATTATAAAATAAATTCAACTAACTTTTCAAAAATTCCGTAAAAGTCCTGTTTTATTTATTTAAACACGGATGAGTAGCATACAAAACAATAAAAAGGGAGAGAAAGGAATTTACAAAATTGTATATGTCCCAACCTTTAATCATAGCATGTAATATAGAAGTGGAGTTCGTTAGTTCGTTCCACTTAAGTTAAGGGCAACATAGTAATCTTGGATATAGTCACAATGTGTGCTTTTAAAAATAATTTTTTAGAAAATTTTACTACTAGTTAATTAAAGATATTGATAGTAAAAGGTATACCTCGGTAAATGTGTAGACCTAAGTGTAGCATTTAAAAAAAACAGAGAGAGTGGCAAAAAGAGAATGGATGTATCTATATATTGTGTTATATCCAAAAATAAAAATAAAAAAGAAAAAAATGATGTTCAATTGAGAAAAGAAGGAAGGAGTATTAATCATATTTTTTTTATTATCATTTTGATCAAAGTGAAAGGAATGGTGTCCTTCCAACAAGTGTATTATTCTAATAGAGGGTTCAGAATTATTACAGAGCTAATTATTCAGTAAGGTCAAGTGATCGTAATGCCTAGGTGGAGGCCACTTCCGATCAGTAATATTAAGGTATAATTAATATTACAGCTTAATCTTAACTGAACCCTTTAGGTCGAACCCAATCGAACAACCGATTCGAGACGACGAATTAATCCGAAGGATTTAATGAGTCGTCGGAGTTTTACGAACATAGACGTCGGATATCGAGCCTAGGGCGTCGAGGTCGAGCGTCGCAAAATCACAAGCAACAAGTACGAGCATAGCCGTAGCACCACATTGGTCTAGCCATGTGGATTCTAGGCTAGCTCAAGCTAGCATGCACCCAGCATGGCTAGGCGCAAGCCTACACACACTAGGTGTGCTAGGCGCACCATCGCTAGCACTAGACGCTAGCATGCGTGCGTGCCTAGCATGGCAGCACCATCGCTAGCACCGTGTGCTGGCATGCGTTCATGCCTTGCATCGCAGCAGCATACGTGCTAGCTTGCGTGCTTGCCTTCGCATGGCAGCACTAAGCAGCACGCTGAGCTCCGCAATGCGCATATGCGTGGCCTAGGCGCCAGCACAATGCTAGCCCACGCTCAGCAGCCCAACAGCCAAGCATGCATATGCGTATGCGGGTGCCTAGGCCTGTGTGTGCGTGCATGTGCCTACGCTTAGTGCTGGCAGCCTCGCACAGCATCTCGCCAGGCAGCGCCCAGCGCCCAGCACAATGCGTGGCTCGCTCCCCTAGCAGCACACAAGTGCTGGGAAGGCTAGCTGATGCGTGCTGGCAGATGCACGCTGTGCATGCTGGGCTGGCTATGCTAGCTGGCTAGCAAAGCAAGCAGCAAGCTCACCCAATGCATGGAGGCGGTTTTGTGAGGGGTGGGGACCAACCCTTGGGCAAAGCCTTGGGGAGCAAAGCAATGGTCCCCCCACCTACTCTTGGTCCTCACTTAACTCTCTCTCTCCCCTTGACACTTGTTGCATTGTGATTGATTTGATTCTTTATTTAATTTAGAATTAAATTAATTATCATTTTTACTCATTCTCCCACAATAGTTGGGGAATGAAAATCAAGGGTTATTTTCCCTATAAATACCAAGGCTTGGGTATTTGGGAAAGAACACACTTGAGTGGAAGAGTAAAGGAAACTCCATTGTTGAGTATACCTTGAAATTTGTAAAACTCCAAGTTTATATTTTGTCTGTGCCTTGACTAACCTTCGAGGCTTAGGACGATCGGGTCGGGTTCGAGGGTACGATCCCGTTGAAGGCCTTGCATTATCGAGGTTGAAGTAAGAGCTCGTTGTAAGAGCGAAGTACGCATCGAGGGTATATTTCTTATCCTTATTCTTAATTATGTTTTAATTATGCTTTTCTTGTATTAGTTGCATTAATTATGGGGGCGGGTCTTAGGGGGTTTCCTTCCGCGTAGTGAGGGTCACTACGAAACCCTACAGCGGTATCGAAGCCATACTCCTTTTAAATTTTGCAATTATTTATTAATTAAGGCGTTTTAAAGAAGATTTATTTTCTGGTTTTGCTTTTCTAATTGGATTAGAAGCTCGTTTTAATTAATTTTAATACTCGTATTTTCTCGTTTTGGCTGTCGAACCCAGATTTTGGCTCAAAAATAGTGTTTTTTGGGTGGAATCGATATTATGAATCAGATTCAACCTTCTTTGAGACTGTCCAAAAGCCAAATTCGAACTAGAAACCCATTTATTTGGGGTTTTTTTCGTTTTTCACGAAATTTTTAAATCTTTTAAGCCTTGATTAATGCAAGCATTTTAAGGATAGATTAAATGCATTATTACATCCCTAATCTATTGCTTTTTATAAATATCTTTAAGCATAATTATGGAGTTGTAATTAGTGCTTGAATTGATATGCTCTTTTTCACACAAACTTGTTTTTTCACAATTATGCGAATAAATTGCATTAATGTGTGAATGTTTGATGTGAATGTGTAATTTTAAGTTCCTAAGTATGTTAAAGATCTAATCTTTAAATGTTTAAATGATTGGAACTTTAACCCTAAATTCCATGATTGAACTAATATTGGATTTTTTCATTTTTGGTTGATTAAAATCCTTGAAGTTCAAATGCTTGTGAGTAAAAATTGATTAATCTTCATATTGGAAGATGTAATCTTGTTATTTTACACAAGTATAAAAGTTGGAAAATTTTATCATTAGATGATTAATTTATTTTTCTAACTCCCATTTGTCAAATCCATTAATTAATTTGCATATTAGTTAAATTAATTATGGACATAGCTCTTTTTCAATCTTAATCATAAAGGAAGACCTAAATTATTTCAAAAGAAAATTTTGGATGATTTAGGGTTGTGCACCATTAAAATTGAATTTAATTAAGTTAGACTTATTTTATTTTATTTTTCCTCAAATTGATTCTAAAATAAAATTTGGAATTAATTTATGTCACACATAAATCGGGATTAAAATCCCGAGTAAATTGCACGCAAATCGATGCAAAACCGCAAGCATCACCAAGGCTAGTCGGGCTGCCCAGCAGCCCGCATGTAGGCTGCCTATGGTGCATGCAAGGGCTGAGCGTCAAGTGTGCAAGGCAGTGTGGCAAGGGATGCTAAGTGTTGTGTGCGTGGGGCAGTGGCTGCGATGCTGGGCTGCATGAGGATGCTGGTGGCCAGCATGCCAGCAAGCGCCAACCCAACGCACCACTTGCTGACAGGCGCCAGCATGCTAGCTGGCATGCGTAGCATGCTAGCCGGCATGCGTAGCATGCTAGGCAGGCTACTGGTGCTAGCAACGTGGCTTGTTGTGCTGGGCGCTGCATGCTAGCACCACGCACCATAGCACAAGGCATGGGCTGCCTAGCAGCCATGGTGCGCACCCGCTAAGCAAGAGTGTGGGCTATTTTGCTTAATTTTGAGTTATGTATTTTGCAAAATTTTGCCGGTTTTAAAATATTTATGTAATTATTTTATCGAGGTTAAAACCTCAATTTTTTCGATTTTTGCAAATTTTTGACAAATAATGGGTTAAGCCGACTTAATTAATCGGATTGATTAAGTATGGATGCGGAATTTAGTGGGAGCTTAGTTAATTTCGTAAGCATTTTAGAAATAATGGATTAAACAACTCTGACTAGTTTTAATTAGGCGCGTTAATCGGATTAACCACCTAAATTAGTTACTAGTTTTGTGTGTTTAATTATGTATCTCGTAATGTGCATGGGCTATTCACAAACAGGTTTTGAGAAAATGGCAACTAGTGGGACCCGACTAGGATAGAAAATACGGACTGCATTCCTTTATGTATTTTTGTAAATCTAAATACGGTCCGCGAACCGTTAAGTATTTTTGTACTTTACATTAATCTTAGCCGTAGTAGCTAGTTATTTTATTTTGGCAAAGATGTCTCAAGACGGCGTTTCGATGAAAACGAGCCAAAATGAAGACCCTTGAAGATTTTAAGATTTCAAGGGGTTATGCTAGTTGCCAAATGCATCAAATTTATGCTTTATATATATTATTGTTATATATGAATGTTTAGATGCATGTCTAGGATTTCATATGTTGCGACGATTAGTTAAATTCACTTAAATCAACCAACATAGAAACCCTAGGTCCCTTAAAATATTGAGCTAAAATTTGTCGTTCCAAGAACAACACTTACCAAACTAATGCGCGTATGTGATGGGCTACGCCAAAGCGAGGCATCACTACTTCCCTAGGAACGTAAGGTATACTAGGTATACAAGTTGTCTTGTTAAGCTCAACGATATCAGTAAGGAGTCCTTAGATGTCGTGGCAAAAGAGATAAAATGTCAAGAGTGCATTAGATGCAACATTTTATCAAACTGAGAGTAGCTTGGAGCTATTAGCAATTGGATTGCTTACCTTAAAATATTTAATGTTAAGACTGCCAAGGGCAACAAGGACAAAAAGGTAGCCTCTTCCAAATCCGATTCAGAATGTTTCTACTGCAAGAAGAAGGGACATTGGAAACGGAACTGCCTCAAATTCAAGGAAGATAAGAAGAACGACACTATTGCTTCTTCATTAGGTATTTTTGTTATAGACTTAAACTTCGCTAGCAAAACATCATGGGTATTAGATACCAGATGTGGCTCACACCTTTGTTCCAATGCTCAAGGACTAAGGATAAATAGGAGGCTAGAGAAGGGAGAAGTCGAGCTACGGGTCAGCAATGGAGCAAGAATGTTTGTCGTCTCCGTTGGAACTCTCAGTTTGTCATTGCCCTCTAGGCTTATTTTATACTTGACAATTGTTATCATGTTCCTAGAGTTACCAAAAACATTATTTCACTATCGGCGTTGGGGAATCAAATCAAAGTCTAAAACATTCGTTGACTTTTCTCTCTAGCTGTCCCATGGTGGTTTCCTTCTGCTAGGTAGGTTTTCTTCATCTAGCCTAAGTTTCACCATGCCTCGCAAGAAAAAACAATCAAATCCTCTTCCGCAAAACCCTAATCAAGCTTTTGTTAGTGGAATTTTAGATAATTTGGGGAAATCAGGGGTTTCTTCTAAGCTTATTTCGATTGCTGAAGAAGATGAACTCGTGACTCCTCCCCCTCATCTAGTCAATCTAGCTGCTGGTATGATTTCCCGAGGTGATTTAAAGAGGCTGGAAAGCTCTTACATAAGCTCTAATTCTCAAATTCAAGGTAATTCCAATGGAATAGTAACGAGGGTTTCAGCGGTTACTATTCCATTGATTTCTGATCAAGCTGAAAATTCGATTAGACCTGCTACTTGTGTTCAGGAGTGCTCTAAGGGCCCTGAGGAGATGGAGAAAGTTCCAAAGTAATGCCTGAAGATCAGACTTATAGAGGCAAATTGAATGCTAAGGGAGTGACTTTATCTTTTGTCGCCTCTTAAATTGTAGATGGGAGGTCTGTTGCTAAGCTTGAGGCCTCTGAGCTCTCAGATGGGAGTAAGAAATGGGGTAAGGCTTTGATTTTTTATGTTATTGGATATTCCCCTACAATTTCTGTTGTTCATCGTTTTATTGCTGAAAATTGGGCAAGTGTAAGTACACCAGACATTACTGGCATGATGAGGGGTACTTTATTATCAATATGAAATCTATTCATGATAAAAACATAATACTAAGTACTGGTCTTCACATGTTTTTTGGCAAGCCAGCTATAATTAAGGCTTGGAATGATAAGTTTGATTTTCATTCAGAGGTTTTGAGAATTATTCCCTTGTGGGTGAAACTACCTAACTTGCCTCTGAATTGTTGGGGAGCTGATACCCTAAGTAGAATTGGAAGTACTCTAGGTTTCCCTTTATGTGCAGATGAATGCACTTCAAGACAATTGAGAGTATCCTTTGCTAGAATTCTGGTGGAGATAGACGTTACAAAGCCTCTACCAGATTCTGTGTGTATTGAAAATCCTGCTGGGGAGTTGGTTGAGCTTAAGGTTCAATTTGAATGGCGCCCACCATTCTGTAAAAGGTGTAATAAGGTAGGGCATGATTGTTCTGCTCCTGTAAAAAAGGCACAACAACAGGGAGTCGGGGCTAGTCAGCCTGGACAAAAACCAGCTCAGAAGAAGGTGTGGGTTCCAAAACAGACTGACCCTCTGCCTAATGCCAAGGTAGGTGTTAGTATAGCTACTACTGAAGTTACACCAGCACCACAGGTTCAAAAACCAGAGGAATGGTAAGTAGCTGCTAAGAAGACCAAACAGAAGGCTGATAGGCAGATTTTTTATCCTGTTAGCAATTCCAATTCTTGTTAGCCTTTGAGTTTGAAGGAGACAAAGATCCTTGAAATTGGAGATAATAATCCTATCGGGGGTGATGGTAATCCCTCTCTAGGGTCATGATTGTTCTATCTTGGAATATAAGGGGTCTTAATGACCCTGGGAAGATAGTTGTGGTTAAACAGCTACTCTTCCAGCAAAATTCTGATGTGGTGTGTCTTTTTGAAACTAAAGTGAAGGAGAAAAATAGTAAGAATCTTCAGAAAAAGTTTGGGGTTGCTTGGTCTTGGTATTGCAATTATTCTAACTCTCCTAGAGGAAGAATCTAGGTTGGTTGGAAGGCTGACTCTCTTACCCTTGATATACTGTTTTCTACAGATCAACTTGTTCATTGTTTAATGTGCTCGAAGGATTTGCAGACCCAGTTATTGGTCACTTTTGTTTATGGCCTTCATACTATTCATGATAAGAAACAGTTATGGTCTGATCTTAAGAATCTTCCCAGTGCTCTTCCTTGGCTGTGTACAGGTGACTTTAACTCTATCCTATCTTCTGCTGATAGACTGAATGGGGCTGCTGTCTCTGACTATGAGACAAGGGATTTTAAGAAATGCATTGATGAATTGGCTCTTGTTGAAATAAAAAGTAAGGGAGCTTTCTATTCCTGGTCTAACAAAGCACATTCTGGCCCTAGGACTCTCTCGAGGATTGATAGGGGCTTTGTTAATCAAGACTGGATAAACACCTATGGTCATGTTGAAGCTATCTTTCTCCCTCCCTCACTTTCTGATCATAGCCCCATTGCTTATGATATATTTTCTTCTCAACCTGGAAAAGGGAGACCTTTTCGGTTCATGAACTGTCTAGTTGTTCATAGTTGTTTCTTGAACACTATTGAGAATTCTTGGCATGCTTATAGCAGGGGGGGAGCAATGAATAGAGTTTGGTATAAGCTGAAACAAGTTAAGAATGTTATGAAGCATCTGAATACTCAGCAGTTTGGTGATGTTAATGCTAAGATTGAGGTTGCTCATAATCATCTCCTTCATATTCAACAGCAAATTTCTGAAGATGTGAATAATACTGATCTCCATGTTCCGAAAATGGAAGCTATTGCAACTGTCAAACAATGGCTTGGTATACAGGAGAGTATTTACAAGCAAAAATCTAGAATTGACTAGCTTCAACTTGGAGATGGAAATAGTAAGTTCTTTTTCTCTGTAATGAAGCATAGGCAAAGCAGGAATAGGATTGATACCCTATACACTGAGCAGGATGATTTGCTTAGAGTCCCTAAAGAAATTGAGGGAGAGCTTACTAGTTTCTATAAAAAGTTGTTGGGTTCTAAAGCTGTTTGTCTTCCCTGTATTGATATTAACACAGTAAGGAGGGGTAAGCAGTTGTCTCGGGAATCTCAAAATTCTCTTATTGCTCCTGTTACCACTGATGAAATTGACAGAGCTCTTAATGGGATTGATATAGCAAAAGCTCCAGGTATAGATGGCTTCAATTCTCTCTTTTTTAAGAAGACTTGGAGTATTGTAAAGCATGATGTTTATGAAGCTGTGCTTGAATTTTTCATTACTGATAAATTGATGAAACAGTGGAACTGTACTACTGTTACTTTAGTTCCTAAAGTACAAAATCCTTCGTATGCTAAGGAGTTTAGACCAATTGCTTGATGTACTGTCCTCTATAAGCTGATCTCCAAAATCTTAACAGCAAGGTTGGCCTTGGTTATTGGTGAGGTTATTGATGACTCTCAAGCTGGTTTTATCCCTGGTAAGCATATTGGGGATAATATCCTTCTTGCAATAGAATTGATTAAGGGTTACAGTCATAAGCATGTTACTCCTAGATGTACGTTGAAAATAGATCTAAAAGAGGCTTATGACTCAATTGAATGGGGGTTCCTGGAATTAGTCATGGCAGAGCTTAGTTTCCCTAGGCAGTTTATTGCTTGGATTATGGAATGTATCTCTACTGTATCCTATTCCATTATGATTAATGGAGCTCCTACTATTCCTTTCCTAGGCATGAAAGGTCTTAGACAGGGGGACCCCATTTCTCCTTTCTTGTTTGCAATTGGAATGGAGTATCTCTCCAGATGTTTGTCAGAGTTGCATTTGAATCCAGACTTCAATTATCATCCCAGATGTGAGAAGATGAAGCTTACTCATCTTATGTTTGATGATGATTTGTTGATGTTTTCTAGGGCTGATATGGGTTCTGTTTCTCTCCTTTTCCAAGTTACTAAATTCTCTGAGGCCTCTGGACTATCAGCTAATCTTGATAAGAGTGAAGTGTATTTTGGGGGTATTAATGATATTGATCAAGCTAGTCTCAGGTCTATGTTGGGTGTTGCTCTTGGTTCAATTCCTTTCAAATACCTTGGAGTCCCTCTTTCTTCTAAAAAGTTAACCATTGCTCAATGCAAACCTTTGATTGATAAAGTGACTGCTAGAATTAATGGGTGGGCTGCTAGAAACCTCTCTTATGCTGGAAGGCTTCAGCTCATCAAGAGTGTGTTGTTTGGTGTTCAAACCTACTGGGCTCAGATCTTTGTGCTCCTAAGAAAACTTTAAAAGAGATTGAGTCTAGATTTAGGGTGTTTCTGCGGACTGGGAAGGCAAACCCTTCCAAGAAATCTCTGGTTTCCTAGTCTCAAGTCTGCCTCCCCAAAGTCAGTGGTGGGTGGAACCTGATTTCCCTTCCAGAGTGGAACATGGCTGCTATTACTAAGCTATTGTGGGATTTAGCTCACAAAGCTGATAGTTTATGGGTTAAATGGGTCCATACTTATTACTTCAAAGATAAGCCTTGGTGGGGTATGCCCATTCCTAAGAAATGCTCCTGGGTGCTCAAAAGAATTCTGAAATGCAGGGGTATAATTGATAATTTTGGTAATTGGGATTCGGTGATGCAGGGGAGTAGGTTCAAGATTAAGAAAATGTACAATGTCATCATGATTCAAGCTCCTAAAGTCACTTTGAGAAGGGTCATATGTAACAACTGGGCTACTCCTAAAAGCTTGTTTATTACCTGGCTAGCTATTAAAAACAGGCTTCTTACTAAAGGCAGGTTGCATCATTGGAATATTCCTTGTGACCCTGTCTGTTTTTTATGAAATCAGAGCTTATAGCTGTGCAACACCTGTTTTTCGACTGTGCTTACAGCAGAACAATCTGGTTTCAGGTTTTAGGGTTGTTTGGATTTCAGAGAGGTGTTGGCTGTTTTGATGTTGAGATGGACTGGATAGCCAAGAAATGCAGAAAGAATAGAGTTAAAAAATTGGTTGTTGGCTATATGCTTTGCTGAATCAGTCTACCACATCTGATTATAGAGAAATGTTGTGATTTTCACGGGAACATCAAAGTCTGCTGATGTTGTGTTTAAGGATATTGTGTTTTCAGTTGCTTGTAGATGTTCTGTTAAGGATAGGCAGTTGTTGATTTTGTGATTTTGTTTTTTGTTTGGTTGTATGCCTATTGGGCAGTTGGTGTTTTTGTTTTGCATAAGGTTGTCTTCCCTTGGTGAACCCTTCCTAGAAGGTGGCACAAAGGGGCTAATAGACCAGGTTTAGTTTAGGTAGGGTGTACCTTGGAACCCTTCCTAGAAGGTGGCCTTGGTTCTCTCTCCCTAGTTGGGGTTGTTTGGCTCTTGGAGTCTTGTGGTGTTTGTTGGTTTGTTTCTTTGGTTTCTTTGTAGATTTCAACTTAGCTACCCTTGTAAGTTGTAATCTTCTCCCTTTTGGTAATAAAATTCTTCTATTTACCAAAAAAAAAATTAAAAAAAAATTATATCGGCGTTGGACGCCAAAGGTTTTGAATTTCGAATTAAGAACAATAGTTGTTCATTTTATTTCGATAATGTTTTATATGGTAAGGCATATTCAGAAAATGGTCTTTATGTGCCCAGGAGTCTATAACATTGATGATACCGCCAAAAAAGGCTAAGACCATTGAGTCGAATCAAACCTACTTGTGGCATTGTCGTCTTGGCCATATTAACGTCAAACGCATCAAGAAACTTCTACAAGAAGGTGTTCTTGGCTCATTCGACTTGGAGTCGTTTGAAAATTGCGAAGGATGTCTATTAGGCAAGATGACAAAACAGTCATTCTCCAAGTTGGGAAAAAGGGCAAGTGACTTATTAGGTCTAATACACACGGATGTATGTGGACCAATGAGAACACCCGCAAGACAAGGTTACCGATATTTCATCACCTTCACCGACGATTTTAGTAGATATGGCTATATCTACTTAATTTCGAATAAATCTGAATCCTTTGAGAAATTCAAAGAATTTCAAAAAGAAGTTGAAAATGAACTTGGCAAGAAAATTAAAGCACTTCGATCGAATCGAGGTGGCGAATATTTGAGCCATGAATTCGACGATCACTTGAAAGAAAATGGTATTCTTTCAGAGTTGACACCTCCCGGAACTCCTCAATGGAACGGAGGAACCGAACCTTGTTAGACATGGTTCGATCAATGATGGGTCTTAGTGAGCTTCCTATCTCTTTCTGGGGACATGCGCTACAAACCGCGGCACTAACACTGAACCAAGCTCCGTCAAAAGCTGTTGAAAAGACTCCATATGAATTATGGACTAAGAAACCTCCTAGGTTGTCTTTTCTTAAGATGTGAGGATGCGAAGCATATGTCAAACGATTAATTTACAACAAAATTCACCCCAAATCGGATAAGTGTTTCTTTGTGGGATACCCAAAAGAAACCAAAGGGTATTACTTCTACAATAAATCCGAGAACAAAGTGTTTGTTGCTCGTGATGGTGTCTTTTTGGAGAAGGAACACCTTTCCAAAATGACAAGTGGGAGGAAAATGGAACTCGATGAAGTTCGAGAGGACGAGCAACAATGTTAACCTGATAAAACTGACAATCTAAGTGCTTTAAAAGAAACTGAGAAGATTGGTCAGAATCAAACAGACAATGTAAATGCTCAACCCATTACCCTTCGTAGGTCGCAACGGCAAAGATCTCAACCAGACAGATACCTTAGTATTGTCTTAACCAATGATCAAGACATCCTAGTTATGGTTGGAGATGAGCAAGCGACATACAAGCAAGCTATGACAAGCCCCGACTCTGCTAAATTGCAAGAAGCCATGAAATCCGAGATGGACTCCATGTCTGAAAATCAAGTCTTAGACTTGGTGAATTTGCCCGAGGGTTACACACCCATTGGTTGCAAATGGATCTTCAAACTAAAGACAGACAAAGATGGAAATGTATCGATCTACAAGGCTAGACTGGTGGCGAAAGGTTATAGACAAATCCATGGGATTGACTATGATGAAACCTTTTCACCAGTTGCAATGCTAAAGTTTGTCCGGATTATCCTAGCGATTGCTGCATATTACGATTATGAAATATGGCAAATGGATGTCAAAACCGCCTTCCTAAATGGGATTTTGGAAGAAACTGTGTACATGACACAGCCAGAAGGTTTTGTTGATCCAAGCAACGCTGGAAAGGTATGCAAGCTTAAGAAGTTCATTTATGGACTAAAGCAAGCTAGCAGGAGTTGGAATCTGCGATTTGATGAAGCCATCAGCAAGTTTGGTTTTAATAAGAATCCAGATGAATCTTGTGTCTACAAGAAGGTCAGTGGGAGTGACATCGCATTCCTAGTCCTATATGTCGATGACATACTGCTCATTGGAAATAGCATAAAATTACTGGAGTCCGTAAAGGGCTGGTTGGGAAAGTGCTTTTCAATGAAGAACTTAGGAGAGGCACAGTACTTATTGGGCATCAAGATCTACAGGGATAGATCTAAAAAGATTATTGGATTGAGCCAGAGTACTTACATTGATAAGGTACTAGCACGATTCCACATGGAGAATGCTAAAAGAGGGCATCTACCCATGTCCCATTGCGTAACTCTCAGCAAGAACAGTGTCCACATAAACATGTTGAGCGAGAGAGAATGGATCAGATTCCATATGCTTCACTAATTGGATCGATCATGTATGCCATGATATGTACCAGGCCAGATGTATCGTATGCCCTGAGTGCTACGAGCCGATACCAACTGGACCCAGGAGAGGTGCATTGGACTGCGGCCAAGAATATCCTGAAGTACCTGAAAAGGAACAAGGATAAATTCCTGGTCTATGGTGGCCACAAAGACCTGGTTGTTGAAGGTTACACCGACGCTAGCTTCCAGACTGACAGAGACGACTTCAAGTCACAGTCAGGGTAAATATTCTATCTGAATGGAGGAGCATTTAGCTGGAAGAGTGCCAAGCAGAGCACCACTGCAGATTCTACAACTGAAGCCGAATACTTGGCTGCTTCAGAAGCCGCTAAGGAGGCTGTTTGGATTCGCAAGTTCATTAGCAAACTTGGTGTTGTACCCTCCATCAAGGGTCCGATAGATCTCTACTGTGATAACAATGGAGCTATCGCTCAAGCTAGAGAGCCAAGAGAGCACCAGAATCAAACATGTCCTAAGACGATTTCACATGATAAGGGAATGGAAATCCGAAGGTGAAATCAGAATTTGCAAGATCGGCACGGATGATAATGTGGCTGATCCTTTGATTAAACCTCTGCCTCAAGTGAAACACAACAAGCACATTGAGGCAATGGGAATCAAGCACGTCGGAGACTGGCTTTGAAATTCCCTGTACATGTGTTTTAATTAAACTAGAGGTTTTAATGTAAGACACTGTATTGAAACCATTCATTTATGGAGTAATTAATTTTTAGGCAAAAATTACCATTCACTCCATTACTATTTAATTGTGGTTTAGAATTAAATAATGAATCCATTCGATTTATGGAAATATTCAAAACAGGGTATCAAGACCATGTCTTGGATAAAGAAACACTTGTTAAGTGAACATTGAATATTTAAATCGAAAATTATCCCTAATCAAGGTCATCTAAATGATGGACGATTGATGACCACCAGAGATTAGTGTGTAGTATGATTTACAGCACCGTTTCTTGTGCTGCAAGGACATGATGGTTATAAATCATTTGCACAGGTGCCAGTTTGGAACTGCACTTGATACACCTATGAGAGTACTTTAATTTAAGAGATTCAAAATTGTCATAAGTACATTTCTCATTATAGCTATCGGAACTCGTTTCCTCGACCATGAGTATTGTGAAGTTTTCTTGTTTGACTACTAGTCTCTTTGATGTTGCCTAACGTCTGCCGTAACTAGGGATCATATCGGGAACACTCGGGAGATTAGGTCCTCTTAGTAAGAGAAACTTACAATGCAAGACTGGGAATATCCCCCCTATTAGCAATAGGGAAAATGTCTTTGTTGTTTACAAGGCCGCTCGAAGAGCGAAACTGTGAAAATGCATGGCCGTGCTCAGATGGATTTTAGAAATCTGAACGTACTAAGGATGACGATGAATCTTACCTTATAGTTCACGAAGAGACATTAAGCGACATAGGAAATGGGCTATACACTGTATGCACACTTGTCCGGAAGGACAAGTGGGAGATTGAAAGGAATGGTGTCCTTCTAACAAGTGTATTATTCTGATAGAGGGTTCAGAATTATTACAGAGCTAATTTTTCAGTAAGGTCAAGTGATCGGAATGCCTAGGTGGAGGCCGCTTCCGATCAGTAATATTAAGGTATAATTAATATTACAGCTTAATCTTAACTGAACCCTTCGGGTCGAACCCAATCGAACAACCGATCTGAGACGACGAATTAATCCGAAGGATTTAATAAGTCGTCGGAGTTTTACGAACACAGACGTCGGATATCGAGCCTAAGGCGTTAAGGCTGAGCGTCGCAAAATCACAAGCAACAAGTACGAGCATAGCCGTAGCACCACATTGGTCTAGTCATGTGGATGCTAGGCTAGCTCGAGCTAGCATGCACCAAGCATGGCTAGGCGCAAGCCTAGACACACTAGGTGTGCTAGGCGCACCATCGCTAGCATGCATGCATGCCTAGCATGGCAGCACCATCGCTAGCACCGTGTGCTGGCATGCGTGCATGCCTTGCATCGCAGCAGCATACGTGCTAGCTTGCGTGCTTGCCTTCGCATGGCAGCACCAAGCAGCACGCTATGCTCCGCAATGCGCATGTGCGTGGCCTAAGCGCCAGCACAATGCTAGCCTACGCTCAGCAGCCGGGCAGCCAAGCATGCGTATGCGGGTTCCTGAGCCTGTGTGTGCGTGCATGTGCCTATGCCCAGTGTTGACAGCCTCGCACAACATCTCGCCAAGCAGCGCCCAGCGCCCAGCACAATACGTGGCTCGCTAGCAGCACGCAAGTGCTGGGAGGGCTGGCTGATGCGTGCTGGCAGATGCACGCTGTGCATGCTAGGCTGGCTATGCTAGCTGGCCAGCAAAGCAAGCAGCCAGCTCACCTAATGCTTGGAGGCGGTTTTGTGAGGGGTGGGGACCAACCCTTGGGCAAAGCCTTGGGGAGCAAGGCAATGGTCCCCCCACCTACTCTTGGTCCTCACTTAACTCTCTCTCTCCCCTTGACACTTGTTGTGTTGTGATTGATTTGATTATTTATTTAATTTAGAATTAAATTAATTATCATTTTTACTCATTCTCCCACATTGGTTGGGGAATTAAAATCAAGGGTTATTTTCCCTATAAATACGAAGGCTAGGGTATTTTGGAAAGAACACACTTGAGTGGAAGATTAAAGGAAACTCCATTGTTGAGTATACCTTGAAAGTCGTAAAACTCCAAGTTTATATTTTGTTCGGGCCTTGACTAACCTTCGAGGCTTAGGACGATCGGTTCGGGTTCGAGGGTACGATCCCGTTGGAGGCCTCGCATTATCGAGGTTGAAGTAAGAGCTCGTTGTAAGAGCGAAGCACACATCGAGGGTATATTTCTTATCCTTACTCTTAATTATGTTTTAATTATGTTTTGCTTGTATTAGTTGCATTAATTCTGGGGGCGAGTCTTGGGGGGTTTCCTTCGCCGTAGTGAGGGTCACTACAAAACCCTACACAAATTACAACAACTCCTTCGAACTCTCACTAGTCCTTAAACAAGTGTGCTACTTTTTAAATTTTTTTAATAAGGTAAGGTATACGGCCTTAATAATCCCCTATTATAGGGAAGGATCATTAGAATCCAAAAGTCTCCCTATCACAGGAAAGATTGTGATGAGTATTATTTAAGGCACACATATGGTAGTGTTTTCGGTTATTTTCCCCTTCTTTTTATAGCTTTCTTTCTTAATAATTGCTTAGTTTTATTCATTTGTTCGTTAGTTTCTTCATTATTGGTTATTTTGTGTTTTCGTGCTTTGGGTTATTTTCGTCTTTTCTCTTTTACTTGTTCTTTTCTCATTGTCTGTAGGCTATGATTGATTCTCTAGATATTATCTTGGTGTTTTTCGAGGCAAACGAGTCTCGTGGCACAATCTCGTAACCTTCGGAGAACTCAAGAATCAACAAAAAATGCAAGCTCCAAGTTCTAGCTTTTGCATTTTTAATCTGCGCTCTCAAGTCGAGTGGTGTTGAATCCACAAAAATGGCATTTAGGGACTACCATACTTGGTGACTATCATGAAGATGTTACGCTCTCATGCATGTTCATAACTCGAGGGGAAGATATCCTCTCGGTGGGCGCGCACAAGGGTCATGATGCAAGCGCACGACGGTAGCTGCCGAGCTTCGAGCAACCCAGGCGTGCGGGGGTGCGCAGCCCTGCATCTCGGGTTGTTTCGAGCTCGTTTTTCCCACTTCTTATAAATACTTTAAAGCTCGATTTTGTAATAAGTTTTAGCTGATATTTTGCCACATAATTAGCTTAGTTGAGAGTTTCTTTCTCTAGATCTAGGGTTAGATAATGAGTAGTTTTAGAAAGAGAAAGTGAGGAAAATCAAAGAGAGAATTTGGATTTTGAAGATTCAACGATGACAATTGTATTGAAAATCTCCGATTCATAATCAATCAATGAGCATTTCTCACACACTCTCTCTCCTCTTATTTCCTTTCTTTAATTTCATGTTGATTTAGTTTTGTTGCTTAATGCTTTGATTAGTGTAGTTATTCTTCAATTTTGGTTAATGCTTTGTAATTACTTGTTTGGTTGAATGATGATGATTAGTGAGTAGATCCTCTTGCTAGGGTTTGGGTAAAGCATACTTGATTGATTATATTATTGAGATTAATTTGTGGATTTAGGTTAATTGATTGCTGAGATTAAATTGATTAATGGAGGTTTGCATGTTGTTTAGTTTAATTGAACCGGAGGTAGTAATGTTTTTACCAAGTGAGTGTATTTGGGGGCCCTTACCCTCCCCTCGACTCCCAAGTGTATGGCCCACAAATACTGAACCAAAAAACCATGAGAATTGAGATATGGTCAAAGTCCTCCTTACCTTTACAAAAAATTGAAAAAAAAAATTCCTAGAATAATTAACACATTAAAACTAGACACATATGCCACTGTACTAGTTTAACTTTCTTTATATATATCTAACAATCAATCAATCAAAGCCTTAATCCCGTAATTGGGGTCGGCTAATGAACCAAAAGTGATTATTCCGTGTAGTCATCGAAAAAAATCTTCTTCTTCCATCCCTTACGACCTAATGCCTCATACTCATGCAAATCCATATACTTCATATCCTTCCTAACTCCTTCCAAACAAGTCATTTTCGGTTCCTCTCCCTCGTTTAACCCTTTCATGGTCCCACTCTTCCACTCTTCAAACTGGTGCACCCTCGAGTCTCCGTCTCACATGCCCAAACCAATGCAGACGATTTTCCCTTAGTTTAACTGCAATGCCTGCCACGCCTACTTTCTTGCATTAACCTCATTTCTGATTCTATCCTTCAGAGTGTTCCCGCACATCCACCTTAACATGCCCCAATTCCGTAACCTCCATCTTTTTAATGTGCTCCTTGTTTAGAAGCCCAACATTCAGTACCATAGAGCAACACTGGTCTTATGACAGTTCTGTAGAATTTTCCCTCCAACTGTAAGTAAATGTTTCGATCACATAACACTCTCGTGGCCGCTCTCCATTTAAGCCACCCCAACCCTGTGGGCCACGTCTTGATAGATGTCACCATTATTCTAGATGATCGACCAAAGATATTTAAAACATTCACTCGTGGTCAAGTCTTTTCCATCCAAACTCACCACATCATCGCTACTAACAAATTTAGAGTAAAAGTAAAATTTATTTCATAATAAAATTTATTTTAAATACGTTACTAATAACCTCAGAGTAAAAGTTAGAATATAAAAAGTGAAAAGAGGTCAAACACTCAAACATGTCGATTATTCTAGACGGAGAGAATAACCTATAAGTTCAATATAGGTTTTTATAAGGGTTCACACAATTCAACAAGATTCAGGTCCAATGTTCAGTCTGATCTCTAAGTCTTAAATTATCAATTTCCAGTCTGATTTTAGTTTGGACCAAAGACAGCCTTAGTTAAGATAGTTAACAGAGTCAAGCATACACACAAGCACTTCAATTGCAAATACCCGGCCTCTTTTATCCTTTTTATAAATGAAGATTAACAAATTACATTACAATTACAATTTTTTATTTAATTTTTTTTTTTGGTTGGGTGAAGTGAAAAGGATATAACCAAAAGTTCACGGATCAATCACCATAAAAATTGCCGATAATGCCCACCACCTTTCACATTCTGTTGCACGGTGATTTGCATCCAAAAAAAATTACACAAGCAATCGTGAAAACTCCACCTCATTTACTCCACAACAAATTTTCCTTCAAATGATTAACCCAGAGATTTTCACCCAATTTCCAGTAAGGAGACTACTATGCAGTTATTCCGACTAATCCTCGTCAGGTAAAATAGGAGTAAGTAAAGAGTATTTCACGCGAAGTGAGATTTTACCCTTTTCAACGACAAGTTTTGCACCAGAAACAACCCAATAGCCTGGAGTGTCTTGTGGACCTCTTGTCATCTCTGTGGTGTCAACAAATCTCAGAAGCTTGGGTGCTTGAACTGGAACAGGAGGACCACCAGGATAAACAGCAGAATTGATATTCACATCAGCTGGCTGTGGCAGCGGTTTTGCCACAGTCGTGAAGTGTTGGCTAATTAAGGTTGATATGAGCCCTGACTTGCGGCCCAAACCTGGTGATCCATCCCACTCTGAGTTTTTTACCGGTGTGGCTCCCAGAACAGTGGAGAAACGGAGTCTAAGAAAGAGTACCTTTTTGAAACCATAATCACCAACTTGCAGCTGGGCTCCAGTTACAATTGGAAGATCTTCATCGGACTCAACCGGTGCTGTGCATACATGAGAAAAATTTTTCCATCCAACTTTCTCATAAAATCTCCGGTCATATTGTTCTTGCAAAAAATTTCCGGTAGAATCATCCTTCAATTGAAAAATCTTAGGAAGAGATGACAAATGCTGCAGGTGGATGGCCACACGATTGCTTTTCCTACCTTCAAGATAAAGTCGTAGGCCAGTCACAGGCCTCTTACCTACATCAACCTGCAACCAAATTCAGAGGCAAGACAAATTAAGAAACACCTGCTTCCAAGGGAGTAAATTTAAAATCGCCTTACTGAAAACTACAATTAAACAGTCCTGTTCTTGACAGCATGTTAGTCAATGCACATCTTTAAACATTAATATCTTTATTACATAATACTAAATTAAAATTTGATATTTTTTTGTAAAGCACTCATTGATATAAATCATACAAGACTCCACACAATTATGTTTTGTCTTATTTGTTGGAAATAATTTGAAGATTCCCTTAAAATGTGAATAGTTGCAAGATTCGAAACAAATATGAAGTATACAAGACAGAAACAGAGAGAGTATTATAGAATGCTTATATATGAGTGCGAAAAGCTGGGTTTTAATAATCGATAACCAAATACAGATTCATTTGAATATAAGATTACATAAAATCAACTTATTATAATTTTACCAAGGAAAATTTGGTTTTATTAATCCCAACTTTGGGCCATTTACTTTAATTAATACTAACTATCGATTATTCTTGAGTAATCCCAACTTTTGGGGGTGTTTTCTTTCAACAAATGACCAATGACCGGAAGAAAAGGTGATTTTTTCTAATTAGCGAATTCATGTTTATACCCTCGATTAACAAATTTTGTTTACCGAGGGGCTTTTTGGTCACTCTACGTGCTTTTAGTTGGGGTATTTCTGTAAAGGTATAAAAGTTATGTAACATCCGTTTACCAAGAGAATTGACAGTCTTTAAACCCAACCCAAGTTCTGTTTTTTCCCATATGTGAACGGAGTACTACTGAAGCCGACCACAATCACCATCTCCTTCCTCCTTCAACCCACAACCGAAAATAAACCGACCACCATCTTCACCTTCTTACCAACCTTCTAACACATTCCTTCACTTTTTCCATCAGTACAACATTTTATAATTTAAAATTCAGCTTTTCCCTTTTGTTAGTTGAGAATAAACTTATTTTGTTTATTTGTGAGATTAATGGGAGTTTTCTCTTATTTAATAGTTTATAAATTGCCACATGTCACACATTAAATAGCCAAAAAAATAAAACTAAAAAAAAAAACCAAACCACCCCTCTCCTTCCCAGCCAGCCCCCCTACCGGAAAACAACCAGCCCGCATCCGCCCCCCACCACTACCCGGTGGGCGACCCTACCCTATCCAGCAACCCCACCCCACCCCACACCAACCTAAACCCCTGCCCGCGAACCCCATCCCACGAACTCCCATCCACCCCCAACCCCTGCTCGCGAACCAGCCCCAGCCCCAGCCTCACCCCTGCTTTTGTCGCCCGCCCAACCCAAACCTACCCTTTCCGTGCGGGGGAGATTTGTGGGTTGTGCGAAACTTCAAACAGGTAGTGGAAAGCAAGCAAGAAAGCTAGCCATCTTCGACGGGTATGGGTTTTGGGAGGGATTTTAGGTGGAGGTTTGTGGTTGTGGTTGGGCAGTGGGGTTCGTGGGTGGGCAAGGTGTCGCTGTCGGGAATTATGGCTAGGGAGGGGAAAAATTTCGACAGTGGAAGTGGGGGTGGTTCGTGGGTGTAGCTGCTGGCAGTGGGGCTAAGGAGGGGAAGGTTGTCGGCGGTGTAGGGGTAGTTAATTTTTTTTTTTTTTTTTTTTTTTTTTTAACAATAGGGTGTTAGACACGTGGCAATTAACTTGCTATAACAGGTTTGATAACCGGTTAGGCCCGATAAAAGTCAATACCCCCTAAAGTTGGTATTCAGGTTTAATCGAAAGTTGGGATTAATAATACCAATTTTTCCTTTTACTAATACACAATTAAAGTTAACAGAGGTCAAACTTGTTTTTTGGAGACTGTGAAAAAGCAAATAATGCAAACAAAAAGGACGGGTGGAGTATAACATTAAATGCTTAGTATCCTATCTTCTTAACATGAAATATTTGTTCGGCGCCTATTTGAATTGATGGTGAACCTCCAGTGATCCACAATTTAATTTAAGATCCTGTTTCAAAACTTGTTTGTTGATAAGTAAATTTTAGCTACCCCACCGGGTTTGTAAATGCAAAATAAAACGATAACCCTGATGGTTAAACACCTATAAAGCAAAGAATGTCTGCTTTCAAATCACATAAAGATGAAGACTAAAAACGGTCAAGAAAAAGTACCGGTGTGGTATTCACATAAAGCTTTGGGCCCATGAAACTGAACTGTAAAGAGGCATAGTTTTGTTGCCGGCGTTGAGGGCCCAAGGGAAGCTCACTGAACACAGGTGCCCATGTTCTTGGTAGTTGAAATTCCAGAAACTGATGAAGCTCTTCAAGCGGTGGTTTGTCTGCAAATATACCAAACAAATAAAAAAACAAGACTTTAAACAGCTTCATGAGCAACTGATATAATAAGCCTTGGTCTGCTCATAGGTAACCAACACAAGGTTAGATAGGTTTCTAATGGTATAATTTAACTTGGATTAAGCAAACCATGATCTTCACCGAGCACATAAATAAACTTAAAAGTCATTTTTCAGTTCCGGAATAAATGAAAATCTTTGCTGCATATTTCAACATTGCAATAGGCTAGATGTGCCCCACCCCCTAGATATAATCGAAATTACTAGGAATTTATCATTTCATGCACCCAAAATCTACAATTTAAAAAAATAAAAAAATAAAAAAAAATGAAAAAACTAAGCAAATCTCCCAAGCTTAGATACCATTTATATCCTTTTAAACAGTCGCTTCCTTTATAAATTACTCCTTCAAAAGTCATAATAATATTAAAACAACAAAAATTATTGGAGAGTTGATGTCAGTTTTTTTCTATATTGACCTTTATAAACAATGTATCTCGTAGAGAGCATACACGCAGAATTTTTTGAGTCAAGCAAATAACAAGGCAACCTTTTCTGAGAGCAAGCACTCCTGCCATATATTAATTAGGGAGGGGGAGTTCAACAAACAGCTAGGTAACACCAACAAAGTTAAAAATCCAGCTAAATAACTTCCCAGGTAATGGAAAGCAAGGGTAGCCTACCTTGATCTGCTAAGATTAGGGCAATGTTTCCCCTTGACTTAGCCTCGACACAGCAATGATTGGGTTGGAAAATGATTATCATATTACTTCACATAAATCTATTTCTTACAAATCAACCAACAGCATTAAAGTGATAAGATCAAATGCTACATGAACTTACAGCGTAAGTAAAGATTTATTGCATGGCTTAAGAACCCACTCCCAGGGACACCATTCAATAGAGATGTGATCGGGATAAAGGACATGGAAATTACATCTGGCTCAGATTGTACAGTTTGTAACCACTCATGATGAGGAATATTCCTGTTATCATTTCCTCCTCTCCTCTTACAGATGGTAGTAATGTCCTGGAACAAATGAAAAAGGTTGAAAAGACATACTGGATATTTTAAGATTTTCCACCATCAAAGAAACTTAGACCATAATACCAAGGCACATTGCACTACACAAATACCTCCTTGTGTGAATATGAACAAGAAGGACTCATATCAGCAAATCTCAGACGTTGTTCCCGAACATCAAACTGCAGAGATAGTATCAATCAGTTACATAACTTTTTTCCAACCAAAATAACACTTAGCTCAAATAATGCAAGAAAGACATCAAAATGCAACCAAACACTAAAACATTTTATGATAGAGAAGAAAACCTTTCCATCCTGAAAAATATGACCAGAATTCATGTCGTACTGCCCATTTGCATCTAAAAACCTTTTGTCAGCTATCTCCTTTAACTTTTTTTGCACTTCAGCAGGTTGAAGGTGTGATGAATGCTGTTGCTTTACGCATACAACATCCTTTCCTCCCATCTTTACTCCAACAATAATGTGTGTCCCAAACATTTCAATGAACCTTAAGTAGTTCAGAAACACAAGTCAAAGGCTGATATCATGGAGTAGCAGAACACATCATGAAAAATATCTGACTTATACCAAGGAATGATTTTATAAAAAATCTAGCACAATTTAATGAAATCCTTCAACTCAAATTCTAATTAAAATCAAATAAGCCCTCCAAGGACTCCAACCCAAAAATAGATGTTACCAACTGAAAGGTGGCCTTCATAAGATAAGGCCTTGAAGAAAGCATGCCATGGAGGAAAAAAAACTTAATGTAGCCACTATATGTAAACTAATATCTTTAAACAAGACATTATCAAGTAGAAAAAGGAATAACAACTCTAGAGAAAGATCTGTTTGGGACACTGTTTCAAACCTTTTGGCTTTCTAATGAATCAGAAATGAAGGGTTGAACGTATCTCTTTTATTCATATAAGTAAGGTAAGGTAACCTCTGAATAATTCAACAGGGGCCAATGTGACCATTTATTATAAACCTCCAATACCTTTTTTTCACATCAAATCATGGAATAAAAACCACTTTCAAAATGCCTTGGTATTAACTTTGATATGTTAATAAGTGGAGGGCAGAATTCACTTTGATATTAACTTTCATCATTTAAAAGAAAAGATCAGCAAGCATATGTTGTTTTTATTCTAATTCAAAAACTTACATAGCTCACTAAAACCTTTTATCAAAAAGCATAGCAAAATGCCTTTCTTAAGATAAGTCTACAGTGATAAGTCACTAAATATAGTAGAAAAGTGTTCTCGATTAAACAATTAACTCAAAGCTTCATCCTCCCAAAATCCAAACTCATGGCCATACAATCATTACACCAAATGAGCTTGCTTAGTATGAATAACAATGACAAAATTATGCTCAAAAAGGACAGTGCACTTGCCAACAGTGGTCAAAACAGACTTTTGTCCTGTTTTATTTTTTTACCTTTGATAAAGAAAATAAGGGGTTTTCTACAACATACCCTTGTGTTTATCATATATCATCGTTGTACCCTACATTTATTAAAAGCCTCTATGGTACCCTTATGATTAGGGATATCTCTCTGTTAATAAACTCCATTTTGTAAATGTCTTGCAATTTTCCATAGTACTTTTGGGAATAAAACAATAAAACTAGATAGGTTTCTTATGTAGGTTGGGAAAATGAGTTTAGATAAGAAGTTAGACCTGAATTTCTCACACTTTAAACAAGGAGTTTAGCATAATTACGTGAAATTTAATTCTTAAAATGAGATACACTAACAAAATTTATTACTACAGAGATAACAACACCGAGACACTTTTACAGTCACAATGATAATAGAATTTTAGAAAAATATACAAGGGTACACCTTAGAAGAACCCATATATTAAACTATCAAAGGTTTGATATTTTATATAGGTACATCCCCACAAATATAATCATACAACTTCATATCAAGGCTAATTAATATAATTCAAAACAAAATTTACATGTATAGGCCATATGGTTATTGGTAATAAATGATAATAACGAAAATAAAGTTTAAATTGAATTTTGCAAAGAAAGTACCATGCTAATGTCCATGATCATGCAATCTGTCCCAAAATATGAGTTTATCTTACAAAAATTCTGTAACCCCCAATATCAACCCTGTAGATAGTAATGAATTTTTATGAAGAAAAACTAAATTCACCATGGGCATTGTCATATATGTCCATCCACTGAACAAAACTCAAGTTCAATATCAAGCTAACAATAAATTTGAATTGAATCTAATAAGTAATTGAATATAATAAGTAATTGAAGTATTTCGAGGTGAAAAGGATGCACCTATCAAACTAGAGATGATAGCATAATAAATGAACATGACTTTACCTAGCCAGTGCAGCAGGCTCCCATGATGAGGGGACAGCTTGTTTTACATGGTCACACAATACTAGCTGACTTTTCTCTAAAGCAACAGTATACAGGGTAATGAAAACCCCATCAAAAGCCAATGTTTTTGTGTAGGCTGCATCCTTTTGCCAACATCCCGAAAAGTCAAACATAGAATTGAAGAGGCCAGAGGGTATTTTACCAGTTAATGATATCTCTTGGTTGAACTGTTCAGACATCTGCCAAGATAACCCGGAAATATGAAAAATCTAAACACGGCCATAAAATACATTGCATGTCATATTCTTTTCTAGCACACAAAAGGGAGGGGAGGTGGGGGAGGAGAAACAAATCATCCATAAAGATATGATAGCTGGTCAGCATACATATTAAGAGGCAATGATGCTACACGTGGCAACCACAGATGATTTATCAAATATTTATATAAAAATACAATTGACATTCAATGGCGGTATTACGAGTATCTAAAAACTTCAGTCGCTAAACACAAGTCCCTATGTTTAGGATCAATAAATGTATCAACTGAAACTTTTTTTTTCCTCTCATATGCTATAAGGTCTCCAATCTCATTCTTCTCAACCAGTATCTTTAGCACTGTTTTGAACCTAAATACCATAGATACCATATTGGGAAGCACTTATTTATGAAATAACAGGGATATGTTCAGAGTTTCTGAATTGAAAAAGAAAGTTTAAAGATGATAAGCATGCTTCTTCAATATATCTAATACAAATAATACTCCAATTTGCAAACACAAGGGGAATTCAATTTGAAGTACTTCATTGCACACCTTCCTTATCTGAAGTATTTACTTCAATGTGAATCACACGAGATGTTAGATTAGAAGCCTGAAGTAAAATGTGTGATCAATAAAAGTCTTAACATTGAAGCTTGTGTGGGATCTTTAGAATTTTCTTTGGTCACAATTTAAGGGGTCATTTGGTTCGTTAATTTGGATTAAATTGGTATGGAATCTTATACTAAGGGGGCACGGATTATACATTCCCTATTAATCTGAAGTTGTTTGGTTTATAAGCTCGATGGTTTCTAAATCTCATTAATTGAATGGACTTTGAATCTTACGGGGTGAGGTGGCATGAGATTCCAGGAGGAAAAAGTAGAATTAGAACCCTCTTGGTATGAGGTTTCATAGCTAAAAAGACTAACCAAACAATAAAATGAATAGAATGGACTTTAACTCCATTCCAACCCATTGCAAAAGGTCCAACCAAACAACCCCTAATATTTCCTCCATTCTTTTGTAATTGACACATTTTGACATTTGACACTATTCCCAAACTCTAATTTGACTAACTTTGTGATTTATAGTTATGATGAAATATAGCTATGTGGGACTTTGTTAGAACGGTCTCCAGTACATATTCATAATATCAACTTTTAATATTTACAAGTCGAAAATTAGAGATATTTGTCAGTAAAGTTGTGGCAAACTTGATAAAAGAAACGTGTTAACTAAAAAAGGATGGAGGAAGTAGGTTATCATGTTTGAATACTATGTCTTATTTTTGAATTAAATGTTCAATTGAAGCTCCAACATAGTTATATATCCATGTTCGACAAATAAACATATTTATTTTAGCATATGTTTGAGCAATGCTAATCAAAATGAAATAACTAAATACCATACCAAGAATTGCAAGGAGTTGCAAAAAACAAATACCATTCATTTATGAGAAACACAACAACATGAAACTCATGTATCTCAAAATCAGTTTTTGAAGATAAGGCGCGAGGCACAAGGGGTCATGCGCATTTTGTGGTCTAGGCGAGGCGATTTTGATGAGGAGCAACTAAGGCTCATGGAGGCGCACAGCTAAGGCCCATGGAGGCGCACGGCTAAGGCACATGGGCGATCTGAAGGCCACTAAGGCGTACCAAGGCACAACTAAAGGCGCACAACAGTTTTTTTATATTGCTTATTATATGCGTCTCACTTTAACATACCACACCGAGGCACGCCTTAGGCACAGGGAAGTTTGAAACTCCTTGGTGTACTTTTAGCTTTTTTATAACCGGCTCAAGTGAAAGCAAAATAGCTGTCCAAGATTTTAACAGCATACTGCATACGTGAACACTATATCTTTTTTGGCGAGAAGGAGGGCAAGGGTTTTGCATCAAAATTATAGATAAAATAAGTCTCATTTTTTACAAGAATTTAGGGTAGTGCAAAGCCAGCTTCGTTTAACCTTTGTTTCCAGGGTGCACTTATTTCAACCCTAAATGTACCTTTATTTTCAGTAAACTCCTTCACTAGTTAATCAGAATATTTGGTTAAGTTCAGTTAAGGTGTATATACTACAAACCTAGGTCATGAAAATACCAAAGTAAAGAAGCTGGCGTAATCAAATTCCAATATCAGACATCTTTGCAGCAGCGAAAAGCACCATCAAGTAGCAGTAGAAATTGGATTAGGAAGATTATGGTGCTGACCTTGTTCACAGAGATACATAAGTTTGATGTATCCAACACCAATAAAGGCAATCATTCTACATCCCCTTTCAATTTCCAGCTTTTTTCCACTGTTTTTTGCATCAGCAAGGAAAGGAGATGGAGGTGGACAGGTGGTTTGTGAGGAGATATAAGTTGAATGAATTAGGAAAATGCTCAGATGATTAGACGCATATTTCTACAGGATTAAAAAAATTTAAGTGTCATCAACTTAATGCCTGCAAAATATAAAAGATCTTACATGGACATCAATTTCAGCCAACAAAAAAGTGGGGATTTCAAATCCATCACCAATCAGGGAAATCGTTTCACATCCATCAACTTATACTTAGAAATTGACAACATGAACCCCATCATGTAAGGCAACTCGACTAGCTGCAAGGAAGCTTTATCAAGGTACACTGAACATAGTCCTTTTAAAAAGTGGCCAACTGACAGATAATAGACGCATTTGCTATAGCTTAAGCAATACGGCAGCCACCTTCATGTGGATCATCATGTGGTTACCATATAATAGAAAAAAACAATGCAGAAATTTTTAAATGAGCAAAAAATGTAAATATATGAAATGTTCTTCTGCTGGAGTAAACGAAGCCGGCAGCTAATATTCAACTCTCATCTTTATTTCTTTAAATGAGGGGATTTTTTTTGCGAAAAAGCTTATCCCTGGATTCTTTCAACATCAAGTGACTTCATAATCTTAGCAGTTGATCTAATATTTAGTTAACTCTTTGATCTCAATTTTCTATATTTAATATGTTCTGCTAGGCTGCTAACTGCTCATTTTCCTTGGCTATACTTAATGGGTAATATTTGGCCATACTACGTCTCATCCAAAAGACCAAAAGTATATAAAATATTAATTGGCCATACTACATTGACAGCCAAGTATTGTAGGACAAACTTCCTGGTAAAGCATGTGGTAAGAGCAATTTTATAAACAAACACACTCTCTTAAACTACCATACATGGAAAGTATAATCCTCATTAGTCTGTTCATTAGATTCATGCATAATAAAAACTGGCCCTTCTTATTTTCAAGAGTATGTTCCTGTAATTGGGATATTTATATAAAAACACCTACTCTAGTGTAGTGGGTCTGATGATTATGTTCTTTAGTAGAAATTGGTAATCACATGTCGTAAGCACAACTGTCATGAATATAATCATAAGTTCATCGTACTACAGATTTCTGATTTGGTGCAAAACTAAAGCATGTGTTCGTTCTTAAACTCCTTTACTAACCAGTATGGGTGAAAGTAATACGGATAAAAACCGCAAACCGAACCAACCAAACTGAATTAACAATTCGGATTGGATTTTTTTTAATTCGGTTTGGAAAAATTGCCAATTCGGTTTTTCGGTTTGGATTCGGTTTTGGGCTTCTTAAAACCCGAAAAACCGAACCAAACCGAAATATACTACTAGCATATATGCATGCTCAATCTGTAAAGTGTGTAAACAAGGCCCAATTTAAAGCCCATAGCTTCCCATACATATATATATATATATATATATATATATATATATATATAACAATTAGAAACCCTAAAATCCTTTTGTCCTTCATCCGCCCCATTCAGCCTTTCTCTATCATCACTCTCTCATCTTGTCCCTCCTTTCTCTCTCATGCCGTCCCTCCTATTCTCCTTTTATTCATAAAATACAATCTTCTCTCTCTTCTTTTCATTCAATGGGTATTCCTATAATTTAAATATATATCAATTTTTTTTCAATTTGTTGGGTGATGTTGAAGATGAATACGAAGACTTAATTTCATTAAGGTTATACTTGTATGCGAGGAAGCATAAGAGTACAAGATCTGAAGTTTTATTTTCTTTTAATTTTTTTTTTTTTTATGTATGATGTATCTCGATTATTTTTGAGAATATTGGTTGGCAAATTTGAGCCTGTAAAAGTTGAATTTGTTAAATATTTTAGACGGTTTATCTATTAGATCTTGTTATTTTGTCCTTAAAATTATAAATTTTGCTAAGAAATATCACAAACATAAAGAAATTAAGTAAAAAAACTTCGGTTTCCTCAAAAAATGTAAAAAAATTTGGTTTATGGATTGGATTCGGTTTCAGTATTAGAAATTCAGTTCGGTTTGGATTGGACTGAATTTCAATTCGGTTTGGATTTGGATTGAAAACACTAAAACCGAATTATTTCGGTTTGGTTTCGATTTGGGGCATAATCCAAACCGAAAACCGAACTTTCACCCCTACTAACCAGACAGCAGTCGAAATAAAGGAAATAAAGCTGAGATTGAAATCTCCATATCCAATTTAAGGAAAAGGAAAAAGCTTGACAAAGTTACTAGTTCTTGTTCACTAACTTTCATAATCTCACCAGATTCCTCCATCATTACCCATATTTAAACTTCGCGACAAGGGAACACAACTGCACAAATAATAAATTTCAAACCAATCCTAAGAATCCAAACACTAGAAAACATAAATAATACTGTAAAATTAATAAGGTTTACATATGAATTAAATTCCAGTAAAAATTAAATTATAATTGGTTGACGTTTTCACTTACCGTGTTCTATAGGAATATACCTACTGAGAAAGTGTCACTACTTCTTACACAACCAAATAATGGCAAGCAAGCAAGCAACAAAACAAGCTCAATCACTCTGAGGCGGGCAAATCAAAGAAAAACAATAAAATTAGCAGCAGTACCTGTTGAAAAGACAGAACATCAGACCTAAACCTCGTCCGTTCACCTTTATCACATTTTATAGAATTAGGTACATTAGGTACACTAATTCCACCGGGCAAAGCAATTTCTTGACTATGATCTTCATCAATTACAATCAAATGTGAATCCAAAGTATCTCCTTTACAAAATTTAAGCCGAAGATCGGCCGAAATATCGTATCCACGGCCAATCGATCCAATCGCCACTTCAGCTGCTTTCGCAGCCGGTAATTTCAATGCCATTTGAACAAGCATCACTCAAAAATACTCCAATTTCATGCAAAAAAAAAAAAAAAAAAAAAATTATTAATTTAACAACTTCTTAGAGTTCAACCTTGAACATTTCAAGTGAATTTCAATACCCAAACCCTATGTAATATAGCCGAAAATTGAGGACTGAAGCGGTAATACTGCGAAAATCTAAGCTCGAATATGAATTGGGGAAAACGATAGAGGAGCAAAATTAGGGATTTGTAGGAGAATAGAGACAATAAAGCTCGAATCCTGAGAATGGCGGAAAAAGGAGAGAGAAAGATAAGAAACCCTAAATTAGCAATTGGGAAGACATTAGCAGGAAGAAAAAAGGGGTTGAAGAAAGGAAGAGGCTGCTAACTGCTGCATAGTAATTGATGTGTTTCACCAAAGATTGCAAAGAGTTGGTGTTGTTCTTTACTTGTGTTTTTTTATTGATTTTTTGGGGGGAGAGTGAGAAAGGGGGGATAGATTGGTCAAATCTTGGGATGGTCAAATCTAGGATCAAGGATGAAAATATTGAAAAAGCATGAATATTAAAGCATCCACGATGGTTGTGCATTGTGGAGCTACATGCTAGCCATTGTGGAGCTACAACCTCTTGTAACTAAGCCAAATTACATAGCTTTATATAGTTATGTAGTTTCACTTCACTCAATGCTATTATATTATTTGTTTAATATATCTTATGTATTTGTTAATACATTTATTTTATGTCATCCTGTGGGACGTAATAAAATTACAAAAAAAGTAGCTTGCCATTGTAAAGGTTGTAGCTTTAATCATGTACCTTGAGAAATAATGACGTGGCAACCTTTAACTACATGTATATGCAGCTAGCCACTGTGGATTACTCCCTCTGTCCCTATTTTTTTGCCCCATTTTACTGTGCATGGTTTCCAAAATGCGTCATAAAACGTATATATTTTTATTTCCATACACGTAAAAATTATAAAAACGTGATATTAATAAAATGTACAATAACACGAATCTAACAAGACCGCCCATGACTATATTATCTTTTATATATTAACGGTAATTTATGGTCAAAGTTTGCAAAGTTTGACCCAAAAAATGGCAATGGGGCAAAAATAAAGGGACGAAAGGAGTACGAGTTTTGATTCATTTCTTTCTCGAGGTTGAATCTATTTATACTTCTTTTATTGGGGAAAAGTTTACTTGATTTGACCAATTTTAGTTACATGGCATATACAATAAGCTAAATTTCTTCTGAAAGTTAAATTTCTAGCAATTCTATGCTGCAATTGTCTTTTGATGATGTTTTTGGTGAAATTGCATATTGGAATATGGGTATTGTTACTTTTGTGATTGGGGGTAATCCTTAGGTGAACTCATTTTCGGGTTTTTGCAATAGAATGTGGGGGGCTAAGAACATTGATAGGTCATTCCTTTTAAGAAAGGGGTGTTCCTTATTAGGTTTTTGAATGTGGAATCAAAGTAAAAAGCATTAAGTGCGTCTTATATGTTGTTTGATAATCGCCCTATTTTCATGAAGCAATGGGAGGATGGGATGGAGGTGAATTGTGAGGAATTCACTAAGGTTCCTGTCTGGGTTCTATTGCCTGGTATGCATTTGAAATATTAGGGTAAGAATTGTTTGGAGAAGATTGTTGGTTTTAATTGGCAAGCTTGTTAAACCCAATAATGCTACTTGATTGAAAGAGAGGGTTAATTTTGTTCATTTCTTGATTGAAGTAGATATTGATGGTGAATTAACTAACATGATTAAGTTTCTATCTAATAAGGGAAGCTTGTGCCAGCAGAAAGTGGAGTTTGAGTGGAAACCCATTAAATGCAATGTGTGTAAGCAGTTCGGTCATGAGGAAGGGAAGTGTAAGAATGTTAGGAAATAAAGTGTGAAGGCCTAAAGTGAAAGGAATGGTGTCCTTCCAACAAGTGTATTATTTTGATAGATGGTTCATAATTATTACAGAGCTAATTCTTCAGTAAGGTTAAGTGATCGAAATGCCTAGGTGGAGGTCGCTTCCGATTAGTAATATTAAGGTATAAATAATATTACAGCTTAATCTTAACTGAACCCTTCGGGTCGAACCCAATCGAACAACCGATCCGAGACGACGAATTAATCCGAAGTATTCAATGAGTCATCGGAGTTTTACGAACACAGACGTCGGATATCGAGCCTAGGGCGTCGAGACCGAGCGTCGCAAAATCACAAGCAACAAGTTTAAGCGTAGCTGTAGCACCACTATGGCCTGACCATGTGGACGCTAGGCTAGCTCGAGCTAGCATGCACAATACATGGCTAGGCATAAATGCTAGGCGCACCATGTGTGCTAGACAAGGCATGGGTGCTAGGCACATCATGCGTTCTAGACACACTCGCAAGTGCTGCGTGCCTGGTGCTATCACAAGGCCCAACTTAGCTAGCACTAGCGCCCTAGCATCGCCCATCGCCCATCGCAGCCCTCCACACAGCACAACACCATTGCAGTGCTAGGCACTGGCATGTTTGCCATCGCGCAAGCACAGCACCATCGCAGTGCTAGGCACTTGCGTGTGTGTGCGTGAGTGTATGCCTAGGGCTATCGCACCATCGCAGTAGCCTCGCAATGCAGCACCGTGCCTTCGCATAGCTGTGTGCTTGCGTGCATGCCTTCGCATGGCAGCACCAAGCACAGCGAGCTAGCAAGTAGCGCCAGGCAGCAAGCAGCAGCAGCAACAGCGAGGGGCCTCGCCCAGCACAGCAGCATGCGTGGCTTGCTAGCAGCACGCATGTGCTGGCTGGGGGCTATGCAAACTGGTGCGTGTTGGCGTGCTAGCTGGCTGCTAGCCCATCTGCCTTGGTGATGCCGGTTTGTGAAAGGTGGGGACCAAGGCTTAGAGCCATGCCTTGGGGAGCAAGGCAATGGTCCCCCCCCCCCAAGGGACATGGTCCTCACTCAAACCTCTCTACCCTTTTGCCACTTGTTGCATGGTGATTGCTTTGATTAATTAATTAATTTAGAATTAAATAAATGATCACATTTACCAATTCTTCCACATTGGTGGGAGATTGAAATTCAAGGGTTCATTTCCCTATAAATACCAAGGCTTTGGCATTTGGGAAAGAACACACTTGAGTGGAACTATATAGGCATCTCCATTGTTGAGAATACCTTAAGTTTGTAAAACTCCAAAGTTTATATTTTGTTCGGGTCCCGACTAACCTTCGGGACTTAGGACGATCGGGTCGGGATCAAGGGTACGAACCGTCGGAGGCCTTGCATTTGCGAGGTTGAAGTAAGAGCTCTTTTAGCGAGCAAAGCACGCGTCTAGGGTATAATTCTTTATCCCTTCTTCTTTTAATTATGTATTAATTATGTTTTGCATGCTTTAATTGCTTTAGTTATCGGGGCGGGTCTTGGTGGGTTTCCTTCCGCGTAGTAAGGGTCACTACGAAACTCACAGCGGTATCGGAGCCGCGCTCCTTTTAATTATTGCAATTATTTATTAATTAAGGTGTTTTAAAGTAGATTTGAATTCTGGTTTTGCTTTTCTAATTGGATTAGAAGCTTGTTTTAATTAATTTTAAAACTCGTATTTTTCGTTTTGGCTGTCGAACCCAGATTTTGGCTCAAAAATAGTGTTTTTTGAGTGGAATCGACATTTTCTGAATCAGTTTCAACCCTTTTGAGGGCTGTCCAGAAGCCAAATTCGAACCAGAAACCCATTTTTTTGAGGTTTTTTTTTTCGTTTTCAACGAAAATTTTAAATCTTTTGTGCCTTGATTAATGCAAGCATGTCAAGGGTAGATTACATGCATTATTGCATCCCTAATCTACTGCAATTTAAATATCTTTTAAGCATGATTATGGAGTTATAATATGTGCTTAAGTTGATATGTTCTTTTTCACATAAACTTGTTTTTCACAATTATGCAAATAAATTGCATTAATATGTGAATACTTGTTGTGAATATGTAAAATTTAAGTTCCTAGTATGTTAAAGATCTAATCTTTAAATGTTTAAATGATTGGAACTTTAACCCTAAATTTCATGTTGAACTAATTTTGGATTTTTCATATTTGGTTGATTAAAATCCTTGGAGTTCAAATGCTTGTGAGTAAATGTTGATAAATCTTCATGTTGGAAGATGTAATCTTGTTATTTTAATTTACACAAGTATAAAAGTTGGAAAATTTTATCATTGGATGATTAATTTATTTTTCCAACTCCCTATTTGTCAAGTCCATTATTAATTTACATATTGGTTAAATTAATTATGGACATAGCCTTTTCAATTTTAAGCATCAAGAAAGACCTAAAATGTTCCAAGGAGATTTTGGAAATTTAGGCTTGTGCACCATTAAAATTGAATTTAATTAAGTTAGACTTATTTTATTTTCATTTTGCCCTAAATTAATATTAAAATAAATTTAGATTAATTTTACGTCGCACGTAAATCGGGATTAAAATCCTGAGAAAAATGCATGCAAATCGAGGCAAAACCCCAAGCGTCACCAAGGCTAGCCGGGCTGCCCAACAGCCCGCATGTGGCTGCCTATGGTGCACACAGGGGCCAAGCCATGATGCTGATGTGCAATGTGTGGCAAGGGCTGCTGTTGCGTGCTGCCTATGCTGGGTGCGTGGGCCTCAGGCTGCTGGCGAGCTTATGTTGTTGCTGGGCAGTGAGGCAGCAAGCCCCAGCCAACCAACTCACTGCTGCCTGCGTCAGCAAGCAGCTAGCATGCGTAGCATGCCTAGCGTGCTGCTTGTGCTAGCTAGCAGAGCATGCTGCGCTAGGCGTGCTTGCTAGCAGCCAGCACCACACGCAACACTAGGCTGCCTAGCAGCCATGGTGCACAGTTCGCTAGGATACGAGTGGGCAGTTTTGGCTTAATTTCGGGCTATGTGTTTTGCGAAATTTTTTTTTGCCGTTTTAAAATATTTATGTAATTATTTTAACGAGGTTAGACCTCGATTTTTCCGGCTCTTGCAAAATTTTTGATTTTGACAAATTTGGGTTAACTGGCTTAATTAATTGGATTAATTAAGTTGGATGCGGAATTTAGTGGAAGCTTAGCTAATTATGTGAACAAATTGCACCTTAGTAATACATAATGTATTAAACAATTTTGAGTAGTTTTAATTAGGCGCGTTAATCGGATTAACCACCTAAGTTAGTTACTAGTTTTGCGTGTTTACTTGATTTATCTCGTAAAATGCATGGGCCATTCACAAATAGTGAATGGGTGAATAAAAGATTGTTTCAAAACAGGTTTTGAGAAAAATGGAACCTAGTGGGACCCGACTAGGATAGAAAATACGGATTGCGTTCCATTATGTATTTTTTTAAATCTAAATACGGTCTGCGTACCGTTAAGTATTTTTGTTAGATTACTCTTAGTATTAGTAGCTAGTAATTTTATTTTGGCAAAGATGTCTCAAGACTGCGTTTCGATGAAGACGAGCCAAGATGAAGACCCTTGAAGATTTGAAGATTTCAAGGGGTCATGCTAGTTGCCAAATGCATCAAAGTTATGCCTTATATATTGTTGTTATATATATTGTGAATGATAGATGCATGTTTAGGATTTCAAATGTTGCGATGATTAGTTAAGTTCACTTAAATCAACCAACATAGAAACCCTAGGTCCCTTAAAATATTGAGCTAAAATTTGTCGTTCCAAGAACAACACTTACCAAACTAATGTGCGTACGTGATGGGCTACGCCAAAGCGAGGCATCACTACTTCCCTAGGAACGTAAGGTATACTAGGTATACAAGTTGTCGTGGTTAAGCTCAACGATATCAGTAAGGAGTCCTTAGATGTCGTGGCAAAAGAGATAAATTGTCAAGAATGCATTAGATGCGACATTTTATCAAACTGAGAGTAGCTTAGAGCTATTAGTAATTGGATTACTTACCCTAAAATATCTAGTGTTAAGACAAGCCAAAGCATCACTTTTTGATTTTTGGGATCTCGGAATCATTTTATTCTCGCCTAAAAGGGACAAATTATTAATGCGTGGATAAAATGCTCAATAAGATTGAAAATTTGCATGAACGCTTTTAAATTTCAAACTTATTGATCATATGAATGGTTTTTCATTTCAAATTCTTTCAATTGTAGAACAATGTCTGTAAGTAACTCAAACAACAACCAATTCTCTTTACGCTCAATTCTCGACAAGGAGAAATTGAGCGGGCCAAATTTTCTTGATTGGCAAAGAAATTTGCGTATTGTTCTCATGCAAGAGCAAAAGGAATACGTCCTTGATGAGGAAATGCCTGGAGCTCCAAATGAGGAGGTCACCCAGGCTGCCCTTAACCGATGGCAAAGTGCCAATCAGGATGTCAAATGCATCATGTTGGCCATTATGTCTCCGGACCTTCAAAAGACCTTCTTTGAAAAGGAGACGACTTTTGAGATCATTTCTGAGCTTCAGAATATGTTTCAAGAGCAGGCCCGAACTGAAAGGTTCGAAACCCACAGGCAAATCCTTGAGAGCAAGCTCAATAAAGGAGAGTCGGTAAGCTCGCATGTTCTTAAAATGATTGGATTATTTGAGAACATGGAAAGGCTAGATGCTGGGTATTCAACCGAGATGGAAATTGACATCATTCTCCACTCGCTACATAAAGGCTATGATCAGTTCAAAATGAACTATGATCAGTATGCTTGGTTCTAAAAGAACCATCGGCGGCTGTGTAAGTTTCAACCTCATAGTTGTCGGCTGTATCTTGGTTCGAGTGGACCTCAGCCTCACCAGCAGGTTGGCTACCTCTACCTGGCAGTACAGGTTCTGAAGTCATCTAGAAAGTACTCTCCCCACAGACGGCGCCAGATTTTTGAGGAAAAGAAGCAAATTAAGGCGCATATGAAAATGCTAGAGACCCAAATCTCTCAAATAGCCCGACCTAGTTCTTCATCCTCCCCTTCTTCCTCTCCCTCTTTTCCTAATCAAGGTGTCAACCCCAAACCTATGTATGCTATCACTACTAGGAGCGGGAAAGTCCTTGAGAGTGAGTCAAATGATGAGAAGAGTTCCAATGTAAGGATAGAACTAGAAGGATGAGGATGAGCCACCTAAAGAGAGTGAGGTCCTAGGAAAAGAAAATGAGAGGGGTGAGAATCAAAAAGAGAAGGAGCTAACGAAAGAGAGTAACAAAGATCAAACACCTTTGCCCCTAAATCGACAACCTAGGAATGAGAAATTGCCATTTCCCCAAAAGGTTTGCTAGGTCTAGGCTTGATGCCCAATTTGGAAAGTTCTTAGAAGTAGTCAAAGGTTTGCATGTTTCGATACCTTTTGTGGATGCCATGAAGGAGATGCCCCACTACTCTAAGTTCCTAAAATACCTATTGAATGGGAAGAGAGAATTTGAAACTGTAAACTTGACCGCAAATTGTAGTGCCATTCTCTCTAGCAAGCTTCCAACAAAATTGTAAGATCCCGGTAGTTTTCCCATTCCTTGTTCCATTAATGAGATTCACTTAGGAAAGGCGTTATGCTATCTAGGCGCTAGTGTAAGTATTATGCCCTTCTTGGTCTACCAAAAGCTCAATGTAGGAGGCCTTTCACCTACCAACATCACCCTCCAACTAGCGGATAGGTCCACTAAATTGCCCATAGGGAAAGTTGAGGACATTCCCCTTAGAGTTGGTAAGTTCACATTTCCGGTGGACTTTTATGTTCTAGAGATGGATGAGGATGAGAGGATTCCTATAATTTTGGGTAGACCATTTCTAGCTACCTTTAAAGCAATCATTAATGTTAAAGAAGGTAAAATGACTTTGAAGGTAACTCTATTGAATTTGTTTTGAACAATGTCATGAAACAACCTTCCGCATAATGAATGCTTTAGGTTAGATACTTTTGAAATTTTGATGAATGAATTTCAATACCCTCATGTGAATGCCTCTAACGATCCACTTGAGAATTTTTTGTTGAATGAGAATGAGATAGGTGATCAAAAGGAGGAGATGCTTGATGACAAAGTGGAGGCAACAACCGACCAAGAGATACTCCCAACTTATGAAGTCTTCCAAGCGGAAGAGGAAGAGGTCTCCAATGGTAAGGGAGCACCGAAGGTGGACTTGAAACCTCTACCTTCGGGCTTGAGGTATGCTTTCCTAGATGCAAATGAATCTTTTCCGGTCATTTTCAATGCAAGCCTCACGGATGAGCAAACCTCCCTATTGCTTAATGTTTTCAAAAAGCATAGAAAGGTTTTGGGTTATGCCCTTGAGGACCTCAAGGGTATAAGCCCCTCTCTATGCATGCATAAAATTTATTTGGAGGAGGGTTTTAAGCCGTGTAGGCAAAGGCAAAGGAAACTTAATCCTTCCATGCAAGAGGTTGTAAGGAAGGAAGGTTCTAAGTTGCTTGAAGCAAGGATCATCTATCCAATCGCTCATAGTGATTGAGTGTCCCCGGTTCAAGTAGTGCCCAAAAAGGGCGGGATGACGGTAATGGTCAATGACAAGCAACAATTGGTCCCAACCCGCCTTGTGACGGGTTGGCGTATGTGTATTGCCTATCGCCAATTGAATGCTAATACTTCCTGTTTGGGGGTTTTTTTTATCTGTCCTACAGGAGAGTTACAATTTCCTAGTATTCTCTTTCCTTTGCCTATACCTGCACAAGTAACGGAAAACTCCGGCTGGGGATGGGGTGTTCCGCCTCCGAAGATTAAGTTAGTATCTTTCTTAATGAGGAAATAAGACAATAAATGCTTCTCGATTTAAGAGCGTTTGCAAGGGGATTTTTGTTTGGTTGGTGGTTGGAAAATGATTCGATCCCCATAAATGAGGTCTGCCCTTACTATTTATAGTAGGGGAGAGTTATACCTCATTTAGGGTACAATGACACGTGTCGCAATGGGATTGGGCCTTTGCTGACCATTGCAAACTTGACACGTGGCAAGCCTTTATTGGGCCACGTGTCTTAGGGGTATTTTTACCCTAAACCCTTCCAAAGACCATTTTCCATTACCGTTTATCGATCAAATGCTTGAGCGGCTCACAAAGCATGCATTTTGTTGCTTTCTTGATGGTTATTCGGGATTCTTCCAAATCCCAATAGACCCAAAGGATCAAGAAAAGACCACTTTCACTTGCCCCTACGATACCTTTGCCTATCGTAGGATGCCATTTGGTCTTTGTAACGCTCCGGCTACCTTCCAAAGATGCATGATGTCAATTTTTAGTGACATGATTGAGGAAGAGATGGAGGTTTTTATGGATGATTTTTCTGTGGGCGGAGGTACATATGAGATGTGCCTCTTGAATTTATCTCGTTGTCTAGAAAGATGTGAGAGTGCCAACTTGGTGCTCAATTTGGAGAAATGCCACTTCATGGTGGAGATTGGTATTGTTCTTGGCCATATGGTCTCCCAATTGGGCATCGAAGTTGATGGTGCAAAAGTTAATGTGATTGAGAAGCTTCCCCCTCCCACAAATGTGAGAGAAGTGAGGTCTTTCCTTGGTCATGGCGTCTTTTATCGCTGCTTAATCAAGAACTTTTCTTTGATTTCTAAGCCCCTCACATCTCTTCTACAACAAGATAAAGATTTTGTATTTGATGAATCTTGCTTGAGTGCTTTTCTTAGGTTGAAAGAAGCCTTTTGTTCCGCTCCAATTGTACAAGGACCCAATTGGTCGCTATCGTTCGAATCAATGTGTGATACAAGTGATGAGGCCATCGGGTCGGTTCTAGGGCAACGAAAAGAGGGTAGGTTACATGTGATTTCCTATTTGTGCAAGACTCTCAACGATGCGCAAAAGAACTACACCACAACTGAGAAAGAGTTCCTAGCGGTTGTTCATGCTTTTGAGAAGTTTAGGCCCTATCTCATTGGGTCTAGGACAATAGTGTACACCGATCATTCGGCTCTTAAGTACTTGATGAGCAAGAAGGAGGCAAAGCCAAGGTTGTTGAGATGGGTTTTTCTCCTTCAAGACTTTAATTTGGAATTAAGAGATAAGAAGGGAGCTAAGAATGTGGTAGCCGATCATCTTTCAAGATTGGGAAGCACAAGAATGATTGAAGATGACCTTCCGATTGAAGATGCTTTAAGGGACGATGTGCTATATGCTCTTGATGCCAAGGAAACCCCTTGGTTTGCCGACATCATCAATTACCTTGCATGTAGTGATATATCACCAACTTTCACTCCTCAACAACAATGAAGGCTTTAAGTATGAAGCCAAGAAATACATATGGGATGATCCAACGTTGATGAAAAGAGGGGTGGATGGGCTTTGAGGAGGTGTGTTCCCGATGAAGAATTCCAAAGTGTGCTCTCAATGTGCCACTCATCCCCTTGTCATGGACACATGAGTGCCCAAAAGACCGCCTCTAAGGTCTTGCAATCGATGCTCTTTTGGCCGACTTTGTTCAAGGACGCTTGGTCCTTTGTGAAGACATGTGATAAGTGCCAAAGGACGGGAAACATCTCAGGGCGTGACGAGATGCTCAAAATCCGATCCTTTAGCTCGAAATCTTTGATGTTTGGGCAATTGACTTCATGGGCCCTTTCATCTCATCTCAAGGGAACCGGCACATTCTTGTTGCCGTTGATTATGTTTCCAAATGGGGGGAAGCTATGGCATCTCCCACCAATGACTCAAAGGTGGTTGTCAATTTGTTTTAGAAAGTCATCTTCCCTAGATTCGGTGTTCCTAAGGCAATCATAAGTGATGGAGGTTCACACTTCAAGCACCATACATTCAACAAGCTTCTTTCAAAGTATGGCGTATCGCACAAGCGAGGCCTTGCTTACCACCCCCAAACAAGTGGTCAAGCGGAGATCATAAATAGGGAGTTGAAATTCATCTTGGAGAAGACCGTTGCTAGAACAAGGAAGGATTGGTTTAGTAAGCTCATTGACTCATTATGGGCTTATAGGACCGCCTTTGAGACTCCAATTGGGACAACTCTTTATAAGCTTGTGTATGAGAAGAATTGCCATCTCCCGGTTGAAATGGAGCATAAGGAAAATAGGGCCATTAAGCAAATCAATTTTGATCTCCATGCCGCGGGTGAACAAAGGTTGCTAGATCTTCATGAGTTAGAAGAGCTCCACATGCCTATGATAGCGCAAGTTTGTATAAGGCTAGAACCAAAGCATGGCATGACGCGCAGCTCTCCAAGAAAGAGTTCGTGGAAGGAAAAATGGTCCTACTTTACAATTCAAGGCTCAAGCACTTTCCCGGAAAGCTACAATCTAGATGGAGCGGCCCATTCCAAGTGTCCAAGGTCTTCCCATACGGTGCAATCGAGATCTTCAATGACAAGTACCCTCCATTCAAAGTGAATAAACACCGTCTCAAGCCATATTTTGAGGGTCAACCAATCGCAAAACAAGAAAATTTATCACTTATTGATGTGTTCAAGTCCCCTTGATTTCATTTCAAGGATGTCGAGCTAACGACGTGAAACAAAGCGCTTCCGGGAGGCAACCCGATCTCTAACTTAGTTTGATTTTATTTTCTTTTGAAACACTTAAATTGATCAATCTAACACTTTTCTTGCTCCATTGTGATGTAGGTGTGATTGTGTGTGTTTTTGAGAAAATAGAGTTAAGAGTTGAAGCAAAATGAAATTTTTTGAGAATTTGAGGTCAAATGCAAACCAAAGGCAGAAAGGTTGCGCGATTTGGTTGCGACTGAAGAGTGATCCGCGAGAACAAAGTGGCGCGGGCGTGCAAACTATGGAGTGGGCGCGCCTAAATCAAGGTTTGAAAAGCTCCACAATCCAAAGAGTTGGAACATTTTTTCGCGATTTAGGAGCGGTCTGCGAAATGAAGATAGCGCGGGCGCGCTAATGTTTTGGTCCAAAAATTCACACAATCCAGGGATCTGCGCGATTTTGACGCGCTTTCAGCGCAATCCGCTAAAATTGAACACCGTGTGCGCGCTTGAATTGGAGCGGGCGCGTCTATGTATTGCGTGGGCGTGTTAATCACGGGCGCAGTCGCGCCAATCTGGGTTCCCAAAATTTACGGTTTTGGCTTCGTCTCCTAAACTCCCTCATCCCTCACAAACATAACCTACCTCCCACATAACCTTCCTCTCTCTAACACACACGACCCATTCTCAAGATCCCGTTCATCATCATCATCAACGTTCGTCATCATCTTCAACCATCCCCATCATCGAACAATCATCAGCCACAAATCATTCATCATCATCAACGCTGCAATCTTGCATCCAAAAGTTCGTTCATCACCAAAAAAAAGCAAATGGGCATCATCAACACCAACCACAACGAATTTCTTTGCTATTCAAAATCTTCAACATCAAAACAACAATTTTTCGCATAAAGGTCAAGGTATTCAAAATCCCTTTGTTATTTTTATCTCTTTTGATTAATTTTAAAGCTAGGATTTTGGTTATCTTTAGTTATTTTCGAGATTTCGTTGATTATTGTTGAAAATATTGCTGGAAACTGTTGACTATTGTTGAAATTGTTGTTGGATATATTTGGTTGTGGTTGTTGGATTATTATTGCTGTGAAATAGGTACATTGTGGTTTGTGGAGGTTAAGGTTGGAAATAGTTAGGAGTTGACTTTGAAAAAGGAGTGAAAACAGAAAAAAGAGGGGAGTCATGAGTACAAGGATTGGGAAAAAGAGAAAAACCTCAAAGTCGGGGCAATCGTCTTAAAACCCAGAGTCGGACCAACCCAATACCCTACCCACCTTGAAGTTCTTAAACAAAAGCCACTCCTCAATATGAAAAAAAGAAAGTTGCGACCTTTTAGACATTATCATCGGGGAGATATGATAAAACTTGGGATAAATGATGACTTGTGGATTCTTTTTGATAACCTTTGAATAGGATCATTTGTAAACTCTTCATTTATGACCTACCAAGAACCCACCTTAGAGTTTTTCTCGTCTTTCCAAGTTGATACACTAGAAGATAATGACTTTTGGATATCTTTCCAACTCTTTAACAACCAACACACCATGTCACTAGCACAGTTTAACTGAGCCCTAGAATTTCACTCGGATGCAGACTTCCTCTACCCGCTTTATGAGCACTTTGGGGAGTATAGTGAGTTCGCTTGGTGGCGTTCTATTTCAGGCAAAGATGAGTTTCAAACCAGGCATTCTATAGCCAGTGAGATTTGGCATCCTGCCCTTAGGATCCTGCACCGTTTATTAGGATATTCCACCATTAGTAAACAGGACCTAGGTAAGCTGACCAAGGAAGAGGTCCTTTGCTTGTGGATAGCCACAAAGGGAGAGTGTGCACGGAGATTGAATTTGGGTTTCCTCTTTATGCAAACTTGTCAAGCCATAGCAAAAGGGAAAAAGTCAGGGGAGATACATTGCGGCGCGATGGTCACTAGATTGGCTACCAAGTTAGGTTACACAAACCTTCTAACTCTATGCACGACCGTAGGTAGTAGTGGGGATATTTACCTTAACTTGGACCAGCTTTGCCGTTCTGATTTTATCATGCCCACAAAAAACCCCAAACCTTTTAGGTGGTTAGTTAGAGGAGCCCGCCATTGTTTCCTCCCTAAGCTTCACTTCACTTCCCTCACGCGTTAGTCCCCTAATGTGTGGAGAGTTCTGAGAGATAGCGGGCGAGTGCCTGGTGTTGATGGGGATGATGCGGTAGAGATGGGTAATGAGGAGGTGGTTCAGGAAGAGCAGCAGCATCAGCAGCCGCCGGTTACCCAGCAGACTATAGGTACATTCGAGCTTGCTGATATTGCAAGGAGAATACAAGAGCTAAGCCTCGGTGTACGAGGCTATAATGAGTCGCAACAGGGCCACTTCCTGCAGCAGCAAGCCCTGTATGACTCCGCTATGAACAGAGGTGAGATTGCCCCCTGTTAACTATCCCAATTGGCCGCCTTAGCATGACCTTGTTCCTTCTTGGGAGGGGGGGGGGGGACAACCTCCCTACCTATCCTTACTGGCAAGGTCCTCTCGAGCCCGGTAAGGAGGTTCGCAGCTTCCCTGATGAGGATGGGCAGTACGATTATCATGTGCCCGGCGGGAGTGACTATAGAGGGGACCCAGCTTACCCCTATGTTGATCTTGCTCACCCCGCCCCACTGTATCCCCAAGACGCTCCCCATGGTCGACTGCCCATTTGGCAGGAGGATCTGTATCGAGGTCATTACGGGTGGCCACCGGGTTTTGATGGTGGCTGGGGCCTCTTGACAGGCGGTATTTTAGGTCGTTACTAAGATACCTCTATCAAATGATATTTGTAGTCCTAAACATGGAACTAAACGAGTATAGAGGCAAGTGAAGGGTCGAACACAAGGAAACGATTAAGCACCGCTATTTATCACCTAATGTTAATCTAGTTCGATCAAGAAGTATGGTGGGTAAAGTGATGACTAAAGGGAATGAAATAACAATTAAAACAAGCACTAGGGGGAAGGATCAAACATGCTATGAATTCAACAAAGTTAGGCATCGGAAAATAGGTTTACATGTAACTCAAGCTGTTTTGGGGTTTTTTGATGTCCTGTGGGAGAGTTACAATTCCGGGGCTGGATCCGTGCACCTGTACCTGTAAAACAGCGGAGACTCCGGGTGGTGAGAGCTTCGCCTTCGACGACCAAGTTAGTACTTGTATGTGGAGTAAAAAGGTGCGGAAAGTAAAGGGTGATCTGGTTCCTCTAAGGGAGGATTGATCAGGAAGTGCAATTAATTGCTAAGTCAGGTCTAGCAATCAGAAAACACGTGTGTTTAAGCTTCTCTAGGTGAGAGTAATTAATTCTAAATCCCCTTTACTGAGGATTAATGAATGTATTTATAGTCTTGGGAAGCGTGCCCAATACTAGGTTTAGGTCAACTTAGGGCTGATTGGGCCTTTCTCGGAAACCGGGCCTTGGTGGCCGTTCTTCTAGTGGGCAGATAGCAGGCCACGTGGCGTGGCGCGATTGGTCTATGCTAGATTAATTGCTACTTGACACGTGTCAGGTCCTTGTTGGTCCATGTGGCGGACTGTGATTGGGCGGGGAAAATCCCCTAATCATTTGCCCCTCACAGGTGTCGACTCGTAACTAGGCGACGGTCTGTGACAGATGTCGGCCTGCGATAGGCCGCCTGTTTTTTCCCGCCTATTTTTGAATTAGGGCGTGACCCTTCAAATTCTCGAATAACCCTATATAAGGGCATGTTGACCAAGTCTTTTGTTCACATTTTTGTAAACTTCTGAAAGAGAACTCTCGGACCCCTGAACTTGAGCTCTGATTTTCTAGACAAGTGATTTTACCAACCGCCTGCTTTTATTAGACGCCTGTTCGACCAAGCTTCTTCTCAGAACTTAAGTTCTAGGTAACTGTTTGTTTGTTTATAGTTTATTTATTTATTTATTTATTTATTTTTGTGAAAATAAGATCCCAAAAGCATCGGGCACAGCGTAGGTTAGCAATCAGCCGGTCACCGAGGACGGCTGAGTCTAAGGCTAGGGGTGCCGACTGCCCTACGGTACTTCAATATTTGCGCAAGTCCCGGAATCCAACTGTCTTTGTATCAATGCAGGACAGTATGGCAAGAACTAAAAGAACAAAGAGGATTGAAAACTCTGATTGCTCTTCATTCCGAGTCCAAATTAGTGAGCTATTGGACCAGACGCCTGATACCACTGGTACCCCAGGTGACTCTATCATAGGGGGCTCTGAGGAGGGGGTTAAGGTGGCCCCTTATAATGCTTTTGTTGACTTAGCTGGTCAGCAGTCGACCCCTTTTGAAGAAGAGGGGTCGGCCCCCTCAGGGAGAGGGGAGTCGGACTCTTCTGATAGTGAGTCCGAATCCAGCTCTTCAAGCCGTCTTTCTCCAAGTTCGGAAGAAAGGCATTCTCGCTTACATGAGGCGAGATTATATCATTCAGTTGAAAAAGGAGTCGACTGGTCAGAACCATCCGCCTCCCTTAAGGAGTTGAACACCCCTTATTACTGTCACGTCCTAAAAGGTCGAATCAAGGCCATGAAAGGAGCGAATAGAGACTTTTCTAACGGACCATGTGATGGGTCCGAATTTTAATTTATTTGTGCCGGATGCTGAAGATACAGTCGTCTGGCCCGCAGGGTCTAGTTACGGGGACGCCTGTTTTGGCTGCTATTAGGCGGCCATTAAGGCTGGACTCCGTTTTCCCCTGCATCCGGCAGTTCAACAAATCCTCGACGGGTACGAGGTGGGGCTTTGGCAGTTAGCTCCAAATTCTTGGTTCAACATCCTTGGCTATGTATCCGGATGAGAAATTCATGGAGTGGACCCCAATTTTGAGGCGTTCACACATATGAATTATTTAAGCCGGACCCCTAAAGCAAGCGGTACCAGCTAGTACCAAATAACAAGCCACAAGGGCTATTTGATGACTAGGGGGAAGGAAAATAAGTGGAAAGATTGGAGAAACACTTTCTTCCTCATCTACAATCCCCATAAATTTCTAAACAAGCAATACAACTGGTGGAATAGGGATCCACCTCTTCTAGCAGGCGGCCCTAGCATGCCGCCTATTCCTCGTCAATCAAGGGAAGAGATCCTTGATCGAGGACTCTTCAAAGTAGAGATTAGGGCCAACTCTACTACAGGGGTACGGGAGCAGGTGCCTTTGAACTGCATCCCCAAATTTAAATGGCTTTACGACGAGTATTTTTTAGCCGCCTGTGGCCTAAGCAGTCGCCCCCCCAGAGGTAGCCGGCCCCTTGTGCTTCTATATGCATCTTTTGATTTATTTTAAGTTTTTCTAACTCTTTGCTATGGATATTTGCAGCCGAAGCTATGGACCACATTTCCGCATCCAAGAAGGCGACCGCCCTTCTGCAGTCCTCCATTATGAGCCTCAAGCGGCCATCATCTGAGTTTCCTACCAAGGAGATGCCCAAGGCGAGTTCTGATCTTTCGAGCTTTTCCTTGAAGTTCTCTTTTTGCCGATATTAACCTTTTGTATTTTTGCAGGCGGGCTCGTCCAAACCCTCTTCTTCCCAGCAGCCGGACTCAAAGGTTCGGAAACAGACAGCTGTGAGTACGCCTGGCTCCGCCAGGAAGCAGACGGCTGAAAACAGCCGCGCACGCCACAAAGTGGGGGAAAACAAACGCATGTCCCAAGGGACAGCCGGCCTCCAAGAGGTATAACCGGCTCCCTCGGCCCTTGTTTAATTTTTCTTCCTTTGATATTTTTCTTTTGCTCTAACCTATTGTTTCTGGATACAGGAGGCCATATAGAACCAGGCTTGTACAACATGGCCAAGTTTATGGTGAAAGCCATCCCTTTAGAGGAGAGGGATGCGGTCAAGGGAGTCGGCACCCTTGACCTTGACGAAATCATGGGTCTCCTATCTGAGGTAGACTTAGTATTTTTGAAATATTGAGTGACTTTGCCTGCCGCCTATTTTTTGCAAATCTGACGCCTGGTGTTCTTTTTCAGACTATGCTTTGTGTACACGGCCTCCGTAGGCCGATTAGTGCCAAAAACAAAGAGGTAAAAGCTGCCAAAGCCATGGCCGCCTCTGACTTTGACAAGGCAATGTTTCAAATTGCCCAAAATGAACTTTTGACAATTGATATTCTTTATTATCAGGCGGCTTCCACTTCAGAGATTAAAAACGAATTGGAGGCGGCCAAAAAACAGAACCAAGAGCTGGAGAAGACGGTTAAAAGCCTTTGGGATGAGTTGCAGCCACTTAAAAATATTGCCCATAAAGCTGAAGGTCTCCAGAAGGCTTTGGACAAGGTCAAAAGAACGCTTAGAGAAGCAGGAGGCAGCCATCGCAGAAGAGCTTAAAGCCAAGGCTGAACCGAGAAGCTGACTTTAGCTCAGGCCATGATGGAGGACTTAGCCAATATTATGAAGATGACCTGGTCGACCCTCTTCCCAAAATCTGATTAAGCCCAATGGGATTCCAAGTTCACCGCCTGTATTGAAGAGTACAATAGAAGAATCATGCAGCAGGCGGCTGACGTGGATGAAAGAGAGGAGGAGGCGGCCAACTCCAGCTCAGGCGAGGAGGAGGAGGAGATGGTAGACCAGCCAACGGAGGCGGATGCTCCTAAGGATCCTGCCCCTGAATATGAGTCAAACAAAGAGGATGCCTTGAAGGATTCGGCGCCCATAATTGAGCTCGATCAGACGGCAGTTGATTCCGAAACCCCTCCTAATGTTTAAAGCTTTTATTTTTCAAACTTTTCTCTGGCCTGTGTGCCGTTTGTTCTTGTATCAACTTTACCCGTCTAGGGGGGCGAGGTTTATGACTATTTTGCCGGTCTTTATGGCCGGCTGTTAATATTAATTTGGCGACTGTTCGGTCGTCTTTGATCACTAATTCTCCATCTTGTTTATGCTTATTTTTGTCAAGTATAGAGGATCCTTAATATCTGCTTGAATGCCATATCTGACTGTATTAGCTTGTTATTTGTTTGTCTTGAAATGATAAAATTTTTGATAAAATTTTTGCAGGGTGTAGTAGGCTAGGATGGAGGTTTATCAGGTGCCGACTACTCTTGGTGCCGACTGCTTATGCCCCTAGGCGACTGGTTGTCTTTGTTTCAGAATTGGCGACCAGTCTTCCATGGACCTAGTCGGATCCGAACGCATTTTATAGTAAATACATTAGGTCTTCTTATCTTTGCTTTGCAAATTAATATTTATGGGCCGCCTTATTAGTCGTAGTAGCTTGGTGCCAATTAGTTTAACTATATTAGGCTTGCCTTATCATAGGGCGGTTTCTTTGTTTGGGCGTTACCTAGGTGGTTGGACGCTTGGTTTATCAAGCCGCCTGTTTGAATTAATTGTGTTTATGAGTATAGCCACAATTAATTCTAATTTTTGATCAAGTAGGAAGTGTTCTAGGGCCCCTGTTTGCCAAAAAACAGTCGACTCTCGAACTTTTTGGTTCCATACCTGGGGGAATGACTGGTTACCCACGCGGGTTTACCTGGTGCCGCCACTTTTGTTTGAGTAGTAGAGTAACCAGGCGGCGTAGGCCGGATGGTCCCCTTGATTCGCCTAGTGTTGCTTGGCTATTTACTCAAAAGGTGTTCTCTTAGTAGGAGTAGTGGTTTGAGAGTTCCTATTTGCCAAAAAACAGGCGGACTCATCATACCTTTTAGGTTCTATACTAAGTATGAGAGAGTGACAATGAGTAATCTTTGAGATTACCCAGTCGTCACCACTCCTGCTTGAGTAGTAAAGGTACCAGGCGGCGGAGGCCGGCTGATCCCCTTGATTCGCCAATTTTTGTTGGCTATTAACTCAAGAGGTACCCCCTGTACTTATCCCAAGTAATACAGGCGGTCATCCGACTCGGATGTTAACTGCTAACACTTGCTTGGTTAGTGTTAGAGTTATCCTTGTCTCAAAACGGCTACGTGGTGTCCTTAGGGACAGTCATTTAGGTGTCGTGTACTTAGTTTATAGAGCATTATTCCACCCAAAAGGGAGCTGCTCTCTGCGACGAATCTCATCCGGAGGGATGTCGCCGGACGCCTGCTATGATGTTGGGACAGGTCGTATTAGTTTAATAGAGAGGATCAGTCGGCAAGGCGCCTGAGCTGATCATCCGGCCATAGGCCTCGTTTAGTTCATGGCGAACAAAGGCTAAGTTATCTTAAACTACTAGGAGAGTAGCCGTCTGTTTTGGTTCAGGCGGCCACATTTTATGGAGAGTAGCCGACTGTAAAGTTACAGGTGGCATGCCCCTCTGAATCAGTACACATTGGAGAAAATGGAGAGTAGCCGATAGTTTGACCAGTCGGCATGCCCCTCAATTGGTGCAAAATGGAGAGTAGCCGACTGCTAATGAAGCAGGCGGCATGCCCCTCGGTTTACAATATAAGTGAAGCAAATTTACAAGTTTTATTAGCAGCTCTCGGCCATTACATCATTCAAAAATAATACTTCTTTAAATTATCTACATTCACTAGTATAAAAAACTAAATAGGCACCCCCTATAGCACCAGTTCTTGAAAACCGGTGCCAAAATAAATGGGCGGGACTTAAAAATTCAGAGTTGGCACCGGTTCTAACCAAAACCGGTGCCAAGAATTTAATTAGCACCGGTTCAAACCGGTGCCAACTTATGAAAAAAAGAAAAAAGTACGGGAAGGAGTTGGCACCGGTTCTCCTTAAACCGGTGCTATATAAGGTAATTAGCACCGGTTTGAACTGGTGCCATTTTTGAAAAAAAAAACGCGGGTTTGCTATAGCTAGGTTCAACAACGTCTTTCTTCTTCATTCCTTCGCTTTGTCTTTAAGTCCCACACAATTTTCCCTCTTCTCTTCTCCCTCCATCTCCTAGCTAGCTTTCTCACTTCCATTGAAGGGCTGTGCGAGCTTTCTCACCTCCATTGAAGTAGTTACCGGACGTTCGTAATCCATACCCATCTCTCCTCCATTAAAGCAGCTTCAAGGTAAGTAGCTAGCTTAGGTTTTACTTACTGCATTGATGAATTCCTTCATACTCTTGACTTTTTTGAGGATTTGCTTTTCAATTTAGTAATTATAAGTTTATTGTAATCTAGGGTTTGTCAATAGATGCGCATTGCTCCCCCTCCACAACGACCTTCTTGTCACGGTTGGTCTAAGGCGCCAGTTTCGGGTACATTTCAACCCTTCTGTTTTTAGAAGATAGTACCTATAAGAACTTAGGAAGTGTTGCTTGCCAAACTCTGCTTGCACTGCGGTGAACCTAAAGGTGGCTGTTTGTGCAGTTGATTATCATGGTCTCAACTTTCCAATTTGTAATTTTGCTTTTTGGTTTGGTACTCTGCCTAATGTCTTGGGCTCTCCTTAAGTTTCTACAAATTGTTCTCTTCCTTACTTCAAAGTTTAGGAGTTGTGTATGCTATTGATTATTGATGAGATAGGTTTGATAGGAGCTGTAACCCCTTATTGTTTCAAATATTTTTTGACCTTAGTTTTTAACTTTAAGATTTTTAAAGTACTGGGTCTGGTTATTGGTACTTTTAAATCTCTTTGTTTAACGAGCCATGCCAAAAGTCAAAGGAAGGGGTGGAGGTGGGAGGGTCTAGCAACAGTGTTTGTCTTGGTCAAACTTTGGTATGTTACTTTGTTTGTTGTGTAATAATTGTCATAAACATTAACAATGAAGTTCAAGGCTTATAGTTTCGCAGTTTGGATGAATTGTATAAGTAAACTTGAGACAATTAGGTGTAAATGGTAGGATTAAGAGTTGGGTTATTGGTGTAATCAAGGATGCTTGTACAACAAGCCACATTTAGAAGACAAGGAAAGTAATTAGAAAGGTATAAATGCTAGTAAGCAGAATAATTTAGGCATAGTTTTACATGTGCTTGCTAACTTTAGAGTATCTCCATTTTTTCTCTCATTCCTTAATCATATGCCCCTATTTGTATTTATTATCCATTTCTCATACATACTTATTAAACTTTGTTTTTTGTTTTGTTTTTTCTTTTTGCGTTTTTATAGATTCATATGTGAATTGAAGTTCAAGTTTAGCTTGAAGACTACATATTTAGCTCAAGTGGGAAGTTAGAAAGAATACATCCATTGTATTGGTATGAATTATAAACTTCTCTAAGCTATATATATTTCTTTCTCTTTATTGTTTTAATAAAAGTTTTTTCATGCTATTACAACTTGTGTATTATATAATGACAAATAAATACAACAATAAATATATGAAATGGTTGCATCATCATATGCCTAGATACCCGTTCAAGGCTTTCTCATTAGAAGAAAGTCTTGAATAGTCCCTAGTAACGTTTACTCTCATTTAGGTGGTGAATGTATGTCTTTTTTTTCAATTTTAAGGAACATCTTGGCTTACCATTTCCTCAATAACCATGTTCTCTGGGTACATATGTGGGTAAGTAATTACCTACGTTGTGTACTTGGAGAACTGGGGGGAAATGCTGCCGGATTTTCCTTAAAATTGGAAAGTCGACATACATTCACTAGTGAGAGTAAACGTTCAAGGATGGGTTAGGTTGGAGTGATAAGGACCCTTTAGAAGCATATATGCATTTTTGTATCTATATGAATGTTATATGCATGGTGTGTGTTTGAATTTGATTTACATATATAAAAGATGTAGCAATTATACATTATTCGTAATATGTTTCCATGTTTAGAGACAATTTACTTAATGGAGAAGGATCGTGGCTGGATGTATGGTAGACGTGATACATTGGAATTCTTTGATGGGGTTCAAGAGTTTTGCGAGAGGGCTTCATCTTATCAGCGCAGAATGGGTGTCGATTGCCTCTATTGTCCTTGTGTTGACTGTCATAATGTGAAGGTGGTCAATAGTGTTGATATCAGTAGAGATCATGTAATTTCTCGTGGGTTTAGGCTTAAATACCATGTGTGGATGCGGCACGGTGAAGAAGGAGAGTACAGTGGGGATGTTAATGGGAATGATGTGCATGATGATAGAAGCAATGGCATTCGTGTGGACGAGGAATATAGGAATGATGTACATATTATTGATAATGGTGATGAGGATGGATTTGAGGATGATCATGTGGATAAGGTCGAGGATGAAGGGGTGGATGAGATGATGCGTGGTTTTCAAGGTGACGTGTTTGAGTCATTATCAGAGGCTTCTAAAAAGCCTTTGTATCCTAGGTGCAAAAAAATACTCCAAACTATCAGCCGTGCTAAAACTTTTTAACATTAAGTCGAAGCATGGGTGGACGGACAGTAGTTTTACTTCTTTGTTGACCGCGTTAAGTGAGATGTTTCCCGACGGGAATGAAATTCCTAAGTCTTATTATTATGTAAAGAAGCTCATGTGTCCATTTGGTTTGGAGTATAAGAAGATACATGCATGTCCTAATGATTGTATTCTTTATCGAAATGAATATGAACAATTGGAGGAGTGTCCACGATGCAAGAAGTCGCGCTACAAGCGCAAGAGTTGCAATGCTGGTACGAAGGGACCTCCTGCTAAGGTGTTATGGTATCTTCCCATTATTCCAAGGTTTAAGCGTCTATACTCAACACTAAAAGACGCTAAAAACTTGAGGTGGCATGCATAGGGAAGAAAGAAAAACAAAATGCTGAAGCATCCAGCCGACTCCCCGCAATGGAAGAACATTGATATGAAATTTAGGGAATTTGGTGATGAAGTCTGAAATTTAAGGCATGGTTTGTGCACGAACAGGATGAATCCATTTGGCACTCTTAGTACCCAACACAGCACATGGCTGGTACTTTTAGTGATCTACAATTTGCCTCCGTGGTTGTGCATGAAGTGAAAATACGTAATGCTTTCACTTTTGATATCTTGCGCCACTTGTTGATGATTTGAGAAAGATGTGGGACGAAGGGGTTTCCGTTTTTGATGCTCATAAGAATGAGAATTTTACATTGCATGCAGCTCTTATGTGGACCGTTAATGTTTTTCCTGCATATGGCAACTTGTCTGGTTACAAGAACAAAGGAAAAAAAGCATGCCCCATTTGTATTGATGACACCCCAAGCATACACCTTGATAATTGTCACAAAGAGGTGTACATGCGTACTCGAAGGTTGTTCAGGCGCGATTACCCGTACCGTAGGTAGTAAACGGCTTTCGATGGGAAAGCGGAAGAGGGGATTGCGCCTAGGCCATTGACTGGTGAGGAGGTTTATGCTCGAGTTAAGGGTATACGAACAGTATTTGGGAAAACAGAAAAAGCTGCGGACTCAACTGCTCTCTTCAAAAAAGAATCAATCTTTTGGAAGCTTTCGTACTGGAAAGAACATGACGTTAGGCACTGTCTTAATGTAATGCATATAGAGAAGAATGTGTGTGATTCTCTCGTGGGAACGCTGATGAATATATAAGGCAAAACAAAGGACGGAAAAGGTGCACGGTTAGAATTGGAAAGGATGGGGGTTCGTTCAGAATTGTGGCTCAGAAAAAGGTTACAAAGGGACAGGAACAGGAAACGGAAACTGAAATGAGTTCGAGAAAAGGGAAGGGGAAGAGCAAGGGAAAGGGAAAGGCCACAGATGCGTTGAAGAATAATTATGACACTTTTTTCTAATTAGTATTATATTTTGTATTGTTATCAATATTTATGTATTGTTATTATTTCAATTATTATTAATATTATAATTAATATAATAATAATAATTATTATTATTAATATTATTGTAATAATAATAATAATTATTAATATAATATCCTAATGTTACAATTAATGCAGGATATCATTATTATTATATTTATTAGTATTAATATTATTATATTTTATTGCCGAAAAAAAAAATCCCAGTTGAAGGCACCGATTCTTGCTAAAAACCGGTGCCAATAGTGTTGAAAAATAAAAAAAAAATTCGCGCCTTTGTAGTTGGCACCGGTTAACCGGTGCCAAAGTCTTTAGTTGGCACCGGTTTTGAACCCGTGCCAAATTTTTAGGGATTTGGCATCCCTCAAATCCCCAACGGTTCAAAACCGGTGCCTTAGGGGGGGTTGGAACTGGTGCCTTTTTACCTTATTCGTCTAGTGATTCCAAGTTCTAGGTAGGGGCTTAGGGCCGTCTGGTGATTCCAGGCGGTAGGTGCTGTCCCTAACCTCTTCATAGATTCGATAGGATCCTTCCCAGTTGGGAGTTAATTGCCAACTCATTGGCCCTACCGACTGCTTCCATTTTGCGTAGTCGAAAGTCTCCTACTTTGAGTGGACGTCTGTGTACCCTTTTGTTATATGCCCTGGTCATCCTTAGACGGTAGACTTCATGGCGTAGGGCTGCATTGCCCCTACGTTCTGGGAGTGAATCCAATGCTAGGTGCATGGACTCCTAATTTGCTTCTTCGTCATACAACATTATACGAAGAGTCGGCTCGTAGTGTTCAATTTGTAGAACAACTTCTACCCCATAAGTTAGGAGGAATGGAGTTTCTCCAGTCGCCCCTTTTTCAGTCGTCCTGATGGCCCAGAGAACATGCGGTAGCTCATCTGCCTAATAGGCCGCCTGCTCTTTCAATCTTCTTTTTGATGCCGTCTGAGATGATTTTATTGAAAGCTTCCACTTGGCCGTTTTCTTGTGGTCGGTCGACTGATGCAAAGCAGTGAGAAATACCTTGGTCTCCCAGCCAGTTTTTAAGAACAGGCGTTTCAAACTGGGGACCGTTATCAAAAACCATAGATATGGGTACCCCAAATCGAGTGATGACATTTTTCTATATGAAGGAGATTACGTCTTTAGTCTTGATACCCTTAACTGCCTCTGCCTCCACCCGCTTAGTGAAGTAGTCGACTACAACCAGTATGTACCTCCTGTCGCTTGTTGCAGGCGTATAGGGACCTAGGACTATGGATAGCCGTGAGGTCTGTGGCCGGACGATGGATTAACTTGCCAAACCTTTGGCATTTGTCACATTTTTTAACCATTTCCATGGCGTCAGCTTCCAAGGTAGGCCAGAAATAACCCTATCGCCTTGCTCTTTGAGCAAGCGACCTACCACCTACGTGAGAAGCGTAGTACCCTGAGTGTAGATCTTCTAAGACCTCTCGTCCTTTTTCTAGGGTAACACAATTCAGGAGGGGCTGAAGATACCCTTTCTTGAAGAGTTTCCCCTTACATATTTCAAAATAGGCTCGGATGTCATCCATCCAAGTTGAGCTTCTATCAAGGATTCCAATAGGTTCTTCCTCAATGCTTTGTTTCTCCATAACTTCCCAGAATACGGTCCTTGGAGTGTCACAGGAGGTCGAGGATGCCAGTTTAGAGAGGGCGTCCGCCTGGTTATTCTCGGACCTGGGTACTTGAGTTAGATGAAATTCCTCAAGTGACCCTGCCGCCTGTCTTACCGCCTGTAAATATATAATCATGGCCGGACGGGTGGCTTCATAATCACCATTGTATTGGTTTACTATCATCTGTGAGTCTGAACAGGCGGCTATCTTCCTTGCCCCGGCTGCCTTGCACATGCGGATACCAACCAGTAGAGCTTCATACTCTGCCTCGTTGTTCGAGGCTTGGAAGTTGAATCGTAGTGCATACTCATACCTGTCACCTTCGAGTGACTGACATATGACGCCTGCACCACAGTCATTCATAGTGGAGCTCCCGTCTACATAGACCTTCTAGACTTGGTCTAAAATTTTTGAATCAAAGGGCCGAGTCATTTCTACTATGAAGTCAGCAAATGCTTGCCCCTTCACTGATTTTCTTAGCTCGAATGTGATTTCAAGGCTCTGTATCTCTATCGCCCATTTAATCATTCAGCTGGACGACTCCATGGTTGTCAGGGGCCGCTTGATCGGCTGTCTATGTATACCACGACTGGATGCGCCAAAAAATAAGGCTTCAACTTTCTAACTGCCATGAAGAGGGAAGGCCAAAATTTTCAACCAGGGGGTATCTTAACTCGGCATTCTTCAAGACATGACTGACAAAATACACCGGGAGCTGGCAGCCGTCCCTCTCAGCAAGGAGGATGGCACTTAGAGCATGGTCAGACACTGCTAGATACATATAGAGCACTTCTTTAGGCAAAGGGCTGACAAGCCTTTGTAAGGAGTGCAAGTGTTCTTTCAACTTTTGGAAGGCCGCTTCAGCATCTAGCCCCCATTCAAACATAGCTTTCTTTTTTATCGCCTGAAAGAAGTAGAGGCACTTGTCGCCTGCCCGGCTGAGAAATCTTCCCAGGGTCGCCAAACAACCTGTTAATTTCTGGACCTCTCAGACAGTGCGGGGCAACTGCATGTCTATGACCCGCCTGTACCTTCTCGGGGTTAGCCTCTATACCCCTTTGATTGATAAGAAATCCAACAAACTTCCCAGACTCCACTCCAAAAACACACTTCTTGGGATTGAGCATGACATGGTGCCGCCTGAGTGTGGTGAATGTTTCTCGGAGGTCGGCCAAATGGTCCCTCTGTAGTTTGGATTTCACAATCATATCATCTATGTACGCCTCCACATTCCTTCCAATCTGGTCAAAGAAGACAGTGTTTATCATCCTCTTGAAGGTTGCCGGGGTGTGACAAAGGCCCTGATCTGTGACAAAGGCCGTCTTCTCTTGGTCCTTCTTCCACAGGGGAATTTGATGAAAACCAGAGTAGGCGTCCATGAAACTCATCAAGGCATGGCCGGCTGTAGAGTCGACTAGACTGTCGATCTTGGGCAATGGATAGCTGTCTTTTGGGCATGCCTTGTTTAAGTCCGTGTAGTCCACACACATGCGCCAGGTACCATTCAGCTTTTTTACCAAGACAACATTGGCAACCCAGTCAGGGAAATAACATTGCCGAATGAACCCAACATCAAGTAACTTTTTAACCTCGGCGGCAGCCGCCCGACTTCTTTCTTCGCCATAGTTCTTTTTCTTTTGCCTGACCGGCTTCTTTTTAGGATCCACAACCAGCTTATGTACTGCCAGATCTGGACTTATACCTGGCATCTCATGTACTTAAATGCGAAGAGATCCTTGAATTCCTTCAGGAGTTGGTGATAATCATCCCCAATAGCAGCAAGAGTAGTCGTCCCGACCTTAACAATTCGGTCAGGACGTGAGTTGTCTAGGGTTACATCCACATGCTCACCATCCGGCTGAGGGCGGAACTCGTCTGACTGCTCCTCGGCCTGTGATTGCTATTGCTTTTCTTTTCTCTCGGCCTCCAGATGGGTGGCCTTTCTTTTCTTGCCGGCTGCTATTGGGGTAGGCTTGGCTCCCTTGACTTGGTTAAGGTCAGAATTCTCTCCACTAGGGCCAGATGCTACCACGGTGGGCTTGATATTAGAGAGATAACATTCTTTGGCCATCTTTTGGTCTCCCCTTAGGGAGCCGACTGTTCCATCATCCCTCTCCAACTTGAAGAGCATGAGAGACGAAATGATAACAACTTTTGAATTGTTCAGGGTGGATCGCCCTAAGATCATGTTGTAGGCCGAAAGTTCTTCGACCACCAAAAATCGGACCACCATGTGACGGTCCTCCCCTTTCTCACCCAGGCGGATAGGTAGTTCCACTCGTCCAACTGGGTGGGCTCCTCCTCCTCCGAATCCTACTAAAGAATGGGAGACAGGGTGCATGCTCTCAGTCTTGTACTTGAGCTTGGTCAAGCATCGATAACTGATGAGGTCAGATGAGCTTCCAGTATCAATAAGTATTCGACCAACTCTTTGGTTGGCCACCTTGCATTCAATTACAATCAGGTCGTTATGGGGCCCCCTTACATCTCCCAAGTCTTCCTCAGTGATTACAACCTAAGGAAATGAACTTTTGGAGATCCGTCCTTGCTCGACAGAGTTATCTTTGTTGGCCCGGATAGTTGGGCCACCTCCTGCGAAGCCGCCTGCTATGGTATAAATGGGCGCTTCGTCAGTGTCAGAGCTGTCGGCTGACTGTTGCTTCCTTTTGGCCGCCTCTTTCTGTTTGGGGGGTGGATTCCCCTTGGTCTTCTTGACATAGGAGTCGAGATCTCCTTTGTCTGCCAGGCGGTCCAGAAGGCGCTTGAGGCTGATACATTCATTAGTTTCATGGCCAATGTCCTCATGGTAGTGACAGTATTTACTTTGGTTTCGGTTGCTGACAGAACCTTTCATGGCGGCCGGCTTCTCAATTGTGAGTCGGTCCTTTATTTCATTGAGGATGGCATGGCTATCCTTGTTAAACTCATATTTGGAGGAGTATGGTTTAAATTCCTTCTTCTTCTTCTAGGACGGCTGTTCAGAGGAGTCAGCTGCCCAGACTTCATTTCTCTTTTTCTCTTCTTTATTGGCCGACTGCTTTGGTCGGCTTCCTCTTTTTTCGTACTTTTTGTGGTCTGACTGTTTTCCAACATTACATAGGTCAGTCGCCTGAATGTAGGCGTCTGCCTCCATCATTGCTTCTTGGAGGGTGGTCACCCTCTTTTTGACGAGGTCGAATTTGAAGTTCGACCCGTCCTTCAGACCTTTGAAAAAGTCTGTATAGGCTACTTCATCAGGTAGTCCTTGTATCTGAATTCTCGTTAGATTGAACCTTTTGATATAAGAGCGCAGTCCCTCCTTCTCTCTTTGCTATATGGCCCCCAGATCAAGGGTGGTCTTCTTAGCAAGAATGTTCATTGCGATGTTTTATGTGAACAAGTAGGCGAGGGTCTTGAAATTGTTAATGCACCCGACCGGCAAGTTGCCAAACCATTGCTGGGCAACTCAGTTCAGTGTGGCCGGGAAACATTTGCACCATGTGGCGTCATCCAACCCTTGGAGGTACATTAGGTTGGTGTATGCCATCATGTGATCTTCTGGGTTGGTAGTGCCATCATATGCCCCTACTAACACATTTTTTACTTTGGTCGGCTGGGCGACCTCTATTATTTCCTTAAAGAAGGCAAATGGCTGTTCTCCAAGTTTGAGCAACCTAAGTTGCCAGTCCAAAGGCTGGACATTCCTAGCCGCCTGTCCTCCAAAAAGAGTAGGCTGCATGAAATATTAAGATTGCGGGATGTATGGTTGAGGGACATACGGGGCCGCCTGATGCTTTTGGGAAGCAGAACGAGAGGAGGCTCCGGGCATCTGGCTCTCATAATTTGATTTTGAATACCTCTGGGAGGTATTATGTAGATTGTCTTGAAAATCAGACAAAGAGGCCGACTCTGACAGTCGGTCATTCTTCTTTTGCTCAAGCAACAGTCGAGCATAAGAATAAGTCCTCTTTGACTAGTCCCGCTGAACATGACGGATGGGCTTTCTCTTTTCTGGCGTGGGAAAGTGGTACTTAGTTAGATCGATCACTGGTTCCTCCCTCCCCCTAGGCTTAGGGTAAGGAGTCGCCTCCCGATCCTTTACAAGCTTCTTCCTCCTAGATTGGGAGGGCCTTCTGGCCGACTGTTCCTTTGGTGGAATGGTCGTCCTTTTATTGATAAGCTTCTGGATCTCCCCCTTGAAACTATCCATGAAGGTCATGAGTTCATTTCTAGTGATGGGGGCAGATCCCTCAGCCACCTGTTGATGATCAAGCGGCTGGTCGGCTGGTTTACTAGATCCAGCCAGGCAGTCCTCCCGTTCCCTCCTTTCAATGGGACGGGTGCGTCGAGCTCTTAAGGTCCCGTCAGAGGCCGTATGAGTCTCAACTTCAATCTCATTATCAATATCCTGGTCCGTCTGAACCAGGGGGTCGTCCATGGGTTGCTTGTCACTTAGAATCGGTACAGACTGTGATTCCATCTCGAAAGTACTCTCCCCACAGATGGCGCCAAAATGTTTCGGGGTTTTTTGATGTCCTGCGGGAGAGTTACAATTCCGGGACTGGATCCGTGCGCCTGTACCTGCAAAACAGCGGGGACTCCGGGTGGTGGGAGCTTTGCCTCCGACGACCAAGTTGGTACTTGTATGTGGAGTAAAAAGGTGCGGAAAGTAAAGGGTGATCTGGTTCTCTAGGGGAGGAGTGATTAGGAAGTGCAATTAATTGCTAAGTCAGGTCTAGCAATCAGAAAGCACGTGTGTTTAGGCTTCTCTAGGTGAGAGTAATTAATTCTGAATCCCCTTTACTGAGGATTAATGAATGTATTTATAGTCTTGGGAAGCGTGCCCAATACTAGGTTTAGGTCAACCTAGGGCTAATTGGGCCTTTCTCGGAAACCAGGCCTTGGTGGTCGTTCTCTTGGTGGGCAGATAGCAGGCCACGTGGCGTGGCGCGATTGGTGCATGCTGGACTAATTGCTGCTTGACACGTGTCAGGTCCTTGTTGGTCCATGTGGCGGACTGTGATTGGGCGGGGAAAATCCCCTAATCACAAGTAACTCAAACAAGGCAATATCAAGAATACTCTCTAATCACCTATCGGGGAAAATCTCCTAGCTAGCATACACTTACACTATCGTCATAAGGTATACAAACTAAGGTCATGCAATAACCAATCACCTAATGACTATTCCTAAATCACACTATCGTCATGATTTAGTTCAAGTCACTCAACCACAACATGCATATGGCCATAAACATGGAGTAGCCAATAAGTATGAGCACAAGGAAGGTTTAATCGCAAATATTCCAAATTAACCTAGCCTAACATACATCAAACTCAAAGCATGCCTTCACTAAACCCCTAGCAACAAGATAACTACTCACAATCCATAGCCCTAACTACATTTATACTAATCAACATAGTAACTAAGGAGTTAATGAGAAATATGATAACTTTATCAACTAAACCAACAAAGATAGGAACTTTAAGCATAAAAACAAGAGAATAAGTAGAAGAATATCAATAACTTCATTGAATACTAAGTGGGAGGACAAAACCCATTGAAGTTCCAAAAAGCTTCTTCAAAAATACCCAAAAATAACTAAGGTTTTTGGGAAATAGAAAATTACACTAAGATCTATTGAGGATTTTCAATACCCCTTGCCTAAAAACTAGATCTAAGAGTTTTTACCCTAAAAACTTCTTTTACAAGCCTTCTTTTTCTCTTCTAAAGTATGTTTAATTTCTAAAATAAAAATTACTGCCTTTGTCTCTCCTCTTTGCTATTTTAATCTAATTTTGGGTTTTGGATTGCCGCATATAGGCGTGGCCGCGCCTAGAAGTAGGGCGCCCGCTCCAATTATGGGTATAACAGGATTGAGCTAGCTCAGCACACGCCCGCGCCTAAGATCGCGCGCCCGCGACCAAAGGCGCGCCCGCTCCTAGTGTTGCGCGCCTACGCCAAAACGCTGGTGCAATGTCTTCAATCCTTGCTCTAGTTCCTTCCCAATACGAATCACCGGCAATAATCTGCAATTACAAAATAGGAAGGCAAAGTGTAATACAACGAAGGGGAAGGGGAGTAAAGACTACCTAAACCATATAGAAACACATTACACAACACATAGGTAGACTACTCAAATTAGGCAAAACATAACAAAGGCACACTAGAATGAATTAAATTACTACTAAAACTACTAGAAAAGACTACCCTAGGAGTGACATAAATGTCACTTTCAAATTCCCCCAAGCTAAACCCTTGCTCGTCCTCGAGCAAAGCTAAAGACAAAGAAGAATAAGACACAATTATTCAAACATGAGAAAGTAGAAAAGAAGGGGAAAAGGGTATACACTAACTCACTTTCGTAGGAATCACGGTTGTTTGTAGCGTAAACAACAAGCCATTTAAACCTCAAAGTCGCCAATGAGGACGAGTATGCTCTCGTGGGGGTTTCTATAAAGTTTAACCCACAACTCTTGGCAACATGCTCAAAACAAACCCAAACAAAGGAGCAAATAAAGAAGAAAATCAACAAAAGATAAGCTATGGTTGATTGAAAGATAAGCTATGCTAAGCATAGAGAACTCTAACATGCTCCATTCCCCTCGCATTCCAAACATTCTTACCGCGTTCCCTCATCTAGATTCAAATCCACCCTACTAGGTAGCATCTCATGACTCCACGAAGGAGCCAGAACAAAGATAAGACAATAAAATCAAGGGGAACCCGACATCTTACCAAGTCATGCTCTCTCTATATGCTTCAAAACTATCCCCCTCCATCGACTAGTGACTTAACTAATCCAAGTCAAAAGGAATTTAAAAGGGGTTGTAATGTAGGCTAGGAGGTAAACGTGAAGAAAAAAAAAATGAAAATTTGGTGGTAAATCCTAATTGTGAAGCAAAGAATGGCGCCAATTCTCAAAAACAACGTAGAATGTCACCAATTTCCAAACAAAAATACGTCTCCCCCAAGCTTATTCAACACAAACTCACAAAACTATAAATAAAATGCGTAGAACCTCTCCCCCAAGCTTGAATTGAGCATTGTCCTCAATGCGCATACTAGGGAGGACACTACATCAAAATCTTTTTGCAAATTTTCAAATTTTTTTTTAATTTTTTTTTGAGCTCATGCTTTTATCAACTTTTATTACTTTTTCCTTGCCTTATATAACTATGGACGACTTTTTCTTAAATTCACATTTGCTTTTATTAAACACCAAAAATATCGAAAACACAACCTTACTTTCCATATCAAACCATCACCTTCCAACTTATCAAACCAAAATCACAACAAACTTTCTTGGCTCAAACTTCACAATTCTACGGGTGAATATTGAAACAGAAGGGGCATAGGGTTTGTAATATGCTACAAACATGGAGGTGTAGGCTCAACATGGCTAGTAAGGGGGAGATGCAAATGAAATTACAAAGAAGCAACAAAAGAAAAGCTAAACCTAGAAAAGCAAAATAGTCACCAAAGAAAATGCCTTTGTCCTCCCTAGATTTAGTTTGGTCGCAATCTCGAGTAGCTAGACATCAAGTTCTCGATCTAAGCATGCCTTGGTAAGGATCCTATGCTGCTCATACAAAAAGTGTTGGAGGCTTGAACAATAGAGCTCACATTGGGGTACAAAAACTACCTTGAGGGCTTCAAATCCCCTAATGAGAGCAACACCTTCTTACCACAAACAAGTGAATTTGGGTTCGATGGGCTTTACGAGTTCTAGCACAACTACCTTAGCATAGACATATCCTAGAGTCAACCAATGGCAATCTAAGAACGCGGAAACTCTTAATCCTTAGGAAGAAATACATTCAAGAATGCAAATCCATTATGCATAGCTTTTTTTTTTTTGGAACAAGGAAATGAAGTGGAATAAAAGAGAAAGTGGAAATAGAAGAGGAAGCAAGCATAATCAAATATATCCCAATCGACAAACAAGTGGCCGTTAGATATCAACATCAACGGCCCCAAACACACTAGGTGTTAATAGCAAACATCCTCGAATCATTCAACTTCCATTAAACTACAACTATCCTGAAGTACACCAAAAGAAATAGAAAAAAGGAAAAAAGAAAAAGGGAAAGATCTCAACAGAAAGACGCCTCGCAAGCATATCCAAGTGATAGCACGCTTCCCAAAAGAGGTGAGTATCTAAAGAAAGAAAGAAAAAGACAACCTATATATATACACAAAGGGTTAGCACAAATGAAAACAAGATAAAATGCAACCCTCACTCGTTTTTTTTATTATTTTTATTATTTTTATAGTTTTTATGGCTTGTAATTTTTTGCTTCACTCCAAACTAATATACCACTGACAAAATTTCTTAATCTCCTCAAAAATCAACATCATCATCAAAAATCATTGAACAATATATATACACATGCCTGTACTGGTCAATCGCCACTCTAGCGAAAACCAGTATTCATCATCATCATCAGCAGGAAAAAACGGGGGCGGACTCACCGGTATCCAGCAAATCGAGAGAAGCGTCCCCAAAGCAGCATCATCCTCAAAATCACATCAAAAACTCATCAACAATATCAGTAAACAGGGGCAAAATCAACCAAAGAAAGCAGTCATAGGCAACTCAGCAGAATGAGCAGCATAAAGGTGCAAGTAAAACAATGAAAGATCAGCAGGCAGGCAAGTGAGAATCCCAGCCAAGTCACTCCCTACCAAGAGTATATCTCCTACTCATCAAAATAAGCATGCAAGAGCAGGGGAGAGAGATATACTCAAGGGACGTAGCCTACTGGCCACGAGGGCAAGGCTCACTAGGTGAGCCAGTCTGATGTGGCGGCACGTCATAAGAGAAGCCACTAGGGGGGCCGAAAAGGTCCCAACCACCGTCAAAGCCTGGCGGCCAACCATAGTGACCCCTGTAAACATCCTCTTGCCAACTGGGCAAAGGATCAGAGGGAGTATCCTCAGACTAGGAATACAAAGGAGCGGGGTGATCAGGATGCACGTAGGGGTAAGTAGGGTCTCCTCTAAAGTCACACCCACCGGGCACACGATAATCGTACTGCCTGTCCTCTCGGAAGCTGCGAAGCTCCCTACCAGGCTTGGAAGGACCTTGCCAGTAGGGGTAAGTAGGGAGATTGTCCCCCCCCCCAAGAAGGAACAGGGCCGTGCTGAGGTGGACAATTAGGGTAGTTTATAGGGGGAGCAATCTCTCCTCTATCCACAGCTGAGTCATAGAGGGCCTGCTACTGCAGATGGTGGCCCTGCTGTGACTCATAAATCATTTGCAACTTCCTAGCTATATCAGATAGCTGAAATGTACCTGTGGGTTGTTGTGCACCTACCTGCTGCTACTGCTACCCACTACTAAGCCTCCCCCCCAACTCCACCTGTACCTCATCCTCTCCCTCTATATCGGGAACACGCCCATTGTCTCTCAAGACTCTCCACACAAAATCGGTGTCACGGGTGATGGAGGTGAGGTGGGGTTTGGGAAGAAAGCAGTGGTGTTCCCCTCTCACAAGCCAACTGTAATAGGTAGGGTCAGTGGTCGTCAGGATAAAGTCGGACCTACGAAGCTGTTCTAGGTCAAGGTAAATGTCACCGCTACTCCCTATAGGTGTGCAAAGAGGTAGCATATCGGTGTGCCCCAACTTAATGGCCAACCTAGTGACCATTGCCCCGCAATGTATGTCTCCCGACCTCTTACCCTTTGCGATGGCTACACAAGTGGTCATGAAAAGAAAGCCCAAGTTAAGCCTACGGGGTTGCTCTCTCCTAGAAGCGATCCACAAAATACACACCTCCTCTTTAGATAACTTCCCTAGATCTTGCTTGCTAATAACTGAGTATCCTAATAACCAGTGCAAGATCCTAAGGGTCGGGTGGTACATCTCACTACCAATGGATTTCGTCGTAGTGAATTTACTCCTACCAGAAACGTGCCGCCACCAACTAATATCATTGTAATCTCTAAAGTTTTCATAAAGAGGGCGGTAGATGTCTGCTTCAGGGTGGAAATCTAGGGCTTGGTTGAATTGCTCTAAAGTCATCTCATGTGGAGTGTTGATAAGTTGGAATTTAATCTTATAAACATTGTTATCCAGATCCAAGGTATCTATGGAAAAGGAGGAGAAGAACTCCAAACAGGGCTCTAAATAAGTCATGAAGGAGAAGTTAACAAAAGATCCCATCCTCAAATTCTCAAAAAGAAACCATAGGTCATCATTTCTCCATATCCCCTCTATGGTAGTGCCTCGAAGGTTTGAATTTCCGCTTTTTCATATCATTGTAAACATAATTATGGTTTTTGTCGATGAATTTTAGGGTAGGAAGAGTGTTTAAAGTGTTGGAATTAGGGTTTTGGGACGATTGTCCCAAATTTGTGGTTTTCCTCTTTTTCCTAATCCTCAAAGAACTCATGACTACTCTCTTTTTGTTCAACACAAGCCAACTCCGGCTAATTCCAACCACAACCTCCACAACCTACAATGTACCTGTTTTACGGAAATAATAGTCCAACAACAACCAAATATGTCCACAAATCTCCACAAATAATTAGTAGTATCTCAATACCAACCAAAGGTAATCAAAATCTTTGCTTCAAAATAAATCAAAAGATATAAAGAGAACAATGAATTCGAATACCTAACCCTTTTGTGCGAAAATTTGTTTTTTTTATGAATTTAAAGAACCGGATTGGAGGGATGTTGCTGCAATGTTCGTGTCGTTGAACCTTCAGGATGAAATTGTTGTGATGCTCGTGATTTGATGATGGCGCGGTGGTGAGATGGTGAAGGCGCGGCCGTAGTGATGATGATGGTGAGGGAATGACCTTGAAGATTGTTTGATGACGGTGGAGATGGATTTGAGAGATGGAGAAGTTAGGGTTTGTTTGAATTTTAGAGAGAGAGAGTGTGAGAGGAGAGTTTTTTTTTTTTTTTTAGAGTGAGAAGGGAGATAGGGGGTTTTCACGGTTTAGGGTGTTTTTCTTCTTTTTTTTTTCTTTTTACTTTTTTCTTTTTTTTTTACGGAATTCAACCGGGCGCGACCGCTCACGATACTGGCGCGACAGCACCAAATAAAGGCGCGCACGCGTTTATTGATCACGCGCCCGCGCAGTTAAGATCGAGGGTTTAGTAAACATTATGCAGATGTAAAGGCGCGCCCGCAAAAATAGAGGCGCAACCGCACCTCTTGCAAACGCGCGGTCTCTCCTCAGACGCGCATAAATCGCACAACCTTCTAGTTTTTTTAAAGTTTTAGGCACCAGAAAGGGCGCGACCGCGCCACTTGTAGACGCTCAGTCTCTCCTCACCGCGCATAAACCATGCACCCTTCTGGTTTTTTTCAAGTTTCAGGCACCAGAAAAGGCACGCCCGCGCTCTTTTAAGAGCGGCCGCTTCAACAATAACGCGATCTCTTCTTAGCCGCGCTCAAACTGCGTACCCCCTTATGTTTTTTTCTTCAATTTCAAATCCCAGATGAGGCACGCCCGATCCGTTTTTAGCGCGCCTGTGCCGTCAGAAGATTGCAGACCGCTCTTTTGTCGTGCACAAACCGCGACCCTCACTGTCGTTTTTCAATTTGCAGACATGGGATTAGACGCGCCCGCTCAAAAACATGCGCGCCCGCTTTTATTTCCTTTTGTGGGTCGTTCATTGATATTCGACAACACCTACATCACATTAGATCAAGAAAAGTGTTAGAGAGATTAATTTAAGCAGTTCGAAAGAAAATAGAATAAAAAAGGTTAGAAACCGGGTTGCCTCCTATAAGCGCTTCTTTAACGTTACTAGCTTCTTTTGCCCTTCCACAAACTCCTTCTTGGAAATTTGAGCGTCATGCCATGCCTTGGTTCTTGCTTTGTATAGGCTTGCACTATCATAGGCATTCATTCGGAGCTCTTCTAGCTCATGAAGATCTAGCATCCTTTGTTCACCCGCGGCGTGGAGATCAAAATTGATTTGCTTAATGGCCCAATTTGCTTTATGCTCCATTTCAACCGGGAGATGGAAATTTTTCCCATACAAAAGCTTATAGGGAGTTGTCCCAATTGTAGACTTAAAGGCAATCCTGTAAGCCCATAATGAGTCAATGAGCTTACTAGACCAATCATTCCTTGTTCTAGCAACGATCTTCTCCAAGATGACTTTCAACTCCCTATTTTTGACCTCCGCTTGACCACTTGTTTGGGGGTGGTAAGCAAGGCCTCGCTTGTGCGATACACCATACTTTGAAAGAAGCTTGTTGAATGTATGGTGCTTGAAGTGTGAACCTCCATCACTTATGATTTCCTTAGGACCACTGAATGGGAAGATGACTTTCTTGAACAAATTGACAACCACCTTTGATTCATTGGTGGGAGATGCCACGACTTCCGCCCATTTGGAAACATAGTCAACGACAACAAGAATGTGCCGGTTCCCTTGAGATGAGATGAAAGGGCCCATGAAGTCAATTGCCTAAACATCAAAGATTTCGAGCTAAACGACAACAAGAATGTGCCGGTTCCCTTAGCATCTCGTCACGCCTTGAGATGTTTCCTGTCCTTTGGCACCTATAACATATCTTCACAAAGGACCAAGCGTCCTTGAACAAAATCGACCAAAAGAGCATCGATTGCAAGACTTTAGAGGCGGTCTTTTGGGCACTCATGTGTCCACCACAAGGGGATGAGTGGCATATTGAGATCACACTTTGGAACTCTTCATTGGGAACACACCTCCTCAAAAGCCCATCCACCCCTCTTTTCAACAATGTTGGATCATCCCTTATGTATTTCTTAGCTTCATACTTAAGCCTTCGTTGTTGTTGAGAAGTGAAAGTTGATGGTATATCACTACATGCAAGGTAATTGACGATGTTGGCAAACCAAGGGGTTTCCTTGGCATCAAGAGCATATAGCACATCGTCCCTTAAAGCATAATCAATCGGGAGGTCGTCTTCAATCATTCTTGTGCTTCCCAATCTTGAAAGATGATCGGCTACCACATTCTCGGCTCCCTTCTTATCTCTTAATTCCAAATCGAAGTCTTGAAGGAGCAAAAGCCACCTCAACAACCTTAGCTTTGCCTCCTTCTTGCTCGTCAAGTACTTGAGAGCCGAATGATCGGTGTACACTATTGTCCTAGACCCAATGAGATAGGGCCTAAACTTCTCAAAAGCATGAACAACCGCTAGGAACTCCTTCTCGGTTGTGGTGTAGTTCCTTTGCGCATCGTTGAGAGACTTTCACAAATAGGAAATCACATGTAGCCTACCCTCTTTTCGTTGCCCTAGAACCGACCCGATGGTCTCATCACTTGCATTACACATTAATTCGAATGATAGTGACCAATTGGGTCCTTGACAATCGGAGCGGAACACAAGGCTTCTTTCAACCTAAGAAAAGCACTCAAACAAGATTCATCAAATAAAAAATATTGATCTTGTTGTAGAAGAGATGTGAGGGGCTTAGCAATCAAAGAAAAGTTCTTGATGAAGCGGCGATAAAAGCCAGCATGACCAAGGAAAGACCTCTCTTCTCTCACATTTGTGGGAGGAGGATGCTTCTCAATCACATCAACTTTTGCACCATCAACTTCAGTTCCCGATTGGGAGACCTTATGGCCAAGCACAATACCATTCTCCACCATGAAGTGGCATTTCTCCCAATTGAGCACCAAGTTGGCACTCTCACATCTTTCTAGACAACGAGATAAATTCAAGAGGCACATCTCATATGTACCTCCGCCCACAGAAAAATCATCCATAAAAACCTCCATCTCTTCCTCAATCATGTCACTAAAAATTGACATCATGCATCTTTGGAAGGTAACCAGAGCGTTACAAAGACCAAATGGCATCCTACGGTTGGCAAAGGTACCGTAGGGGCAAGTAAAAGTGGTCTTTTCTTGATCCTTTGGGTCTATTGGGATTTGGAAGAATCCCGAATAACCATTAAGAAAGCAATAGAATGCATGCTTTGTAAGCCTCTCAAGCATTTGATCGATAAACGGTAATGGAAAATGGTCTTTGGAAGTATTAGCATTCAATTGGCGATAGTCAATACACATACGCCAACCCGTCACAAGGCGGGTTGGGACTAATTGTTGCTTGTCATTGACCATTACCGTCATCCCTCCCTTTTTGAGCACTACTTGAACCGGGGACACCTAATCACTATGAGCGATTGGATAGATGATCCCCGCTTAAAGAAACTTAGAAACTTCCTTCCTTACAACCTCTTGCATGGAAGGATTATGTTTCCTTTGCCTTTGCCAACACGGCTTAGAACCCTCATCCAAATATATTTTATGCATGCATAGAGAGGGGCTTATACCCTTGAGGTCCTCAAGGGCATAACCCAAAACCTTTCTGTGCTTTTTGAAAACATTAAGCAATAGGGAGGTTTGCTCATCCGTGAGGCTTGCATTGACAATGACCGGAAAAAATTCATTTGCATCTAGGAAAGCATACCTCAAGCCCGAAGGTAGAGGTTTCAAGTCTACCTTCGGTGCTCCCTTACCATTGGAGACCTCTTCCTCTTCCACTTGGAAGACTTCATAAGTTGGGAGTATCTCTTGGTCGGTTGTTGCCTCCACTTTGTTATCAAGCATCTCCTCATATACTTGCATCTCCTCCTTTTGATCACCTATCTCATTCTCATTCAACAAAACATTCTCAAGTGGATCGTTAGAGGCATGCACATGAGGGTATCGAAATTCATATTCAAATTTTCAAAAGTATCTACCCTAAAGCATTCATTACTTGCGGAAGGTTGTTTCATGACATTGTTCAAATCAAATTCAATAGAGTCATTATCAACCTTCAAAGTCATTTTACCTTCTTTAACATTAATTATTGCTTTAGAGGTAGCTAGAAATGGTCTACCCAAAATTATAGGAATCCTCTCATCCTCGTTCATCTCTAGAACATAAATGTCCACCAGAAATGTGAACTTACCAACTCTAAGGGGAATGTCCTCAACTTTCCCTATGGGCAATTTAGTGGTCCTATCCGCTAGTTGGAGGGTGATATTGGTAGGTGAAATACTTCCTACATTGAGTTTTTGGTAGACCGAGAAGGGCATAAGACTTACACTAGCGCCTAGATCGCACAATGCCTTTCCTAAGTGAATCTCATTAATGGAACAAGGAATGGAAAAACTACCGGGATCTTGCAATTTTTTTGGAAGCTTGCTAGAAAGAATGGCACTACAATTTGCGGTCAAGTTTATAGTTTCAACTTATCTCTTCCCATTCAATAGGTCTTTTAGGAACTTAGAGTAGTGGGGTGACGAGCGCTAAATCGGTCGCACAATTTAGGCTCATTCAAACACATTTATAACAAACACCTCACTCAAACAAGTACAATGGCAAGCAAGGGTTCGGTCCACGGAGAACGGGAATCAAATGCTAAATAATCTTAATGCTCAAGCTAAATCGAAATCAAGGTATAAGTGGTGATTAACTAACAAACTACTACTAAAGGTTGAATTCAAGGGATTAAAACACTAGGGGAATGGGATTCACTCAACCAATAGCAATTAGACAAATAGGGAGGAATGAGGGTAATGGAATAGCAAAGACCACATGCAAGATCAACATCAAACGTATGAAAACAACTCAGATTACTAAGCTTAGATCCCTCATTAACTTAGGAACAAAAGATACATAATCATATTGCAATAGGTAATGAAACATTCAACTCACATTTCCATGTCGAACCAAACATTTCATGCCATCAAGTTCAATAATCTAGGTTAATTACTCCTATCATGATGAACTAACAAGCAATCCCATATAATCAAGTTTAGTCGCAATCCATCATCAAAACCACTCCCAAACTCACATAATCACCAATAGGTTGAGTTTCACCCAACCCCTAGCCAAGAGGACTACTCACAATTCATTGTGAGTACATGCAAATTCCAAGTTTGGATTATAAGCGATTCTAAGATTTGGAAAAACAAGTGATTATCTATGGACAAAGCTAACATGCAACAACAATATATCAAGATTGAGAGAAAATCAAGTGGCTTACAAAACAAAAAAAATAAAATCAGAAAATAATGAAGGACAAATGAAAGAAGTTACTATTGAAGCTTCAAAAATGTTGGATAATTGCTGAAATTCTTGAGATAAATCTTGAAATTTGCTTCTACAATTATTAGATTTGAGAGTTTCTAAAACTAAATCAACTAATTTAATGAAGTTGCTAACTAAGAGAGAGTATCTTTTTTTGCTGAAAACTATTCTACTGTTTTTTCTTCTCTCCTCGAAAAACGATCTCAAAAGGACCTTAAATAGTCCGTACAAAATTGGCTGAGATCGGGAAAAGGTCCGACCGAACTCTGGGTAGGTTCGGTCGGACTCAGGGTAGGTTCGGCCGAACTCTGTGTAGGTTCGGTCGAACCTCCCTGATCCTTGTTTGGTCGAACTTTTGAGGTTCGACCTCTCCTGCAAAATTGCTGAAAACTGGTTTGACATTGCCTTCACTGCACCCTGGAGGTTTGGTCAAACTTTTCAAAAGTTTGACCACACCTAGGTTCGACCGGACCTTTCAGAGGTTCGGCCACACCTCCTCTTGCACTTCCTTTTCTTGCTTCCTCTCCTTCCCTTTTGCTCCTCTTGCCTTTGTCCATGGCTTCCATACTTGGCCAAGGGGCCTCCCACCGTGCATAGGACCGTCATGGAACCTGCAGAAGATACCAAAGTTCACGAGAGCATGGGGATGATAAAATAATGCATAAAGATTATCAAAATAAGCGCAAATAAGCATTACTTTTCATCAACACATAAAGAAGCCATAAGAGGATAAATGAGGTGGAAAAAACTAAGAAAAATAAGAGGAAAAAGACCTAAATACTACCCCTAAGAGTGACATAAATGTCACTCATCATGGGGCATCTCCTTCATGGGATCCACAAAAGGTATCAAAACATGCAAACCATTGACTACTTCTAAGAACTTTCCAAATTGGGCATCAAGCCTAGACCTAGCAAACCTTTGGGGATATGGAAATTTCTCATTCCTAGGTTGTCGATTTAGGGGCAAAAGTGTTTGATCTTTGTCACTCTCTTTTGTTGGCTCCTTCTCTTTTTGCTTCTCACCCCTCTCATTTTCTTTTTCTTGGACCTTACTCTCTTTAGGTGGCTCATCCTCATCTTCTAGTTCTATCCTCACATTGGAACTTTCCTCATAATTTGACCCACTCTCAAGGACTTTCCCGCTCCTAGTAGTGATAACATACATAGGTTTGGGGTTGACACCTTGTCTAGGAAAAGAGGAAGAGGAAGAAGGGGAGGATGAAGAACTAGGTTGGGCTATTTGAGAGATTTTGGTCTCTAGCATTTTCATATGCGCCTTGATTTTCTTATTTTCCTCCTCTTGGCTTTTGTTAAAGATCTCTTGATTCTTGATGAATGCTTGAAGCACGCCCATCATAGAATCCGGAGCGGCTACCATTTGAGGAGGAGGTAAGTTGGAATTTTGGGCTTGCGGTCTCACTTGCTCAAAACCAGGAGGTCTATTTTGAGGCCTTACATTTCCGGAACCCTGATTGGAATTAAAACGTTGTTGGTTGTTGGAATAGTGTTGTTGGTTTTGATTCCAATTGGGCCTTTGGTTTGAGTAACTTCTTTCATTGTGATTGGAAGAGCTTCCATTGTGATTGGAAGAATTTCCCCTACCTTGGGCTTGGTTATCATAACCACCACCACTTTGATTCCATTGATTTTGATTCCAACCTTGGTTTTGATTCCAACCACGGTTTTGGTTTTGATTCCAACCATGGTTTTTGGTTTTGATTCAAACATTTCCTTCATGGGGCACAAAATTCATGGCATTAACATCTTCAACATTATCACCATTTTCATGGGGAGGGAGACCTTCACTTATGGACATACATTGTTAAGAATTATGATCATAGTTTCCACATATATCACAAAACATACAAGCGGGGGGCATAGCATTGTAATTAGAAGGAGAAGAAGTAGAGGGGCTCATACCATGGCCTCCCTTGGTAGAAGGAAAGAACTTTGAGAATTTTTCTTCATAAACTCTTCCATTTTCTTAGCCATTTTGGCCATTTGGTTCGAAAGTTTGGTGATTCCATTTGTTTGCTCTATGGATTGCACCGTACCTTTGCTAGAAGTGGCTTCCCTCTCACCTGAAAGGAATGGTGTCCTTCCAACAAGTGTATTATTCTGATAGAGGGTTCAGAATTATTACAGAGCTAATTCTTCAGTAAGATCAAGTGATCGGAATGCCTAGGTGGAAGCCGCTTCCGATCAGTAATATTAAGGTATAATTATTATTACAGCTTAATCTTAACAGAACCCTTCGGGTTGAACCCAATCGAACAACCGATCCGAGACAACGAATCAATCCGAAGGATTTAATGAGTCGTTAGAGTTTTACGAACAAAGATGTCGGATATCGAGCCTAGGGCATCGAGGATGAGTGTTGCAAAATCACAAGCAACAAGTACGAGCATAGTCGTAGCTAGCCTAGGCTAGCTCATCGCAAGCCTAGGCGCATTATGGTGTGCTAGGTGCGCCATGCGTGTTAGGCACACTAGGCTGCCCATCGCAGCACCACCTACGTGTGTGCGTGCCTTCACATGGCACTGCAGCACAGCAGTGTGCGTGCATGGGTGCCTAGGCACTGTCGCAACCCATCGCACCATCGCAGCACAAGCACAGCACTATCGCATGGCTGGGCCTGTGTGTGTGTGCGTGTGCGTGTGCTTATGCCTAGGCCTGTCGCACCATCGCTGCACGCATCATAACACAATCGCAGTGCTGGGCACTTGCGTGGGTGTGCGTGTGCGTGTGCTTATGACTAGGGCCATCGCAAGCCATCGCAGCATTGCAGCACCAAGCTTCGCATTCTTGTGCGTGTGGCTGGCGAGGCAAGGGGCCAGCATGCGTGGCTCGCTAGCAGCACGCATGCTGGCTATGCGAGTATGTGCGAGAAGGGGTAGGCAGCAGCACCACATGCCTGTGCGTGTGTGTGTGTGCGATGGCCAGGCAGCAGTGCCCAGCGCCCAGCACAAGGCGTGGCTCGCTAGCAGCACGCAAGTGCTGGGAGGGCTGGGTGATGCGTGTTGTGCGTGCCAGCTTGGCATGCTAGGGTGGCTGTGCTTGGTGGCCAGCAAGGGAAGCACCTAGCTCACCCAAATGCATTGTGGCGGTTTTATGAGGGGTGGGGACCAAGGCTTTGCCCAAGCCTTGGGGAGCAAGGAAATGGTCCCCCCCACCTCTTCTTGGTCCTCACTTAACTCTCTTTCTCCCCTTGACACTTGTTGTATTGTGATTGCATTTAATTAATTATTTAATTTAGAATTAAATAAATTAATGATTGGGATTTTGAGAAAAACACTTGAGTAGAAAAGTAAAGGAAACTCCATTATTGAGTAAACCTTGAAATTCTTAAAACTCCAAGTTTATAATTGTCCGGGCCTCGACTAACCTTCGAGGCTTAGGACGCTCGGGTCGGGTTCGAGGGTACGATCCCGTCGGAGGCCTCGTGTTTTCGAGGTTCAAGTAAGAGCTCATAGTTGAGCGAAACACGCGTCAAAGGTATAATATTTTATCCTTTATTATGCTTTTAATTATGTTTTGCTTGTTAATTGCATTTATTATGGGGGCGGGTCTTGGCGGGTTTCATTCCGCGTAGTGTGCGTCACTACGAAACCCTACAGGGGTATCGGAGTCACGCTCTTTTTAATTTTTGCAATTATTGATTAATTAAGGTGTTTTAAAGTAAGATTTAAATTCTGGTTTTGCTTTTCTAATTAGATTAGAAGCTCGTTTTAATTAATTTTAAAACTCATATTTTTTATCGATTTGGCTGTCGATCCCAGATTTTGGCTCAAAAATAGTGATTTGTGGGTGGAATCGACATTCTGAAACAGATTCAATCCTTATTAAGGGATTTCCAGAAGCCAAATTCAAACCAGAAACCAAGTTTTTGGGGTTTTTTTTCGTTTTTTCAACGAAAATTTTAAATCCTTTTATGCCTTGATTAATGCAAGTATTACAAGGTTAGATTAAATGCATTATTGCATCCCTAATCTACTGCTATTTTAATTATCCTTGAGCATAATTATGGAGTTTTAATTAGTGCTTGAGTTGATATGCCATTTTTCACACAAACTTGATTTTTCACAATTATGCAAATAAATTGCATTAATGTGTGAATGTTTGATGTGAATGTGTAATTTTAAGTTCCCAAGTATGTTAAAGTTCTAATCCTTAAAAGTTTAAATGATTGGAACTCTAACCCTAAATTCCATATTGAACAAAGTTTGGATCTTTCATTTTGGTTGATTAAAATCCATGAAGTTCAAATACTTGTGAGTAAAATTTTGATTAATCTTCATATTGGAAAATGTAATCTTGATATTTTACACAAGTATGAAAGTTGGAAATATTTTATCATTAGATGGTTAATTTATTTTCCAACTCCCTTTTGTCAAATCCATTATTAATTTAAATATTGGCTAAATTAATTATGGACATAGCCTTTCCATTTTGTTGTATCAAGTTAGACCTAAAATTGATTCAAAGAATGGTTCTTGAATAATTTTGGCTTGTGCACTATTAAAATTGAATTTATTTAAGTTAGACTTGTTATATTTTCACTTTTCTCTAAATTGATTCTAAAATAAATTTAGAAATAATTTTATCTCACACGAATATTGGGATTAAAATCCCGAGTCAAAAGCGCACAAATTGAGACAAAGACACCCAAGCACCACCTAGGCTAGCTGGGCTGCTCTCGCAGCCCACATGTGGCTACCTTGGTGCGCATGATGGTGCTCCCATCTCGCTGTGTTGCTGCTGTGTGGGGAGCAAGGATAGTGCACCAAGCGTGCTGTTGTGTATGGTGTGTGGCTGCTGGGCACTGCTCGCAAGTGATGCTAGGCAGCGAGGCAGCAAGCCACAGCAGGCCAGCCACACCTGCCAGCACACATGCGCGCATGCTAGCATGCAAGCATGATGCGTGCTGATGCTAGCAGGCGCAACAATGCCTTGCTAGGCAGGCTGGCTGCGCCCAAGCACAGCACAGCCGCAGCCATGATGCTAAGCACTTGGTCTTGCGTGGGCTGTTTTTGGATGCATGGGCTATGTAATTTTGCCAAAATTTTTGCCATTCTAAAATTATTTATGTAATTATTTTAACGAGGTTAGACCTCGATTTTTCCGGCTTTTGCAAAATTTTGATTTTGACAAAATTATGGGTTATGCTGACTTAATTAATCGGATTAGTTAAGTATGGATGCAGAATTTAGTGGGAGCATAATTGTTTGCTTGAGCAATTTGCTTTTAGAAATAATGGATTAAACAACTTTGACTAGTTTTAATTAGGCGCGTTAATCGGATTAACCACCTAAGTTAGTTACTAGTTTTGCGTGTTTAATTATGTATTTCGTAAAATGCATGGGCTATTCACAAATAGTGAATGGGTGAATGAAAGATTGTTTTCAAAATAGGTTATTGAAAAAGGCAACTAGTAGGGCCCGACTAGGATAGAAAATACGGATTGCGTTCCGTTATGTATTTTTGTAAATCTAAATACGGTCTGCGAACCGTTAAGTATTTTTGTACTTTAGATTAATCTTAGTCGAACTAGCTAGTTATTTATTTTTGCCAAGATGTCTCAAGACGGAGTTTCGATGAAGACGAGCCAAGATGAAGACCCATGGAAATTGAAGATTTCAAGGGGTCATGCTAGTTGCCAAATGCATCATATTTGTGCCTTATATATATTGTTGTTTTATATATATATTAAAGGTTAGATGCATGTCTAGGATTTCAAATGTTGCGATGATTAGTTAAGTTCACTAAAATCAACCAACATAGAAACCCTAGGTCCCTTAAAATATTGATCTAAAATATGCCATTCCAAGTACAACACTTACCGAACTAATGCGCGTATGTGATGGGCTACGCCAAAGCGAGGCATCACTACTTCCTTAGGGAGGTAAGGTATACTAGGTATACAAGTTGTCTTGGTTAAGCTCAACGATATCGGTAAGGAGTCCTTAGATGTCGTGGCAATGGAGAAAAAATGTCAAGGAAGCATTAGATGCGACATTTTATCGAACCAAGAGTAGCTTGGAGCAATTAGCAATTGGATTGCTTACCCTAAAATATTAAGTGTTAAGACAAGCCAAAGCATGCTTAATAACTTTCTGATTTTTGGGATCTTGGAATCGTTTTATTCTCGCCAAAAGGGACAATTTTTAATGCGTGGATAAGACGCGTAATAAGATTGAAAGTTTGCATGTATGCTTCGAATTTCAAACTTATTATGATCTTGATAAATGGTTAAACTTTACACTTATATTTGTAGAATTTGTAATCAAATTATATTGTTTCCATTGATTGGTAAAAAAATTTTTTGAGAATGGTTCTCAAAGAATGGAAAGGCATTTCTAAAATACAACCTCTCATAATTGACTTTTATGACTTAAGTCCGAAATGACGATTGGATATCATGTATTCAAAATACTGGGTAGTTTTGATGAACATGAAATAAATTAAGTTGAAAAAATCAAACTGTCAATAGTTGACAACCAACATATCTTTTCACTTCATACGCTTACGAGTAGGACTCATTGATGAAGTAATTCAGGTACAAATTAGTTGAAAAGATAGAACTTTGTTTTGCGGTGCATTAGATGCTTAATTATGCCCAACAAAGTTTAAAAGTTGAAGAACTTAAAGAAATGATTCTTATAAGAAATATAGGAAACACGAAACAAAGAAAAGAATGAGATTCTTTTTCTACGCTTGAGTTCATGTTATTATGGTCAACTTAGCAACTTGTTATCTTCACAAAGTACTGGATACTACTTGAGTGTTCCACTTTGAAAGTGACATCAAACTATTGAAGACAAGCTAAGTTATTGACTTACAAGGTTAGAATGAAGCATGTAATGCTACATCAGTTGTAAGGTCACTTGTTTTGTTTAAAGTCCTTTTAAACCTAAGGCTGGAACAAATAATGGTTATTGTGTTCCATAATCATCAAAAGATTCGTTTACACACGGAAAGACTCACATTCAAAAGTAAAAGCAATAGTTGCTAGGTTTACTTGAATGACAAGGTCGCATAAGCCATGAGTCAAGAATGCTTGATTATAAACAAACATTTCCCAATCATGAAACTCACAAAGTTCAAGTCATGAACATGATTTGTGTTCCAAACTTCTTTAGCAATGTCACATCGACAAGAACATACTCAAGGCTCTATTAGATAGACTCTTGATAGTTGATCGATTCAGAATCGTTCTAAGACAAGCAAGTCTTACTTGTTGAAATCGACAAACAAAGGAGCTACTGTGCTTGGTATAGAGAATAACTTCGAAAGCTAAAGAGGATTCCATTACTTCAACGTCTCACAATAATTTGAAAGAATGTGGCCACATTCATCAAATGTGAGCAAACTGGACCTTGAGTAGCTCAAATGTTGAAGTATAGAATCGACTTGGCAAGATATCATAACGTCTAGCTAGATTAGATCGAGCGATGTTTGCTTGAGCCAAGTGTGATCACATCAAACTTATGAAATTGAAATTTCACAATGAGCTCCACAAAGAACATATTGTTTCTTGACGGAGACCTCGATGCCATTTGGAAATGACTCGAATGATGATGGATCACATCCCTTCCTATAAAGTTCTTAAAGATTTGCACAAATGACTAAATGTTACACTAAACAAAAATGTCGAAGCTAAGAAAGGACACCATATTCAATTATGGATAGAAATAGTTTCTAGCATCTTTTCAAGTATATGTCTAGGGCTCTTAGCTTAGTGGGAGTTTATTGACTCAGTGGGAGCTAAGTGGCTCAATAAGGGCTAAGATAGCTCAAGAAAGAGCTAACTGTTTGTTTCACAACGAACTTTTACCCAATGACAATATACATGTCTCTTTGTAAGTATTCAAGTGAGACTACGGGCATTACCTCCACAACCTAATTGAGAACATAGTATTTGTTGCTCTAAATGGTGTCTTTCTGGAAAGTAACACCTTTCCAAAATGACATGTGGGAGGAAAATCAAACTCGACGAAGTTCGAGAGGACAAGCAACAGTGTCAACCTAATAAAACTGACAATCAAAATGCTTTAGAAGCAGTTGATAAGATTGGTCAGAATCAAACAGACAATGAAAATGCTCAACCTATTACCCCGTATAGGTATACAATTCACCAAAGGCTTGGATTGAATCCTATAAATTTCTACTAAGTTAGAAATAAACCTAAAACTTACAAGCATACTATTCACCATTGGATGGTGATGGAATAGTGTCTTGTAAATTAGCTACGACAAATCCAAATTCCAAAAAATGGTTAGAGACCATAAAATCCGAAATAGACTCCATGTTTGTAAATCATGTTTGGAACTTGATTCATTTGCATCGCAAATAAGTTTTCAAGGAGAAAACTGACAAATGTGGAAATGCATAAGCATACAAAGCTAGATTGGTTGAAAAGGATACAATTAATTCACGGCGTTGATTTTAATAAAAACCTATTCACCAATCGGAACGCTAAAGTCTATTCATGATTATTCTAGAAAAATTGCGCATATGAAATATGGCAAAATACGAAACCGCCTTCCTAAAAATTGGATTTTGGAAGAGACTGTGGAAATAGTCTAAGGGTTTTGTAATTCTAAATAATGCTAGATTTGAAAGCAAGTTCAAGAAATCCATTATGGGATTAAATGAAGCATTGCATGTAGGAATTGGAACATGTATTCTCATAAAGTCAATAAAAGGTTTGGCTAATGGAGAATCATAGACATTCTTATAAACAAGAAGTTTAGTGTGAGCAAGAGTCAATCTTGTGTGGTCCAACAAGAAATTTGTGAACTCTATTGTGAAATGACTATCAAATACTAAATCTTAAGTTTGAAAGGATTTTCGACAATGGACCAAGCAAAAGGCGACACTTAGTACATAGTGGGAATTAAGATTTATTAGATAGACTCAATGAAATGTTTAAACGAGTAGAGGAATTTACCGTGTTAAACATGAAGGACTTGAAAAGGCTTTCAACCCATATGTATAAAACTAAGAAAAGGTTTGAACTAAGTATAAGCTGGGAAAATACTAAGTCAAACAAGAAAGACTCTAGTAGAGACTTTCAACCGTATCACATAGCAAACAGTTTAGCAAGACTTAGTGAAACTGGATGAGCTAAAAGGTCACATGAATGAGCATATTGGGAATAATTCTGCGATTGAAACCATCATATATGTTATGATATGGAGTTTTCACTCAACTTACATGCTTAGAGCATGAGAAGTATAAAAACCAATCAATCTAAATCTAAGTAATGTATCGTTAGATTATTGTCAAGAAAATCCAAAGTACTATTGCAATTTGAGAATTAATGTTGCAAGAACATACTTAGCAAGGATTAGATCCTTAATAAGGAAGTCGTTTATAAGCACGAGCTAGAATGCGTCGTGGCTTGAGAATGGTAACATGGACGCAGATCCATGTATAATGTGCGGAAATTTAAGGTAAATTTCCATAATCACAAGTGATTAGGGTCTCTCAAATCATTGTGAGTTGTTCGGAATAAAAACCGAGCAAAGCAACGTCAGAATGTTTACTAAAATATATAGTGAGGATATTGTTGCCTGGAAGGCAATAATAAGAAAGTGTTCAATGGAAAGTTCGTTGTCGAACGTTGATTGTAGGTTGTCAAGTTGAAAGATCTCAAGTCATGAAAATGATTGGGAGTCGTCACTTGGACAATAAATCCTAAATCACATATGATCCAAAACACTCTCAAAATTTTATTGTCTTATTATGAAATTGTTCGATAATGAAGATGTTAAGATTTGAAAAGTAATAATGGCTAAACCTATGCAATATGTGAACGACAACATTCGCAATTGCATAAAAGAAATCAAGCATATTAAGTATGGGTGTGATTTCTATAAATGTTTAATGAAGAGTATTACTCTTGAAACATTTGAAGAAAGCCATTTATCATAATATGAAACGTTTAAGAGTTTCATGGTGGAATTAAAATTTTACTAATAAAATTCCACAAACTGTTTGATTGTGGTTTAGAATTAAATAATGAGTCCATTCGATTTGTGAAAATATTCAAAACAGGGTATCAAGACCATGTCTTGGATAAAGAAACACCTGTTAAGTGAACATTGAATATTTAAATCGAAAATTATCCCTAATCGAGGTCATTTAACCGATGGACGATTAATGACCACTAGAGATTAGTGTGTAGTATGATTTATAGCACCGTTTCTTGTGCTGCAAGGACATGATGGTCATAAATCATTTGCACAGGTGCCAGTTTGGAACTGCACTAGATCGACCTATGAGAGTACTTTAAGAGATTCAAAATTGTCATAAGTACATTTTTCATTATAGCTATCAGAACTCGTTTCCTCGACCATGAGTATTGTGAAGTTTTCTTGTTTGAGAACTAGTCTCTTTGATGTTGCCTAACGTCTGCCGTAACTAGGGATCATAACGGGAACACTCGGGAGATTAGGTCCTCTTAGTAAGAGAAACTTACAGTACAAGACTGGGAATGTCCCCCAATTAACAATAGGGAATAAGTCTTTGTTGTTTACAAGGCCGCTCGATGAGCGAGACTGTGAAAATGCATGGCCGTGCTCAAATGGATTTTAGAAATCATCTACTTATTGACAGTCGAATTCGAAGATCGAGAAACACTTCTGAACGTAATAAGGATGACAATGAATCTTACCTTATAGTTCACGAAGAGACACGAAGCGACATAGGAAATGGGCTATACACTTTATGCGCACTTGTCCAGAAGGACAATTGGAAGATTGAAAGGAATGGTGACCTTCCAACAAGTGTATTATTCTGATAGAGGGTTCAAAATTATTACAGAGCTAGTTCTTTAGTAAGATCAAGTGATCGGAACGCCTAGGTGGAGGCCGCTTCCGATGAGTAATATTAAGGTGTAATTAATATTACAACTTAATTTTAACTGAACCCTTCGGGTCGAACCCAATCGTACAACTAATTCGAGACGACGAATCAATCCGAAGGATTTAATGAGTCGTCGGAGTTTTACGAACAAAGACGTCGGATATTGAGCCTAGGGCATCGAGGCCGAGCGTCGCAAAATCACAAGCAACAAGTACGAGCATAGTCGTAGCTAGGCTAAGCTAGCTCATCGCAAGCCTAGGCGCACCATGGTGTGCTAGGCGCGCCATGCGTGCTAGGCGCACTAGGCTGCCCCTTGCAGCACCACCTGCATGTGTGCGTGCCTTCGCATGGCACTACAGCACAGCAGCGTGCATGGATGGGTGCCTAGGAACTGTCGCAGCCTATCGCACCATCGCAGCACAAGCATATCACTATCGCATGGCTGGGCCTGTGCGTGTATGCGTGTGCTTGTGCTTAGGCCTGTCGTACCATCGTTGCACACATCATAGCACCATCGTAGTGCTGGGCACTTGCGTGGGTGTACATGTGCGTGTGCGTGTGCTTATGCCTATGGCCATCGCAAGCCATCACAGCACCAAGCTTCGCATGCTTGTGCGTGTGGCTGGCGAGGCAAGGGGCCAGCATGCGTGGCTCGCTAGTAGCACGCATGCTGGCTATGCGAGTATGTGCTAGAAGGGGTAGGCAGCAGCACCACATGCCTATGCGTGTGTGTGTGTACGATGGCTAGGTAGCAGCGCCCAGCACAAGGCGTGGCTTGCTAGCAGCACGCAAGTGCTGGGAGGGATGGGTGATGCGTGCTGTGCTTGCTAGCTTGGTATGCTAGGGTGGCTGTGCTTGCTGGCCAGCAAGGCAAGCACCCAGCTCACCCAAATGCATTGTGGCGGTTTTGTGAGGGGTGGGGACCAAGGCTTGGGCAAAGCCTTGGGGAGCAAGGCAATGGTCCCCCCCACCTCTTCTTGGTCCTCACTTAACTCTCTTTCTCCCCTTGACACTTGTTGCATTGTGATTGCATTTAATTAATTATTTAATTTAGAATTAAATAAATTAATGATTTTGCCCATGATCCCACATTGATCATGAAATGGGATTCAAGTTCCTATTCTCTATAAATACCCACTTGGTTGGGATTTTGAGAAAAACACTTGAGTAGAAAAGTAAAGGCAACTCCATTGTTGAGTAAACCTTGAAATTCGTAAAACTCCCAGTTTATATTTGTCCGGGCATCGACTAACCTTCGAGGCTTAGGACGCTCGGGTCGGGTTCGAGGGTACGATCCCGTCGGAGGCCTCGTGTTTTCGAGGTTCAAGTAAGAGCTCATAGTTGAGCGAAGCACACGTCAAAGGTATAATCTTTTATCCTTTATTATGCTTTTAATTATGTTTTTCTTGTTAATTTCATTTATTATGGGGGCGGGTCTTGGCGGGTTTCATTCCGTGTAGTGTGGGTCACTACGAAACCCTACATCACCTTCGTACCAATCCTCATAATTGCGCACACCATCTTCTATGATACTCTCCACTTCATCTTCTCTTTTTTTCATGATTGGGCCTCCGACTCCGGTATCAAGGCTAGTCTTGCTTTGTGGGGAGAGTCCTCTATAGAATGTTTGGAGAACTTGCCAATTAGGAACCCCATGGTGTAGGCATTGCCTTTGTAACTCTTTGAATCTCTCCCATGCCTCACAAAGAGACTCTCCACCTCTTTGGTGGAAACTTTGAATCTTCCTAGGAACGCCATAGTTACCTCATTTCAAGTTGTGAAGGAACCGGGGGGAACATCCTTGTTCAACCAATGTTCCGCCGCTCCCATGAGTGATAATGGGAACATCTTCAATCTTATGTACTCTTGGGAGACTCCGTTGATCTTGATAGTGTCACAAGACTTGAGAAACTCTTTGAGATGCTCATGGGGATTCTCAAATTTCCCACCCGTAAATTGCCTCTTCTCTATCATTGAAATGATTTTAGGCTTTATTTCGAAATTGTTCGCTTGAGTGGTGGGGGCTAAGATCCCACTTTGAGAGGCATATGGTTTGGGCGCTCCAAGTTGCTTTAGTGACCTTTAATCACCCATGTTTCCTTCATCATCCATGCTTTATTGATTATGGTTATTAGCAAATGGGTTGGGAATTGAGCATGTGGATGGTTCAGCCTCCTCACTTGAAGTGGGTGAAGATGGGGTAGGGGAACTTCTCACTTCCTCTTGAAGTGGGTCTTCACCTCTCTCCCTTGCTTGTCTCCTCAATTGGGCCAGAGGACGCTCTAGCTCAAGGTCTATGGACACCAAAGGCTTAGAGAAATTAAGCCTCCTGTGCATATACAAATCTAAGAAAAAAGTGAGCACTAATAAGTTACGGAAAAACAAAAGAACGGAAAAGAACTAGTCTCAACAAGAAAATAAACACACAATGGAAACCGTCTCCCAGGCAATGACGCCAATTTGACAGGCGGTATTTTAAGTTGTTACTAAGATACCTCTATCCAATGATAATTGTAGTCCTAAACATGCAACTAAACGAGTATAGAGGCAAGTCAAGGGTCGAACATAGGGAAACGATTAAGCACCGCTATTTATCTCCTAATATTAATCTAGTTTGATCAAGAAGTATGGTGGGTAAAGTAATGACTAAAGGGGATAGAATAAAAATTAAAAGAAGCACTAAGGGGAAGGATCAAACATGCTATGAATTCAACGAAGATAGGCAACGAAAAATAGGTTTACATGTAACCCAAGCAACTCATACAAGGCAGTATCAAGAATACTCTCTAATCACCTATCGGGATTAAGAGCTATCCTAGTTAGCATACACTTACACTATCGTCATAAGGCATACAAACTAAGGTCATGCAATAATAAATCACCTAATGACTATTCCTAAATCACACTATCGTCATGATTTAGTTCAAGTCACTCAACCAAAACATGCATATGGCCATAAACATGGAGTAGCTAATAAGTATGAGCACAAGGAAGGTTTAATCGCAAATATTACAAATTAACCTAGCCTAACATACATCAAACTCAAAGCATGCCTTCACCAAACCCCTAGTAACAAGAGAACTACTCACAATCCATAGCCCTAACTACAATTATACTAATCAACATAGTAACTAAGGAATTAATGAGAAAGATGATAACTTTATTAACTAAACCAACAAAGATAGGAACTTTAAGCATAAAAACAAGATAATAAGTAGAAGAATACCAATAACTTCATTGAATACTAAGTGGGAGGACAAAACCCATTCAAGTTCCAAAAAGCTTCTTTAAAAATACCCAAAAATAACTAAGGTTTTTGGGAAATAGAAAATTACACTAAGATCTATTGAAGATTTTCAATACCCCTTGGCTAAAAACTAGATATAAGAGTTTTTACCCTAGAAACTTCTATTACAAGCCTTCTTTATCTCTTCTAAAGTATGCTGAATTTCTAAAAAAAAAATTACTGCCTTTCTCTCCTCTTTGTTGTTTTAATCTGATTTTGGGTCTCGGATTGCCACAGATAGGCTCGGTCGCGCATAAAAGTAGCGCGTCCGCGCCAAAAAGCTGGTGCAATGTCTTCAATCCTTACTCTAGTTCCTTCCCAATCCGAATCACCGGCAATAATCTGCAATTACAAAACAGGAAGGCAAAGCGTAATACAACGAAGGGGGAGGGGAGTAAAGACTACCTAAACCATATAGAAAAACATTACACAACACATAGGTAGACTACTGACGGGCGTTAGAACGGTCGCACATTCCACACTCAATCAAATAAATTTATAAATCCTAAAACTAACCCCTAAACAAGTCTAGTGGTAAGTTCGGAGTCGAACCACAAGGAACGGTAATGCTAGATTTTTCTTAATCTAATGCCTAAGCTATGCCGAAGTCGATTTACGGATAAAGGACACTACAACTACACTAAAACACTTATAAAGAACAAGGTATGATAAAGTCTACTAGGGGAAAAGATCCACTTAGAACAATTAATAAGCTAATGAGAATCCATTTGATAATCAATCATGCAAAGAAAGAATTATAATGAGAATTAACTACACTCAAAAGTAATCTCTCAAATTCCTAGCCTAGATCCCTCATTGACTAGGTGCATAGAAGAAAATTACCCAAAATGAAATCAAATATATCAATTCTAATTCACAATCCCTTGTCTAACTAAAACCAATATGCAATTAAGTGTGCTATCATGGGAGATCAATCCAATCTAAAATAAACAACATGCCAACATCAATTCAATCAATTTAATCACACAATTATCATCAAATTTATCTCAAATAACTCAAATAATCATTACAAAGCCTCACTCAACACCTAGTAGAAGGGAAACCACTCAAGCATAATGAAAGCAACTAAATAAAGCAATAAGAGAAGAGAAAGTAAGAAATGCTCATTGATATAAGGTGGAGATCTTCAAATTCCTCATTTGATTATCCAAAATCAATGAAAACCATTGTGCTCCTCACTTTCTCTCTCTAAAATTTTGAGAGTTTCTCTCTCTAAAACCTAAAACTAACCTAAAATCCATTCTAAACTGAAAAAAAAATCTTTTTTTTAATGAGCAAAAAAATCTATTTATACCCCTTACAAAATTGCTTAGGAAGCTCCGCAAAAAGTCAGCTGAAACGGGAAAAGGTCCGATCGAACTCTGGGTAGGTTCGGTCGGACTCAGGGTAGGTTCGGCCGAACTCAGGGTAGGTTCGGTCGAACCTCCCTGATCCTTGTTTGGTCGAACTTTCCTGGTTCGACCCCTCCTGTAAACATGCTGAAAACTTGGTTGAAACTTCCTTGGAGGTTCGGTCGAACTTTTCAAAAGTTTGACAACACCTTGGTTCGACCGAACCTCTTAGAGGTTCGGCCACACCTCCTCTTGAACTTCCTCTTCTTGCTTCCTCTCCTTCCCTTTTGCTCCTCTTGTCTTTGTCCATGCCTCCATACTTGGCCAAGAGGCCTCCTACCGTGCTTAGGACCGCCATGGAACCTGCAAAAGATAGCAAAGATCACGAGAGCATGGGGATGATAAAATTATGCATAAAGATTATCAAAACAAGCGCAAATAAGCATACTTTTCATCCATAAAAAAAGGAAGCCATAAGAGGAGAAAAGAGGTAGAAAAACCTAAGAAAAACAGGAGAAAAGAAACCAATACACTACCCCTAAGGGTAACATAAATGTCACTCATCAAACACCCTCAAGCTTAACTTTTGCTCATCCTCGAGCAAAACAAAAAAAATACATCGTTTTCCGTTGTGTTTGTTGTACGTTACACCAAATTTCAAATTTTAGCCTACCTTTACCCTTTTTGTTGTACGTTACAACCCCTTCAAACACCTTTTGACCCTTTTGGTTGAGACATAAGTTGGTGGAGGGAGATGTGAGTCAAGCCTATGGAGTGGGTTTGCCTATTCAAGATGTCGAGTAGCCCTAAATCTCTTCTTTTTCGGTTCCTTCGAGGAATCATTGAGATGCTTACTAGAGGTGGATTTGAAACTAGTAGGGAGAACGTAGTAAGATTGTTTGGGATGAAGGTGAATTGTGTCCTATAGTTCTCTATACTTAGCATATTTTATGTTTCAATCAACCTTAGATATCTTGAAACATACACTCCTCTATTGTTTAGAAAGACTTGTATTCATTTGTGCTTGTTCATTTCAAAACTCCATACAAGAGCATATGTTTTCCTTACTTTTCTTTCGATTTCCTTTTTATGCTTTGCCTTGTTTGTTTGGTTTGGGAGAGTTATGGGGGTAAACTCATAGGAAACATTTATGAGAGCATCACTCATCCTCTAGGGCGATCTAGGGTTTTAAATTGCTTTTCTTTAGTTGCTAAAATTGATCGTGATTCCTATGAAAGTGAGTTAGTGTATATTCTCATCTCCCCTCTTCTTTTCTTATTTGAATAAGCTCATCATTTTCCTTTGCTTGCTTTTGTTTTGCTCGAGGACGAGCAAAAGTTTAGCTTGGGGGAATTTGATGAGTGTCATTTATGACACTCATTTAGTGAGTTTTTAGGTTGTTTTCACCTTCTTTTTATAGCTTTCTTTCTTAAAATTCTTGGTTTTGTTCATTTGTTCAATACTTTTTTCATTCGTGCTTATTATGCGTTTTTATTTACTTTTGTGGATTTTCTAGTGTTTTCTCCTTTATTTATTCCATTTTCGTGGTTGTAGGTATTGTATGAGGTTCGAGTCTTGATATTAGTGGCTTACCAAATTAGAAGATGCCTTTAGAGCAGGCTTAAAAGTAAACAAGTGGCATGCTCCAAGTTTTAGAGTAGACAAGACTTGGAACAAGCTCAATTGGCTGTCCAAGCTGATCTAGATAATAGTGAGTTAAGAGAGGTTGAAAATAAAATGCTTGATGAATTTTCTCTGATCAGAGCTCAATATTTTTCTATTTTGTCTCAGAAGGCAAAGATTAACTAGCTCAAAGTGTGTGATGATAATATTAAGTTTTTTCATAGATGTATCAAGTTGAAGAAATACATGAAAAGAGTGATTGTTGAAAAAGATGTTAATAACACTTGGTGTGATTTTGCAGATCAGATTTTTGAAGCTTTTGCATCTTATTATAAGATGCTTCTTGGTTTAGATTCTAGCAATATAGTGAGTGTTCAAACTAAGGTTGTTAAGAGAGGGCATGTGCTGGATGATGCTCAGGTTCAGAATCTGGATGCTCCTGTTACCAGAGCAGATGTTAAGAGAGCTATGTTCTCTATCTCAGCCAGTAAAGCTCTTGGTCCTGATTGGTATAATAGTACATTCTTTAAGAGATCTTGGGGGACTGTTGGGGACAAGATTACAGATGTTATCTTACAATTTTTTCAGAATGGTAAACTATTAAAGGAAGTGAACAGTATTATATTCTTACTTTGGTGCCTAAGGTTGATAATCCAATTTCAGTGACTAACTTTAAACCCATTGCTTGTTGCAATGTTATCTATAAGTGCATCACTAAGATGATTTGCAGCAGGCTGAAGTTGGTTCTTCCTGATATTTTTTCTTATAACCAAACTGGATTTGTTGAAGGTAGACAGATCATCTAGAACATCAGTATTATTTAGGATATTATTGCTAGGTATGGCAGGAAGAACACTCCTAGTGGATGCTTGTTGAAGGTGGATATTAGGAAAGCTTATGATTCTGTCAAGTGGGATATTCTTGAAAAGATGTTGTATGCTTTAAACTTCCCTAATAAGCTTCTTAAGTTAATCATGGTTTGTGAGAGAACCCCTTCTTATTTTTGAATATAAATGGGAGCTTGACTGGTTTCTTCCAAGGAAAGAGATGTTTGCGGCAAGGTGATTCTATGTCTCCTCTTCTTTTTGTTATCTGTATAGAGTATTTGACTAGACTCCTCAAGCTTGTTGGTGATCAGCCTAGCTTTCAGTTTCACACTAGGTGTAAAGGGTTAGGGCTGAATCACTTAGTATTTGTTGATGACTTGGTCATTTTCAGTAAAGGGGAGAAAGCTTCAGTTAGCTTGCTTCTGAGATCCTCGACCACTTTTGCAGCTACTTCATAGCTGGTTGCTAATGAGGGAAAGTCTAACATTTATTACTGTAATATAAATTAATTTTATTTAGAATTCTAGTTTTAAGGAAGGCAAGCTCCCTTTTAAGTACCTAGGGGTAAATATGTGAGCAATAAGAAGCTTTCTAAGGATGATTGTCAATGCCTTATCGATAAAATCACCAATAGTATTAGAAGATGGGGTTGCAGATCTCTCTCCAATGTATGTAGAGCTCAACTTGTTAATTCTGACGTGCTTTTTCTTCACATCAATTGGGCAACTATTTTTGTTATTCCCAAATCTGTCCTGGATGGAGTTACTGCTATTTGCAGAAACTGTCTTTGGGATGGGAAGCCTGTATATTCTAGAGCTCCTTCTATAGCTTAGGATATAGTCTGTAAGAGTAAGAAACAAGGGAGGCTAGGAATTCATGACTGTCACTTATGGAATGTTGCTGCTATTGGTAAGAACATCTAGAATATAGCTCAGAAGCAGGACAACCTTTGGCTTAAATGGGTGAATGGTTTGTATCTAAAGGATAAAACCTAGAAGAGATTCTACTGCCCTAAGAATGCAAGCTGGAATTGTAAGCAGGTGTAGAAAATTAAAGATATTATGAAAGCTGGTTATTGTGGTGATAAATGGATTGCAGATGCTAAAGGTTACTCAATAGCTAATGGCTATAAATGGCTTAAGAAGCAGCATGAGGATGTGAGTTGTTGTGCTTGGGTTTAGAACAGATTGAATATTCCCAAGCATGGTTTTATCTGTTAGCTGATTATGATTATGTGGAGAAGAATTCGAGTGAAAGCTCATCTTGCCAAGATTGGAGTTATCTCTGATGATACTTGCCCCCTATGTGACAATGGTGTGGAAACTGTAGAGCACCTTTACTTTGATTTTCATTATACTAGAATGTGTTGTGAAGAACTGAAGAAGAGGCTTGGGCAGCATGACATCCTTTCTTCCTTGGAGGACTGTAATATGAAGCTGCTAGATATTAAAGGAAGATTTCAAAGAAAAGTGATCCAAAGCTACTATGCTGGCCTTCTGTATTGCATTTGAAGGTAGAGAAAAAAAGTGGTTTATGAAGCCTGACAAGCTTATCGAGGGACTTTGTACTGATATTTTTTTTACAAAATTTTACAGGTTATGCCTGCTAAGACTAGCAGAAGAAAACATACATGACTAATTTAGGGACTTAATTTTGATTTAATTTTCTTGGTTGGGTGTTGTTTTGGGTGTAAGGGGTGTTGTTCTTTGTGTGTAGTGTTGCAGTCTTCTTTGGACTGTCTTGGTTGCATTTGTTGTTCCTTTCTAATATAATTTTTTACCTTTTTACCAAAAAAAAAAAAAAAAATTGAGATAAATCTAACTAGATCCTATTTTGGGGTTTTTTGATGCCCTGCGGGAGAGTTACAATTCCGAGACTGGATCCGTGCGTCTGTACCCGCAAAACAACGGAGACTCCGGGTGGTGAGAGCTTCGCCTCCGACGATCAAGGTAGTACTTGTATGTGGAGTAGAAAAAGGTGCGGAAAGTAAAGGGCGGTCTGGTTCCTCTAGGGGAGGAGTGATCAGGAAGTGCAATTAATTGCTAAGTCAGGTCTAGCAATCAGAAAGCACGTGTGTTTAGGTTTCTCTAGGTGAGAGTAATTAATTACTGTATTTATAGCCTAGGGATGCGTGCCCAATACAAGGTTTAGGTCAACCTAGGGCTGATTGGGCCTGTCCCGGAAACCGGACCTTAGTGGCCGTTCTCCTGGTGGGCAGATAGCAGGCCACGTGGCGTGGCGCGATTGATCCATGCTGGACTAACTGCTGCTTGACACGTGTCAGGTCCTTGTTGGTCCATGTGGCGGACACATGGCTGGACCTAATTAGTCCACGTGGCAGACAGTGATTGGGCGGGGAAAATCTCCTAATCATTTGCCCCCCACAGGTGGCACGTGACTGGGCACATGTCACCTGTGACAGGTGTCAGCCTGTAACAGGCGACGACTTGCTACAAGTGTCGGCCTGTGTTTGGCTGAGAGTTTTTCCCGCCCTATTTCAAAATTGGAAGTGACCCTTCGCATTCTCATTTTACCCTATATAAGGGCATGTTGACCAAGTCTTTTGTTCACATTTTGCGAACTTTGCAAGAGAACTCTCGGACCCCTGAACTTGAGCTTTGATTTTCAGGACGACTGATTTTACCAACCGCCTGCTTTTATTAGACGCCTGTTTGACCAAGCTTCTTCTCAGAACTTAAGTTTCAAGTAACCGTTTGTATTTTTATCCTTTCTGTTTTTTTTAAAATGAGACCCCAAAAGCATCCGGCACGGCCTAGATTAGCAATCAGCCGGTCACAAGGGACGGCTGAGTCTAGGACTAGGGGTGCCGACTGCCCTGCGGTACTTCAATCTTTGCGCAAGTCCCGGAATATAACTGTCTTAGGATCAATGCAGGACAGTATGGCAAGAACCAAAAGAACAAAGAGGATTGAAAACTCTGATTGATCTTCATTTCGGGTCCAAGTTAGTGAGTTATCGGACTAGACGCCTGATACCGTTGGTACCCCAGGTGACTCCGTCACGGGGGGCTCTGAGGAGGGGGTTAAGGTGGCTCCTTCTAATGCTTTTATTGACCTAGTTGGTCAGCAGTCGGCCCCTTTTGAAGAAGAGGGGTCGGCCCCCTTAGGGAGAGGGGAGTTGGACTCTTCTAATAGTGAGTCTGAATCCAGCTCTTCAAGCCGCCTTTCTCTAAGTTCGGAAGAAAGGCACTCTCTCTTACATGACGCAAGACTTTCTCATTCAGTCAAAAAAGGGGTCGACTGGTCAGAACCATCCGCCTCCCATAAGGAATTGAACACCCCTTATTATTGTCACTTCCCAAAAGGTCGAATCAAGGCCATGAAGGAGCGAATAGGGACTTTTCTAACGGACCATGTGATGGCTCCGAACTTTAATTTATTTGTGCCGGATGTTGAAGATACAGTCTTCTGGCCCGCGGGATCTAGTTACGGGGATGCCTGTTTTGGCTACTATGAGGCGGCCATTAAGGCTAGACTTCGATTTCCCCTGCATCTGACAGTTCAACAAATCCTCGACGGGTACGAGGTGGGGCTTTGGCGGTTAGCTCCAAATTCTTGGTTCAACATCCTTGACTATGTAGCCGGATGTGAAATGCATGGGGTAGGCCCCAATTTTGAGGCGTTCACCCATATGAACTATTTAAGCCGGACCCCCAAAGAAGGCGGTACCGGATGGTACCAAATAACAAGCCACAAGGGCTATTTGATGACTAGGGGGAAGGAAAATAAGTGGAAAGCTTGGAGAAACACTTTCTTCCTCATCTCCAGTCCTAACAAACTTCTAAACAAGTGATACAACAGGTGGAATAGGGATCCGCCTCTTCTTGCAGGCTGCCTTAGCATGACGCCTGTTCCTCGTCAAGCAAGGGAAGAGATCCTTGACCGAGGACTCTTCAAAGTAGGGATTAGGGCCAACTTTACTACTGGGGTACAGGAGCAGGTGCCTTTGAACTGTGTTCTCAAATTTAAATGGCTTTACGACGAGTATTTTTTAGCTGCTTGTGGCCTAAGCAGTCAGGCCCCCAGAGGTAGCCGGCCCCTTGTGCTTCTATATGCATCATTTGATTTATTTCAAGTTTTTGTAACTCTTTGCTGTGCATATTTGCAGCCAAAGCTATGGATCACATTTCCGCATCAAAGAAGGTGGCCTTCTACGGACCTCCATTATGAGCCTCAAGCGGCCGTCATCTGATTCTCTTGCCAAGGAGACGCCCAAGGTGAGTTCTGATCTTTCGAGTTTTTCTTTGAAATCCTCTTTTTGCCAGTATTAACTTTTTATGCTTTTGCAGACGAGCTCGTCCAAACCCTCTTTGAAAACAGACAGCTGCGCACCCCACAAAGTGGGGGAAAAAAAACACAAGTCCCAAGGGACAGCCGACCTCCAAGAGGTATAACTGGCTCCCTCGACCCTTATTTAATTTTTCTTCCTTTGATAGTCTTTCTTTTGTTCTAACTTATTGTTTTGGAATACAGGCGGCCATCAAGAACCAGACTTGGTCAACATGGCCAAGTCTATGGTGAAAGCCATCCCTCTAGAGGAGAGGGGTGCGGTCAAGGGAGTCGGCACCCTTGACCTTGACGGAATCATGGGTCTCCTTTCTGAGGTAGACTTAGTATTTTGAAATGTTGAGTGACTTTGTTGCCGCCTATTTTTTGCATATCTGACACCTGGTGTTCTTTTTCAGACTATGCTTCGTGTACACGACCTCCGTAGGCCGATTAGTGCTTAAAACAAAGAGGTAAAAGCTGTCAAAGCCATGGCCGCCTCTAACTTTGAAAAGGTAATGTTTCAAATTGCCCAAAATGAAATTTTGACAACTGATATTCTTTATTACCAGGCGGCTGCCACTTCGGAGATCAAACACAAGTTGGAGGCGGCCAATTAACAGAACCAAGAGCTGGAGAAGACGGTCAAAAGCCTCCGGGACGAGTTGCAGCCACTTAAGAACATTGCCCATAAGGCTGAAAGTCTCCAGAAGTCTTTGGACAAGGTTAAGGAGCGCCTAAAGAAGAAGGAGGTGGCCGTCACTAAAGAGCTTAAGGCCAAGGCTGCGACCGAGAAGCTCGAATTGGCTCAGGCCATGATGGAGGACTCGGCCAATATTATGAAGATGACCTGGTCGGCCTTCTTCCAAAAAGCTGACTATGCCGAATGGGATTCCAAGTTCACCGCCTGAACTGAAGAGTACAATAGAAGAATCATGCAGCAGGTGGCTGACGAGGATGAAAGAGAGGAGGAGGAGGCGGCCAGCTCCAGCTCAGGCGAGGAGGAGGAGATGGTCGACCAGCCAACAGAGGCGGATGCTCCTAAGGATCCTACCCCTAAAAACGAGTCAAACAAAGGGGATGCCTTGAAGGATCCGGCGCCCATAATTGAACTCGATCAGACAGCAGTTGACTCCGAAGTCCCTCCTAATGTTTAAAGCTTTTATTTTTCAAACTCTTCTCCGGCCTACGTGCCGCTTGTTTGTGAATTTTTTTTACCCGACTATAGGGTCGGGGTTATGAATATTTTGCCGGTCTTTATGGCCGACTATTTTATTATGAAGTTGTCTACCACTTTTTGGTCGTCTTTTATCACTGAATCTTGTTTATGCTTATCTGCTTGATATCTGCTTGAATGCCAAACCGACTGTTCTAACTTGTAATCTGTTTCTTGGAATGATCAAAATTTTTAAAATTTTGCGAGTAAGCGAGATTTATCAGGTACTGGCTACTCACGGTGTTGACTGCATATGCCCCTGGGCGACTTATTGTCTTTGTTCCAAATTGGCCATGAAACTAGTTGGACCCCTAATGCATTTTTAAGCAAAGACGTTAGGTCTCTCAATTTTTGCAAGTTTGAAGGAAACAGGCTGCTTGTTATCAGGCCGGCTGTTTGATTAAGTAGGAATAGTGTTCTTGAGCCCCTGTCTGCCAAAAAACCGTCGAGTGTCGAACTTTTTGGTTCCATACCTGGGGGAACGACTGGTTACCCACGTGGGTTTACCAGGCGGCGCCACTTTTGTTTGAGTAGTAGAGTGACCAAGCGGCATAGGCCGGATGGTCCTCTTGATTCGCTAAGTGTTGCTTGGCTATTTACTCAAAAGGGGTTTGCTTAGTAGTAGTAGAGGTTTGAGAGTTCCTATTTGCCAAAAAACAGGCAGACTCATCATACCTTTTAGGTTCCATACTAAGTAAGAGAGAGTGACTATGAGTAATCTTTGAGATTACCCAGTCGTCACCACTCCTGCTTGAGTAGTACAGGTACCAGGTGGCGGAGGCCGGCTGATCCCCTTGATTCGCCAATTTTTGTTGGCTATTAACTCAAGAGGTAACCCCCTGTACTTATCCCAAGTAATACAAGAGGTCATCCAACTCGGATGTCAACTGCTAGCACTTGCTTGGTTAGTGTTAGAGTTATCCTTGTCTCAAAACGGCTACGTGGATGTCCTTGGGGACAATCGTTTAGGTGTCGTGTACTTAGTTTATAGAGCATTATTCTACCCAAAAGGGAGCTTCTCTACGACGAATCTCATCCGGAGGGATGTCGCCGGACGCCTGCTATGATGTTGGGACAGGTCGTATTAGTTTAAAAGAGAGGATCAGTCGGCAAGGCGCCTGAGCTGATCATCCGGCCATAGGCCTCGTTTAGTTCATGGTGAACAAAGGCGCTAAGTTATCTTAAACTACAAGTATAAGAGAGTAGCCGTCTGTTTTGGTTCAGGCGGCCACATTTAATGGAGAGTAGCTGACTGTAGAGTTACAGGCGGCATGCCCCTCTGAATCAGTACATATTGAAGAAAATGGAGAGTAACCAATAGTTTGACCAGTCGGCATGCCCCTCAATTGGTGCAAAATGGAGAGTAGTCGACTGATAAATGTTCTATTTGTCCACTTATTGTGGTATTTTTGACACAATTTTGTAGTTATTTTTCCCTCTTTTATCCGTTTTTTGTCTCCTTTTGTGCATGATTATAGCTTTTAGCTTCCCCAATATTTTTTATGTGTGTGTTCGTGTTTTTAGATGCAATGATAAATTGGTTATATAGCACAAGCATGAAGAACTATATTGGAAGCAAAGCACAAGAGGAGAGGGCGCTCCTACCCCAAGCGCCACAATCTGCCTCCCTCTTTCCCAGCCAGGAGCGGGCGTGCACTAGTCAAGGAGCGGGCGCTCCTAATCGAGCTCCAACATTCTTCCTTCTCTGATGCAGCGAGGAGCGGGCGCACCTAAGGAGGAGCGGGCGCTCCTCCCTGAGTTCCAACAACCTTCCTTCTTGTTGCAGCTAGGAGCGGGCGCTCCTATTTGTAGGAGCGGGCACTCCTACATGCAAACCCGGTTTTATCTACGGAATTCTTTATGCGGCTTTGGGGGAGTATAAAAGGACCGTGGGTCTTTAATTTTGGGGAGCTTCTTCTTCCTTTTAGTCTTCTTAGGTACTTAGTTAGTTCTCAAAAACTCTCATTAATTAGCTTAGTTTCTTTCAATTTCAATCATTGAAGTAGTTAATTGAAGTTTGTACTCTCAATTTCAACACTTTCTCAACCTTGAAGCTTCATTAGTAAATTTCTTCCTCCATCTCTTGCTCCTTATTTTCAGTTTTTAATTGCATTGAATTGTAAATTTCCTTCTTAATCTTGTTAAATTGTTGTTGCATGTTTGTTCTTACTACTTCTCTCAACTTGTTGGATTTATGATGAACTTAGATATTGTTGTTAAGTTGTTCTTCACCATGGATTGTGAGTAGTCTATTTTCTATGGGTTGGGTAAAACCCTCAATGTAGTCACTAATTACTTGTTGCATGTAATAATTAGGTAATTATTGGGTGTTAATTAGTTGAGCTTAAGTGGTTTAATTGCTTAGTTCCTGTATATGGCCATTGCTAGAACTATTTATCCAAGCTTTCTCAACGAAGGATCGAGAGATGAACTTGAGTTAGCTCCCTTATGCTTAATTAACTTGAAATGCCATGAGAATAGGAATTTCCGATCAAGGGAATGTTTATGTCATCGTGATTATGCTTTAACACTTGTTTTATGCTTTTTAACCACGAGAGTAGGTTGTATTCATGATTCAAGTAATCCCTCTAGCTTGAGAGAGTAGTTGGGTGCCTTAGATGATTTCCCCTAATTTATCCCTTTAATTTACCTTGATTGTTGCATGCTAATTGTGATTTGTGATGAAATTGAGTGGTATAACCCGAGCCCTAGATTCCTCTAAATATTGTTAATCTCCTCTTAGCTTAAGTTGAATTGAATTAGAAGAAGTTACTCAAAACCAACCCGATTTAGACTTCATTTATCTTATTTAAACGATAGTACTCGGTGGTTGATTCAACGCCTCTCTTGGGTTCGACCCTTTCTTACCCTTACTATTGTTAGTGAGACCAAGATAGGAATTATTATCTTTGGTAGGCTCGACGACGGCCTATCACCGACTGCTAATGAAGCAGGCGGCATGCCCCTCGGTTTACTATATAAGTGAAGCAAATATACAAGTTTTATTAGCAGCTCTCAACCATTACATCATTCAAAAATAATACTTCTTTAAATTATCTACATTCCAAGTTCTAGGTAGGGGCTTGCCGTCTGGTGATTCCAGGCGGTAGGTGCCGTCCCTAACCTCTTCATAGATTCGGTAGGGTCCTTCCTAGTTGGGAGTTAATTTTCCTAACTCATTGGCCCTACCGACTGCTTCCATTTTGCGCAGTACAAAGTCTTCCACTTTGAGTGGACGCCTGTGTAACCTTTTGTTATATGCCCTGGTCATCCTCAGACGATAGAATTCATGGCGTAGGGCTGCATTGCCCCTACGTTCTGGGAGTGAATCCAATGCCAGGCGCATGGACTCCCAATTTGCTTCTTCGTCATACAGCATTATACGAAGAGTCGGCTCGTAGTGTTTAATTGGTAGAAAAGCATCTTCCCCATAAGTTAGGAGGAATGGAGTTTCCCCAGTCGCCCCTTTTTCAGTCGTCCTGATGTCTAAGAGAACATGCGGTAATTCATTTGCCCATAGGCCGCCTGCTCGTTCAATCTTCTTTTTGATACCGTTTGAGATGATTTTATAGAATGCTTCCACTTGGCCGTTTGCTTGTGGTCGGCCGACTGATGCAAATCAGTGAGAGATACCTTGGTCTCCCAGCCAGTTTTTTAGAACGGGCGTCTATAACTGGGGACCATTATCAAAAACCATAGACATGGGTACCTTAAATCGAGTGATGACATTCTTCCATATGAAGGAGATGACGTCCTGGGTCTTGATACCCTTAACTGTTTTTGCCTCCACCCACTTAGTGAAGTAGTCGAATCCTACCAAAATGTACCTCCTACCGCCTGTTGCAGGCGTATAGGGTCCTAAGATATCCATGCCCCACTTAGCAAATGGTATAGGACTATGGATGGCCGTGAGGTCAGTGGTCGGACGACGGATTAACTTGCCGAACCTTTGGCACTTGTCACATTTTTTAACCATTTCCATGGCATCAACTTCTAAGGTAGGCCAGAAGTAACCTTGCCGCCATTCTCTTTGAGCAAGCGACCTGCCGCCTACGTGAGAAGCGCAGTACCCTGAGTGTAGATCCTCTAAGACCTAACGTCCTTTCTCTGGGGTAACACATTTCAGGAGGGGCTGAAGATACCCTTTCTTGAAAAGTTCTCCCTTGCACATTTCAAAGTTGGACGCCTGTTTCTTCAGTAGAGCCGCCTGGGAGTGATCACTCAGCAACGTGCCGGTTATTAAATAGGCTCGGATGTCTTCCATCCAAGTTGAGCTTCTATCAAGGATTCCAATAGGTTCTTCCTCAACGCTTCGTTTCTCCATAACTTCCTAGAATATGGTCCTTGGAGTGTCACAAGAAGCCGAGGATGCCAGTTTAGAGAGGGTGTCGTCCTGGTTATTTTCGTACCTGGGTACTTGAGTTAGATGAAATTCTTAAAGTGAACCAGCCACCTATCTCACCGCTTGTAAATATTTAATCATGGCCGGATAGGTAACTTCATAATCACCATTGTATTAGCTTACTATCAACTGTGAGTCTGAACAGGTGGCTATCTTCCTTACCCCGGCCGCTTTGCACATGCGGATACCGGCCAACAGAGCTTCATACTCCGCCTCATTTTTCGAGGCTTGGAAGTTGAATCGTAGTGCATACTCATACCTGTCGCCTTCGGGCGACTGACATATGATGCCTGCACCACAACCATTCAAAGTGGAGCTCCCTTCTACATAGACCTTCCAGACTTGGTCCGAAATTTGAGAATCAGAAGGCCGAGTCATTTCTACTATGAAGTCAGCAAATGCTTGCCCCTTCACAGCTTTTCTTGGCTCGAATGTGATTTCAAGGCTATGTATCTCTATTGCCCACTTGATCATTCGGCCTGACGACTCCATGGTTGTTAGGGGCCGCTTGATCGGCCGGTCTGTGAATACCACGACTGGATACGCAAAAAAATAGGGCTTCAACTTTCGAACTGCCATGAAGAGGGCAAGGCCAAATTTTTCAACCACGGGGTATCTTAACTAGGCATTCTTCAAGACGCGACTGACAAAATAGACCGGGAGCTGGCAGTCGTCCCTCTCAGCAAGGAGGACGACACTTGGAGCATGGTCAAACACTGCTAGATACATATAGAGCACTTCTTTAGACAAAGGGCTGACCAGCCTTGGTAAGGAGTGCAAGTGTTCTTTCAGCTTTTGGAAGGCCGCCTCAACATTCGGCCCCCATTCAAACATAGCTTTCTGTTTTATTGCTTGAAAGAAGTAGAGGCATTTGTCGCCTGCCCGGCTGAGAAATTTCCCCAGGGCCGCCAGACAACCTGTTAATTTCTGGACATCTCGGACAGTGCGGGTGACTGCATGTCTATGACCGCCTGCACCTTCTCGGGGTTAGCCTTTATACCCCTTTGATTGATAACAAATCCGAGGAACTTCCCAGACTCAACTCCAAAAACACACTTCTTGGGATTGAGCATGACATGGTGCCACCTGAGTGTGGTGAATGTTTCTCGAAGGTCAGCCAAATGATCCGTCTGGAGTTTGGATTTCACAATCATATCATCTATGTACGCCTCCACATTCCTCCCAATTTGGTCAAGGAAGACCGTGTTTATCATTCTCTAGAAGGTGGCCGGGGCGTTCTTCAAACCAAATGGCATGACCGTATAACAATATAATCCCTGATCTGTGACAAAGGCTGTTTTATCTTGGTCATTCTTCCACAAGGGAATCTGATGGAAGCTAGAGTAGGCGTCCATAAAACACATTAAGGCGTGGCCAGCTGTAGAGTCGACCAGACTGTCGATCTTAGGCAATGGATAACTATCTTTGGGGCACGCCTTGTTCAAGTCTGTGTAGTCCACACACATGCGCCAGGTACCATTCGACTTTCTCACGAGCACAACGTTTGCAACCCAATCAAGGAAATAACATTGCCGAATGAACCCTGCATCAAGTAACTTTTTAACTTCGGCGGTAGCCGCCTGGCTTCTTTCTTCGCCATGGTTCCTTTTCTTTTGCCTGACTGGCTTCTTTTTCGGATCCACGGCCAGCTTAAGTACTACCAAGTCTAGACTTATACCTGGTATCTCATGTACTTCAAATGCGAAGATATCCTTGAATTCCTTCAAGAGTTGGTGAAAATCATCACCAAGCGCAGCAAGAGTAGTCGTCCCAACCTTAACAGTTCGGTCAGGATGTGAGTCGTCCAGAACGACGTCCACATGCTCACCAGCCAGCTAAAGGCGAAACTCGTCTGACCGCTCCTCGGCCAGTGATTGCTATTTCTTTTCTTTTCTCTCGGCCTCCAGATGGGTGGCCTTTCTTTTCTTGCTAGCTGCTATTGGGGCAAGCTCGGTTTCCTTGACTTGCTCAAGGTAAGTATTCTCTCCACTGGGGCCAGATGCTACCACGGTGGGCTTTATATCAGAGAGATAACATTCTCTGGCCATTTTCTGGTTTCCCCATAGGGAGCCAACTGTTCCATCATCCCTCTCAAACTTGATAGGCATGAGAGACGGAATGATAACAACTTTTAAATTTTTCAGGGTGGGTCGCCCTAAGATAATGTTGTAGGCCGACAATTCTTTGACCACCAAAAATCTGACCACCATGTGACGACCCTCCCCTTTCTCACCCAGGCTGATAGGTAGATCCACTCGCCCAACTAGGTGGACGACTCCTTCTCCGAATCCTAGTAAAGGATGGGAGACAGGGTGCATGCTCTCAGTTTTGTACTTGAGCTTGGTCAAGCATCGATAACTTATGAGGTCAGATGAGCTTCCAGTATCAATAAGGATTCGACCAACTCTTTGGTTGGCCACCTTACATTCAATTACAATAAGGTCGTCATGCGGCCCCCTAACATCTCCCAAATCTTCCTCAGTGATCACAACCTCAGGAAAATGAACTTTTGGAGGTCTGTCCTTGCTCGACGGAGTTAACATCCAGACGCCTGATGTTATCTTTTTTGGCCCGAATAGTAAGGCCACCTCCTGCCAAACCGCCTGCTATGGTATAAATGGGCGCTTCGTTAGTGTCAGAGCTGTCGGTTGACTGTTGCTTCCTTTTAGCCGCCTGTTTCTGTTTGGGGGGTGGATTCTCCTTGGACTTCTTGACATAGGAGTCGAGATCTCCTTTGTCTGCCAGGCGGTCCAGAAGGCTCTTGAGGCTTATATACTCATTGGTTTCATGGCCAATGTCCTCATGGTAGTGACAATATTTCCTTTGGTTAAGATTGCTGACAGAACCCTTCATGGCGGCCGGCTTCTCAATTGAGATATGGTCCTTGATTTCATTGAGGATGGCATGGCTATCCTTGTTAAACTCATACTTGGGGAAGTATGGTTTAAATTCCTTCTTCTTTTTCTGGGACGACTGTTCAGAAGAGTCGGCCGCCCAGACTTTTTTTCTCTTTTTCTCTTCCTTATTGGCCGACTGCTTTGGCCGCCTTTCTCTTTTTTCGGACTAATTTTTGTGGTCCGACTACTTTCCAACATTACAGAGGTCAGTTGCCTGAATGTAGGCGTCTGCCTCCGTCATTGCTTCTTAGAAGGTAGTCACCCTCTTTCTGACGAGGTCGAATTTGAAGTTCGACCCGTCCTTCAGACCTTTGAAAAATTCCGTATAAGCTACTTCATTAGGTATTCCTTGTATCTGAATTCTCATCAGATTGGACCTTTTGATGTAAGAGCGCAGTCCCTCCTTTTCTCCCTACTGTATGGCCCCCAGATCAAGGGCGGTCTTCTTAGCAGGAATGTTCATTGCGAAGTTTGATGTGAACAAGTAAGCGAGGGTCTTGAAATTGTTAATACATCCGGTCGGCAAGTTGCCAAACCATTGCTGGGCGACACCCTTCAGTGTGGCCGGGAAACATTTACACCATGTGGCGTCATCCAACCCTTGGAGGTACATTAGGTTGGTATATGCCATCATGTGATCTTCTAGGTTGGTAGTGCCATCATATGCCCCTACGAACACATTTTTTACTTTGGCCGGCTGGGCGGCCTCTATTATTTCCTTAGAGAAGGCGGATGGCTGTTCTCCAAGCTTGATCAACCTAAGTTCCCAGTCTAAAGGCTGGACATTCGTTGCCGCCTGTCCTCCAAAAAGAGTAGGCTGCATGAAATATTGGGATTGCGGGACGTATGGTTGAGGAGGCACATACGGGGCCGCCTGATGCTTTTGGGAAGCAGAATGAGAGGAGGCGCCGGCCGTCTGGCTCTCGTAATTTGATTTTGAATACCTCAGAGAGGTATTATGTAGGCTGTCTTGAAAATCAGACGTAGAGGCCAACTCTGAAAGCCTGTCATTCTTCTTCTACTCAATTAACATTCGAGCATCAGAGTATGTTCTTTTTGACCCGTCCGGCTAAACATGACGGATGGGCTTTCTCTTCCCTGGTGAGGGAAAATGGTACTTACTTAGGTCGATCACTGGTTCCTCCCTCGCCCTAGGCTTAGGGTAAGGAGTCGCCTCCCGATCCTTTACAATTGATCAACGAAGACTGTATTAATCATTCGCTGGAAGGTAGCAGGCGCATTCTTCAAACCAAACGGCATCACAGTATAGTAGAATAACCCCTTATCAGTGACGAATGCCGTATTTTCTTGATCTTTCTTCCACAAGGGTATTTGGTGAAAGCTTAAATAGGCGTCCATGAAGCTCATCAAGGCATGGCCGGCTGTAAAGTCGACCAGACTGTCGATTTTTGGGAGAGGATAGCTATCCTTTGGACATGCCTTGTTCAAGTCTATGTAGTCCATACACATGCGCCAGGTTCCATTCGGCTTCTTTACAAGAATAACATTGGAAACCCAATCAGGGAAATAACATTGCTGAATGATTTGAGCATCTAACAATTTTTTCACCTCGGCGGCTGCCGCCTGACTTCTTTCCTCATCATGGTTCCTCTTCTTTTGCCTTACCGGCTTCTTTTTAGGATCCACAACAAGCTTGTGGACGGCTAGATCCGGGCTGATGCCTGACATCTCGTAAACCTCAAAGGCAAAGATGTCTTTGAATTATTTTAACAAGTTGTGCAATTCTGCACCAAGCTTAGCAAAAGCAGTCGTCCCCACCTTGACAATTCGTTCAGGATGAGAGTCCTCCAGAACGAGGTTCATATGCTCACTAGCCGGCTGGGGACTGAGTTCATCCGGCCTTTCACCGGTTAATAATTGCTATTGCTTGTCTTTTTTCTCGGCCACCATTTGGTTGGCCTTTCTCTTCTTGCCGGCTGCTGTTGCAGCAAGCGCGGCTACCTTGATTTGCTCAAGGTCAGTAGTTTCTCCACTAGGGCCGGCTACGACCACAGTGGGTTTGACATCAGAGAGATAACACTCCCTAGCCATCTTTTGGTCTCCCCGTAAAGAGCCGACAGTTCCATCATCCCTCTCAAACTTGAGAAGCATAAGAGAAGGAATGATAACAGCCTTGGATTCATTCAGGGTGGGGCGCCCCAAAATCATATTATAGGCCGTCAGTTCTTCAACAACTAAGAACTGGACCACCATGTGGCGTCCCTCCCCTTTTTCGCCCAGACGAATGGGTAGGTCTATTTGACCTACCGGATGTACCACACCACCTCCAAATCCCACTAGGGATGAGAGACCTGGTGCATGTTCTCGGGCTTGTACCTTAGCTGGCCAGGCATTTGTGACTGATGAGATCAGACGAGCTCCCAATAGCAATGAGGATTCGACCAACTTTTTGGTTGGCTACTTTTCATTCGATGACAATAGGGTCATCATGCGACCTTCTGACTTTGCCCCTGTCATCCTCAATAACTACAACTTTGGGGAAAGATTCCTTGGACGTCTGCCCCTCGTCGACCGAGTTGATTCGAGTTGTCTGATGTAGTCCTTGTTACCTCGGATCATTGGGATGTCTCTAGCGAAGCCGCCTGCTATTGTAAAGATCGGAGTTTCATTAGTGTCCGAACTATTAGCAGAGTGAGGCTTCTTTTTGGACGACTGTCTAAGGTTAGTCTGCAGGGTAAGACTTGAGACTAAAGCATTCGTTGGTGTCATGGCCAATATCCTCATGGTAGTGGCAATATTTATTTTTGTTTCGATTTTTGGCGAAACCTTTCTTAGCAACCGATTTTTCTTAGCAACCGATTTCTCAATAGAGACCCAATCCTTCATCTCCATGAGGATGGAGTAACAACCTTTATTGAATTCGTACTTTGGGGGGTACGTTTTTGCTTCTCTCTTTTCTTCTGGGACGGTTGTTCAGAAGTATCAGCCACCCATACTTCCTTTCCTTTCTTTTCTTTCTTAGCCGGCTATAATGGCCGACTCTCTTTTTTGTCAGACCTTTTTGAGTCCGACTATTTACTGATGTTGCAGAGTTCGGTCGCCTGTATATAGGCGTCCGCTTCCATCAGCGCCTCTTGGAGGGTAGCAACCCTCTTTCTGACAAGATCGAACTTGAAGGCCGACCCGTCTTTCAAACCTTTGAAAAAGTCTGTATAGGCCACCTCATCAGACAGTCCTTGAATCTGAATTTTCATCTGATTGAACCGCCTAATGTATGAGCGTAACCCCACCTTCTCACCATGTTGTATATCTCCTAAGTTAAGACTTGTTTTCTTTGCAGGGATATTCATTGCGAAGTTTGAAGCGAACAAGTATGCAAGCGTCTTAAAGTTATTTATGCATTCGGCTAGCAGGTTGCTGAACCATTGCTGGGCGACACCCTTCAACGTGGCCAGGAAGCATCTACACCATGCGGCATCGTCTAACCCTTAAAGATACATAAGGTTGGTGTATGCCATCAGGTGGTCCTCTTGGTTGGTGGTACCATCATAAGTACTTACCAACACATTTTTCACCTAAGCCGGTTGTACGACCTCAGTTATTTCCTTGGAGAACGCAGATGGTTGTTCCCCTAGCCTTAGCAGACGGAGCTGCCAGTCCAAAGGTTGGAAGTTTTGTGCCGCCTTCCCCCCAAAGAGGGTAGGTTGCACATATGGTTGTCCATACGGCATGTATGGCTGTTGAGGCACATACGGGGCCGCCAAGAACATCTGAGCACTAGAGTGGGCGGACATGCCGCCTTTCTGGTCCTCTCAGTTTGATTGAGAATACCTCATTGAGGTATTCTGAAAGCTGTCATTGTAGTTCGACGTTGAGGCCGACTCTGACAGTTGCATGTTCTTCTTTTGCTCGATTAACATTCGAGCATCAGAATATGTTTTCTCGGAACCATCTGGCTGAACATGCCGGATGGCCTTCCTCTTCCCTAGCTCAAGGAACCGGAACTTTGTTAAGTCAATCTTCTCCCTTGGTTTAGGATAAGGAGTTGCCTCTCGGTCCTTGACCGGTTTGTTCCTTCCAGACTGGGAGGGCTTTTTCGCCGACCGTTCTTTAGTGAAAACAGCCGTCCGTTTATCAATTAAATCCTTTATCTCCCCTTTGAAACTTGTCATGAGGGTCATGATCTCGTTTCTGGTGATGCGGATGGATTCTTCGGCCACCTAGAGCTGACCAGCCTGCTGGCCTACTGTTTCACTAGGACCCGCCTTGTCGGTGTTCCGTTCCCTCCTTTCGTGGGACGGATGCACCGTGTTCTTAGGGACCCGGCAGGGGCCGTGTGGGTGGCGACATCATAGTTGTCATTTGTATCTTGGTCTGAGAAGACCTGGACATCGGCCATAGGTCATTTCTCATTAAGAGGTGGTACAGGTTCTTGTGAAGTCATCTTAGAAGTACTCTCTCCACAGACGGCGCCAAATGTTTCGGGGTTTTTTGGATGTCCTGCGGGAGAGTTACAACGCCAAGACTGACCTCTGGACGCTTGTACCTGCAAAACAACGGAGACTCCTGGAGGAGGGAGTTCCACCTGCGACGATCAAGTTAGACCGTGTTCGGATGTAAAAAGTGCGGAAAGCAAAGGGGATCGGGCTCCTCTCGGAAGGGGAGTGATCATCCGACTGCCTGAGACAGTTTCAATATCCGAGCCTTAGCTCTCAAGTAGCGTAATTAAAGCCGGAGTTAATGCTCAGCAAGTAATGTACGCGTGTGTTTAATGATTTCTGAATGCGGTTCCTTAGAGGGAACATCTCCCTTTTATACGGTCTTTGAAATGCGGGTCTAGTACTAGGTTTTTGGAAACCCAGGACAGACTGGGCTTGCCTAGGTATTTGGGCCCTTAAAGGCCATTTTCCCAGTTGGCAATCTGCCTGCCACGTGTCGTGGCCTGAAAGGTCCACCTTGGACCTCTCACGAAGTGACATGTGGTGGTCTCTGGTTGGTCCACGTGGATGACACGTGGCAGGGTTTCATTGGTCCACGTGGTGGGAGAAATCCCCTAATCACAAATAATTAACCCAATGAGAATATATTCACATTAAATTATAACCTAAAAATTTAGAAAACATAAACAAGAGAAAAAAACAAGTTAACTTGGTTCCCAAGTAATGGCATTGTTTGATAGACTATCTTCTGTGAGTCTATTACTCCAATCTTTTCATGTGCTGGCTGTATAAAGATCAGGAATCACCTAGTAAATAAGTAGTACTGGAAGACCTAAGAATTATTAATCGGAGAACCCCTTGCACATAGCGCCTATTTACTAACATTGCATATAGGATGGCAATGTATTAATAAAGTTGAAGTTGTAGTGGGGACAAGCTGTGAGGTGGCCATGAGTATAAAGTACCATTTAATAGGTAAATAGTACCATTAAATGTATTAGTGGTATAAATATTTTGCTAATAGTTCAAATAAGAATGTAAATGGTACATCAAAATATTATACCACTGTGAGATATAATAGTACTACTAAGACATAATGGTACAATATATATGCATTATAGTACAAAAAATGTACCACTTTAACCATAAAAAGTATCATTCTTAATGTCAAATAACTTATATATCTTGTGAATTTATATTTTTACTTGCCTATATGTAAACATAACATATAGGCACTATGCACCTAGTGCTACTCTTATTAATCATAATAGCACCAACTTGTACTCCTTTGTGCAGATAAGAACAACTTTAGAGGGTAATAAAGTAAGTCATGTGCAACATGGGCTAGAAACTACAATTTCTCTCCCCTTTCCTTAAATATTGTGCCAAAAGATATGGGTTACGTAAATAGAAACGAAGGAAGTATATATCTTAATTATAAAAAAAAAAATTGCGTTTGTAGCTTAGTGGTTGGAGTTGGATATTTTTGAGGTTTGGGGCTGTGAGAGAAGGGGGGGGGTAGTAGTAAATGTAATTTCATTTCATAAAATTCCAAAGAGTGGTAATCATGAAAGGTAATGACAAAACCTCAACACACATCCTCAAAGCAAAGTCAAGACCCCAACCATGCACCAAATCATTCTGGAAAGTCATAAAGCACAAGAATATTAGGTCATTTGTAAATTAGTAATGAACAAGAACAAGAAGAATTAGGGTAAGTAAAAGAGTGGACACCTGAATCATATGCCAAACACAACGCTATGCCTTATTTGAGAATACTGGTGCCATGATTTCAATGAACCTGTAAATAAACAAAGCATATTTTTTCAAAAATTATATGCGAGACATTGAAAAATTTAACCGTAAAACCAATATCTTTTAGGAGAAGTGACAACTTTTCTGAGGCACACTATAATAAACTCAACTAATAATTCATGTGAAAGGGAGTAGTATATACATACATACCCAGCACACGATGGCAACTGAGGATCAGGGCACCATCCATGCTTTTCCTTGGTTGCTCTACATATGCAAGGAGAAATCAATAACGATGAATTTTGTGTCATGCTTAAAGCATGTAGAACACTTAAAGTGAGTGAGAAAGGGACAAATTTTTGTGCCATTCTTACTTGTGGACTTCACCATCACCTCTTCTCTTTGTCATTTGCCATGTTAGACCTATGTTTGGTTCTAAGCTAGGCTGCGATATCTCTAACCCGCGCTTCTTAACCAATTTAAGATATCTAAAACACATTAAAGGGTAAGTTAAATTAATCTAGTCTAGATAGCTTAATGAAAGAAAGTACATAACTTAGAATTTCGATGTTGAAAACTGCTTACTCTTCTGCATCAAAGTGTTCAACCCCAAAGTCTTCGTCCCATATAAATATGTAATCATACGCAACTACAACATTTGGGTGCAGAAATTGTTTAGCATACCAATAGAAAAAATCAATGTAACAACAGACTGATCCGTACAAGAATATTGTGTTGTAAGTTATTACTTTAACAACAAAATCGGCTTTGGAAATTCTAATCCTTGTACTTCTTCTAATGAACATGGAAATCAAAATGTTATATGTTCAAAGGAGGATGGATTAGAAGGTAAAATCACTCACCATATCGTTTGTTTATGGGCACTAATATGGATAGCGCGCTTTGACCACTCAAATTCATCCCATTCACTTGTTCGCCCATCATAATGAAACAGGACAATAGTAAAGTTATCTGAAAACTATGAGCATCAGATTTAGCACACGAACATAGATATGATTGAGGAACGGAGGTTAGATTAAAAGAGTCGGGCCAAACATTCTTGACACAAGTATCAATATTGTATCTTAGATCATAGCCTACTGTAAAGGCAATGAGGTACTTTGGTTTGCTACTCAGGTCCTGCAAATAAAAATTTCATCTTAAATGATGGTTTAAATTTGCATTAATAAGTATTAGTCCAAGATTGGACTAGATAAGATCATGTATTGTTTTCCTAAGAACACAAGTAGCATGAACTTCGAGTCGTACATAATTTCCAAAAGACATAAACTCTAGTAATTAGATAGAAGATGCACCTCTTTAGCCAGACCCTAGAGTTTGTGCTCGTAAAAATCAGTCTCAGATACAACAATTCTAGGGGGTAGTCTTTTAGCTCCTGGTGGATTTGTTGGTACCCAAACTTGCAATACATTCGAAATTTCAAAACATGTTATTAGTTAAATCAGCTAATATTGTTAATTTCCTTAAGCTTAGTTGGTTACTAAGATGCGTGTGATTCAGTGTATCGACTTAGTTTAATTTTAGTCTATGATACAAACACTAATTTTGAATAATAAACTATTCAACTAAATCAACTATGTTAGTTGGTCGATCGAGGCCTATATCCTCCTGAAGACAGTCATACCCTTCATACATTAGAAGTGCAAAGCTACAACAATATTGACATTTGTATGATATGTTCCCTCTATCTGGATTTAAAATTGTTGGTAAAATAACTGTTGAAATCAATAATAAATAAACAATTAGAACTTTCCTTGATGATCTTAAACTCACAGTCACGCCGCGGAACAGAATCCACTGCCTTAGAAGCGAAATACGCCACCACCGGTAAAATTTTCCTAGTGACGCACGCCTCCCAAGTTTAATGCAACTCACCTCGTAATTCGTGCATCCAAACTCGAAGAGTGGAATAACTCAAGAACTGTTCAGATCTCAAAGGGTAGGTTTGCGTTTGAGTGTCTAGGGTATTTCAACAATGAAAATAACGTATCCTCAAAAAATAGACAAGGAGCAGTATTTATAAGAGTAATAAGAAAAGGAAATAAGCAGCACAAACCTCACCCAAGGCCTATACCCACGGCTGGGCTGGCGAGCAATCACTCTCTAGCGAGTGAGCTATCGCTTAGCCTTGGCGTAGGCTTCATGAGCTGCGAGGTATAGCTCCCTCGCTGGTGAGGTCTCGCTCGGACTGCCGCAAGACTCTGCCAGCAGCGAGCTATAGCTCCCTCGCTGGCGAGCTATAGCTCCCTCGCTGTTGAGCTCCCGCTCGGAACTACCGCAAGGCATTGCCAGCAGCGAGCTATAGCTCGCACGTAGGCGTGCTCTCGCTCGGACCTACTGTAGGCCATTGCGAGCATCCGAGCTCTAGCTCTCTTGCTACTTGGTCTTGCACGGCTCACCAAGTTGCATGCTACATCTTTTTCTCGTTATTAGCTCCTTACACACTCACTAGGTAAAACTCCGATATGCATTACTAGAATTGCAAAAACTCTAACAATCCCCCACTAATGCAAAACGGACTTGAGATCATGAAATCTGAACAGTAAAAGGAAAGGTTAGGTACTTAAGGTTTTAACTAATACCTTAGTGACATAAATATTCAACACTCTTCTGGTAAGTATCCAAAGGTTTGAACTCCCGGGAGCGAGGAAGGAACATGTATCACATACTTCACCTTTAGAGCTTGAGCAATTCCGCCACTCTTGGCCAACTCTTGGGCTCTCATGAGTACTTCAGAAATACAATACCACAGTCTTCCCTTGAAGGAGGTCATCCCTCGTACTCACGTAGGTGTTCAATCTATGTGTTATACACACATATTCCCAGCAAATTCAAAGGTCTTTCCAAGTAGGCTTAAAACACATTCAAGCACCTTGTAAACCAGAGAATTACATGCAATAAAATTAGAACATTAAGAACAAAAGTTCAACCCTCAATCTTCGGTGTCATTATCAATCCTGTTTCAAAAGCCACCAGGCTTAAAGGTCTTAATACATTTAAGAACCATTATTAATCCTTGCTCAAAAAACAGCTAGACAAATGACATTAAGAGACAAGCTCAACCTAACTGAATCTAAATAGTAAAATTTACCACTCTTAAAGAGTTATAAATTCCAACACATAACACATAAATAACAAATCCACACGGTTCACCACAATGAAACAAAATGAACCAAAACAGGTTTCAGATTTATTATAACCAACGTATTATGTCACATAGCTTATAGCTACAAATCAAGTCAATTCAACATAGGCCCTAAACCCATACCAGTTGATGACTCCACCACCAGTCTATGACTTAATCCCTTAGTAAAAGGATCTGCAAGGTTCTTCTCCGTTCGAACATAGTCTAACAAACAACCCCATTCACAATAAACTGCCTCACAGACTCATGTCTGACTCTTATGTGCCTTTTCTTACCATTATAAACGCTATTCGTAGCAACACATATAGCAGCTTGGGAATAACAATGCATTGAGACATGTTGTGTCGGCTTCCCCCACGAGGGAATATCAACTAACAGATTTCTCAACCAATCTACTTCTTGAGTAGCAAGATCCAATGCGATAACTCAGCTTCCATTGTCGATCTAGCTATATAAGTCTGCTTCCCAGACTTCCAAGAAACTGCACCCCCACTAAGGGAAAAAACATACCCACTGGTAGAACTTGTTTCGTCGCTATCCGTTACCCAATTTGCATCATAATACCCTTCAAGAACCAAAGGATGACCAACAAAATTCAATCCCCATGCCATGGTTCCATGAAGATATCTAAGCACACACCTCAAAGCAACCCAATGTTGCTCACTAGGACAATGTGTATAGCGACTAAGTTTACTTATCGCAAAAGCAACATCAGGGCGAGTACAATTCATCAAAACATTAGACTTCCAAGCACCTTAGCATATTTAGTTTGAGAGACACTATCTCCCACATTCTTCACCAAAGTTCCACAAGGATCAAAGGGCGTCTTCAATGGAGGCAAATTAAAACAATTAAAGTTCTTCAGAATTTTCTCCACATAATGAGACTGAGACTGAGATATGAGACTGAGACAGAAAATAACCTTTCTTGGTCTTAGTAACCTTAATACTAAGAATCACATCTACCTCCCCCAAGTCCTTCATCTCAAACTTTGAATTCAGAAATTTCTTAGTTTCATTTATGACATACATATTTGTGCCAAACAGGAGCATGTCATCAACATACAAGCATAAAATCACATATTGGGCACCAAATATTTTTTGAATACACGCATGCATCACTAGGGGTGAAAGTTAGGTTTCTGGATTTTGGAAACCACACCGCACCACTTTACTTTTGAAATCAAACCAAACCATATAAATTTCGGTTTAAAAAAAAAAAAACGGAACCAAAACGAATTTTTTGGGCCTTGTTTATTGGGCTTTAATCTGTAATTTTTTATGGGCTTCCAAACCATATAAACCAATATGAAATATCATATTCATCAACATAGCAGTACTGCAATAACATAATCAGATTAAAACATCATTAACAAGTTCTAAAACTTCTAATTCAAAGTAACAAGGTCAATCTGGAAAAATAAAAATAATAAAAAAAAGAAGTAAATAAATAAAAATTCAACACTTCATCCAAAAAAAAAATTAAAAAAAATTGTTCAACATTACAACAACTTTAACAATTGAAATAGCAGTAGCATAACAACAATAAGCAGCAGCAACATCATAACAGTAGAAGCATCAGGTCAGCAACAGTATAATACAGAAGCAGGTCAGTAGCAGCATAGAGCAAGGCGGTAGCAACAATAATGAGAAAACAGTAGCAGTAGAGCCACATCAGTCTATTATTTCAAGCACTTCATCAATATCAGCATCACCAATTGCCATTTTCTTCAAGTCTAGCATAATTCATAACAAAAATAACCAAGTTAATATATATATATATATATATATATATATATATATATATATATATATACATAATGAAAATAAGTAATTTTTGATTAGATGTTCTTATATATTACCTTCTTCAAGAAGCTCAACTTCCTCTGAACATTCTTTAATATTTGGAAATGGTGAAGCACGTAAATAATTTTGAGCACAAACAAGACCTTCTACAACTCGGGGAGTTAATGAGCTCTTAAATTGATCTAGAACCCTGCCACCAGTGCTGAATGCACTCTCAGAAGCTAATGTCAAAACAGGGACAACAAGAACATCATGGGCAATTCTCCCCACAGTAGGAAACCTTGAACAATTGAACTTCCGCCAGCACAAAACGTCAAATTCATCAATATCATCCGCCATCCTCCTCCAAATATTTGTCTCTCTCTATTTTTGCATCTCCATCTCTCTCACACTTGTGTTTCTTATAGTTACTCTTTAAGACTTCAATCTTCTTATGTTTAGGAGACAATGGAGTTTTGTCATCCTTACTTGAAGACACTTCCTCCCTATTCACATCATTAGATGAAGAAACATGATACTCCTCATACAAAGCATTCAAAGCTTCCGTCACATGACATTATTAACCAACTTTGATGCAACAATAGGATCATAATTTTAGTTATCATCCACTCAACATAATCAAGCTTATAACGAGGATCAAGGACAACGGCAATAAAAATCAGGAGGTTTATTTTTTTTGGATCACCCCAATACTTTTCATATTTTTCTTTCATTCTACAAGCCATAAGACACATATCTGGATCATCACTTGAAACCAAATCTTTTAAAAGTACAATAACATTCACCAATTCATGAAAAAACAAATTCGAAGTGACATATAAAGAGCCAGAGACATGCAAGGTCAGATCATAAAAGGCTTGTCGAAATTCAGAAAGTCTTCTCACATTATTCCAATCATCAGAATTAGGGCTACCCTTACCATCCCTCTCATTCAAATCAATTACATAGTTAGGGTGTTCCTTAGAATACCTCTCAAAAGCATCCTCAAGTTCAATAGCAGCATTCAACATCAAATAGGTGGAGTTCCACCTAGTAGGCACATCAAGGCACAATCCCCTTTTTGTGTTGATTTTTTCATCTAAGACACATTTTTTAAACCTTTGCAACCTAGAAGGAGATTGTTTGATAAACCTAACAGCATGCCTAACACGTTGAACCGACTCATTAACAGTTTTCAACCCATCATAATCAACCAAATTCACAATGTGAGCAACACAACGCATGTGAATGAAACGACCCTTAAGAACCCCAGTTTTCCATACATTCATTTTCCTTCTAATATACCCAATTGCAGTATCATTTGAGCTAGCATTGTCAATAGGTTTGCACATGACTTTTTAAAGCCCCTAATCAAGCAAACACTATTCAATTTCTTTCCCAATATCATCACCCTTATGACTAGAAATAGGACAAAATTCAGAATTCTTTTGTGTAATATCCAATCATTTTCCATAAAGTGGACAGTCAAGCACATGTAATTAATTTGTCGTATAGAGGTCCATGTGTGGTTAAAGAAACTCTTGAATTACACCTCATTAACAAATTTTTCAGCTTTCGTTTTTTAGTTAAATATGTTTCAAAACAATCTTTGGCTTCTGTAATTCGATAAGGAACATTAAATCTAGGTTCCATTACACCACAAAGTGTCTAAAACCTATACCTTCAACAAACTTAAATGGAAGTTCATCAACAATCACCATAAACGAACATCATCCAAATTGGTTGCCATTGGTCTAGGACATAAAAAAAACCAAATTAATAGAGCAAAGCAGTAGCATAAAGCATTTCTGCAAAACAATAGAAGACTAGCAGCAGTGAGCAAAATAGTAGTAATTAGCAGAAAATCAGTAATTATTCGAAATTCTTCTTACTGTAGTCGTTATTCGTTAATCAGTAATTCAAGGATTGTACGAAAATAATTCAGAAATTATTCCAAAATAAGTACTTGTAATCGTTAATTCAATTTCTTAACCTAATCTTTACTTTCCTAAATAATTTTCATCAATTTATGAAATTATGAAGCATAATCGCACTATCAACATGAACATGAAGCATAATTGCATGAACATCAAGCATAATCGCAAGTAAAATATGTAAATCAAGCATAATTTCATGAACAACAAGCATAAATGCATAATCGCAATTCGTAATTATAATCGCAATTGATATGCAAAGATTAAAACTTAAAAGCATACCTTTGGACGGTGGACGCTGGACGGTGATTGGACGCCAGTGGACGGTGGTCGACTGGTCGGATGTATGTGACTTAGTGAGTACAGGAGTAGGCGAGTAGGAGGAAAGTGAGAGGCTGAGAAGGATGAATGTTAGATTAGGGGTTTTTTTTTTTTGCTTTATATACTTAGGCTGAGAAATTTCGGTTTTTCAATTTCTCAAACCGAAACCAAACCGAAAAAACGAAATATTTTTTTTTTCAAAACCAAACTGAACCACTTTCGAAAAAAAAACCGAACCATATTTCTTATTTGGTTCGGTTTTGGGTTCGGTTCGGTTTTAAACCAAATTTGTTTCACCCCTATGCATCACTACCGTTGACAACAAAACCAAAACAAAGAATAGTGTTATGAAATTCTTCATATCATTGCTTCGGAGCTTGTTTTAAACCATACAAGGATTTCTTTAGCCTACACACCTTATTCTCCATGTCAAGAACTACAAAACCGGAGGTTGCTCCATGTAGATCTCCTCCTCTAAATTTCCATTCAGAAAAGCTGTCTTAACATCCATCTAGTGCACAATTAAATTGTATGATGAAGCTAAGGCAAACAAAACACTAATTGTTGCAATTTTAGTCACAGGAGAATAAGAAAATAATCAAGACCACTAACTGAACCCCCTTATCACCAATCTAGCCTTCAACCTTTCCACGGTGTCGTCGGTTCTCATTTTTCTCTTGAAAATCTACTTGCACCCAATAGCTCTACTCCTTTTCGGCAAGTCCACGAGCTCCCAAGTCCCATTGGACATGATTGAATCAAGCTCACTATTCACAGCTTCCTTCCAGAAGTTTGCATCCACTGAGCTCATAGCTTCTTCGAACGTTTTTGGATCTTCATCCACAACCTGTAGACACACCATGATCTCATTTAGATTATTTTCAAAGTTATCATGATTTTCGAACTCTGCCATAAAAGTTGTTAGAAAATCTGGTCCAAAGCTTGTCTCCATTCTCTGCCTCTTACTCCTCCTAGGTTGAATAGCAACTTCAACCCTAGGGGAAGTATCTTCTGGCTCTGTAGATGAAGGAACTGAAGAAACATCGTTAGTAACTAAGTTTTTCATCAAAGGAAATACATGTTCGAAGAATTTTGCATCACGACATTAACTTATAGAGCGATCTTCTAGACTCATAAATCTATATGCGGCTCTATCCTCAACATAACCAATGAACACTATATCATAGGTCCTAGAACCTATAGTTGAGCGCTTGAATGATGGATAATCCACCTTTTCTAGACACCCCCACACTTTCATATAACTCAGGTTTGGAGCATAACCCTTATATATCTCATATGGCGTCTTGTCTAACTTGTTGTGAGTCACTCTGTTCTGTACATAATTTGCTGATAGAACCGCTTCACCGCACAAATTGTCTGGCAACCCAGAACTCAAGAGCATTGCATTCATCATCTTCTTCAGAGTCCTGTTTTTCCTCTCAGCCACACCATTTTGTTGTGAAGTGTACGGGCAGATACTTCATGAATGATTCCCTCACTTTCACATAGATCTTTGAGGAAATCGGAGCCATACTCTCCACCCCTATCGGAACGAACTCTTTTAATTTTACGATCCAACTGATTTTCTACTTCAGCCTTATACACAAGAAACTTGGATTTTGCTTCATCTTTTGTCCTCAAGAGATAAACTCTGCTATACCTCGAACAATCATCAACGAAAGTGATGTAGTAGCGTTTCCCACCCCTACTTTCTAAGTTCTTAAAATTAGCTAAATATGTGTGAATTAGCTCAAGTAGGGTGGTCTCTCTCTTTGTGACAGTTTTGTGAGGTTTCTTCACAAATTTAGACTCTGCACACACTTCACATTTTTCAAGTCCATCTAATGACATGTTTGGGAGCAAATTCAAATTCTTCATTTGTTTCAATTTTGTTGCACCACATGACCCAATCTACTATGCCATAATTTAAAGGACTCAACAATATAAGCAGAAGTAGAAATCTTATTCATTGAAGAAAAGATTACAATCTCAAGGACAAATAGACCCCTACTAAGGTAACCTTTTCCAACATATTCCCCAGTACGGGTTAACACAAGTTTATTAGCATCAAAAACTAACTTAACTCCTACTTTGTTCAACAAAGCACCAGAAATTAAGTTCCTACGAAGAGAAGGAACATACAACACATTGTGAAAAGCCAGAGTCTTCCCTGAAGTCAGCTTCAGAGGCACCTTACCCTTCCCAAGTACCTTAGAGCTGCTTGGATCACCCATGTAGACTTGTTCACCTTCCTTTGCCTCTTCCATACTGACAAACAGATCTTTGTTAGCACAGATTTGTTTAGATGCACTAGTGTCTACAATCCATTCAGTGTTGTTCTCAACCAAGTTAACTTTAGAGACAACCGCGACGATGACATCTTCATCCTTATTCTCAGCCAGATGAGCCTGATTGTTTATCCCTCCATTCGACTTCGGATTTTTCTTCTTCTTGTTCTTGAACTGTGAAGCAAAGTGCCCCATTTCACCATATGACCAACACTTGACAGAGTTCTTCTTCTCAATCTTGCCCTCAGCTTGGAGACTTCCCTTCTTCACAAACTTCCCCTTCTTGGCACGATTGTCACCAAATTTCCTTTTAGAGTCAGCAATAGTCTCAACAAGGTTGGCTTTAACTACTAGTTCATTCTTTGGCTTATAGGAGACATCCTTAAGCATGTTTTCTTCCTCAATCTTCATGTGGCTCACAAGTTCTTCTAGGGTTAAGTCCCTCTTTTTATGTTTGAGATGACTCCAATAATCAGACCAGGAATCAGGTAATTTCTTAATAAGAACATTAGCCTGCAGGATCTCACACATCTTCATACCTTGAACAAGAATTTCAGCAACATAATTTTCGTACACATGGACTTGGTCCATGATAGGATAGGCTTCGAATCAACCAACTTAAAGTTCAACCTATTTCCAATCACATACATCTTTTTCCCGACATCATCAGCACCATATTTCATTTCTAAAGACACCCACATCTCCCTAGAAGATTTCATATTGACATACAAATCAAATATGATGTTTTTCATGAGGTTCAGAAGATGACCCCTAATAAACTTATTATCACGATCAAATTTCTTGATTTCAGATTCATTGACAACAACAGTAGTGGTGCTTTGGCTAGGGTCAGATTCTTTATTCCCAGCAATTCGAGTACTAGGAATTTCAATCATAGCATTGGTTTGAACAATAGGTTTTGGGGCATCCTTAAATAAAACATAATCAACTTCTACTTGTTCAAAAGCAATCAACATTCTTTGTGACCATCTCTTATAATTAATTTCATCAAGAGACATAACCTTAGATAGATCTAGGTATAAACGAGTTTGAGAATTACTATTCATGATATCAACAGGTCTAATAATATTATTTCGCTTCTAAATTGTTGGTAAAATAACTGTTGAAATCAATAATAAATAAACAATTAGAACTTTCCTGGATTGATGATCTCAAACTCACAGTCGCGCCGCGGAACAGAATCCACTGCCTTAGAAGCGAAATACGCCACCACCGGTGCAAGTTTCCTAGTGACGCATGCCCCCAAGTTTAACGCAACTCTCCTCGTAATTCGTGCACCTAAACTTGAAGAGTGGAATTACTCAAGAACGGTTCATATCTCAAAGGGTAGGTTTGTGTTTGAGTTTCTAGGGTATTTCAACAATGAAAATAATGTATCCTCGAAAAAATAGACAAGTAGTAGTATTTATAGGAGTAATAAGAAAAGGAAATAAGCAGCACAAGCCTCACGCAAGACCCATACCCATGGCTGGGCTGGCGAGCTATCGCTCTCTAGCGAGTGAGCTATCACTTAGCCTTGCCGTAGGCTTCATGAGCTGCGAGCTATAGCTCACTCACTGGCAATCTCTCGCTCGGACTGCCACAAGACTCTGCCAGCGGCGAGCTATAGCTCCCTCGCTGGCGAGCTCTCGCTCGGAACTGCCGCAAGGCATTACCAGCAGCGAGCTATAGCTCGCACTGAGGCGAGCTCTCGCTCGAACCTGCTACAGGCCATTGCGGGCATCCGAGCTCTAGCTCGGTCTTGCACGACTCACCAATTTGCATGCTGCATCTTTCTCTCGTTAGCTCCTTGCACACTCACTTGGTAAAACTCCGATTTGCATCACTAGAATTGCAAAAACTCCAACAAAAATAGTCATGCTGATAGCATAAGTTGAATTAGTAATGCAACAACTAAGTCTTGAAAGTTGAAATAGAAAGCATATCTTGGTCTTATTTAATGATGGATCCTTCGATGGACCAACCCTTCTCCCTTTCAAAGTCGACCAAACGTTCAATAGAGCTTGAGTTGAAAGTCCAGAATATTTATCTTCTATGTATGTTAGATCTATTGGTAGTAAAAGTGGAGCTTCAGAGTTCTTCTTTTGAAAATTATTTTAACAAAGTAAACAATACTAAGTAAGTATTTAGGTAAAAGATTTTTAATTAAAAGATACAAGTGCATTTGGTTCATTGCCTTACATTTACCTTATCAAGTTTCATAATTTAGGAAAAATATGATGTATTGTTCTAGTGGTTCTATGCTAAGCTATGATGAATTGGTGATTGATGAACATTCTCATTTATATGAAAGGGAAAAAAACTGAAAGAGTAACTTCATGACTTTTAAAGAAGGGGAAAATCTTCTTTCACTTTTGCATGAGGGAGCTCCAGTTTATCACGTTGGTAAACAAATTTCGTTTATCAAGTGGCAAAAAATGTACAGTTAGCATGAAATTTCATAATTATTTTAACAACTATGGCCCCATAATTAATACAATGTTATTGATTTATTTACAGTTTTTCCATTTAATGAGATGATAAACTTGTATTTCTCCTTTTGTACCCATAAATTGTTCTTCCTTTGTAAATGGTTCCCTCACACTCTCTAGGGTTTATCTTATTGATTTCCTTCTAGGGTTTTTCCCTTGGGAGAGTTTTTGTTAACCTCTATTGCTAGGTGTTTTTTAGTTACTTGTTTTTAGGCTCGAGTGATGCCTCGAGTTACTGCATTAATTCCATATTAAAATCCTTATTTATATTTAAATGTATTAGAATGACATATAATATATAGCTTAGTGGCTAATACTTAAGTTTTTAAACTTAAGGTTGTGGGTTCAAGTCTTGTATAATCCACATTTATAAGCACGTGAAATGAAATACCCCCTTCGTTTTTTTATTTGCATCACTTCCCTTTTATAGATGTGGTTTTTTTTTTTGCATCACTTCTACATATAGTAACTTTATACTATATTTTATTATTTCTCTCTTACTTTAAACCCTACTCAAATAATTTATTATTTCTCTCTCTTATGGTCCCCACTACTCTCTCTCACATACTTTCACTTTCATGATCTCCACATTACTTTTACTATAATAAATTATTCATCCACTCATATTATTGTATTATACCAAATTCACTTTTAAAACTCCGCGCATTTACAAGTAATGCAAATAAAATAAAATAATATAAAAAAATTAAAAAATAAAAAACCGAAAAGAGTAATCGATTAATCCGGCAGGGACGCCTCATAGCATGTAGACTTGTTTATAAACACCTTTTAATAACATATATAGGATAGATATAGATTGTAACAACAACAAGATTGATAACACACAAGTATTCTATGTACCTTTACCTTTGTCGTCCAAGGGAGTGTAGAAAAGGATACACCTAAAAAAAATCCAAACACAAGCCCAAAAAAAGTAGTAAGAACAAGCCTCAACGTCTCATTTGGTTTTCTTACTTGAACTCTGTAACAAAGCAACAACACAAAAGTTAATAGCTTAATAATTGCAATTAAATTAGCTTTCACAAATAAAAAAAGTTACATGAATCATCAAACCTGCGCAAAATACTTTTCATTTTTCTTATAAGAAGTGTAAATTATAGAATTGTAATTATACAATCCTTGACCCTCCCAGAAATATTTGCATGCTCATCCACCTTCAGCCGCTGTAATTCAAAAGGAAACCACTGTGACACATTCTTACATATCATTCATTATACTGTACATAGTTAGGATACAAATTTTTATTATGATGTGTAACATTTTAAGTTTCACTTTTGCTCATGCATCATAAATATAATTTGTACCACACTTTGATTTAACTTTTGCAAGTTTAATTTGACCAATAATATTGTTTTTTTAGTACAAATTTGATACGTTAATTATTATTTAAAACTTTGAAATTTTTTACATCTCATAAATAATAACCTCAAAGTTGCAGATACCAATTAACAGACAATGCAAACAATGGTAAAATTTAGCTCAAGAAATTGAGAGTTTTTTTAGCCTCTATTATGTATCATACAATGCAAACAATGGTAAAAATTAGCTCAAATTATGTAAATATTGCAAAAACAAAAGTGTAGCAATTGTTATAAACAGAAGAATTTATTGCCTTTGTTGTTTTTTTTTAAGTGCCCAAGTTTGACCGACACTTATATTAACACAGAAATTAACCAATAATATTTTTAATTATCAATAGGTATAAGTTATCAGAAAAATTTATTATTTCAAGTTTGTGATTATGTCGATTCTAACAAGTATGGACTACTCACGTAGACTTGTTTAATCTCTATTATGCAATATAAAGCACTAGCAATAGTCGAGTATGTGAATAGTGCATTAGTAAGAATGAGACAATAAAAAATATGAATGGAGGAGTAATTAAAGCCCTAAAGGTGTCAAAAATTGACTCCATCCCACCAAACCTGATTTCACTTGATAATGACCTGATTCAGATTTTGACTTGCATGGCTACAACAATTTAGCATCTCTTAAACCCAACCTGACTACACCCAATCAGATCCAACCAAATCTATTTTACCAAATCGATATCTCCATGAGTAACATTGTAAGATGAATCCACAAATGATAGCAATGTAGAAAAGATTATATCACATTGGAAGTACCACTAATGCTCAATTTTGAATTACCAAATAAGCTGATTGCCATTCATAACAAAAATGTTGCATGAAGCCTTTTTACATAAGTCTTGCACTCTTGCGCTAGCTTGTTATTACAAAGGGGTTAGATTTGACAAGCATGTCGTTATTCTTAAACATTTTAAAATTTCCACATGTTATTTGCCTAAACATGAAACATTACAAAGTTGTTTCAAGATAGATTTCAATATCACATGGGATAAATTTTATACAAATTAACGGTGAAAATAAAATAAATCATTAAATGATAGACTTTTTTTTTTATTTTTTTTATATATTTTTTTTTCCAATAGCACAATCATAACCAAACCTTTTACGACAAAATACATAAATATATAACAATCAAATCTAATATATTATATAAATAAAGTAGGCATTTTTGGAGAGTATTGGGAGCGCCACATAAGAAATATACTTATTCGACCAATAAGAATAAAGATTTGTATTTTATTTTTGAATTAAAAAATTATTTCCTCACCTAGATAAAAGTAACGAATTAGATTTGATATATCTAAAATTTTAATGCCACGTAGATTATAATCCACGAATTAAATTATTTTAATGAAAAAATAAAGTAAAAATATAGGAAAAGAAAAATTTATTAATTCAATACTACGAATATAAGAAATAAAAAAAATATACTAAGAAATATTTAAATGATAAACGCTTATAATAAAGTTTGATACCTATCATTATAAGATAAACATTGATAGTATTTATGATAAGAAATACAAATTGTTCGTTAATTATAATTAAATTAAAATTTATGATACCTACCATTATAAATTGACACATCATACGACACAAACAAAATTTCGTATTAATAAAAAAAACCCCATCAAGCGAATTTTGTGTTAGTAATTTTGTGTTAGTAATTTTGTGTGTATTTTAGGTCATCAATGGCCGGGTAATTTTTAGCTTAATTTTTAAAATCCTATGTTTAAATTAGTATTTCTAATTACTACTTACATTGTATTAATTTTGGGATACTCAACGATTATATGTTTATGTTTTATTTACTAAATGTTTTTTACATGCAGATCTGACACATCATACGACACAAATAAAATTTCGTATCAATACAAAACCCATCAAGCGAATTTTGAGTTAGTTTTAGGTCATCGATGTCCGATAATTTTTAAAATCTTATGTTTAAATTTATACTTGTAATTATTAGTTACATTGTATTTATTAAGGATACTTAACGATTATTTTTTTAGGTAATGGCATACAATTAGATGTTGTATACTTAATATATAGATGGCTTTGGTTATTTTTGGAGATGATGAAAAAATTTCAATGCATAGATTTGATTTTATATCACAACAATTTTTCATTTATTGGTAAATATATTAATTTATTTTATATAAATGTAAGGATTTAATTTATATCAATTTCAATTTGGCTAACATTTCACGGTTCAATTTATCCATTGATGTAGTAGGTTGGTTGTGGACGAGGTTGGTGATTCTATCGAAATAAAAGATTTTATATAACGAAAAAATTATCATATTTACAATTTATTTATATTTAATAAATTCATTATAATTTATATTAAAAAAAATATTAAACTTTTGTAATTTTGTCTGAAATTATTATATATAATAAATCAAATAATTAAAAATCTTAGATAAAAAAACCGTGCATTGCACGGGCTTCCATCTAATAACAATGAAAAAAGGGCTTATGAATCTCATCGGATGAATCAATTACTTTAAATTTAAATTAACATAATTACCTTTTTGGTTTTGGATTGATTCAACGAGAAACAAAAAGAGGCTTCAAGGTAAAAGAGTAGAGATATCTATTTTTGCTCTTTATTTTTTATTTGTTAAATCAATGTTACCCAAAAAAAAGATGAATGAATTATTAGTACTATAATACACCCTGCCACCCTGGAGGCAAAGAATAGGGAGGTTGAGAGGATACCGGAAAGTTTTTATTTTTATATTTTCTTTTTTCTTTCCATTTATTTATTTTTAAATAATGTTCACTAGTTTAGTCCCGTGCGTTGTATGGATTAAATTGCTATTATTTGTTTAAAATGGTTGTCAATGTTCTTTACTAGAAAAATGTGTAATCATAATCTCATTAATTAATTTTGAAAGAAATATTGTTCTTTTTTTTGTAAGTCTTGAAACTTAGAAGAAAATAAATAGTTAAAAATAAAAATTGTGTCAAAAATAGTTTAGGCGGGAAAATTTTTCATGAGAAGTTGACATGTGTCTCTTAACAATGTCACCATGTTTGGTTTTAGAAATAGTTAATAGAAATGTTGTATGACTCGATTAAACACTAGTAGAAAAAAGGAAATGCGCACCGGTTCAAAATCGGCTTTTCGCACCGGTTTTGAACCGGTTTAGATTTGAGGGATGGCAAAAAAGTGAGATTATTCGCACCGGTTCAGAACTAGTGCGAATAATAGTTATTAGGTTAACCGGTGCGAATAATGCCTAAAAAATTTTAAAAAAAAATTGTTTTTTGCATTTTTTCACCTATATGACCACACACAGTTGTATATAATCATATTATACCTAAAACACATATCTTTTTATTAATAACTTGTAGTTTTACACTTTTCATAAAAATAAATAAAAAATTACAAATTTAGAATGACCAAAATAGCATTATAGCAGCAGCCCAGTAGTAGAGCAGCAGTAGCTGTAGAGCAGAATAAATACCTATAGAAAGAAAACAATGAACTAGTTAGTTGATTATTCTAAACCTTTGAATTATCTCGAAGATTATTATAGTTTTCCCCACACTTTAATTTAACACTAACAAGTCAGTACTTTCCTTGACGAAACTAGATTCTTGCTGATATGTAATCCACAAAAATTTCACAATTTACCAAGCTTAAAAAACCAAAGACAATAATCTGTATAACCTGAAATGAAACAATGATAATAAGGATAAAAAATTAGTTGAGCCAAAAACCCCAAAGCTAGACATGCTTGTGCTGTTTATTTATTTATTTATTTTTTAAAATCAATCCACCCCTAAAGTATCAAACAAACTAAAACAACACGTAAAAGTATGCCTAATTGATAAGGATAAAGATATAGAAAATTGTACTTTCAACCATTTCATTCTGAGATACATATGACAAGTCTGTGATGAAGATTAAAATAGGAAGTGATTAATTACCCATTGCCCCTTCTAATCATTCACATTCTAATCATATAAATAGCATAAACAATAATCAAATTCACAATAAAGCCAAATTTATATAATTTACTAAACTAAACAAGAAGACTAAAATAGGAACTAAAACAAAGGAAACAAAGAGCAACTCTAAAAATTCATCCTAAAACCACAAAACCTCAATTAACACACCAAGAACAAAGAGCAATCAATTATTATACAAATCAATCCACCAACTTTATATAATCAAATTAATTTCACCATGTATGAAATTAGTTTAACACCAACAGAGAGCCAACATTGGCTTAGCTACCTTGACAGATTAGTTAGGCTATCTTTGATATCAAACTCTTATGAGTATGGTATGTTCGATGGTTTCAAATTTAATGTGTTGTTGTTACAAAATTAGTTTTCTTTTTTTGAACTATCATAGTCCAAGAAATATTATTAGACAGGCCAAACATAAAACAAGTAATTTTCAGTAAAGGCTATACCCATTTCAAAGATAGCATCAACATCAAAACAGGGCGCTTTCATCCCTTGTGGTAGTGCCACTGCCACTTCACTAAAGTTACAATTTATCCATGATGACACATATTTTAAATTAACAAGTATTTCATGTATAGTATAATAGATTTTTACATACATGCTACATCAAAAGAGAGTTACTGACCAGGATCCATGGAGTGGGGGTGTTTGAGCTTAGGTACATATTACAATCAAGGAAACCATCTCAAACAAAACTTCCAAATTATGTGGGTTATACTTGATACATATCAAAGGATGAAACAAGATAAACCTATAGATAATTCAACTTATATGCTTTACAGAGATCTCTTCCAAAGCTCTCCCTAAGCCCCCGGCCCCCGCCTTAGCTAGAGTAATCTAAGAAATGTTGAAAGGACTATTATCTTCCTTCATAAGTCAATGTTTTAGTAGCATCTTTTTGACATGACTAACTATTTATCATAGAACATATAACATTCATACACTCTACAACCATACACACAAGGTGATTAACCATCAAATACTAGGTGTGACTCCATATATACTAGTAGCGGATGTTAAAATATTGGGAGCTAATAAAATTAAGCAAAAAAAAAAACAATCAATTAACAACATGTTCACCACATTCATCGAGCTCATCACATCAAAACCACAACTAATCCGAGCAGCAAAATCATCAATACAACCAAAACAATCAAAAATCACATCTTCATCACTACAACCACAATCAAACAATACCCTAATTTCAAATCAAAATTAAACACCAAATCTCAACCAAATAAAAAAATTAACCTCGTCAAATCAAACAAGGGGTAGATCTGGACTCATGTTCATCACGAGAAAGAGGGGATTTGGAAACGACTAACGATGAGGCGGCGGGACGTAGTGAAGAGGAGAAATCAAAGCATCGACCACTGTCACCATAATAAAAAAAAACAAAAAAGTATTTAATCATATCACCATTAAATTCAAACAAAATTTCAATTGTTCATCATTAATCACAAAAAAAGTATTTAAAAATCAAAAACCCTAGATTTCAAATCGAAGAGCACATACCTTCATGAAGAGATCAACCACCACTGCAAAGATTCGGCGCCGGTGAAGAAATAGACCCGTCACCATCGCCGTCGCAATGGTTAATGTGAGGGTAAATGAAAGAGATAAAAAGATAGTGAGCTGAGAGGAGATTGAATGCGAGGTGGAATAAATAAAAGATATAGAGCTGGGAGGAGAGTGCGCCGGCGGGGTGGAATGGACGGCGGTACGGTGGAGAGAGGAAAGAGAGAGAGAAGAGAGAGAAATAACGGGAGATTGAGGAAAGAGAAAGAAAGAAGAGGAGAAAGAGAAAGAAAATCGAGGGGCAGGTTTTTTTTTTACATTCGCATCGGTTTAAACCGGTGCAATTAACTCAATTTTGCACCGGTTTTGTTTGAACCGATGCGATTACTCTTTAATTAACTCCCGCCTTGTTTTTTTTGCACCGATTTTTAATAATCGTTGTTCATTTCTGGGTGCCTATTTCTGTTTTTTCTACTAGTGAAAGATTCATAAATTTCACCAAGAAGTAAGAAAATGAAATAGCAATGTGTTAGACACATTCAATGTAATCAATTTTGTAAAATGATATATTTTCCATATTCATACTAGGAAAATAATACCTTTAGAATTATTTGTGTTTGGGATATGATTTGCTAATAATGTTAATGTATTTTAGTGAATCATATGTCAGATTGATTAATACGAAATATTAAACTTTTACTCTAAACTTTCGTGGATCAATTTATTATTTTTATTGAAGTTACTAACGAATGGATCAATTTATTATTTTTATTGAAGTTACTAACAATTTATTCATGATGTAATATTTAAAATTCCACATTCAAAGTGAGTATATGACTTTCTTGATTTTATTTACTCTAATATTTTTATTGCTTTAATTACTATTATCATGCTTAGGGTTTGTTTTTAATTAATTTTTTTGGTGTTTAGAGAGCTACAAGGGCGGGGGTGAGAATCGATCCTAGGATCTCCTGGAATCGGGATGGAATCTCTAACCACTTGAGCTATCCCTCACTCTCTTACTTATTAATATTATGTTTAGGCGCTATATTAATCATGCCTAGGGTCTTATTAATAATTGCGTAGTGTCATGTTTAGGATGATTTAATTCGTTCCTTAATTATATCAAGTTGATTCCTATATTTATTCATGCTTATTTAATGTACTCTAATTGTTGTTATCACCAATTGCATGTTTTCATCAAGGCTTGTATTTGAAAATCCCGCCTAATAAGATAATTTGGACAACCAGTTTAGGGTCCCATTAATATTATTGCTTCATCGAAGTGATCACAATAATTAGATTTTTGTAGGCATTAAAATATCAACCTACTTAGATTAATTATTTTGGATCTGAAAGGAATGGTGTCCTTCCAACAAGTGTATTATTCTGCTAGAGGGTTCATAATTATCAGGAAGCTAATTCTTCAGTGAGATCAAGTGATCGGAATGCCTGGGTGGAGGCCGCTCCGATATGTAATATTAGTGAACAATTAATATTACAACTTTATGCGTGCGTGCGTGCCTTCGCATGGCACAACACCACCGCAGCATGCGAGCTTGCATACCTAGGTGCTATGCAAGGCCTCGCATTGGTAGGCGTGCAGCATGCCTCGCATAGCTAAGCGCTTGCGTGTGCGTGCCTTCGCATGGCAGCACCAAGCAGCAGCACGCTGTGCTCGCTTGCGTGTGCGTGCCTTCGCATGGCAGCACCAAGCAACAGCAGCACGTTGTGCTTGCTTGCGGTGTGGGAGCCTTCGCATGGCAGCACCAAGCAAGCAGCAGCAGCGAGCTAGGGCTTCGCCTAACACAGCAGCATGCGTGGCTCGCTAGCAGCACGCATGCGCTGGCTGGGCTATGCGTGCTTGCTGTGCTGGGCTGGCTGTGCTAGCTGGCCAGCAAGGCTGGCAGCCAGCTCACCATGGCGTTGATGTCGGTTTAAGGGGAGTGGGGACCAAGGCTTAGAGCCATCCCCTGGGGAGCAAGGCAATGGTCCCCCCATGGTTATGATCCTCACCTAACCTCTCCTCTCTTCATGCCACTTGTTGATTGCATTGTTTTGTAATTTATTTTTTATTTAAATAAATTAGATGAAAAATGCAACTATCCCACATTGATCATGAATGGGAGTACAAGTTGCATTTCCCTATAAATACCTCATGATTGGGTATTTGGAAATCAACTTGAGTGGAACTCAAAAAGGCATCTCTTATTATTGAGAAAACCTTTAAGTTCGTAAAACTCTAGTTTTATACTTGGTCAAGTCTCGACTAACCCTCGAGACGAAGATCGTTCGGGTCGGGTCGTGGGTACGAGCCGTTGGAGGCCGTCACGCTTGTGAGGCTTTAAGCTTCGAAGTAAGAGCTCGGTTTACGAGCAAAGCACGTTTCAAGGGTATTACTTCTTTATCCCTTCTCTTAATTATTGTTTAATTATGTTTATGCATGATTTATTGCTTTAATTATTGGGGCGGGTCTTGCGCAGGTTTCTCTTCCGCGTAGCGTTGGACGCTACTAAACCCAAAAGCTGTATCGGAGCCGCGCTCTTTTTAATTATTGCAATTTGTAATTAATTAAGGTGATTTAAAATGGATTTAAATTTCTGGTTATGCTTTCTAATTGGATAAGAAGCTTGTTTTAATTAATTTTAAAACTCGTATTTTTTTAATTTTGGCTGTCGAACCCAGATTTCGACTCAAAAATAGTGATTTTTGGGTGGAATCGATGTTCTAAATCGTTTCTGAATCTTTTAGGAATGTTCAGAAGCCAAAATCTTCCCTGAAATATGTTTTTCGAGAGGTTTTTCGTTTTTGACGAAAAATTTTAAATCTTTATGCCTTGATTAATTTAAGCAGGGTAGAATAAATGCATTGTTGCATCCCTAATCTACAACAATTTTAAACCCTTTTAAGCATGGTTATAAAGTCATAATGTGTGCTTAAGTTGGTATGTTCAATTTCTCACATAAACTTGTTATTTCACAATCATGAAAATCAATTGCATTAAAGTTTCTTGTATATTAAAAATCCAATCTTTGAGTGTTTAAATGGTTGGAACATTGATTCTAAATTCCATGGTTGAACAAGTTTTGGATTTAATCATTATTGTGTTGATTAAAGTCCTTAAAGTTCAAGTGCTTGTGATTAAATTTTGATTAATTTTCATATTGGAAGATGTAATTTAGTTATTTTACACAAGTTAAAAGTTGGAAAATATTTCATTGGACGATTGGTTTTTTTTTCCAACTCCCTATTTTGTCAAAACTCATCGTTAATTTACATTTAAGTTAAATTAATTATGGGTGTAGCCCTTCAATTTTAAAGCATCAAGAAAGACCTAAATTATTTCAAAAGGTGATTTTGGATGATTTAGGCTTGTGTGCCATTAAAATTTAATTTAATTAAGTTGGACTTATTTTAATTTCATTCTGCCTTAAATTGATTCTAAAATAAATTCAAGATTAATTTTATATCACACGTAAATCGGGATTAAAATCCCAAAAAATGGCACGCAAATCGAGGCAAAAACACCTAAGCGTCACCAAGGCTAACCGGGCTGCCTAGCAGCCAACATGTGGCTGCCTATGGTGCGCACAAAAGGGGTGTGCCTTGAGGTGCTGCTGTATGTGGAGAGGGGCTATTGTGTGGCATGGTTGTTGTGTGCTGGCTGATGGCTGGGTGCATGGCCTAAGGCTGCTGGAGTGCTTGTGCGTGCTGCTGGGCAGCGAGGCAGCAAGCGCCAGCCAGCTAGCCCACTACTGCCAGCGCCAGCGAGCAGCTAGCATGCGTAGCGTGCTGCTGGTGCGAGCAAGCAAGGTGTTCTGCGCTAGGCCAGCATGCTAGCACCCAACACCAGACGCAACGCATGGGCTGCCTAACAGCCATGGTGCGCAGCCCTCGTGTTTTGAGGGTGGGCTGTTTTGCTTAAGTTTTGGGCTATTATTTTTGCAAAATTTTGTCGTTTTAAATTTAATTTAATTTTTTTTAACGAGGTTAGACCTCGATTATTCCGGCTCTTGCAAAATTTTAATTTTGACAAAATTTGGGTTAACCGGCTTAATTAATTAGATTAATTAAGGTGGATGAGGAATTTAGTGGGAGCTTGAGTAATTTCATGAACAAATTGTGCCTTAAGAAACATAATATGTTAAACAACTTTGTCTAGTTTTAATTAAGCATGTTAATCGGATTAACCACCCAAGTTAGTTACTAGTTTTCGCGTATTGTGGATTATTACTTGTTTTTCATTGTAAAATGCATGGGCCATTCACATATAGTGAATGGATGAATGGAAAATATATTGTTTCACAGGTTTCGTGAAAATGGCAACTAGTGGGGCCCGATTAGAAAATACGGATTGCGTTTCGTTACGTATTTTGTAAATCTAAATACGGTCAGCGTACCGTTGAGTATTTTGTACCTTAATATTTAGATTAATCCTACTTTTAGTTGTTAGTAGTTTTATTTTGGTGAAATTGTCTCAAGACGGTGTTTCCATGAAGACGAGCCAAGATGAAGACCCTTGAAGATTTGAAGATTTCAAGGGGTCATGCTAGTTGCCAAAAGCATCTATTTTTATGCTTTATATATGTGATTTTGCTTTATATATATATTTGAATGCTAGATGCATGTCTAGGATTTCAAAATGTTGCGATGATTAGTTAAGTTCACTTAAATAAACTAACATAGAAACCCTAGGTCCCTAAATTATTGAGCTGAAATTTGTCGTTCCAAGAACAACACTTACCGAACTTGCGCGTACGTGATGGGCTACGCCAAAGCGAGGCATCACTACCTCCCTAGGAATGTAAGGTATACTAGGTATACGAGTTGATCTTGGTTAAGCTCAACGATATCAATAAGGAGTCCTTAGTGTTGGGTTTCGTAATGACCCGACACTACGCGGAAGGAAACCCACCAAGACCCGCCCCTTAATTAAAGCAATTAACAAGCACAATAAACTTAATCAAACAAGATTAAGAACAAGAATTATACCTTTGACGCGTGCTTCGCTCCCAAAGAGCTCTTACTTCAAAATCCCGAAAAGATCGTACTCTCGACCCGACCCGAGCGTCCCAAGTCTTGAAGGTTAGTTAAGACCCGGAAAAAATAACTATGAGTTTTACGAATCAATGGTTTACTCTTTCTTAGAGTTGCCTTTTTAATTCCACTCAAGGTTGTTCTTTTCCCATTACCCAAGCTTGGTATTTATAGGGAAATGAACCCTTGAACTTCATTCCCCAACCAATATGGGAGAATGAATAATTTTGCTAATTAATTTATTTCTAAAATAAATTAATAAATAAATCCAATCACAATGCAACAAGTGTCAAGGGAAGAGAGAGAGTTAGGTGAGGACCAAGGCTTGGGGGGGACCATTGCCTTGATCCCCAAGGCCATGATTTAGTCCCCATACTCAATGCCCAAAACCGGGTCAAGGAAGGCTAGCTGGCTGCCAGCTAGGGCTGCGAGCTAGCATCGCCTTGCTGCCCAGCACCCAGCCAGCCAGCCAGTGCATGCTGCTGTTGGGTTGTGCTACGTGCTGACGCTGGTGCGTGCCAGTGCCATGTGCTGGTGCGTGCTGGCGCTGGTGATATGCCTTGCATCTCTCTCTCGCACCACTGCTAGCATCACTAGCATGCGCCCTGCTAGCGAGCCACTCATGCTGGCCTCTTGCCTCGCCAGCCGTACGCATCACTCTCGCACACCTGCGCGCCACGCATCCAACCCCTCTCGCATGCAATGCCTAGCATGTGTGCTGCTAGCGAGCCACACATGCTTGGATTGACGCTGCTAGATTGCTAGCTCTCCCTCCTACAGCCACATGCATCAGCCTCGTCCTTGCACCATGCACTAAAAATGCACAGGCCTCGGCCAAGCACCACGCACCACGCAAGCGCCAATTCCTAGCACTAGTTGTGCTTGGTGCGTGTGGTCCTTCCATGCGCCCAGCATGGTGCTGTGCTTTGTGCGAGGGCATGCGATGGTGCCTAGCACCCTAGAACGCATCCTGCAATGCAGTTCCATGCAAAGGCACGCATGTGCGTAAGCATGCTGGTTATGATGGTGTGCTATGGTGCGCATAGCACTTGCGATGGGCTGCGATGGGTTGCTAGGTGCGCCTGGTGCGCCTATTTCTTGCGATAGGCTGCCAGGCCGCGCCTAGGCTGCGATAGTGCCTAGTACACCCTGGTGCGCCTAGCACACACATGGTGCGCCTAGGCTTGCGATGAGCTAGCCTAGCCTAGCTACGACTACGCTCATACTTGTTGCTTGTGATTTTGCGACGCTCGGTCTCGACGCCCTAGGCTCGATTTCCGACGTCTGTATTCCTAAAACTTTGTGGACTTATTAAATCCTTTCGGATTAATTCGTCGTCTTGGATCGGTGATTCGATTGGGTTCGACCCGAAGGGTTCAGTTAAGATTAAGCTGTAACATCAATTGCACATTGATATTACTGATCGGAAGCGGCCTCCACCTAGGCATTCCGATCACTTGACCTTACTGAAGAATTAGCTCCGCAATAATTCTGAACCCTCTATCGGAAGAATACACTTGTTGGAAGGACACCATTCCTTTCAATCTCCCACTTGTCCTTCCGGACAAGTGTGCATACAGTGTATAGCTCATTTCCTATGTCACTTAATGTATCTTCGTGAACTATAAGGTAAGATTCTTTGTCATCCTTATTACGTTCAGAAGTGTTTCTCGATCTCCGATTTCGACTGTCAATAAGCAGCTGATTTCTAAAATCCATCTGAGCACGACCATGAATTTTCACAGTCTCCCTCTTCGAGCGGCTTTGTAAACAACAAAACATTTTCCCTATTGTTAGTAGGGGACAATCCCAGTTTTGTATTGTAAGTTCTTTTTACTAAGAGGACATAGTCTCCTGAGTGTTCCCGTTATAATCCCTAGATACGGCAGACGTTTGGAAACATCAAAGAGTCTAGTACTCAAACAAGAAAACTTCACAGTACTCATGGTCGGAGGAAACAAGTTCCGATAGTCATAATGAGAAATGTACTTATGACAAAATTTAAATTTTCTTAATGTACTCTCATAGGTCTTATCCAGTACAGTTCCAAATTGTGCCTGTGCAAATGATTTATGATCGTCACGTCCTTGCAGCACAAGAAACGGTGTTGTAAATCATACGACACACTAATCTTTGGCGGTCATCAATCATCCATCTGTTAGATGACCTCGATTAGGGATAATTTTCGATTTAAATATTCAATGTTCACTTAACAGGTGTTTCTTTATCCAAGACATGGTCTTGATACCCTGTTTTAAATATTTTCGTAAATCGAATGGACTCCATTATTTAATTCTAAACCATAATTAAATAGTAATGGAGTGAATGATAATTTTGCACAAAAATTAGTTACTCCATTAATGAATGGTTTTAATATAGTGTCTTACATGAAATATCCTATTTAATTAAAACACATGTACAGGGAATTTCAAAGCCAGTCTCCAACATGCTTGATTCCCATTGCCTCAATATGCTTGTTGTGTTTCACTTGAGGCAGCGGTTTAGTCAAAGGATCGGCTACATTATCATCCATGCCAATCTTACAAATTCTGATTTCACCTTCAGATTTCCATTCCCTTATCATGTGAAATCGCCTTTGCACGTGCTTGACCTTCTGGTGCTCTCTTGGCTCCCTGGCCTGAGCGATAGCTCCATTGTTATCACAATAGAGGTCTATCGGCCCCTTGATTGAGGGTACAACACCAAGTTTGCTAATGAACTTGCGAATCCAAACAGCTTCCTTGGCAGCTTCTAAAGCGGCCAAGTACTCGGCTTCAGTTGTAGAGTCTGCAGTGGTGCTCTGCTTGGCACTCTTCCAGCTAAACGCTCCTCCATTCAGACAGAATATGAACCCCGACTGTGACTTGAAGTCGTCTCTGTCAGTTTGGAAGCTAGCGTCGGTGTAACCTTCAACAATTAGTTCTTTGTGGCCTCCATACACCAGGAATTTATCCTTGTTCCTTTTCAGGTACTTAAGGATGTTCTTGGCCGCAGTCCAATGCGCCTCTCCTGGGTTCGATTGGTATCGACTCGTTGCACTCAGGGCATACGATACATCAGGCCTTATACACATCATTGCATACATGATCGATCCGATTAGCGAAGCATATGGGATCTGATTCTTTCTTGCTCAACAGGTTTCTGTGGACACTGTTTCTTGCTGAGAGTTACGCCATGGGACATGGGTAAATGCCCTCTTTTGGCATTCTCCATGTTGAATCGAGCCAGTACCTTATCAATGTAAGTACTCTGGCCTAATCCAATCATCCTCTTAGATCTATTTCTGTAGATCTTGATGCCCAATATGTATTGTGCCTCTCCTAAGTCCTTCATTGAAAAGCACTTTCCCAACCAGCCCTTTACGGACTCCAACAATTTTGTGCTGTTTCCAATGAGAAGTATGTCATCGACATATAGGATTAGGAATGCAATATCACTCCCACTGACCTTCTTGTATACACAAGACTCATCTGGATTCTTGATAAAACCAAAATTGCTAATGGCTTCATCAAATTGCAGATTCCAACTTCTGCTGGCTTGCTTTAGTCCATAAATGGACTTCTTCAGCTTGCAAACCTTTCCAGCGTTGCCTGGATCGATAAAACCTTCTGGCTGTGTCATATACACAGTTTCTTCCAAAATTCCATTAAGGAAGGCAGTTTTGACATCCATTTTCCATATTTCATTATCGTAATATGCAGCAATCACTAGGATGATCCGGACGGATTTTAGCATTGCAACTGGTGAAAAAGTTTCATCACAGTCAATCCCGTGGACTTGTCTATAACCTATTGTCACCAGTCTAGCTTTGTATATTGATACATTTCCATCCTTGTCTGTCTTCACTTTGAAGATCCATTTGCAACCAATGGGTGTATAACCCTCGGGCAAATTCACCAAGTCCCAGACTTGATTTTCAGACATGGAGTCCATCTCGGATTTCATGGCCTCTTCCCATTTTGCAGAGTCGGGGCTCGTCATAGCTTGCTTGTATGTAGCCGGCTCATCACCATCCATGACTAGGATGTCTTGATCATCGGTTAAGACGATACCGAGGTATCTGTCTGGTTGAGTACTTTGCCGTTGCGACCTACAAAGGGTAATCGGTTGAGCATTTACATTGTCTGTTTGATTCTGACCAATCTTCTTAGATGCTTCCAAAGTATCTAGATTGTCAGTTTTGTCAGGTTGACATTGTTGCTCGTCCTCTCGAACTTCGTCGAGTTTGATTTTCCTCCCACTTGTCATTTTGGAAAGGTGATCCTTCTCTAAAAAGACACCATCACGAGCAACAAAAACTTTGTTCTCGGATTTATTGTAGAAGTAATACTCTTTGGTTTCTTTTGGATATCCCACAAAGAAACACTAATCCGATTTGGGGTGAAGTTTGTCCGAAATTAATCGATTGACATATGCTTCGCATCCCCAAATCTTGAGAAAAGACAACCTAGGAGGTTTCTTAGTCCATAATTCATATGGAGTCTTTTCAACAGCTTTTGACGGAGCTCTATTCAGTGTTAGTGCTGCAGTTTGTAGCACATGTCCCCAGAAAGAGATAGGGAGTTCACTAAGACCTATCATTGATCGAACCATGTCTAACAGGGTCCGATTCCTCCGTTCGGACACTCCGTTCCATTGAGGAGTTCCGGGTTGTGTCAACTCTGAAAGAATGCCATTTTCTTTCAAGTGATCGTCGAATTCATGGCTCAAATATTCGCCACCTCGATCCGATCGAAGTGCTTTAATTTTCTTGCCAAGTTGATTTTCAATTTCTTTCTGAAATTCTTTGAATTTCTCAAAGGATTCAGATTTATTCGACATTAAGTAGACATAGCCATATCTACTATAATCGTCGGTGAAAGTGATGAAATATCGGTAACCTTGTCTTGCGGGTGTGCTCATTGGTCCACATACATCCGTGTGTATTAGACCTTATAAGTCACTTGCCCTTTCTCCCAACTTGGAGAATGGCTGTTTTATCATCTTGCCTAATAAGCATCCTTCGCAATTTTCAAACGACTCTAAGTCGAATGAGTCAAGAACACCTTCTTGAAGAAGTTTCTTGATGCGTTTGATGTTAATATGGCCAAGACAACAATGCCACAAGTAGGTTTGATTCGACTCGATGGTCTTAGCTAGTGGTATCAATTTTTGTCTAATCATATGTAAAAACATGCAATTTAATTGAACATAAATTTGTAAGACAAACTTGAAACTATTATTTGTCAAAGTCTTACACTTAAAATTCCTAGGTGTCCAACACCGTGGATCATAATATGTTCAAAAGGCATGGTGAAAAACTAGAATTAGTTTAATTGCATGTCATAGACAAAATAGTGCATGCAAGCACGACCGAAAAACCATCTTCGTCGTCTTCTTGCTCTTGCACCAACACTTGATAAGCTTCTCACTTGGTCCCTGAAAAGGCAACATTAAGTGAGTCATACTTGGTATCTAATACCTATGATAAGCTTAATTTACAAGTGTTAAGGAAGATACCTGAGGCGGATGCTCCATTCCTCTCCTCCTCTTCCCGAAAAAGCTTGCATTCTCTCTTAAAGTGGCCTTGCCCGCCACAGTAGAAGCAACGCATCTTAGCCTTAACCTTGAGATCCCTCCTTCTTGATGGTCTTTTGGTTGCCCCAAATGAGTTGCTCCGGTGAAGTAGCTTCACAACATTCTTCAAAGAATGTGTCTCCTTTGATTCAAAAATATATGCCTTTAGCGCATCATATCCTGAGTGGAGTGAAGTGAGCAAAATATGACCAGCCATTCCATCTTCTAGTGGAATTCTGAGGAGTTCCATGTGCTTGAAGAGCTTAGTCATTCTTGCCACATGGGGTCGGAGGGGCATACCCGGTCTCAACTTAGTGTTGCAGAATGTAGACCAAAGATGGTACCTCTCTTTCGCAAGACAACCTTGATCCGATGGCTTTACATTCATGTCCGTAAGTGACCTAGTCACTTCAAACAAGAGTCCATCATTGTTGTCGTTGAAACTCTTAGAGAATCTCACACCGACAACATCCCTTAGTCCTCCAAGGAACAAGTCCGGGAAAGAGAATAGAAGTTTTTCTTTCCATTCTTCCGGGATGGAGTTAGCCATGAGTTGTGACACTAATTTGCAGTCTTTCGACCATGCACAATAAGTTTCGTCACTCAAGAGGGTCTTGGAACAGAGGGTTGGGAGGGAAGTATCCAGAACATACTCTTTGGAACAACTCCGGAGAGTTCTCCTGAGTTCTTATTCCCATTCATCAAGGTTAGTTAAGTTAAGCTTGATAACTAACTTTTCGGGGAGTGTCGGGCACAATTGGTTGTTGTTTGAGTTACTTGCAGTCATTGTTCTACAATTGAAAGAATTTGAAGTGAAAAACCATTCATACATCAATAAGTTGAAATTTAAAACGTTCATGCACATATTCAATATTATTGAGCATTTTATCCACGCATTTAAAATTTTCCCTCATGGGCGAGAATAACATGAATCCGAGATCCCAAAGATCAAGAAATGGTTAAGCATGCTTTAGCTTGTCTTAATCATTAAATATCTTAAGGTAAGCAATCCAATTGCTAATAGCTCCAAGCTACTCTCGGTTTGATAAAATGTCTCATCTAATGCATTCTTGACATTTTATCTCTTTTGCCACGACATCTAAGGACTCCTTACTGATATCGTTAAGCTTAACCAAGACAACTTGTATACCTAGTATACCTTACATTCCTAGGGAAGTAGTAATGCCTCGCTTTGGCGTAATCCATCACGTACGCGCATTAGTTCGGTAAGTGTTGTTCTTGGAATGGAAAATTTTAGCTCAATATTATTAAGGGACTTAGGGTTTCTATGTTGGTTGATTTAAGTGAACTTAATTAATCGTCGCAACATAATAGAAATCCTAGACATGCATCTAGCAATCATATATAATAACAATATATAAGGCATAAAATTAGATGCATTTGGAAACTAGCATGACCCCTTGAAATCTTCAATTTCCATGGGTCTTCATCTTGGCTTGTCTTCGTCGAAACGCCGTCTTGAGACATCTTGGCCAAAATGAAATAAAAGAAGCTAGCTAGAACGACTAAGATTAATCTAATAGTACAAAAATACTTAACGGTTCGCAGACCGTATTTAGATTTACAAAAATACATAACGGAACGCAGTTCGTATTTTCTATCCTAGTCGGGCCCCACTAGTTGCCATTTTCAAAGAACCTGTTTTGAAAACAATCTTCCATTCACCCATTCACTATTTGTGAATGGCCCATGCAATTTTACGAAATACATAATTAAACACGCAAAACTAGTAACTAACTTAGGTGGTTAATCCAATTAACGCGCCTAATTAAAACTAGTCAAAGTGGTTTAATCCATTATTTCTAATTGCAAAATGCTAACGCACTTAATTCAGCTCCCACTAAATTCCGCATCCGTACTTAATTAATCCGATTAATTAAGTCGGCATAACCCATAATTTGTCTAAATTTTGCAAAACCTAATACCGAGGTTCTAACCTCTTTAAAATAGTTATTAAAATATTTTAAAACGGGATAATCGCAAAATTACATAGCTCATGCGTCAAAACGACCCACATACAAAACCGGATGCCTAGCATCAATGCTGCAGCAGTGCAGTGCTTAGGCGCAAGCATCTGGCCCAGCAAGCCTTGATGTGCCTGCTAGCCCTAGCACGCACAGCGCTTCGCATGCTGGCATGCGAGTGTGGGCGCTGGGAGGTGTGGCTGGCTGCCTCGCGCTGCTTGGCAGCATATGCGAGCAGTGCCCAGCAGCCACGCTCCACATTGCAGCGCATCATATGTGCACTACTGGCTCCCCACACACAGCAGCCACACAACGAGGCAGGGCCAGCACCATGTGCACCAAGGCAGCCACATGTGGGCTGCGATACCAACCCGGCTAGCCTAGGTGTTGCTTGGGTGCCTTTTGCCTCGATTTGTGTGCTTTTGACTCGGGATTTTAATCCCGATATTTGTGTGTTAAAAATTAATTCTAAATTTATTTTAGAACCAATTTGGAGCAAAATAAAATAACAAGTCTATCTTAAAAAAAATAATAATAGTGCACAAGCCTAAATTATGCAAGAATGATTCTTTGAATTAATTTTAGGTCTAACTTGACGCAACCATATTGAATGAGCTATGCCCTTAATTAATTTTGCCAATATGCAAATTAATAATGGATTTGACAAATGGGAGTTGGAAAAATAAATTAACCATCCAATGATAAAAAAAATTTCCAACTTTCATACTTGTGTAAAATACCAAGATTACATCTTCCAATATGAAGATTAATCAAATTTTACTCACAAGCATTTGAACTTCATGGATTTTAATCATCCAAAATGAAAAAAACCAAACTTTGTTCAAAATGGAATTTAGGGTTAGAGTTCCAATCATTTAAACCTTTAAAGATTAGAACTTTAACATACTTGGGAACTTAAAATTACAAGTTCACATCAAGTTTTCACATTTTATTGCAATTTATTTGCAAAATTTGTGAAAAACAAGTTTATGTGAAAAATTGGTATATCAACTTAAGCACTAATAAAAACTCCATTATTATACTCAATACCAGTGCAATGAGCTGGTGCGTGCTGACGCTGGTGCTATGCCTCGCATCTTTCTCTTGCACCACTGCTAGCATGGCCAGCATGCGCGCTGGTAGCGAGCCACGCATGCTGGCCTCTTGCCTCGCCAGCCATACGCATCACTCTCGCACACCATGCGCGCCACGCATCCAGCCCCTCTCGCACGCAATGCCTAGCATGTGTGCTGCTAGCGAGCCACGCATGCTTGGCTTGATGCTGCTAGATTGCTAGCTCTCCCTCGCACAGCCACATGCATCAGCCTCGGCCTTGCACCATGCACTACGCATGCACAGGCCTCGGCCAAGCACCACGCACCACGCATGCGCCAATGCCTAGCACTAGTTGTGCTTGGTGCGTCTGGTCCTGCCATGCGCCCAGCATGGTGCTGTGCTTTGTGCGAGGGCATGCAATGGTGCATAGCACCCTAACACGCATCCTGCGATGCAGTGCCATGCGAAGGCACGCAAATGCGCAGGCATGCTGGTTGTGATGGTGTGCTATGGTGCGCATAGCACTTGCGATGGGCTGCGATGGGTTGCTAGGTGTGCCTAGTGCGCCTATTACTTGCGATAGGCTGCCAGGCCGCGCCTAGGCTGCGATAGTGCCGAGTACACCATGGTGCGCCTAGCACACACATGGTGCGTCTAGGCTTGCGATGAGCTAGCCTAGCCTAGCTACGGCTACGCTCATACTTGTTGCTTGTGATTTTGCGACGCTCGGTCTCGATGCCCTAGGCTCGATTTTTGACGTCTGTATTCGTAAAACTCTGCTGACTCATTAATCCTTTCAGATTAATTCGTCGTCTCGGATCGGTGATTCGATTGGGTTCGACCCGAAGGGTTCAGTTAAGATTAAGCTGTAACATCAATTGCACATTGATATTACTGATCGAAAGCGGCCTCCACCTAGGCATTCCGATCACTTGACCTTACTAAAGAATTAGCTCCGTAATAATTCTGAACCCTCTATCGGAAGAATACACTTGTTGGAAGGACACCATTCCTTTCACTTAGATGTCGTGGAAAAAGAGATTAAATGTCAAGGAAGCATTAGATTCGACGTTTTATTAAACCAAGAGTAGCTTAGAGCTATTAGCAATTGGATTGCTTACCCTAAAATATTAAGATTTTTGGGATCTCGGAATCATTTTATTCTAGCCAAAAGGGACAAATTATTAATGCGTGGATAAAATGCTCAATAAGATTGAAAATTTGCATGAACACTTTTAAATTTCAAACTTATTGATTATATGACTGGTTTTTCATTTCAAATTCATTCAATTATAAAACCATGTCTGTAAGTAACTCAAACAACCAGTTTTCATTACGCTCAATTCTTGACAAAGAGAAATTGAGTGGCCAAATTTTCTCGATTGGCAAAGGAATTTGCGTATTGTTCTCATGCAAGAGCAAAAGGAATACGTCCTTGATGAGGAAATGCCCGACACTCCCAATGAGGAGGTCACTCAGGCTGCCCTTAATCGATGGCAAAGTGCCAATCGGGATATCAAATGCATCATGTTGGCCATTATGTCTCCGGACCTTCAAAAGACTTTCTTTGAAAAGGAGACGGCTTTTGAGATCATTTATGAGCTTCAGAATATGTTTCAAGAGCAGGCCCAAACTGAAAGTTTCGAAACCCACAGGCAAATACTTTAGAGCAAGCTCAAGAAAGGAAAGCCGGTAAGCCCGCATGTTCTTAAAATGATTGGATTGTTTGAGAACATGGAAAAGCTAGATGTTGGGTATTCAACCAAGATGGTAATTGACATCATTTTCCACTCGCTATGATCAGTTCAAAATGAACTACAATATGCACAGCATGGAGAAAACACTCATCGAGCTTCATTGTATGTTGAAGCAAGCCGAGCAAACCCTCAAAGATGAGGGAAAGCATGATATGCTCATGGTGAGAAAGGGTAAGCCATTTAAGCGCTCGGGAAAGAAGAAGAGCTTTAAAGGGAAAAAGAAGAATTTTCCGCCTAAGTCAAACATTGCCAAGAGCAACAAGGACAAAAAGGTAGCCTCTTCCAAATCCGACTCCGAATGTTTCTACTGCAAGAGAAGGGACATTGGAAACAGGACTGCCTCAAATTCAAGGAAGATAAGAAGAACGACACCGTTGCTTCTTCATCAGGTATTTTTGTTATAGAATTAAACTTCGCTAGCAAAACATCATGGGTATTAGATACCGGATGTGGCTCACACCTTTGTTCCAATGCTCAGGGACTAAGGATAAATAGGAGGCTAGAGAAGGGAGAGGTCAAGCTTCGGGTCGGCAATGGAGCAAAGATGTCTGATGTCTCCGTTGGAACTCTCAGTTTGTCTTTGCCCTCTGGGCTTATTTTAGAACTTGACAATTGCTGTCACGTTCCTAAAGTTACCAAAAACATTATTTCAATTTCGGCGTTGGATGCCAAGGGTTTTAAATTTCGAATTACGAACAATAGTTGTTCATTTTATTTCGATAATGTTTTATATGGTAAGGCATACTCAGAAAATGGTCTTTATGTGCTTTCTCTTGACAAACAAGTTTATAACATTAATGATACCGCCAAAAGGGCTAAGACCATCGAGTCGAATCTAACCTACTTGTGGCATTTTCATCTTGGCCGTATTCACATCAAACACATCAAGAAACTTCTACAAGAAGGTGTTCTTGACTCATTCGACTTGGAGTCGTTTGAAAATTGCGAAGGATGTCTATTAGGCAAGATGATAAAGCAGCCATTCTCCAAGTTGGGAGAAAGGGCAAGTGACTTATTGGGTCTAATACATACGGACGTATGTGGACCAATGAGTACACCTGCAAGGCAAGGTTATCGATATTTCATTACCTTCACTGACGACTATAGTAGATATGGCTATGTCTACCTTATGTCGAATAAATCTGAATCCTTTGAGTAATTCAAAGAATTTCAGAGTGAAGTTGAGAATCAAATTGGCAAGAAGATTAAAGCACTTCGATCGGATCGAGGTGGCGAATATTTGAGCCATGAATTCGACGATCACTTGAAAGAAAATGGTATTCTTTCAGTGTTGACACCTCCTAGAACTCCTCAATGGAACGGAGTATCCGAAAGGAGAAATTTAACCCTGTTAGGCATGGTTCTATCAATGATGGGTCTTAGTGAACTTCCTATATTTTTTTGGGGACATGCGTTACTAACTGCGGCACTAACACTGAACCTTGCTCCGTCAAAAGCTGTCGAAAAGCCTCCATATGAATTATGGACTAAGAAACCTCCAATGTTGTCTTTTCTTAAGATTAGGGGTTGCGAAGCATATGTCAAGCGATTAATTTCTGACAAGCTTCACCAAAAATTAGACAAGTGTTTCTTTTTGGGCTACCCAAAAGAAACCAAAGGGGTATTACTTCTACAATAAATTTGATTACAAAGTGTTTGTTGCTCGTTATGGTGTCTTTTTGGAGAAGGAACACCTTTCCAAAATGACAAGTGGGAGGAAAATCGAACTCAACGAAGTTCGAGAGGACGAGCAACAATGTTAACCTGATAAAACTGAAAATCAAAATGCTTTAGAAGCAATTGATAAGATTGGTCAGAATCAAACAGACAATGTAAATGCTCAACCTATTACCCTTCGTAGGTCGCAACGGCCAAGATCTCAACCATACAGATACCTCGGTATTGTCTTAAATGAAGATTAGGACATCCTAGACATGGATGGAGATGTGCCAGCGACATACAAACAAGCTATGACGAGCCACGACTCTACTAAATGGCAAGAGGCCATGAAATCGGAGATGGACTCCATGTCTGAAAATTAAGTCTGGGACTTGGTAAATTTGCCCGAAGGTCCGAAGGTTACACACCCATCGGTTGCAAATGGATTTTCAAATTGAAAATAGAGAAATATGGAAATGTATCAATATACAAAGCGAGATTGGTGGCAAATGGTTACAGGCAAATCCACGGGATTGATTATGATGAAACCTTTTCGCCAGTCGCAATGCTTAAGTCCGTCCGGATCATCCTAACGATTGTTGCATATTACGATTATGAAATATGGCAAATGGATGACAAAACCGCCTTCCTTAATGGGATTTTGGAAGAAACTGTGTATATGACACATCCAGAAGGTTTTATTGATCCAAGTAACGCTAGAAAGGTATGCAAGCTTAAGAAGTCCATTTATGGACTGAAACTGGTAAGCAGAAGATGGAATCTGCGATTTGATGAAGCCATTAGTAAATTTAGTTTTATCAAGAATCCAGATGACTCTTGTGTTTACAAGAAGGTCAGTGGGAGTGACATCCCATTCCTAGTCCTATATGTCGATGACATATTGCTCATTGGAAACAGCAAAAAATTATTAGAGTGTCCATAGACACCTGCTGGTCAGGAAAGAATGAATCAGATTCCATATGCTTTGCTAATTGGATCAATCATGTATGCCATGATATGTACTAGGCCTGATGTATCGTACACCTTAAGTGCTATGAGCCGATACCAATCATACCCAGGAGAGGTGCATTTGACTGCGGCCAAGAATATCCTAAAGTACCTAAAAAGGAACAAGGATAAATTCCTGGTCTATGGTGGCCACAAAGATTTGATTGTTGAGGGTTACACCGACGCTAGCTTCCAGAATGACAGAGATGACTTAAAGTCACAGTCAGGGTACATATTTTTCCTAAATGGAGGAGCGTTTAGTTGGAAGAGTGCCAAGCAAAGCACCATTGCAGATTTTGCAACTAAAGCCGAATACTTGGCAACTTCGGAAGAAGCTACGGAGGCAGTTTGGATTCGTAAGTTTGTCAATGAACCTGGTGTTGTACCCACCATCAAGGGTCCAATAGATATCTATTGTGACAAAAATGGAGCTATTACTTAGGCCAGAGAGCCAAGAGAGCACCAGAAGGTCAAACATGTCCAAAGGCGATTTCACATGATAAGGGAATGGAAATCCAAAGGTGAAATCAGAATTTGTAAGATCGGAACAGATGACAATGTAGCCGATCCTTTGACTAAACGTTTGCCTCAAGTGAAGCACAACAAACACGACGAGGCAATGGGAATCAAGCACGTTGGAGATTGGCTATGAATTCCCTGTACATGTGTTTTAATTAAACTAGATGTCTTAATGTAAAACACTATGTTGAAACCATTCATTTATGGAGTAATCAATTTTATGCAAAAATTTACTATTCACTCCATTGCTATTTAATTGTGGTTTAGAATTAAATAATGAGTCCATTTGATTTCTGAGAATATTCAAAATAGGGTATCAAGACCATGTCTTGGATAAAGAAACACTTGTTAAGTGAACATTGAATATTTAAATCAAAAATTATCCCTAATCGAGGTCATTTAATTGATTGACGATTAATGACCACTGGAGATTAGTGTGTGGTATGATTTACAGCACTGTTTCTTGTGCTGTAAGGACATAGTAGTCATAAGTCATTTGCATAGGTGCTAGTTTGGAACTGCACCGGATCGACCTATGAGAGTAATTTAAGATATTTATGAACGTCATAAGTACATTTCTCGTTATAGCTATCAGAACCTGTTTCCTCAACCAGGAGTATTTTGAAATTCTCTTGTTTGAGTACTAGTCTCTTTGATGTTGTCAAACGTCCGCCGTAACTGGGGATTATAACGGGAACACTCGGGAGATTAGGTCCTCTTAGTAAGGGAGGCTTACAATACAAGAATAGGAATGTCCCCCTATTAACAATAAGGAATATGTCTTTGTTGTTTACAAGGCCGCTCGAAGAGCGAGACTGTGAAAGTGCATGGCCGTGCTCAGATAAATTTTAGAAATCATCTACTTATTGACAGTCAAACTCGAAGATCGAGAAACACTTCTGGACGTAATAAGGATGACAAAGATTATTACCTTATAGTTCATGAAGAGACATTAAGCGACATAGGAAATAGGCTATACACTATATGCACACTTGTCCGGAAAGACAAGTGGGAGATTAAAAGGAATGGTGTCCTTCAAACCAGTGTATTATTCTGATAGAGGGTTCATAATTATTAGGAAGCTAATTCTTCAGTGAGATCAAGTGATCGGAATGCCTGGGTGGAGGCCGCTTCCGATCTGTAATATTAGTGAACAATTAATATTGCAGCTTTGTCTGGACTGAACCCTTCGGGTCGAACCTAAACAAAATGCCGATCCGAACCAACGAATCAATCCGAAGGATTTGATTAGTCACTAGAGTATTACGAACACAAACGTCGGATATCGAGCCTAGGACGTCGAGACCGAGCGTAACAAAATCAACAAGCAACAAGTTCGAGCAAAGCCATAGCATTGCATTGGCTTAGCCATGTGGTTTCTAGGCTAGCTCGAGCTAGCACAACACTATGGTGTGCATGCGTGCGTGCCTTTGCATGGCAGCACCATCACAACACCATGGTGTGCATGCGTGTGTGCCTTCGCATGGCAGCACCATCGCAGCACCATAGTGTGCGTGTGTCCGTGCCTTCGCATGGCACAGCACCACCGCACCATGCGAGCTTATGTGCCTAGGTGCTATCGCAAGGCCTCGCAATACTAGGCGCACAGCATGCCTCGCATAGCTAGGCACTTGCGTGTGCGTGCCTTCGCATGGCAGCACCAAGCAGTAGCAGCACGCTGTGCTCGCTTGCGTGTGCGTACCTTCGCATGGCAGCACCAAGCAACAGCAGCACGTTGTGCTTGCTTGCGGTGTGCGTGCCTTCGCATGGCAACACCAAGTAAGCAGCAGCAGCGAGCTAGGGCCTCGCCTAGCACAGCAGCATACGTGGCTCGCTAGCAGCACGCATGCACTAGCTGGGCTATGCGTGCTTGTTGTGCTTGGCTGGCTGTGCTAGCTGGCCAGCAAGGCTGGCAGCCAGCTCACCATGGCATTGATGCCGGTTTAAGGGGAGTGGGGACCAAGGCTTAGAGCCATGTCTTGGGGAGCAAGGCAATGGTCCCCCCATGGTTATGGTCCTCACCTAACCTCTCCTCTCCTCATGCCAGTTGTTGAATATTGATTGCATTGTTTTATAATTTATTTTTGATTTAAATAAATTAGATGAAAAATGCAACTATCCCACATTGATCATGAATGGGAGTGCAAGTTGCATTTCCGTATAAATACCCTATGATAAGGCATTTGGAAATCAACTTGAGTGGAACTCAAAAAGGCATCTCTTATTATTGAGAAAACCCTTAAGTTCGTAAAACTCTAGTTTTATACTTGGTCAAGTCTCTACTAACCCTTGAGACAAAGATCGTTTGGGTCGGGTCGTGGGTACGAGCAGTTGGAGGCTGTCACGCTTGTGAGGCTTTAAGCTTCGAAGTAAGAGCTCGGTTTACGAGCGAAGCACGCTTCAAGGGTATTACTTCTTTATCCCTTCTCTTAATTATTGTTTAATTATGTTTATGCATGATTTATTGCTTTAATTATTAGGGCGGGTCTTGGGCAGGTTTCTCTTCCGCGTAGCGTTGGATGCTACGAAACCCAACAGGAGCAAATTGAATTTTGTGTATGTTGGGGTGCAAAACACATGTCATTGTAAGAATCAAGTAGAGGCTAATACAGGCGAAATTGACTTACCGACTTAATTTTGTACCATCATCCCCAAATGTCTAGTTCTGGTTTAGGTTCACTATGGAGTTAGAAATCTCATGCAATGTACGGGTGCTTATGAAACAAGACAAGTTGCAGGCTACTTGAGCTCGACTCGGTCAAAACTCGACTTGAATAAGTTCGGCTCGAGCTTGAGATTGACTCAAAATGTTAATTATGAGTCGAGTCGAGTAGCTCATTATTCAACTCGAAAACTCGTGAGAAGCTTGAAACCTTTACACAATATTATATTATTTAATGAAGATAAAAGTATTTTAATTTATAAGCATTTTTTTTTTACAATAGTAATGAATTAATATAGAATATTTATGTAATCATATTATCATATGTATATTATTCAAAATACAAAATTATAGAGAAGGAAGCGATGTTACACTAAATAACGTCGGGGGTTCTATTAAGAGGAATCAAATAGCAAGCTACACAAGATCAACTTGGTTAAAGCTTGACTAGTTTTATATGGGTAAAGGCATCATGTCATTTACAGTAGGTCTTTCCTTTTATCTCATCTGGACTCCTAGCTTTGTGCCTCCCTACAATTTCAATCTTCTTATGACTCACTAACTAATTAAAGTTCTCACCACATCTTTTTATGTCAAAAGTGTACATTCTGTTTTGATCAGTCATTAGATCTTTCTTATGTGAATATTTTTTATTAGTTAGGAGTAGACACTTGAATAAGGGACCCTGCACAAACTTAATGATCGCTGCTTCATACACCTCATCTTCTTGATAACACTCTTCTACAAACCTTGCATAATATTTATATAAGTCTAAACTTTCTTTTAAACATCACTTATGTTTTGGGTAAAAATACCCAGGCCACGTGGCCTAATTAGAGGGTGACACATGTCACCTTAAGAGAGGTTCAAAATGAACCAATCCTTAGCTGACACATGGCACTTTCAATCAGTGGGGAAAAAGACAGTCTTTAGGGTCTAATTCCCAAGAAAAGTCGCAAAACAGCACAGCCCCTGAAATCTAGGTCAAAATGACCTAGATAGAGGCACATTTACCAATGACCCTATAAATAGGGAGATTTGCCCCACTTTGGGGACACACACATTCAATTTACACAACACAATCAATTCTCTTACATAAGAGAAAAACACTTGTTCTCGGAATCCGAGAAGATCTCACTTTACTTTCCGCACCTTTTTACATTCTTCGACCAGTTCTAACTTGATAGTCGGAGGCGGAGCTCCCACCACCCGAAGTCTCCGTTATTTTTCAGGTACAGACTCCCAGAATACTAACTTAGTGACGTAACTCTCCTGAGGCACATAGCAAACCCCGAAACATTTGGTGCCGTCTGTGGGGAGTGTGTACCGCCTCCTAATGAGAAACGGTCTACGGCCTAAGCTGAGGTCTATTCGGACCATGATTGTGATGACAACATTGAAGTTGAAACGTATGTGGCCGCTGATGGGTCACTCAGGACAAGACGCACCCATCCAAGGAAAGAAGGGAACGGGGCAATGATCAAGCTGGTCCAAGTAAATCATCCGGACAGCCGTCTGGACAACACCAGGCGGTGAAAGGCACAACCCCAATCACTCGAGATGAACTCATGAAATTCATGACATTTTTCAAGGGGGAGATAAAGGACCTGATCAACAAGAGGACGGCTGGCTCCAACAGGGGTCAGTTGGCCAAGAAGCCTTCTCTCTCTGAGAAGAACAAGCTAGTTAGGGACCGAGAGCCCACTCCGCATCCTAAATCTAAGGAGGGGAAGCGGCCCTTGATTGATATTTCCAAGATCCGATTCCCTGAGACGGGGAAGAGGAAGGTCATCCGGTATGTTTAGCCGAATGGCTCAAAGAAGACGTACTCTGATGCCTGGTTCCTAATCGAGCAGAAGAGAAACCAGCAACTGTTTGAGTCGTCTTCAACGTCGAGTTACCCAAACAGCTTCCAGAATACCTCGATGAGGTATTCTCAATGTGTATGAGAGAGTTAGTTAGGCGATTCGTCCATTTACACTGGCCCTCAGATAATCTATTCGGCCCCGTATGTGCCTCAGCATCCATACATGCCATATGGACAACCTTAGATGCAACCGGCCCTCTTTGGAGGTCAGGCGGCACAAAATGTCCAACCTTTTGGACTGGCAGCTCCGTCTGCTAAAACTTGGGGAACAACCTTCTGCGTTCTCCAAGGAAATAACCGAGGCGGCATAGCCGGCCAAGGTTAAGAATGTCATGGTGGGTACTTATGATGGTATTACCAACCCTGAAGACCACCTCATGGACTACACCAACCTCTTGTACTTGCAGGGGTTGGATGACGCCACCTGGTGCCAATGATTCCCGGTTACATTAAAAGGCATCGCCTAACAATGGTTCGACAACTTGCCAGTCGGCTGCATCAATAGCTTTAAGATGCTTGCGTTCTTGTTTGCTTCTAACTTCTCTATGAATATCCGTACCAAGAAAACAAGTCTTGACTAGGGTGCAGTGCTGCAGGGGGATAGAGAAAGGTTGTCGTCATATGTCAGGTGGTTCAATTTGGTGAAAATCTAGATTCAAGGGTTGTCTGACGATGTGGCTTATACATACTTTTTCAAGGGTCTGAAGGACGAGTCAACTTTTAAGTTCGACCTCGTCAGAAAGAGAGTTGCCACCTTCCAACAAGCGCTAATGGAGGCGGAAGCCTATATACATGCGACCGAGCACTACTCCATCATCAAGCAGCCGGAATCCAAGAAGTTTGCCAAAAAAGGGAGCTAGCAAGCTCAGCCGGCTAAGAAGCTGAAGAGGGTAAGAAGAAAAAAGAGATATGGGTGGTTGACGACTCTGATTAGCCATCTTAGAAGAAAAGGAAAGAGTTTAAACCTTACGTCCCAAAGTACGAGTTTAACAAAGACTGCTACTCCATCCTCATGGAGATAAAGGATCAGGTGACCACAAAGAAGCCCGCTACTATAAAAGGTTCTGCTAAAAATCGGAACAAAAACAAGTACTACCATTTCCGTGAGGATATTAGCCATGACACCAACGACTGCTATAGTCTAAAGCGGCTGTTGGACTGTTTGGCTGATAAGGGGGTGTTGAAGACCTACATCCTAAAGTCTAAGGTGACCCTGAAGACAAACCCCGGGCAGTCGTCCAAAAAGGATGTCCAACCTACTAGTAGTTCGGACACTGACATAAAGCCGATCTACACAATAGCAGGCGGTTTTGGTGGAGGGGGCCTAACCATTAAGGGCACCAAGGACCATGTCAGACGGATGGATGTCAGTTCATTTGATGAGGGCCAGGTGTCTACTAACACCTTCCCTAAGGTCATCATCACTGAAAAGGACAGGGGCAAGGTCCGCCGACCGCATGATAACCCCATTGTCATTGAGTGCAAAGTGGCCAACCAGAGGTCGGTCGGATCCTCATTGACAACAGAAGCTTCTCTGACATCATCAGCTACAAGTGCTTGTCAAATCTAAAGTACAAGCCCCGGGATCAGAAGACAACTAGAGAGTGTTACCTCTCAGACGTCAAGCCCACAGTGGCCGCAACCGGCTAGGGTGAGGAGCCAATAGACCTTGATGATGTCAAGGAAGCTAAGCCTTCTCCACTAGCAGTCGAAAAAAAGAGAAAGGGCGACCAGCTGGTGGCCTTGAAGAAGGAAAAACAATAGCAATCACTGACCGGGGAACGGTCGGATGAACTCTGTCCCCAGTTAGCTGGTGAACACATTGATATTGCTCTAGAAGACACACGTCCAGAGCGTATTGTTAAGGTGGGGACGGTTGCTTTTGCGAATAGACTTGCACAATTTGTTGAAGGAATTCAAAGACACCTTTGCCTTTGAAGTGGAAGAGATGCCAGGCATTAACTTGGATCTAGCTGTCCACAAGCTCGTCGTGGATCCCAAAAAGAATCCGGTTAGGCAAAAGAAAAGAAACCATGGCGAGGAGAGAAGTCGGGCGGCAGCCGCCGAAGTAAAAAATCTGTTAGACGTCGGGTTCAGTCGGTAGTGTCACTTTCCAGATTGGGTTGTGAATGTTGTGCTTGTAAAGAAGTCGAATGGTACCTAGCGCATGTGTGTTGATTACACTGAATTGATCAAGGCATGTCCGAAGGATAGTTATCCACTTTCAATGATCGACAGTCTAGTCGATTCTACAGCTGGACATGCATTGATGAGCTTTATGGACGCCTATTATGGCTTTTACCAGATCCCCTTTTGGAATTTGGTGGTCTGATCTATAGACTAAAGTTTTTTCTTTTTGTTTTAATTATTAGATTAAACAAACAAATTGTTGTTTATGGATGTTTTTTTTGTAAGAAACAATGAAATTATATCAATTGAAATTATTGTCTATTGTATAATTTCACATTAGTGGTTGTACATGTTAATATTATTTTTATATTTTAAAAAATTCAAAAGTTGAATATTTTAGATAATAATAATAATAATAATAATAATAATAATAATAATAATAATAACATAAAGTAGAGAATATAAAGATTAATTATACTACTTTCCATAAGTCAATCACTGTAAGTCTGTGACTTGCGGTCATTGGGAGGAGGGCTGGTACCGTTTAGGAGAGAGAGCTGGGGAGAGTGGAGAAAGACTAAGAGAGAAAGTGTGTGAGATTTTAGGGTTTGGGGGTTTGGTAGAGTTAGACCCGTTCTTTAGAGCTGTTTTGCTCTGCTTTGTTTTGCTGAAATCTGCTCTAGATTAAGAATAATAATTGATAATATCTGTATAATAATAATTAATAATTAATATTTAATAATAATAATAATAATAATAATAATTAATAAGGCACAATAAAAATTATTAATATTTAATAATAATATCAATTAATAATAAATAATAACAATCTAATATATATATATATAAAGTAGGCATTTTCGAGAGCATTCGGCGCGCCACATAAGTAAAGGTATATTTTCGACCAATTAAAAATTAGATTTCTATTTTATTTTGGAACTAAAAAATTCGTTTACCACCTAAACAAAAGTGACGAATGAGATTTAAGAATTTTGCCACGTAAGTAAAAACAACGAATATTGATTTATTAGGATTAAATTTATTTAAAAAACTAAAAATTATCTTTTAAAATAATCATCTTTAGATATGGATTTATATACCTACTATTGTAAGATAAATTTTGATAGTGTTTATGATAAGAAATAAAAATTATTCCTTAATTATAATAAAATCAAAATTTGTGACAATCACCATTATAAATTGACGCATTATATGACACCAACAAAATTTTGTTTCAACAAAACCAAACCAGGAAAATTTTGTGTCATTAATTTTGTGTCAGTTTTATTAGGTCATCAATGGCTAGGTAATTCTTAGCCTAATTTTTAAAACCCATGTTTAAATGTATATTTGTAATTATTGCTTAAATTGTGTTTATTTGGGATACTTAATGATTATATGTTTGTGTTTTGTTTACTGAATTTTGTTTTTACATGCAGATCTTATTTAATTAGAGAATTATATTCGAGTAAAAATCTTTGGAATATCAAAGTACGAGTTTCTTGCCTGATGATCCTATTGGATGAGGAGGTATTATATCTTTATAAATCGTTTACATTTATTAAATCTTTTAATGAACCTTTTAGTTTTTATCAATTAGTTTTATGATTGAAACAAATTTTTTGTGATTTAGGCAGCTTAATTAAGTTATAAAATTTTTAATTTTAGTTACAGGGTGATTACGTTTATGCCTCAATTAAATTCAACTTTGTTCTACAATTTTGTTCAAAATTGATTGAAGGAAAAGTTTAATCCACTAGATACTTTTCAGTCGTTACAAATAAGAAGCAATATCACACGCATTGTCCGCGAGAACAAAATAATGATTCAATTTTCCAAAATACTATTGTTTGGGCGATTGGGGACGACAAAAAAATTCCAATGCATAGATTTAATTTTGTATAATTACAATTTTTAGATTAATTTCACAACAATTATTCACTTTCTAGTAAATATTTTAATTTATTTTATAAGACTATAAAGTTTATTTTTATATAAATTTTATTTTTGCTAACATGTTCTATTTATCCACTTTTATTAGATGGAAGAGATATGGGTGTGAACAAAGTTGGTGATCCTATCGAATTTTTTTTTAATACAAATTTTTTTACATCGAAATATTACATCTAATAAATGTTATTTTTAATTGTCTTATCAAAATATTTATTAGGGGAATAAATTACATAAAATTAATAAAAAAAATTATCCTTAACAAACAATAGCAAAGTAATAAAAAATATTATGAGTATGATCTAATTACAAAAATTATTTTTATGAGATTTTATGTATAAATAACCGTGGGATATTAGGAATTAAATTATTAAAAAAAATAAAAATTATCTTATGAAATTAATGGTTTTATCTAAATACCCGATTAATAAGATGTTTTTTTCATAAAAAAAAATTAAAACTTATAATGCAATAAAAAATTTACCTTCTTTAAACATTTTATGTCTAAAAAATTGAAAAGACAGATAATTTGTTAGAGATCAAGAGATCACAAGAAAATACAAAATGATATATAGATTTAAGAGTTTAATTTCAAGTGTAAAAAGCAACGAATAATGATTTGGGATTTAAATTATTTTAAAAATAAAAAATTATTATCTTTTCACATTAAAGATTCTATCCTAATATGTAATCAATGAAATATCATATTTACAATTTTTTTTTGTTGAAAGATATCATATTATTGTCATATAACTAACAACAACGAATAAAATACAATATAAAAATAAATTAACTCGCATTATAAATTACATTAAAAAAATTATACTTTTGTAGTTGGAAATATCATTTTAATTAAATTATTATTTGTTTTTCTTTTTTTTGTCTGAAATTATTAAATTGTAAAATAAATGAAATAATTATATATAAAAAAAATTAAGGAAAAAAAAAACTTAGAGTATATAGGAAAATATCTTTTCTTGAGATATATTTATGAAAATCGTGCATCGCACGGGATTTCATCTAGTTTATAATATTTAACGATCATAATAATAACACTAATTTTTTTTTAGAGAATAAAAAATACTTAATATTTAATAATAATACTAAATAGTTTTCAAAAAAAAAATAATACTAAATATATAATATTTTCTTATAATAAGAACTAATTAAATAAAAAGAATAAAAAAGCTTCATACAAATCTGAAAATCTGTCATCTTTTTTTTTTTAAATAAGGGAAATTTGTTATGAAATATTGTGTGGATGCACATTATACTCCTTGTATGTTGTATCATTCTAGAATATTCTAGATAGATCTAGGGTTTATATTCTTATCCAACCAAACACTAATTATATTGTATATATATATTTATATATATATATATACCCCTGTCATATAGAATTGAAATATACTGATCGATTCTCTCGCAATCTCTATCATGTTTCTCCTTATTTTATAACACGTTATCAGCACCATAACTCTACCTAGTGGTTCACCAGGATGCGATAATTATCAGTTTGGTCCACCACAACAAGGTAATTATCAGTTTGGTCCTCGCAACATTAAGATAAGTATTTATCGTTTTATTTGCTTATTTATTAACAATCTAAAAGATGATTTATTGATTTCCAATATCTGATTTTTGATATGTCGAATTTATAATGATTTTATTTGGAACAAATTCATGTTCTGCATATGATTGATGTCGTTAAAATTGGTGATGGAATTTATTTGTGGTTGTCACTTACGGTGAGAAGGGTTGTAATTTGTTTCGGAAAGTTAGGTTTATTTTTTGCCGTATACAGTCTATTCAAATAGATAGATCGTTAGGTGGGTTTATTGTTGGGCCTTCATCTTTGGTTAATTTAAGAGCATGTATTCTAATTCTTTTATTTAATGTGTTCTGTTATGCATGGAGGTTGTGCCGCTTAATTAGATGTCGATCGAGTACTCTAATTCTTTTATGGCTTTATGCTAATTTCGAGTAGTTAATGTTTACTCGTTAGTTTCATGCTCTATACACTATTTTAATTTTAATTGCTAATGGCAAATATGTTGTAAAATGCACTCTTGCAAGTATAATAATGATTTGCAATCTTATACGCTAATATGATGGAATGTTAACAATCTTGTATTTTCTCCATTGTTATTTTATTGTAACATTTATTTGGATTTTCTTGTTTTCGGTGATCGTATGTCTTATAGACTTTGCTTTATTTGCACATGATTTTGTCTAATACATTTGATCTTCCTCCAATTACTAATTAAAAAAAAAGGTGTTCTATAAGTGTCTAAAGAAGGATGAGGATTATATATTTATACAGTGAACTCTTGAGGACTTAGCATTTATATTTCTCAAAAGTGAAACATCAAGTTGAATTTGTTATTTTTCATAGTGCTTCACTTCTTGAATTATTTACCTATCAAGGATTAACATTGGCTTTGTTTTTTTTTTTTTTTTTTTTTTTTTTTTTTTTTGGTTAATAATCCTCCTATAATGTGGGGTGAGTGATTAGTTCAGTTTCTTCCAGTGTCTTAATATACTATCGACCCCTTAGAGTGTAACCAAGAGTTTTACTGGTGAGTTTGTGTCTATTTGTGCTACACTTTTAGGCAGACTCTTTTGTTGTTGGGTTAGTTGTTCCTAATGTTGCTTTGTTGGACAACCTTTTGGATCTTTAACTGTATGTATATATTATACTAGTAGATATTCCAATCAACTAATCGTTCATTAAGTAAATGGATAATTATGACACTAAAATTTATCTTTTTCATGTTTCGCCTTCGGATTTTAGGGCTATCACTAATTAGCCTTATCGTATGATTTTTTTTTTTTTGTTTTTTTTTTTTTTTTTGGTTATGTGTATGTCATGTATTCACTATAATAATCTAAAAAGATTTCAATTACTCATGATATGATTTATTATAAATATTTCTATCTAAGCTATTTCTTAAATCATATCATATCTTATAATCCATATTATAGATGACGTGCGTTTGGTATATTGGTATATTAATTAAGTTCACTTCTTAGGAAAGTACATATTGGGTGATAAGTCTATCTAAGCTAGTTTCTCAAGGAGCCTAACGTTGATTAAATTAGTGATTTTGATGAAAATGAATTAAACTTTGTAGAGTAAATTTTTATGGGAATGCAATGAAGTCTTTGACGATAATGTAATATGCCGGTAGTTTATGAGTAAGATTATTTGAATTTGGGTGATACATAATTTCATTGATCAATGAATATTTGTTTACAGATACTTGACGTCGTTATCAAGAATTAAAATTTATGAGTATGATTTGGTTCTTTGATGATAATATTGTTTCTAATTACCCTTATAAGGGAGATTGATAATTTTGCATGATGTCATAACCTTCATTAATTGATGTGTGATTCTATAAACACAATGTCATAAGAAAGAATACACAATTTTTTTTAATACATAGTACTTTGGATATCCAACTCTGGGTTAGAATTGATGATTTAATTTATAGATTATTAGATTTACTCAATCCCAGAAGTAAATGAGAATTTATAAGATTAAAAAGGTAACAAGCTTGTTTTTGTATGGTATACTTTTGATTATAATTCATTTAAAAATTCATTAGAATATCTATTTGAACAAGCCAAAAATAGTGTCATGAGTTCAAGAAACTAATGATGACATTATGAGCAACTTATTTAAAAATATATTTTTATTATGCCCATACTTATAATTGGGCAAGAGTTCCGAGTTTATAAGAATAATTTTATTATGCTTGATACATGCATTACTAAAAGAATTTATGCCTTAAAAGGTGGAATTATTGGATTCATTTCATGCCCCATATGCAAGGATTAGGGAGATTTTATATTTATTCCATTATTTTATGTAATCCTTGCACATAAATAATAAAATATATTGATGGTCAGTTTGGTATATACATTAACTTAAATATCAACTATTTATTTAATAAAAGTGGCCACATGTTAATTAGATATTTTGAAACGATACCATCCTACAGATTGATAAAAATAAATTTCATTGATCATATATATTAGTTGTAAATGCTACAATCAAAATTGATGTCCCAGAAGGACAACATCAATTGCTAATGATCCTATAGCACGCCTGAACCGTGATAGATCAATAGGTTCTAGAGATAATTCAGTATTGTCGAAAAGGAAAGGAACAACTATTGACAATGACAAATTTGAGAGAGTGATAAATCCCATTACATTTTTAGAAGATATCACTTTTAGTAAAATTCATATGTTCCATGATTATATAAAAGACTCCAGAAGAGTATGAAATGACCAACAAGATTAACATGTATCAAGATTATAGTTAAAACTCCAGCAGCGGATAAAATATTAGTTGATTGTCTTGCCAATGGTATAAGGAAACACATGTTGGTGTTCAAATATCACATCATATTCATGGCCATGCATAAAGTAAGTTTAATAAAGTGATCACTAGTGTTGAAAAACTGACTAGAGTTCAAATTTAGAGAAGTGATTGGATGTGATAATTAAATTAGGCCATCCGGGTTAAATAATTAACCGTTATGAAAACCTGAAGTTTCATTTGATAATGTGCTGACACTCTCTCAATGTAAGATATATGAAATGAATTGAATGGCAAGACATAACATTGAGATTGAGATATAATATTTCGTGTTGATGAAAGTTTCAAGAGTTAATTGGTTTTGATTTTTATATATACGAAAGAGTAATAGGTGATCAGAAGTTCACCAATATAATTTATATATTACTGTCAAGTGTTAGGGGACAAGAAGCTCATCAAATACACTATTTGAGTCTTCAAAGATCCAGAAGATCACCACCTAATAAAATTACAAGCAAGCAAGTGATTTACGCTTGTATACCAACTCTTTTAATTGGGGCTATTATATGTCAGCACATAAGAAATAGGAGAAGAAGGAAAAATGTACAACTGCACAACACATGTTTCCCCCTTGACATTGATCTCCAGAAAAGAACATATTATGGAAAATGTAATAACAAATATATATGCAATGTAAAATTAATGAAGAAATGATTCTTCATTGAAATTGTTCTTCAGAAGAGATAAATCTTGCTTAATACAAATATTTTAAGAGATTATTTTTTATTGTGATCCTCCCAATGAAATAAATTTTAATGCAAATTTGTATACTAAGTTGGTATAAAATTAAACGCCTCTATAAATGAGATATTTTACCAACTTAGGGGGAGATGAATTAATAAAAGTTGGAAAAATAAATAAAATAAAATAAATTGATGATCCCTATAACAGTAGTTTGAATGTTACATGCCAACTTTTGTGTATATATTATCAAGATATGTTGCACATTTATGATTTGATTTGTATTCAGTTAAGACTCATGTTGCATAGTGTTGAAGATATTTTGGTCATATTAAATTATGTGTATATATTGAGATAAAATCTTGCCAATTATACTTGAATCACTACACCTGAAGTATAGGTTGTATGACCGGTTCCAAAATAAAGATATGATATGTGGCAAGATAGTGCAGTTAACACTTTTAACAGTATAATAGTATATAAATACCATAGTGTATGAAATACCCCAAATAGAAGTGGTATATATAGATATCTGAGAATTATAATAGATGGCCTATGATATGAAAAATGTTATAATGGTACCAATTGGAGATGTATTCAGATATCATAGTAAATTAGCATGCGAAATTATGTCTTACTGAATTTTATAATACCGGATTACTATGGAGCCGATAAATAATATGCATATACATGATAGAATGAACTAGTGAATAAGGGATTTGAAATATATATGTCCATCTTCATGTCGACATAAAATGATCAAAAGTTTATTATGGACCAGAAGTCCAATGAAATATGGATTATTAAATTCACACTGTACAGTGTCTTGCATCATTTTGAGTTTATGTTCATGTGCATGTGTGAGTCATAGGTTAATGGATTATTTATTGCATATGTAGGAAGTTGTTAGATCCATTATTCATTGTACATTTTGTTTAATATGTTATCATGTTTTCTATATCTCATATTGCATGCATTAGTTTCTTACAATAACTATGGTGTATGTGAATGTTCATTCAAAGTATAGTAAGACATATTTACAACTTTAAACTTTGATGAAAAATTAGAAAGAGATATTTATATTTCAATGGGCTTATAATTGTAATGAAATTATTGATGGCACTGATTTAATTCACGTTTGAATCATGTAAGAAGAGTTCTTGAAGAACTTATATACGACGTATTTAAATATCCATCCCTACAAAGTTTATATCTTGAATATTGCAATTATTATCAAATTCTTGAAAAGTCTATGTAACTACATCATTTACATCTCAACCTGAAGTTTGAGCATGTGAGAGCTAATGAGATTTACTATTTGTATTTGCAAGAGAGATATCATGTCAATTATGAAACATCTAAAGAATATCAATGGAATAATTATGTGTGAGAATGTTTTCTTATGGTCTAGAAGAACCATGATTAGCGTATATAATTACATGTGTTATATTACAATTCATGTGAGATTGAAGAACGACATTAATAATATCAAGTTTTGTCATCAAATTATTATTAATGAATGTTTGATCAAATAATGATCATCAATATTTATTATTAACGACTTCCAGAAGAAGTCATTACCGCATAAGTTTAACCTTTAAATCAACTATTAAACAGAGACTTGAAATAATGATACTAGAGATAAACACATGTATGTTGAAATGAAGACACTCCACATGTTCGCGTGAAGACTTGAAGATGCAATTTCAGTTTAGGAGGATCAAAGATCAACGAGTGATATTTTACTACATATGAGAAGATATCCAACACATTGAATTCATTGCTGCGACACTAGTATATCTTAAGTAATGTATTCATCAAGGGGAGAAAATATGCGCTGCACTCTTTTTCCCTTGACCATGGTTTTGTCCCACATTGGGTTTTCCTGGTAAGGTTTTAAATGAGGCAGCATATCGAGCATATTACGAAGAATGTTGTACTCTTTTTCCTTCATTAGGTTTTTATCCCACAGGGTTTTTCCTAATAAGGTTTTAACGAGGCATAGTCTTCGATAATGGACATCCAAGGGGGAGTGCTATGAAATATTGTGTGAATGCCCATTATACTCCTTGTATGTTGTATCATTCCAGAATATTCTAAATAGATCTACAGTTTATATTCTTATCCAACCAAACCCTAATTATATTGTATATATATATACCCCTGTAATATGGAATTGAAATATACATACTGATCGATTCTCTCACAATCTCTATCATGTTTCTCCTTATTTTATAACAAAACTGGATTATTAATAATTAAATCCAAAAGCTAACTAAAACTGTCCAGTGCATTTAACCAAAATCTTCAACCAATAACTTTGTGGTCAAATGTTGCCAAAAACCAATTCACAATACTATCCCCAATTACCCGTACAATTTTCTTAAAATTGGAAAAAAAAAATAGCAGCAACTTTTTTATATAAAGCAACAGCTACAAAGCGCTGCCAATCAAAGTCTTTGCCTCAGAAGCTGCCGCCGCTTCCCCACCTGCCGCCGGTGCCGACCCGTCGCCGCCTGCCGACCAAGTGCCTTCCCTCCGGCCGCCCTTCCAGCCTAGCGAATTCCGTCGACAGCCCCTACTCAATTTCAGGTAACATATTTCCAAACTCTTGCTACATAAATATTGATGTTAAAGTTATATAGTTTGTATTGTTCATGTTGTTTGAAATTAATTATTTGTTATTCACGAGTCAAATTAAGGAGTTGAATCGAAATTATATGTGTTAACCTGTTGCAATGATTTAAATATATGTTATTTGTTTGGAAAAATTCAACTATTCTATGTGTTTAATCGAAACTTTCCATTATAATAAATTCAATGTGTTTAATTCGAAAATTTCTATGTGTTTAACCGAAAAAATTCCATGGTCTACACCTGAAATAAATACCGTGTCTCCACTGATCCATCATTCCTTCCCTCCGTAGTCCCTTCCCCTATTTGAAAATTTATGTCAATGTCTAGTTTGTTTTAAGGTGCATGTTAGTTATTGATATATGATAAGTGATGATAAAGCTTTAGTTTTAGGACATTTTTATTACCATTTTGGCAATTTGTGCTATAAAAGTCATTTTCTTCTTATATTTCAGTTTCATAAAAATTTCAATGAATGCATATAATGGCTCATAGTTTCACATGTGGTACAAACATATATACGATGTTTAAATGAATGCAAGTATAGTCAAACTAGAACTTTAAAAGGTTCGGCATATAATGAATGAAAATAGTTATCACCTGAAAATAAAGTGGAGCTTAATATTCTAGTTTTTATTCTAGTTTATTTTATTTATTAGCTTAATTGGATTAATTGCTATTTGTTAATCACGTAGTAGTCTGATCAACCACATATTCATACGTGACATGAATCCTAACATATTCCATTTACCTCCTAATTAGCTTTATTTAATTGTAATGAATCTGATTGCCATATATACTTGACATTTTTTGCATGGTAATGTAACTTGTTAATTGGACAACTAACAAGATGGGAAAAATGCATTGGGATAACCGTACCTCAACAAAGTATTTAGAAATTTTAATCCAAGAGAAAGGTACCTGTGGTTATAATAAGTGGAATTGGGCACTTATCGCTAAACAATTAAGTGCATGCATTAATAAGCAAGTTGAATCACGACAAGTTGAAAATCGGTACGCTGTTTTGCAGACGCATAACAAAGCTCATGTTAGATTATCTAAGATAAATGGGTTAGCGCGACACCCCATAACAAACAAAGTTGATATCGAAAAAGAGGAACCAAACTGAAAGATGGCACAAGTTCTTAGCGGTAAGTACCTTACCCTTTTTTTCACTACTTCGATGCTATGGATGAACTATAATGTCTTGTAACTTTCCTATTCAGGACTTTCCAAAATGTGGTTATGCAATAGCTACGAAGGGGTTGGCAAACGCAAACTTGATGGAGCAAATATTTGAAGGAACAACAGCTATAGGGGTCGGCGGATGCTTTTCACCAGGAATGGCAAGGGGTACTTCGTACTTATCAAAGAATGTAGCTGGTCTTTCTTTGAATGATGACAGCGAAGAAGTTGGAGATGACGCTGAAGAGCGTGAAGATGAAAAAGGAACAATAGAAGGTTCAGTGGATAACGAGAACATCGATAGTAATTATGTTGGTATTGATGTCAATGTATCAAGCGCTGCCCAAAGTGTATCTCCTCCAAAGATCGATTGTGCGGAAACAAGTTCGGGGTGGTACTAGTAGTAAATGAAAAAGTGAAGGTAGTATTGATGATTTAGAGCAAAAAAGACGAAAAGCTAGCATTGACAATGTTATTGAATTGTTGGAGAAAAGTGTTGCTACTAATCCTACGGAAATATATGCGAAGGTAGTTCAAATCTAACTAGAATGAATGTTGTTGTGGCATGAGGTCGAGAATACTTCGTTCGTGCAATAAAATTCTTGAAAGATGAGGGGGTTGCGAACATGTTCTTGGCACTTAAGGAAGACGAACACAGGTGGTGGTATTTAGAAGAGACTCTCCCTAACAACTGAGGAAGTTGAACTACGTCTGAATTACATTTGGTTGAACTATTTGTGATTTTAATTCATTTGAACTATGTGTGTTTTTATTTCGGTTGAACTATGTTTTGTCTTTAAGTTCGGTGAACTAGGTGTGTTGTTTTATTATGGTTTTAATTTGGTTTGTCGAGACTTAAAAGTATTTTTTAATGTTTTATTTTAGATTAATTAGATGGGCATCTTGTTTATTGTTTAGGGTTAATACATTGTTCTTATATATCATTATCTTGTTTTGTTTAATGTAGGATGAGAGATGAAAACATTAGACATGCATGCATGATTATTGCATTACATGAACTTCGCGATTCACTAGAAGACAATCCTGATTCAGCGACAATGTTATCAACAAGGCAACCGAGAAAAGAACAAGGGGAAAGTGGAGCTCAATATATGCATAGGTTGTTAACAGAAACTCCTACGGCATGTCAAATTCAATTAAGACTTGATCGAAACATGTTTGTGCAACTAGTGAACTTGATGATTGACAGAGATCTATTACATGACGATAAATATGTGAAATTAGCGGAACAAGTAGGTATATGTCTATATATTTTAGCAAAAGGACTTTCATATCATGATGCTTCTCACAAATTTAAGCATTCTATTTCTACAATATGCAAGTATTATAACGAAGTATTGGAAGCGTTGGTTAATTTATCCTTCAATATCATTAGAACACATCGTGACTCATTGGAGGTGCCTCCAGAGATAGCTAATAGTATAAGATATTGGGCCTTATTTCAAGGTATAACTTCATTAGTTACTGTTTCGGGGTTTTCTGATGTCCTGCGGGAGAGTTACAATTCCGAGACTGGAACCGGACGCCTGTACCTGCAAAACAACGGAGACTCCTGGTGGTGGGAGCTCCGCCTCCAACGGTCAAGTAGTACTTAATTAAGGAGTAATTAATGCGGAAATTAAAGTGATTGGATCTCTCTAGGTGAGAGTGTTTAATGTAGGTAATCTGCTTTGTTAGCGAGATCAGCCGGTAACTCTGGGTGTAATCAATGTGTTTTTTCCGTAATCCCCCTTAATCAGGATTAAGGGAGGTATTTATAACCTTCGGAAACGTGCCAATCCTAGGTTTAGGTTAACCTAGGGCTGATTGGGCTTCCCTCGGAAGTTGGGCCTGGGTGGCCGGTTTCTCCATTAGGCATGGAGTATGCCACGTGTCATGAGATAATAGGTCCAAGGTGGACGAATAAGCGCGTGCCATGTGGCAAGCCCTGACAGTTCCAACTGGGGGACACTTGGCAGGACCTGATTGGCCCACGTGGCGCATTCCGATTGGTAGGAGCAAAATCCCCTAATCATTTGCCCCTCACAGGTGGCACGTGACTGGTCACGTGTTACCTGTGACAGGTGCCGCACTGTAACAGGCGACGGCCTGCTACAGGTGTCAATCGGCGAAAGGCCGAGAGATTTTCCCGCCCAAATTTTGAATTCTGAAAGTGACCCTTCGCCTTCTCACTTCGCCTATATAAGGGAGAGTTGTCTTGAGTCATTTTCACACTTGAGAACTTTGTGAGAGAACATTCGGACCCCTGAACTTGCTCTGACATTTTGGACCTTTTCTGCCTACCGCCTGTTCTGACAAGCCGACTGCACAGGATTTTCAGCACTTCATCAATCGTCACTCGTTCAGGTAACTGTCGGTTCTCTTACTCTTAATTTTCTTTTTATCTTTTGAAATGGCACCACGGAAGCACACGACACGACCTAGGTTAGTGATCAGCCGGTCACCGGGGACGGCTGAATCTAGGACTAGGAGTGCCGCCTGCCCTTTTCCGGACCTATCTTTGCCCTTTATACAAAGTCCGACTGTATCTGTGTCTATGCAGAGCAGGATGGCCAGAACGAAAAAGACTGCTAGGATCTCAAATTCAGACGGCTCCTCCCACAGGGTGCCGATTAGTGAAACATCTGACCAGGCGCCAGATGTGGAAGTGAAACAAGGCGGCCTGAAAGCCGGCAATTCTGAGGGAGGAGTCATAGTGACCTCTTCCCATTTAATAGTTAACAGTTCTGCTCCTTTTCAAAGAGAGGAGGCGGGCCCCTCCGGGAGAGGGGAGAAGTCGTCCTCTTTGGACTCGTCAGAGGACGATTCCGAGTCAAGCTCTTCTGGCCATGCTTCTTTGGACACAGAAGAGAAAAACAGTCGCCTGCAAGAGGCGAGGCTTTCTCACGCAGTTGAGAAGGGGGACAATTGGGCGGAGCCATCCGCCTCTTACCGAGAGCAAAATACCCCCTACTACTGCACGGTACCTCGGGGCCGGATCACAGCCATGCAAGAGAAAATGGAGAGCTTTATTGCAAACCACACCATGGGCCCCGACTTTTTAGTGTTCGTGCCGGATCCAGAAGACACAGTCGTCTGGCCGGCTGGTACCAGTTATGATAGCGCCTGCTTTGGCTGCTACGAGGCGACCATCAAGGCTGGGCTGCGCTTCCCATTACATCCGGCTGTTCAGCGGATCTTGGATGGGTATGAGTTGGGGTTATGGCAGTTAGCCTCAAACTCCTGGGTCAACCTACTCGGCTATGTGGCCGGGTGCGAACTGCACGGGGTGGAGCCAAGCTTCGAGGCTTTCGCCCATATGAACTATCTCAGCCGGACCCCTAAGGCAGGCGGTACCGGCTGGTATCAATTGACAAGCCACAGGGGCTACCTCATGACGAGAGGTAAAGCAAACAAGTGGAAGGACTGGCGGAGCACCTTCCTCATCATTGAGAGTTTAGACACTGAGCTGAACAAGCGCTTCAATAGGTGGAACAGGAATCCGCCCCTTCTTGCAGGCGGCCGTAGCATGCCGCCTGTTCCCCCCAAGGCTAAGAAAGAGATCCTTGATAAAGGACTCTTTAAAGTAGAGTCGAGGGTCGACTCTACTTCAGGGGTACGAGAGCAAGTACCCCTGCACTGCGTCCCGAGCTTCAAATGGCTCTACGACAAGTACTTTTTGGCCGCCTGTGGCCTCAGCAGTTGGTGCTCAAGAGGTAGTCGGCCTGTCGAATACTCTGTTGTTCCATACATTTCTTGTTATGACTTATTAACTTTGCTGTTTGTTTTTGCAGCTGACGCCATGAGCAAAATCACCGCCTCCAAGACTGCGGCGGCCATGTTGCGGGCCTCCATCATGCAACAAGCTTCAACCGACTCCCCCAAGAAGGGGGCACCCTTGGTGAGCTCCGAACCTTTCACCCTCTTTTTGGAGTTGTGTTTATGCATATACTGACTTTTTTCTTCTTTTTTAGACGGGTGCTCCAAGAGCTTCATCTTCCCAACAGCCGGACCCCAAGGCCCGGAGGACGACTGTTGCGAGCTCTCCTGGTTCTGCCAGGAAACATGTGGCGGCTGAGAAACAGCCGGCCACTTCTTCTAAAACTCCAACTGGGCCGCCTAGAAGTATGAAGTTGTCCTTGTAAATTTTAGACTTGCTCCCTTTTTTACTAGGTCTAATCCGTTTGTTTATGCTTGATGCAGCCGGCCCTCAGGAGCCTAACTTGGTAGAGGTGGCCAAGTCTATGATCAGGGCCGTTCCTCCAACTGAAAGGGAGGCGGTCAGGGGTGTCGGCACCCTTGACCTAGACGGGATTGCAGGGGTCCTTGCTGAGGTATACTTAGCATATTTTTGAGTATTTGAATTTCTGGACGCCTGTTTTCTTTTTTGTTTGGAAACTGACGCCTGTTTCTTTTTACTTAGGCCCTGCTCCGAGTGAACGGCCTTCGCAAGCCGCTTGACCGGAAGAACAAAGAGGTAAAAGCTGCAAAAGCTATGGCCGCCTCCAACTGTGATAAGGCAATGTTTCAAATTGCCCAAAATGAAGTTCTGACCATTGATATTCTTTATTATCAGGCGCAGGCTACCGCCGCTGTTCGGGCTCAGTTAGAGGCGGCCCAGAAGAGGAATGGCGAGCTGGAGGCGACCATCACCAATCTCAAGGCCGAGCTGAAACCTCTTCGCCTAAAGATGTACTCATACGAAGCCTTGGAGAAATCCTTGGCCAACGTATAGGAACGCCTGGTGACCCAGGAGAGGAGTCTTACTCAGGAGCTCTCGGAAAAGGCCGAGCAAGAGAAGAAAGAGCTGGTCCGGGAGATGATGGAAGACTCCGCTCAAATCCAGCGCATGACTTGGGGCCGCCTCTTCCCCAATGCCGACTTTGCCTCATGGGAAAAAACGTACCGCTAGTGTTCTGATACATATAATCAAGAGATCCTGGCGGCTGCTGAGGAAGAGGCGTTGGAGGAAGCGTTGGAGGAGGAGGAGCCGGTAGTGGCGCTTGTGCCGCTTGGGGGTAATGCATCAAAAAAGGATGCAGCTGAAGCCGAGTCCAGCAAGAAGAGTGCTGACCAGGCGGCAGCTGCTAATACTGAAGATCTGCCCCCTGCTTAAGCTTTATGTATTCTTTCCACGGCCTGCGTGCCGTTTGTTTTGTATTTACCCGGCCAGGGGGCCGGGGCTTTGAATATTTTGCCGGTCTTTAATGACCGGCTTCTTTTTAATGAATTTTTGTTTTGCTTTAAATTTGTCTAAGTATTGAATATTCTAATATCCAATTGTTCACTAGACCGACTGTTTTACATGGCCGATAGTTGCAGACAGGTACGGATAGTTAGTCACGCCGCCTATGCCCCTGGACGACTGGTTGTCTGTTTCCAGGCTAGACGATCAGTCGGCCATTTAGCCAATCGGTATTCAAACTATTTTTAAAACTGGATCCCCTTTAGGCAGACGGTCCTGTCATTTGTAAATTTAACCAAGTAGGAAAGTTGTCTGACCAAGTAAACATGATTGTTACCTAGTTGCCAAGGAATTGAGTAGTAGAGGTATCAAGCGGCGGGTACCGGTTGTTTCCTTTTATTCGCCAATATTTGTTGGCTTTTAACTCATAATTTGTTAACCTAGCAGGAGTAGTGGTTGAGAGCCCCTGTTTGCTAAAAACAGGCGGACGACTCATACCTTTCAGGCTCGATACTAAGTTTGAGGGAGTGACTATAAGTTAACATATGAGTTACTTAGTCTCCGTCACACTCTAGATTGAGAAGTAGAGGTACCAGGCGGCGGAGGCCGGCTGATCCCCTTGATTCACCAATGTTTGTTGGCTATTAACTCAAGATGTTACCTAGTAGGAATAGGGGTTTGAGTGCCCGTTTGCCAAAAAAACAGGCGGTCTACTCAAACCTTTTAGGTTCCATACCAAGTTTGAGGGAGTGACTATGAGTTAACATTGGAGTTACTCAGTCGCCGTCACTCTTGCTTGAGAAGTAGAGGTACTAGGCGGAGGAGGCCGGCTAGACCCCTTGATTCGCCAATGTTTGTTGGCTATTAACTCAAGAGGTACCTCCTGCATTTATCCCAAGTAATACAGGCGGTCATCTGACTCAGATGTCAACCGCTACCACTGGTTTGGTTAGTGATAGAGTTATCCTTGTCTCAAAAACGGCTACGTGGTTGCCCTTGGGGACAGTCGTATAGGTGCCGTGTAATTAGTTTATAGAGCAATGTTCCACCCAAAAGGGAGCTGCTCTCTGCGACGAATTTCATCCGGAGGGATGCCGCCGGACGCCTGCTATGATGTTGGGACAGGTCGTATTAGTTTTGAAGATTGGATCAGTTGGCTGGGCGCCCGGTCTGATCATTCGGCCTGTGGCCTTGGTAAGTTCTTGGTGAACGTAGGTGCTAAGTAAAAGGAGGGTAGCCGCCTGTTAGGCACAGGGTCGGCCAGGCCCTAATCTTTTTAGCTAAGTATAAGGGGGGTGGCTGTGTGTTTGGAACCAGTCGGCCCTCTTCTATGGAGAGTAGCCGACTATATGTCCAGACGGCATGCCACTATGGTGATAGAGTAAAATACTCAATAGAGAGTAGCCGACTGTAAAGGTACAGACGACATGCCCCTCTGAAGATAGAGTAAAAATACTCAATGGAGAGTAGCCGACTATAGAGGTACAGACGGCATGCCCCCCTTAAGATAGAGTAAAATACTCAATGGAGAGTAGCCGGCTGTAAAGGTACAGACGGAATGCCCCTCTAAAGTAAGAATTTAAACATGGAGAGTAGCCGACTGTTTGTTAGTAGGCGTGCCCCTCTTAGTACAAAATTGAATAGTAAGTATGCAAACTTTTATTAAGTAGCCCTTGACTATTTATATCATTCAAAAGAAATATTTCTTAATATTATCTGCATTCCAAGTTCGAGGCAACGGTTGGCCGTCTGGTGTTTCCAGACGGTAGGTACCGTCCCTGACCTCTTCATAGATTTGGTAGGGTCCTTCCCAGTTGGGAGTTAGTTTGCCAGACTCATTAGCCCTTCCAACTGCTTCCATTTTTCTAAGTACAAAGTCTCCCACTTTGAGTGGACGCCTGTGTACTTTTTTGTTGTATGATCTAGTCATTCTCAGGCGGTAAATTTCATGGCGCAAGACACCATTGCCCCTCCTTTCAGGAAGTGAGTCTAATGCCAGGCGCATGGCTTCCCAGTTTGCCTCTTCGTCATATATCATTACTCGAAGAGTTGGCTCGTAGTGTTCTATTGGAAGAACAGCTTCCGCACCATAAGTTAGGAGGAAAGGAGTTTCTCCAGTCGCCCCTTTTTCAGTCGTCCTAATGGCCCAGAGAACATGTGGTAATTCATCCGCCCATAGGCCGCCTGCTCGTTCAATCTTTTTCTTGAGACCGTCTGAGATGATTTTATTAAAGGCTTCTACCTGGCCGTTTGCTTGTGGACGGCCGACAGATGCAAAGTAGTGTGCAATTCCTTGGTCACCCAACCAGCTTTTGAGAACAGGCGTCTCAAATTGGGGACCATTATAAAAAACCATAGACATGGGAACTCCGAACCGAGTGATGACATTTTTCCAAATGAATGAAATTACATCCTTCGTCTTGATTCCCTTTACAGCCTCCGCCTCTACCCATTTAGTGAAGTAGTCGACGGCAACAAGTATGTACCTCCTTCCGCCTGTAGCAGGCGTATATGGACCAGAATGTCCATGCCCCATTTAGCAAACGGTAGTGGGCTATGAATGGTGGTGAGGTCAGTAGCCGGACGGTGAATTAGCTTGCCAAAACTTTGGCACTTGTCACATTTTTTCACCATCTCCATTGCATCTGCTTCTAAGGTAGGCCAAAAGTAGCCCTGCCGCCTTGCCCGTTGAGCAAGCGTCCTACCGCCTATATGGGAAGCACAGTAACCAGAGTGAAGATCGTCTAGTATCTCTCGTCCCTTTTCTGGAGTAACACACTTTAAGAAAGGTTGAAGGTACCCCCTTTTGTGAAGTTCTCCCTTTATTATTTCAAAACAGGTTGCTCATTTTTTCAGTGCTGCCGCCTGTTGATGATCATCCGGCAGGGTACCGTTTGCTAGATATGCCCTGATTGGATCCATCCAGGTTGAGCTTCTGTCTAGGATTCCAATAGGGTCTTCCTCGATGCTTCTCTTCTCCATTACTTCCCAAAAAACAGTTCGAGGAGTATCAAAGGAGGCGGATGATGCTAATTTTGACAGTGCATCCGCCTGGTTGTTTTCTGATCTCGGCACTTGGATCAGATGGAAATCCTCAAGGGAGCCGACTGCTTGTCGGACCGCCTGTAAATACTTGATCATGGCCGGATGGGTTGCTTCGTATTTGCCATTGTACTGACTCACTATCAATTGTGAATCAGAACAGGCGTCTACTTTTCTTGCCCCTGCCGCCTTGCACATGCGGATCCCGGCTAGTAAAGCTTCATATTCTGCCTCATTGTTTGAGGCCTGAAAACTGAAGCGTAAAGCATACTCGTACCTATCGCCCTCTGGCGACTGACATATGACGCCTGCTCCACAACCATTTGAAGTAGAGCTTCCGTCCACATATACCTTCCAGACTTGGTCTGGAACTTGAGAGTCAGGAGGACGAGTCATCTCAACAATAAAGTCAGCAAAGGCTTGCCCCTTCACTGCTTTTCTAGGCTCGAAAGTAACTTCGAGGCTCTGTATTTCTATGACCCATTTGATCATTCGGCCTGACGACTCCATGATGGTCAGTGGCCGCTTGATAGGTTGGTCTGTATACACGACGACTGCATGTGCCAAAAAGTAGGGCTTCAATTTTTTAACAGCCATGAAGAGTGCAAGACCAAATTTCTCCACTAGGGGATACCTCAACTCGGCATTTTTCAGTACATGACTGACAAAGTAGACCGGGAGCTGACAGCCGTCTCTTTCAGCAAGGAGAACAGCGCTTAACGCATGATCGGAGACGGCCAGGTACATGTAGAGTACTTCTTTGGGCAAAGGGCTGACCAGCCTCGGCAAGGAATGCAAGTGAACTTTCAATTTCTGGAAGGCGGCCTCAGCATCCAGCCCCCATTCAAACCTTGCCTTCTTCTTAATTGCCTGGAAAAAGTATAGGCATTTGTCGCCTGATCAGCTTAGAAATCTTCCCAAGGCCGCCAGACAACCTGTTAACTTCTAAACCTCTCGGATGGTACGAGGCGACTGCATGTCAATGACCGCCTGCACCTTCTCAGGGTTCGCCTCTATTCCTCTCTGATTGATAAGGAATCCGAGAAATTTCCCAGACTCAACCCCAAATACACATTTCTTGGGATTGAGCATGACATGGTGCCGCCTGAGTGTGGCGAAAGTTTCTCGGAGGTCCGACAGATGATATTTCTGAAGTTTAGTCTTGACAATCATATCATCAATGTATGCCTCGACGTTTCTCCCAATCTGATCAAAGAACACAGTGTTTATCATTCGCTGGAAGGTAGCCGGGGCATTCTTAAGACCAAACGGCATGACCGTGTAACAGTATAACCCCTGATCAGTGACGAAGGCCGTCTTCTCCTGATCTTTCTTCCATAAAGGAATTTGATGGATTATCAAAGCATGGCCGGCTGTTGAGTCGACCAGATTATCAATTTTAGGCAGAGGGTAACTGTCTTTGGGGCACGCCTTGTTTAAGTCTGTGTAGTCTACACACATTCGCCAGGTGCCATTCGGCTTTTTAACAAGCACCACATTTGCAACCCAGTCTGGGAAGTAACATTGCCGAATGAACCCTGCGTCAAGTAATTTTTTAACTTCGGCGGCTGCCGCCTGACTTCTGTCGTCGCCATGGTTCCGCTTCTTCTGCCGTACCGGCTTCTTTTTCGGATCCACGGCCAGTTTATGTACCGCCAGATCAGGACTAATGCCTGGCATTTCATGGACTTCGAATGCAAAGATGTTCTTGTATTCTTTCAATAGTTTGTGAAAGTTGTCACCAAGGTCTCTTAGAGTAGTCGTCCAAACTTTGACTGTTCGATCAGGACGTGAGTTGTCTAAGATCAGGTCCGTATGCTCACCAGCCGGCTGAGGGCGGAACTCATCTGACCGCTCCTCTGCCAATGATTGCTATTTTCTTTCTTTTCTTGCGGCCCCTGTCTGGGATGCCTTTCTCTTCTTACCGCCTGCTTCTTGAACAGGCGCACTCTCCTTGACATTGTCAAGGTCTGTTTTTTCACCACTTCACCCAGTGGCCATAACAGTGGGCTTGACATCCGAGAGATAGCACTCTCAGGCCATCCTCTGATCTCCCCTTAGGGAGCCGACTGTTCCATTATCCCTCTCAAACTTGAGCAACATAAGAGATGGGATTATAACAGCCTTGGAATTATTCAGGGTTGGTCGTCCCAGAATCATGTTGTAGGCCGAGAGTTCTTCTACTATCAGGAACCGGACTACCATGTGTCGTCCTTCCCCTTTTTCGCCCAGGCGGATGGGTAAATCCACTCGTCCCAGTGGGTGGACGACTCCTCCTCCAAACCCTACTAAAGGGTGGGAGGCCGGATGTATGCAACCAGTCTGATATTTTAGTTTCGACAGACATTTGCTACTGATGAGATCTGAGGAGCTTCCGGTATCTATGAGGATTCGGCCAACTCTCTGGTTGGCCACTTTACAGTCAATAACGATAGGGTCGTCATGCGGCCCTCTTACCCCTCCTAGATCTTCTTCAGTGATGACAATCTCAGGAAATGAATATTTGGACGGTCGTTCTTGGTGAACGGAATTTACATCTAACCGCCTAATATTGTCTTTGTTGCCCCTAATAGTGGGGCCGCCTCCTGAGAAGCCGCCTGCAATGGTGTAGACGACTGCATCATCTATATCGGAGCTGTCGGCCTGTTGTTTCTTTTTGGCCGACTGCTTTTTCGAGGAAGTGTTCCCCGTAGATTTCTTGACATAAGTGTCAAGATTACCTTGCTCAGCCAAGCGGTCCAGATACCGCATGAGACTGATGCAGTCATTGGTGTGATGGCCAACATCTTCATGATAAGCACAAAATTTTTCTTGGTTCCGGTTGTTTACAGAACCCTTCATGGGGACCGGCTTCTCAATTGAGATCCGTCCCTTGATTTCTTTTAGGATAAACTGGTTATCCTTGTTAAACACATACTTTGGGGAGTATGGTTTGAATTCTTTTTTCTTTGTCTGGGCCGGCTGTTTAGAGGAATCAGCCGCCCAGACCTCTTTTCTTTTCTCGTCTTTGTTGGACGACTGCTTCTGTCGTCCTTCTCTTTTGTCGGACCTTTTACCGTCCGACTGTTTTCCCGTACTACAAAGATCAGTCGCCTGTATATAAGCTTCTGCTTCAATCAAGGCCTCTTGAAGAGTCGCCACCCTCTTTCGGACCAAGTTAAATTTGAAGGTAGACCCGTCCTTGAGACCTTTGAAAAAGTCGGTATAGGCTACCTCATCCGGTAACCCTTGAATCTGTATTCTCATCAGGTTAAAACGCCTGATGTAAGAACGAAGCCCCTCCTTCTCGCCCTGATGAATTATTCCTAAATCAAGGGTCGTCTTCTTCGCAGGGATGTTCATGGAGAAGTTGGAGGTGAATAAGTAAGCAAGCGTCCTGAAGTTATTTACACAACCAGTCGGCAGGTTGTCGAACCATTGTTGTGCAATTCCTTTGAGAGTCGCTGGGAAACACTTGCACCAAGTGGGATCATCCAACCCTTGAAGGTACATCAGGTTGGTGAATGCCATCAGATGGTCTTCTAGGTTAGTAGTGCCGTCATAGGCGCCTACTAGTACATTTTTCACTTTGGCCGGCTGAGCGGCTTCAGTAATTTCCTTGGAGAAGGCCGACGGCTGTTCACCAAGTCTAAGCAACCGTAGCTGCCAGTCCATAGGTTGGACGTTTTTTGCTGCATGTCCACCAAACGGAGGTGGCTGCAAAAAATACTGTTGTTGCGGCACAAACGGTAAGTTTGGTACCGCCTGGTCGCTATGAAAGCCGGACTGACAGGAGGTGCCGCCTGACTGACTCTCATGATAGGACTGAGTATGCCTCATCGAGGCATTTCGCAGACTGTCTTGGAAGTTTGAAGTAGAGGCCGACTCTGACAATCGGTCACTCTTCTTCTGCTCTAGCAGTAGCCGAGCGTCTGTGAATGTTTGCTTCGACCCGTCCGCCTGAATATGACGAACAGGTTTCCTATTTCCTGTAGGAAAACGGAATTTGGTGAAATCAAGGGCAGGTGGCTCCCGCTTCCTAGATTTAGGATGAGGAGTCGCCTCTCGCCCTTGAACTGGCTTCCTCTTCAGTGAAGTGGAGGGTTTCTTAGCCGACTGCTCCTTGACCAGAGCAGGCGGCTTCTTGTTGATCAACTCTTGAATCTCTCCCTTGAAGTCCCTCATGAAGGTCATGAGTTCGTTCCTTGTGATGGGAGCAGACCCATCAGTCGGCTGTTGCCGAACAGGCGGTGCGCCTACTGGCTCGCTTCCTGTATGAAGATGTTCCCGTTCCCTCCTTTCAGTATGACGGGTACGTCGGGCCCTTAGGGTCCCGTCTGAAGCTGTGTGAGCTTCAACTTCAAATTCACTCTCAATATCATGGTCCGACTGAACTTGAGGGTCGTCTAGGGGACGCCTCTCTTCAGGAGTCGGTACAGACTTGGATGCCATCTCAGAAATACTCTCCCCACAGACGGCGCCAAATGTTTCGGGGTTTTCTGATGTCCTGCGGGAGAGTTACAATTCCGAGACTGGAACCGGACGCCTGTACCTGCAAAACAACGGAGACTCCTAGTGGTGGGAGCTCCGCCTCCAACGGTCAAGTTAGTACTTAATTAAGGAGTAATTAATGCGGAAATTAAAGTGATTGGATCTCTCTAGGTGAGAGTGTTTAATGTAGGTAATCTGCTTTGTTAGCGAGATCAGCCGGTAACTCTGGGTGTAATCAATGTGTTTTTTTCCGTAATCCCCCCTTAATCAGGATTAAGGGAGGTATTTATAACCTTGGGAAACGTGCCAATCCTAGGTTTAGGTTAACCTAGGGCTGATTGGGCTTCCCTCGGAAGTTGGGCCTGGGTGGCCGGTTTCTCCATTAGGCATGGAGTATGCCACGTGTCATGACATAATAGGTCCAAGGTGGACGAATAAGCGCGTGCCACGTGGCAAGCCCTGACAGTTCCAACTGGGGGACACTTGGCAGGACCTGATTGGCCCACGTGGCGCATTCCGATTGGTAGGAGCAAAATCCCCTAATCAGTTACATTCGCTTGTTTACATTTCAATGTTGAAAGTGTAGATGTTTATTATAAAATTAATCATAAATGTCATTATTTGCTAGGATGCTATTAGAGCTTTGGATGGAACTCTTATCGATGTCATTGTAAGTGACACCAATGGTGTGCCATTTCGTGATCGACATGGGAAAAAAAAGTTGGAATGTCTTGGCTTATTGTTCGTCTGACAGATTTTACACATTTATTTAATGTCGGTTGGGAAGGAAGTGTTCATGATACCACGGTGTGGAAAGATAGTTTGGGCGATCCAAAAATTAATTTTCCCCATCCACCTCCGGGTAGACTCTAATTGTTTAATTACGTATTAAATATATATTTTTATTTATTTTGTGTAAAATATACTAAAATCTATATATTTCAGGAAAATATTATTTGGCGGGCTCGGCATATCCAAATAATCTTGGATATATGACGCCGTACATCGGGGAAGTAAGAGTACATATGCCTAATTTTAGAACAATACCACCTAGAGGATTAAAAGAACATTTTAATAAGCTACATTCATCGTTAAGAATGAAGGTGAAATGTTCGTTTGGACAGTTGAAAAAAATGTGGAGGATATTAGATAACATGCCACAAGTGTCACAAAAGAGTCAAATGTCAATCATTGTAGCCACTATCACACTACATAATTTTATTTGGATGCAAACGCTTGGCATACCAATCATTCAACATGATGCGAATATAGGAGTAGCATATTCAACTATGTTTGCACGATGGCGCAAAGATAGTATGGCCAAAGTGCGACATCGTATAACACGCAGAATTTGGAGGGCTAATCGATCGGAAAGAGACAATGAAGGTGATGACAATGAAGATCAAAGCGACAGTGAAGATGATGACAATGAAGATCATATGGAAGTAGATGGTTAATTCACCACGATGTTAAACTCTTATCTAACTATGTTCCTATTTTGATATGTGTAGTAGTAGTGGTGGTAGTGGTAGTAGTGGTGATAGTGGTGGTGGTGATAGTGGTGGTGGTGGTGGTGGTGGTGGTAGTAGTAGTAGTGGTAGTGGTAGTAGTGGTGGTAGTAGTGGAAGTCGTAGTAGTAGTAGTAGTGGCAATAATAATAATAAAAATAATAATATTATTAATATTAGTAATAAAATAATGCTGAAATTTGTTCTGCTATGCTGAAATCTGCTTTGCTGAAATCTGCTCTGCTCTGCTCAGAAGCTCAAAAGAAAAGGGCCTTAGAGTTCTAAAAGACTAACATAGTATCATGTGGGTTGGGCTTGTAGTTTGATTTTTTTTTCTTTTTTTTTTACAAAAAAATGGGTAAACGGATCTGGATACAGGTATTTGGGTTAGACATGTATTCAGATCTGTTATTTAGTACATGAACTGTATCCGATTCGAATTTGTCAGGTCCGATTTTTCAAGATCCATATATGTGAAAAATGGATATGGATCCACGGATACATTGCCATCCCTAGCTTGGTTACGCCTATGGATGGAATTTTATGCCCAATCGAGGCTTTGTTTTATCGTATTGTGCCGACTTTACCCCCTTATTTCCCCTTTTAATATAAATACTTCTTTTTTAACTAACTATTATTTAACCTTCATTTTTAATTTTTTTAATTAAGCTTAGTTAAGAGCTTCTCTCGCTAGATTAGGAATAGTTTTAGAGAGAAAGTGAGAAATTTCAATGAAGAATTGTGAGATTGAAGAATCAAGTGTGACAATTTCTTTGGAAATCTTCTTAACAATTCAGTGAGCATTCCATACTCTATCTTACCTTTATTGCTTTCTTTAATTTCATGCTTGGTTTAGTTTTGTTAATTGATGCTTTGATTAGTTTAGTTGTTCTTCAAATTTGGTTAATTCATGCTTTTAATTACTTTCTTAAATTAGATGATGATGATGATTAGTGAGTAGATCTTCTTGCTAGGGTTTGGGTAAGCATGTTGGGTTGACTTTGAGTTTAATTTGAGACTTGATATATAAATTTTGTAATTAAATTGATAAGGTGGGATTTGCATGTTGTTTAGATTAATTAGATTGGCCTCCCTTGATTTTAAGCATGAATGCATGATGAAATTTGGTAAACATGGGAATTGATATTGAATTCATCATAAATGGTTGAGAACTTGATTGCGATATTTATCTTCCAAAGAAGTATCTAGGTTGATGATTTGAGGATAGCTATTAGATGAAAGGAATGGTGTCCTTCCAACAAGTGTATTCTTCCGATAGAGGGTTCAGAATTATTACAGAGTTAATTCTTAACTGAACCCTTCGGGTCGAACCCAATTTAATATCGAGGTAATATCGAGGTACAATTGATATTACAGCTTAATCTTAACTGAACCCTTCGGGTCGAACCCAATCGAATCACCGATCCGAGACAACGAATTAATCCGAAAGGATTTAATGAGTCGACAGAGTTTTACGAATACAGACGTTGGATAACGAGCCTAGGGCGTCGAGACCGAGCGTTGCAAAATCACATAGCGACAAGTATGAACATAGCCCTAGCACCACACTGGCCTAGCCATGTGGATGCTAGGCTAGTTTGAGCTAGCATGCACCTAGCATGGCTAGGCGCAAGCCTAAGCACACTAGGTGTGCTAGGCGCACCATCGCAACCTAGGTGCACCATCGCAGCCTAGGCGCGCCATCGCAGCCTATCGCAAGCTCTAGGCGCACCAGGAGCACCTGGCAGCCTATCGCAAGCAATAGGCGCACCAGGCAGCCCATCGCAGCATGCGTGCTGGCTTGCGTGCTAGCCTTCGCATGGCAGCACCAAGCAGCGCACCATGTGTGTGCGAGGGCCTGGGTGCCAGCACATTGCTAGGCCACGCACAGCTGCCCTACATCGCTACGCACTAAGGCTGCTAGGGGATGCGTGGGTGTGTGTGGGATGCTAGTGCATGTGCGTGTGCGAGAGGTGCTGCGAGGTTGATGCGTATGGTGCGAGGCAAGGGACCAGCATGCGTGGCTCGCTAGCAGCACGCATGCTGGCTATGCGAGCATGTTGCGCGAGGCTGGTGCGTAGATGCTAGGCGTGTGCGCTGCCTAGCCAATGTGTGGGCTACTAGGGGCCAGCGCCAACACTCTGTGCTAGCAGGGCTAGGCGCTAGCACACAGCACCAACACCAGCATCGCCCAGCGCCAGCACGCATTGACTGGCTGGGATGGTGGTGCTGCTAGGCATGTGCTAGCTGGGGCTGCTGGGCATGTGCTAGCTGGCGTGCTAGCTGGCAGCAGCCCAGCAGCCTATGCTCAAGGCGGTTTTGTGAGGGGGTGGGGACCAAGGCTTTGGCAAAGCCTTGGGGAGCAAGGAAATTGTCCCCCCCACCTCTCCATGGTCCTCACCTAACCTTCTCTCTCCACTTGACACTTGTTGCATTGTGATTGAATTTAATTACTAATTTATTGTAGAAATAAATTAATTGCCAAATTATTCATTCTCCCACATTGGTTGGGGAATGAAGTTCAAGGGTGCATTTCCCTATAAATACCAAAGGCATGGTATTGGGAAATACACAACCTTGAGTGGAATTAAAAAGGCAACTCTTATAATTAGAGTAAACCTTTGATTCGTAAAACTCATAGTTTTGTTTGTCCGGGTCTTGACTAACCTTCAAGACTTGGGACGCTCGGGTCAGGTCGAGGGTACGATCCGTCGGAGATCTCGTAGTTTTGGGATTTTGAAGTAAGAGCTCATCGGGAGCGAAGCACGCAACAAAGGTATAATTCTTGTTCTTAATCTTGTTTGATTAAGTTTAGTATGCTTGTTAATTGTTTTAATTAAGGGGCGGGTCTTGGGGGGTTTCCTTCCGCGTAGTGTCGGGTCACTACGAAACCCTACATTAGATACTCCCAATTATTGCTCCTACTGCTAGTCTTTACATTGCTTGTTGAATTGGTCAATTCCCCAATTAGCTTGGCTTTCTTGAATGCATGTGGAACCCCATTCCATAGTACTGTTTCGTTTATTTGATTCTTTGTGTTTGTAGTTGATTATTTGTAGTGTCTTAGCTCTTTTTTCACCTTTAACTTAGACCTAGGTAGCTTAGGTTTGATTGAAAACACTCTAGCAACACCGTTTCTAGTGGTTCGACCCTTGACTTGCCCCTATATTTGTATTAGGGTAGTTAAGTGATTATAAATTTTGTTTGGTCTTACGAAGTTAGTTTCGACCTAATTTTCCTATGTCAAAATAACGTCGTTGTCGAGGAACAGTGTCTATGCTTGATTGTTTTTTAATTCTTGAGTCTTGGTCTTTGTATATACTTTTCTTTATTTAATTTTGTTTGTTTTTCAAAAAAAAAATGGCAAGTTTCTCATTTTCTTAATATGATAATGAGCCTTTTAATGAATATTTCAATAGATTATCATTATTTTAGTATTTAGGAGGCTTATGAAATTTTTTGTTGTGGTTTGAATGACCAAACTAGTGATTTAGGTAAAAGCATTTATAATGGTGAATTTCTAGCATTGTCAATTGATGATGCTTGGGATTTTTATGTTTGATTTGGTTTGCTTGGGATTTGTATAATAGGGGTAATCATGTTTCTAATGTTGATGTCCAGTGTCTTGATTCTTCTAGTATTAACATGAATTTTTGTGATTTGTCACATTATCCTATTAGTGAACCTAGGACGAATGATTTCAACTTTATTTCTTCTATTGCTCAGGATGATGAGGTACATCCTCAAGTTGATCAAATCAATGATGTGTTTCAATATTCTTTATTATATAGCATGCCCTCTCGTGATGTGCCTTGTTCCCCCCAATGATGAATTTCACATGCTTAATTGTGCCCTTTCTCCACATTATGATGATAAACTCCCATGTTCTAAATGTTGATTCTATCCTTGGTTGTGATCCTTTTCTCATTGTACAGTTGAACCTCAACCTTCTTTTTCTTGTGAGTCTCCTTTTAATAGTTTAGAATCCCTTATTAGGCATGTTGAACTTGATTCTAATTTTGGGCCTTGTAAGGAGTTATTTCTAAATTCCTTGAGAAGTCAGTTTGAGATGAAGAAAAGAAATGAGGAGTGTGTTGAGGAAGCGAAGGTAATAAGGAGAAAGGAAGAGCTAGAAAGCTAATTATTATCATCATTGATGCTTGTTGTTGAAACTTTCAAAGCCTATGTGTGTGTTGATGATGATGAAGATGTTTTTGAGCAACTGATAGTGTGTGAGGAAGACATTAGTGAGTGTAGAAAAAGGAGTTGAGAATGATGAAGATGATGATATTGTGAAATTAAAATCCTTTTCCTATAACGATGAATCGAAAATGCATGTTTCCAATTCTTCTATCTATGAGTATTTGGACTCATTTGAGGTTATGTCCCGTGTATTTTGTGCGGTTCAAATGAAAAACCATAGCTTTTTGAGTGAGTTAATTGATAAAGCTTCATGGGGAAGAGATAAGATTGAGAGAAATTTCCTTCCATTCATCCATGGTTTTGGAGATTTTACGCATTGAGAGCTCTAAAGGAGGTGTTTTTCAAAGTTGTGAAGGGATGGGAAGGATGAGGTTATTGCTCTTGGAGATTAGTTATTTGAGGGAGATCATGTGTATTATTCTTTTGAGGATTAACTGTTTGATTTCCATGCCCTTATTTGTGATGTGAGGGATGGGGTGAAGAAAAGTTCATTTGTGAGACCATTGCTCCTACCCCTTCTCTTCTCCCTATCTCAAGAAATTTTGATCAAATCCCCTATTATCCTACGTCACTCCCTTCTTTTCTCAAGGATCATCTTGGGGACCCTTTTGTTTTTCATGATATTCAAGCACATATTTCTTTGTTTGTTAAGGATGTTTTTTTTGACAAGAGCAAAGACAAAGATATTAAGTAGTAAAAGAAGGACATTTAAGTCTACAAACATTAGCCAAATGATGAGCCTTATTCACCTGGTCTCCATACACCATCCACACAATGCAGACCTAGAAAAGAGAGCCCAAGTTCCATATCTCTTTCAGACTCTAAACTAGTTCCACCCTTTTCTCTGGTGGCCGAGAAAGCATCTGTATTAGTAAAGTTGAATTTGTGTACACCACAATTTTTTGAAAATCTAGATCTATAGCCCTCTATAGAGTATGGATACAAGCTAGGAGTTCAGCATGTAGCGCCGAGGGCATTTTACTATAGCTTCCCCTCCCCCCCCCTACCCTTTCATGAAAAACCTCCCCATCACATGAATAGATCCATCCAAAGCCTGATAGCAAAGTTTGCATCCTTTAGTTGACTAATGTTAATGTTTAAGAAACCCGGTTGAAAACTATTCCCACTAGTAAGGGGATCTATGGGATTACAAGGCATATCCTCGGGCTTTTTGAACTTTGTTAGGGTATCCATTGTGTCTTCATAATTCCTATATATAGCTGCCATATCACCATGGTCATCTCTAAACACTCTCCCATTTCTAGTAACCCATAAATTCCAAAGAACACCAATAAACACATTAATGCGTTCACTGTGAATACCATCCTTGCTATGAAATAGTAGGATATAATTTCGAATCCAATTCTTAAAAGAAAAGGAATCATCTATTTTTGAAAAAATAAGGAGCAATTTCTCCAAGCATATTTACAAGTGCACAAAACCTATAGTGATGTTTTTTATCTTCCTCTCCTACTCCACAGTAACCACAGTCTAAATCCACTGGGATCCCTCCCCTGTTAAGATTAGCTTTTCACAGCAAGTTCATTTAAAAGTTGTTTCCACAAGAAAAGACTTCACCTTGGAGGTACATTCAAGGACCAAATGACCTTACAAAAATTTCTATCCCTCTCGGATTGTTGCTCTAATAGGTGATCCTATAATAGGAAGGCATATCATGTCTTAACCGTTTAAAAACCTGAAGCATGATATTTCCAACAAAGGAAATCATCTTCTTGCTTGAATGACAACTCAATACACAAAATATTTTGTGCCGTAGCCCAATCAAAACGTTCTCTTACAATCTCTGCTTTCCAAGTTCTTGAGTTTTCAATAATTAGATCTTAAACCAACCACGAACCCACACCCCTTATAGGAACATCATTTTGCAACTCCATGATCTCACCATGTACCCACCTCATTCTAGCCACTTTAATACGATCTCCTGATTCAATTTCCCAAGAGAAACCTACAATGAATTTGTTCGCCACATTATGAAAACCTAGTCTTCCCCAAGACTGATTACTCCTCAACATTGTCACTGGTTTCCCTAAGCAAATACTACATATGTGGTTAGGAGAGTAGGCTCTTTCCAGCAAAAGATATGCATGGGTTGCAATGCATCCTCAAAACCTGTTTAAAAAGGAGTGCTTCATTCATACAAGATATATATCTAATACCCAAACCTCCTCTCCCTATTGGTTGATGAATTGTATTTTTATTCACCCAATGCATACCCTTCGATCCATTTATAGCCCAAAAATACCTAGCAATTAGGGACTCAATAATATTAGAAGTCTTTAAAGGTAATTTACAACACTTCATAACATGCGCCAAAATACTTATTAAAATCGAGTTGATCAAGTTATAATTTTCTCCATAAATTTATAAATTAGCAATTGAAAAACATGCTTCTTTCCTTCCATAAAGTGAATTAGGGCCCCTAAATGTCGATCCATCATTGTCTGTTGATTAATGTTGAGATAACTTCTACAAACCTGAGCCTCCTCCACTGTGGTTGTCGAACTAAATTACACAAGATTTGTTTATGTTTAGTTGTTGACCCAAAATTTTCTCAAGGTGCCTAAACCTTGAGAAAATTTCAACCAATGTAGCACAAGAATCCTCCGTTACCTGAAAAAATAACATAGCATCATCAGTAAAAATAAATGAGATATGGAAGGTAACCTTCTTGTAACCCGAATTCCTTTCAGTCTGCCAATGCTTTCTTACGAAAGAATCATCCTTGAAAGGATATCCATATAGAAGAGAAAGAGATAAGGGGAAAGGGGATCCCCTTGACGAAGGCTACAGGCTGGTTTAAAGGCATTCGATGCCTCACCATTGATCAAAGTCCTGTATAACAGAGTTGTAATACACTGCGAGATCTAATGTATTCATTATTGTGGAAACTCGTATGCATAGAGAACCTTTAGCAACGAGAACCAGTTAACTCTGTCATACACTTTTTACATGTTAACTTTAATAGCCGTTGTTGAAACTCTACCTTTCCTTTGTATTTATCAAATGTAGGAGTTCATGACTTAGAAAGATATAATCCTCCATATGTCTTCCTATAATAAAAGCATGTTGATATTCCGTTATCAACTCCGGAAGTGAAGATTTCATCCTAATTACTAAACACATCTCAATACCCTTATAAATGGTATTATACGGACTGATCAGCCGGAATTGGGTGGCTACTTCCGGAGTATCCACCTTTGGGATCATCACCAACAATGAAGAAATTTATCTCTTTTAGTAGAAAACCTGTTTCAAAAAACTTTTGAACTGTCTGAATTACTCTCGCTCCTAGAAAACATGTATCCTGGTGTAAGTGGAAGAATTTCGCAATGTATCCATCCAGCCCATAAACTTTTGCTTTCCTGTAGAGAAAAACACTTTCTTAATCTCATTTGGTAAAAAAATGTTTTACCAAACCTAATTTCTCATCATCACATAATTGAGGAAGAGTAAATTATTCCCTCAAGACCAAGTCAATTTCCTCCCCCAATTCTATCTCCGGCATAACAATCGGATTATAGACCTTCTGTAAAGAAACATGAATGAGTGCTTCAATAATTTCCTGACCCGTGATCCATTTGTCCTCATCATTTCATAGAGTAAGAATCTCTATTCTCTTTTGTCACTGCTTGAACCTACTAAACACAAGTTTCGAAGAGATATCACCCAGTTTACTCCACTTATCTTTCATCCGTTGTTGCCAATATATAAAACCAAGCTCACACAAAGGTAAATGCTTATTTATTTGTTCTAAGTGAAAGGAATGGTGTCCTTCCAACAAGTGTATTATTCCGGTAAAGGGTTCAGAATTATTACAGAGCTAATTCTTCAGTAAGGTCAAGTGATCGGAATGCCTAGGTGGAGGCCGCTTCCGATCAGTAATATCATGGTACAATTGATATTACAGCTTAATCTTAACTGAACCCTTCGGGTCAAACCCAATCGAATCTCCGATCCGAGACGTCGAAATAATCCGAAAGGATTTAATGAGTCGACAGAGTTTTACGAATAAAGACGTCGGAAATCGAGCCTAGGGTGTCGATACCGAACGTCGCAAAATCACAAGCAACAAGTATGAGCGTAGCCGTAGCTAGGCTAGGCTAGCTCATGGCATGCCTAGGTGCACCATGTGTGTGCTAGGCGCACCATGGTGTGCTAGGCACCATCGCAGCCTAGACGCACCCTGGCAGCCCATCGCATGCTAGCGTGGGTGCCTAGGTGCGCATGGCAGCTATCGCAAGCCACACAGGCACCAGGCATCCCATAGCAGCTAGTAAGCATGCTAGCGTGGTGCCTGGGTGCTTGTGGAGCCCTATCGCAGCGCACAGGCCTTGCTAGGCACCATCGCAAGGCCTGACACCACGCACAAGCACCATCGCAATGCCAAGGGCATGCGTGTGTGTGCGTGTTTGCCTCGCAGCCTCGCACAGCAGCCGCACTGATGCGTGTGGGCTGGTACGTGTGCGTGCAATGGCTGGTTGGGTGCTAGGCAGCAGCACCACGCATGCATGTGTGTGTGCGTGTGTGCATGCCTCGCACCTTAGCACAAGTAGTGCTAGGCACTAGCTAGTGCGAGTGTGTGCTTGATGCGTGTGGCAATACGTGAGGTGCAGCGATGGACGCGAGCATGTGCGTGGTGCATGGCGCATGGCTGGTGCGTGATGCGAAGCATGTGCGACCAGCCAGTGCATAGCATGCGAGGCCAGCGCCAGCGATGCCCAGCTAGCACTGGTTGTGCTAGCGATGTGATGCGAGAGGGAGATGCGTGGTGCGATAGGCAGTGCCAGGCTGCCACCAGTAGCAGCGTTTAGCACTGGCCAGCACCAGCGCCTAGCATGGCCTAGCACCAGGCAGGCGAGGCAGCTGGGCAGCACCATGCTAGCTGGCTGGGCTGGCCAGCGCCATGCTAGCTGGCGTGCTAGCTGGCAGCAGCCCAGCATGCCCATTGAGGTGGCGGTTTAGGTGAAGGGGTGGGGACCAATCTTAGGCAAGGCCTTGAGGAGCAAGGCAATGGTCCCCCCCACCCATTCATGGTCCTCACCTAACCTTCTATCTCTATTTGACACTTGTTGCATTGTGATTTGTTTAATAATTTATTTTAGAAATAAATTAATTAGCAAAAATGCATACTCCCACATTAGTGGAGGATGAAAAATCAAGGGATCATTTCCCTATAAATACCAAGCTTGGTATTGGGATTTGGAACAACCTTGAGTGGAATTAAAAAGGCAACTCTAGAAAAAGAGTAAACCTTTGATTCGTAAAACTCATAGTTATTTTGTCCGGGTCTTGACTAACCTTCAAGACTTTGGACGCTCGGGTCGGGTCGAGGGTACGATCCGTCGGAGATCTCGTTTTTTCGGGATTTTGAAGTAAGAGCTCCTTGGGAGCGAAGCACGCGTCAAAGGTATAATTCTTGTCCTTAATCTTGTTTGATTAAGTTTATGCTTGTTTAATTGCTTTAATTAAGGGGCGGGTCTTGGTGGGTTTCCTTCCACGTAGTGTCGGGTCACTACGAAACTCTACAGCGGTATCGGAGCCACGCTCCTTATAATTTTTGCAATTATTGTTTAATTAAAGTGTTTTAAAGAATTTAATTTTCTAGTTCATGTTCATCTAATTAGATTAGATGCACGTTTTAATTTATTTTTTAAAAACTCTATTTTATTATCGATTTGGCTGTCGAACCCAGATTTTGGCTCAAAAATAGTGATTTTTGGGTGAAAACGATATTCTAGAACTGTTTCAGCCCTTTGAGGGTTGTCCAGAAGCCAAATTCGAACCAGAAACCCAATTTTTCTGGGGTTTTTCGTTTTTCAATGAAAATTTTAATTCCTTTTAAGCCTTGATTAATGCAAGCATTACAAGGTTAGATTAAATGCACATTTGCATCACTAATCTACTGGTTTTAAAATATCCTTGAGCATAATAATGGAGTGTTTATTAGTGCTTAAGTTGATATACCAACTTATCACATAAACTTGTTTTTCACAATTTTGCAAATAAATTGCAATAAGGTGTGAAAACTTGTTGTGATTATGTTATTTTAAGTTCCCAAGTAATGTTAAAGTTCTAATCTTTAAGTGTTTAAATGATTGGAACCCTAACCCTAAATTCCATGTTGAACAAAGTTTGGATTTTTTCATGTTTTGGTTGATTATAATCCATTAATTTCAATTACTTGTGAGTAAAATTTGATTAATCTTCATATTGGAAGATGTAATCTTGGTATTTTACACAAGTATACAAGTTGGAAAATTTTTATCATTGGATGATTAATATATTTTTCCAACTCCCTTTTGTCAAATCCATGATTAATTTACATATTGGCAAGATTAATTTTGGACATAGCTCATTTTATTTTAAGCATAATGTTTGACCTATTTTTGTTCAAAATTGAAATTTTGGATAAATTTAGGCTTGTGCACCAATTAAAATAAAATTTGTTTAAGTTACACTTAATGGTTGTTTTATTTTATTTACCCTAAAATTAATTCTAAAATATAATTTGGAATTAATTCATGTCACACGCAAATCGGGATTAAAATCCCGAGTTATGGCACGCAAATCAAGGCAACACACCCAAGTGCCACCAAGGCTAGTTAGGCTGCCTAGCAGCCCACATGTGGCTGCCTGTGGTGCGCACAAGGGCGAGGCTTGATGCTGCTATGCGCTGTGTGTGTGTGGCTGGGATGCATGGCTGGGGTGCGTGGGGTGGCTGGGCTGCCTTGCGAAGCATGCTGCTGGGCAGTAGGGCAGCAAGCATCAGCCAGCGCACCACGAGCATCATGATGCGCCTGCCCAGCAGGCCAGATGCTCGCAGGCACCAGCGTGCTAGCAAGCATGCGAAGCATGCTAGTAGCGAGCTGGGCTTGAGGCGCTGCTTGCTAGGCACAACAGGCCTCAACCACGCACCAAGGCGCCATGCCATGGGCTGCCTAGCAGCCATGGTGCGCACCCACCAAGGGCTTTGTTGGGTGATTTTGCTTAACGTTGAGCTATGATTTTGCGATTTTTTCCCGTATTAATAATTTTAATTAATTATTTTAATGAGGCTAAAAACCTCGTTTTTTCGTTTTTGCAAAATTTTGACAAATTAGGGGTTTTGCCGACTTAATTAATCGGATTAATTAAGTACGGATGCGGAATTTAGTGGGAGCTTAATTAAATACGTTAGCATTTTGCGTTTAGAAATAATGGATTAAACCACTTTGACTAGTTTTAATTAGGCGCGTTAATTGGATTAACGACCTAAGTTAGTTACTAGTTTTGCGTGTTTAATTATGTATTTCGTAAAATTGCATGGGTCGTTCACAAATAGTGAACGGGCGAATGAAAGATTGCTTTCAAAACAGGTTCTTTGAAAATGGCAACTAGTGGGGCCCGACTAGGATAGAAAATACGGACTGCGTTCCGTTATGTATTTTTGTAAATCTAAATACGGTTTGCGAACCGTTAAGTATTTTTGTACTATTTAGATTAATCTTAGTCGTTCTAGCTAGCTTCTTTTATTTCATTTTGGCCAAGAAGTCTCAAGACGGCGTTTCGACGAGGACGAGCCAAGATGAAGACCCATGGAAATTGAAGATTTCAAGGGGTCATGCTAGTTGCCAAATGCATCTATTTTTATGCCTTATATATATATATTGTTATTATATATGTTTGCTAGATGCATGTCTAGGATTTCTATGATGTTGCAATGATTAGTTAAGTTCACTTAAATCAACCAACATAGAAACCCTAGGTCCCTTAATAATATTGAGCTAAAATTTGCCATTCCAAGAACAACACTTACCGAACTAATGCGCGTACGTGATGGATTACGCCAAAGCGAGGCATCACTACTTCCCTAGGAACGTAAGGTATACTAGGTATACAAGTTGTCTTGGTTAAGCTCAACGATATCAGTAAGGAGTCCTTAGATGTCATGGAAAAAGAGATAAAATGTCAAGTATGCATTAGATGCGACATTTTATCAAACCGAGAGTAGCTTGGAGCTATTAGCAATTGGATTGCTTACCTTAAGATATTTAATGGTTATGACAAGCCAAAGCATGCTTGACCGTTTCTTGATCTTTGGGATCTCGGAATCATTTTATTCTCGCCTATAAGGGACAATCTTAAAATGCGTGGATAAAATGTTCAATAAGTGTGAATAAGTGCATGAACGCTTTAAATTTTAACTTATTGATGCATGAATGGTTTTTCACTTCAAATTCTTTCAATTGTAGAAATCATGTCTGCAAGTAACTCGAACAACAACCAAATGTGCCCGAAACTCCCCGATAAGTTAGCTATCAAGCTTAACTTAACAAACCTTGATGAATGGGAAGAAGAACTCAGGAAAACTCTCCGGAGTTGTTCCAAGGAGTATGTTCTGGATACTTCCCTCCCAACTCTCTGTTCCAAGACCCTTTTGAGTGACGAAACTTATTGTGCATGGTCGAAAGACTGCAAATTAGTGTCACAACTCATGGCTAACTCCATCCCGGAAGAATGGAAAGAAAAACTTCCATTCTCCTTCCCAGACTTGTTCCTTGGAGGATTAAGGGATGTTGTCGGTGTGAGATTCTCTAAGAGTTTCAACGACAACAATGATGGACTTTTGTTTGAAGTGACTAGGTCACTTACAGACATGAATGTAAAGCCGTCGGATCAAGGTTCTCTTGCGAAAGAGAGGTACCATCTTTGGTCTACGGTCTGCAACACTAAGTTGAGACCGGGTATGCCCCTCCGACCCCATGTGGAAAGAATGACTAAGCTCTTCAAGCACATGGAACTTCTCGAAATTCCACTAGAAGATGGAATGGCTGGTCATAGTTTTCTCACTTCACTCCACTCAGGATATGATGCATTTAAGGCATATATTTCTAATTCAAAGGAGACACATTCCTTACAGAATGTGGTGGAGCTTCTGCACCGGGCCAACTCATTTGGGGCAACCAAAAGACCATCGAGAAGGAGAGATCTCAAGGTTAAGGCTAAGATGCGTTGCTTCTACTGTGGCGGGCAAGGCCACTTCAAGAGAGAATGCAAGCTCTTTCGGGAGGAGGAGGAGAGGATTGGAGCATCCGCCTCAGGTATGTTCCTCAAACACTTGTAGATTAAGCTTATCATAAGGTATTGGATACCAAGTATGACTCATTTAATGTTGCCTTTTCAGGGACCAAGTGAGAAGCTTATCAAGTGTTGGTGCATGAACAAAAGACGACGAAAATGGTTTTTCGGTCGTGCTTGCATGCACTATTTTGTCTATGACATGTAATTAAACTATTTATAGTTTTCATCATGCTTTGAACATATTATCCTTGGTGTTGGACACCTAGGAATTTCAAATGTAAGATTTTTGACAATAGTTGTTTCAAGTTTGTCTTACAAATTTATGTTCAATTAAATTGCATGATTTACATATGACAAAAGTTGATACCACTAAGCTAAGACCATCGAGTCGAATCAAACCTACTTGTGGCATTATAGTCTTGGCCATATTAACATCAAACGCATCAAGAAACTTCTTTAAGAAGGTGTTCTTGACTCATTCGACTTAGAGTCGTTTGAAAATTGCGAAGGATGCTTATTAGGAAAGGTGATCAAACAGCCATTCTCCAAGTTAGGAGAAAGGGCAAGTAACTTATTAAGTCTAATACACACGGATGTATGTGAACCTATGAGCACACCCGCAAGGCAAGGTTACCGATATTTCATCACCTTCACCGACGATTATAGTAGATATGGCTATATCTACTTAATGTCGTATAAATCTGAATCCTTTGAAAAGTTCAAAGAATTTCAGAAAGAGGTTGAAAATCAACTGGGCAAGAAAATTAAAGCACTTCGATCGGATCGAGGTGGCGAATATTTGAGCTATGAATTCGACAATCACTTGAAAGAATGTGGCATTCTTTCAGAGTTGACACCTCCCGGAACTCCTCAATGGAACGGAGTGTCTGAACGGAGGAATCGGACCTTGTTAGACATTGTTCGGTCAATGATGGGTCTTAGTGAACTCCCTATCTCGTTTTGGGGACATGCGCTACAAACAGCAGCACTAACATTGAATAGAGCTCCATCAAAAGCTGTTGAAAAGACTCCATATGAATTATGGACGAAGAAACCTCCCAGGTTGTCTTTTCTCAAGATTTGGGGATGCGAAGCAAATGTCAAGCGATTAATTTCGGACAAACTTCACCCCAAATCGGATAAGTGTTTCTTTGTGGGATATCCAAAAGAAACCAAAGGGTATTACTTCTACAATAAATCCGAGAACAAAGTGTTTGTTGCTCATGATGGTGTGTTTTTGGAGAAGGATCACCTTTCCAAAATGACAAGTGGGAGAAAAATCGAACTCGATGAAGTTCGAGAGGACGAGCAACAATGTTAACCTGACAAAACTGACAATCTAGATACTTTGGAAGCATCTGAGAAGATTGGTCAGAGTCAAACAGACAATGTAAACGCTCAACCGATTACCCTACGTAGGTCGCAACGGCAAAGATCTCAACCAAACAAATACCTCGGTATTGTCTTAACTGATGATCAGGACATCCTAGTTATGGATGGTGATGAGCCGGCGACATACAAGCAAGCTATGACGAGCCCCGACTCTGCAAAATGGCAAAAGGCCATGAAATCCGAGATAAACTCCATGTCTGAAAATCAAGTCTGGGACTTGGTGAATTTGCCCGAGGGTTATACACCCATTGGTTGCAAATGAATCTTCAAAGTGAAGACAGACAAAGATGGAAATGTATCGATATACAAAGCTAGACTGGTGGCAAAAGGTTATAGACAAGTCCACAGGATTGACTATGATGAAACCTTTTCACCAGTTGCAATGCTAAAGTCCGTCCGGATCATCCTAGCGATTGCTGCATATTACGATTACGAAATATGGCAAATGGATGTCAAAACCGCCTTCCTTAATGGGATTTTGGAAGAAACTGTGACACAGTCAGAAGGTTTTGTCGATCTAGGCAACGCTGGAAAGGTTTTCAAGTTGAAAAAGTCCATTTATGGATTAAAGCAAGCCAGCAGAAGTTGGAATCTGCGATTTGATGAAGCCATCAGCAAGTTTGGTTTTATCAAGAATCCAGATGAGTCTTGTGTATACAAGAAGGTCAGTGGGAGTGATATTGCATTCCTAGTCCTGTATGTCAATGACATACTGCTCATTGGAAACAACACAAAATTATTGGAGTCCGTAAAGGGCTGGTTGGGAAAGTGCTTTTCAATGAAGGACCTAGGAGAGGCACAGTACATATTGGGCATCAAGATCTACAGGGATAGATCTAAGAGGCTGATTGGATTAAGCCAGAGTACTTACATTGATAAGGTACTAGCTCGATTTAACATGAAAAATGCCAAAAGAGGGCATTTACCCATGTCCCATGGCATAACTCTCAGCAAGAAATAGTGTCCGCAGACACCTGTTGAGCGAGAAAGAATGAATCAGATCCCATATGCTTCACTAATCGAATCGATCATGTATGCCATGATATGTACAAGGCCGGATGTATCGTATGCCCTGAATGCAACGAGTCGATACCAATCAGACCCAAGAGAGGCGCATTGGACTGCGGCCAAAAACATCCTCAAGTACCTGAAAAAGGAACAAGGATAAATTCCTGGTATATGGAAGCCACAAAGAACTGGTTGTTGAAGGTTACACCGACGCTAGCTTCCAGACTGACAGAGACGACTTCAAGTCACAGTCGGGATATGTATTCTGTCTGAATGGAGGAGCGTTCAGCTGGAAGAGTGCCAAGCAGAGCACCACCGCAGACTCTACAACTGAAGCCGAGTACGTGGCCGCTTCGGAAGCTGCTAAGGAAGCTGTTTGGATTCGCAAGTTCATTAGTGAACTTGGTGTTGTACCCTCAATCAAGGGACCGATAGACCTCTATTGTGATAATAATGGAGCTATCGCTCAAGCTAGAGAGCCGAGAGAACACCAGAAGGTCAAACACGTGCAAAGGCGATTTCACATGATAAGGGAATGGAAATCCGAAGGTGAAATCAAAATTTGTAAGATCGGCACGGATGATAATGTAGCCGATCCTTTGACTAAACCTTTGCCTCAAGTGAAACACAACAAACACGTTGAGGCAATGGGAATCAAGCATGTTGGACATTGGCTTTGAAATTCCCTGTACATGTGTTTTAATTAAACAAGGTTGATTTAATGTAAGACACTGTACTAAAACCATTCATTAATGGAGTAATTAATTTTTTGTGCAAAATTATCATTCACTCCATTACTATTTAATTGTGGTTTAGAATTAAATAATGAGTCCATTCGATTTACTGAAATATTCACATCAGGGTATCAAGACCATGTCTTGGATAAAGAAACACCTATTAAGCGAACATTGAATATTAAATCGAAAAGTATCCCTAATCGAGGTCATCTAACAGATGGACGATTGATGACCGCCATAGATTAGTGTGTAGTATGATTTACAGCACCGTTTCTTGTGCTGCGAGGACGTGACAGTCATAAATCATTTGCACAGGTACAGTTTAGAACTGTACTAGATAAGACCTATGAGAGTACTTTAAGAAAGATTAAAATTATGTCATAAGTACATTTCTCATTATGATTATCGGAACTTATTTCCTCCGACCATGAGTACTGTGAAGTTTTCTTGTTTGAGTACTAGGATCTTTGATGTTTCCAAACGTCTACCGTAACTGGAGATCATAACGGGAACACTCGGGATTCTATGTCCTCTTAGTAAGAAGAACTTACAATACAAGACTGGGATTGTCCCCCTACTAACAATAGGGAAAATGTTTTGTTTTTGAAAAGGCCGCTCGAAGAGCAAGACTATAAAATGCATGGCCATACTCAGATGGATTTTAGAAATCATCTGCTTATTGACAGTCGAACTCGGAGATTGAGAAACACTTCTGAACGTAATAAGGATGACAAAGAATCTTACCTTATAGTTCACGAAGAAACATTAAGAGACAAAGGAAATGAGCTATACACAATATGCACACTTGTCCGGAAGGACAAGTGGGAGATTGAAAGGAATGGTGTCCTTCCAACAAGTGTATTATTCCGGTAAAGGATTCAGAATTATTACAGAGCTAATTCTTCAACAAGGTCAAGTGATCGGAATGCCTAGGTGGAGGCCGCTTCCGATCAGTAATATCATGGTACAATTGATATTACAGCTTAATCTTAACTGAACCCTTCGGGTCGAACCCAATCGAATCTCCGATCCGAGACGTCGAATTAATCCGAAAGGATTTAATGAGTCGACAGAGTTTAACGAATACAGACGTCGGAAATCGAGCCTAGGGCGTCGATACCGAGCGTCGCAAAATCACAAGCAACAAATATGAGCGTAGCCGTAGCTAGGCTAGGCTAGCTCATGGCATGCCTAGGTGCACCATGTGTGTGCTAGGCGCACCATGGTGTGCTAGGCACCATCGCAGCCTAGGCCCACCCTGGCAGCCCATCGCATGCTAGCGTGGGTGCCTAGGTGCGCATGGAAGCTATCGCAAGCCACACAGGCACCAGGCAGCCCATAGCAGCTAGCAAGCATGCTAGCGTGGTGCCTGGGTGCATGTGGAGCCCTATCGCAGCGCACAGGCCTTGCTAGGCACCATCGCAAGGCCTGGCACCACGCACAAGCACCATCGCAATGCCAGGGGCATGCGTGTGTGTGCGTGTGTGCCTCTCAGCCTCGCACACTAGCCTCGCACAACAGCCGCACTGATGCGTGTGGGCTGGTGCGCGTGCGTGCAATGGCTGGCTGGGTGCTAGGCAGCAGCACCACGCATGCATGTGCGTGTGCGTGTGCGTGTGTGCATGCCTCGCACCTTAGCACAACTAGTGCTAGGCACTGGCTAGTGCGAGTGTGTGCTTGATGCGTGTGGCAATACGTGAGGTGCAGCGATGGACGCGAGCATGTGCGTGGTGCATGGCGCATGGATGGTGCGTGATGCGAAGCATGTGCGACCAGCCAGTCCATAGCATGCAAGGCCAGCGACAGCGATGCCTAGCTAGCACTGGTTGTGCTAGCGATGTGATGCGAGAGGGAGATGCGTGGTGCGATAGGCAGTGCCAGGCTGCCAGCAGTAGCAGCGTTTAGCACTGGCCAGCACCAGCACCAGCGCCTAGCATGGCCTAGCACCAGGCATGCGAGGCAGCTGGGCAGCACCATGCTAGCTGGCTGGGCTGGCCAGCGCCATGCGAGCTGGCGTGCTAGCTAGCAGCAGCCCAGCATGCCCATTGAGGTGGCGGTTTAGGTGAAGGGGTGGGGACCAATCTTGGGCAAGGCCTTGAGGAGCAAGGCAATGGTCCCCCCCACCCATTCATGGTCCTCACCTAACCTTCTCTCTCTATTTGACACTTGTTGCATTGTGATTAGTTTTGTTTAATAATTTATTTTAGAAATAAATTAATTAGCAAAAAATGCATTCTCCCACATTGGTGGAGGATGAAAAATCAAGGGATCATTTCCCTATAAATACCAAGCTTGGTATTGGGATTTGGAACAACCTTGAGTTGAATTAAAAAGGCAACTCTAGAAAAGAGTAAACCTTTGATTCGTAAAACTTATAGTTATTTTGTCCGGGTCTTGACTAACCTTCAAGACTTAGGACGCTCGGGTCGGGTCGGGATTTTGAAGTAAGAGCTCCTTGGGAGCGAAGCACGCGTCAAAGGTATAATTCTTGTCCTTAATCTTGTTTGATTAAGTTTATGCTTGTTTAATTGCTTTAATTAAGGGGCAGGTCCTGGTGGGTTTCCTTCCGCGTAGTGTCGGGTCACTACAAAACCCTACACTAAGTACACGTTTCCCCTAAAGCTGTGAGACCTTATCCCTATATGAAGTCAAATCCTTGGTAACAATTTTTTCAATGAATACCCAAAACTTTTTTATGATCTAAACACCAATTCTGAATTTTTCCCCACAACCACGTAAACTTCATGGCACATCTAAACAATACGAACTTGAGCACGGTTTTTCCATGGCTTCCTCAATAAACTATCGGACTTGAGGAAAAGTAAGAAACATCAATTTTCAATTTGATAAGGCCGATTTGAATAAGTCACAGTTGGTGTTGTTTTTTTTATTTTTTATAGTTTTCCCCACCTAGTTCACCGGAGCTTAGCTCCGACTACATCCAGATCTGACTCAGGTTGCACACCTCTCTTATGGTGGGTAAGTCTCCTAACAAGAGTTTTCTGCATTCGGCAAGGCTCGAACTTGAGACCTCCCTTAAGGACATCAAGTTACTTACCACTTGAGCCAACTCTTGTTGGTCGCTGTTGGAGTTGAATCATACATAATAGCCGCATGATCCGAGGCCACGATCGGTTCATGAAAAACCCGACAATCAGGAAAATCCTCAAGCCATTTTAGAGACGCATAAGCTTTATCAATCCTTTCCATAACTAACTCCGGCCCTAGTCTCTTGTTTGTCCAAGTGAAACGAGGACCAACAAAAGGTAATTCAAGAAGGTTCGAATGAATTCTTCAATTTAAAAAGGCATCTAACCCTTTAATAACTGTAGATCCTCAAAGTTTATCGCTTAAGGACTCTACTTGTTTAATATCCCCTATTAGTAAGCAATTTGGAGTTATTAGAACAAAGGAAAGAACTTTATCCCATATTTGTGGTGTTTTCTCTACTTTTGACGCATTGTACAAAAACATAATATTTTTACTACTTCCATTAGCATCAACCAACTTACAAAAGATAAAGTTTTGAGAAGAAGCAATACAAGTAACATCACTTAAGTATCAACTAAACAAATAAAGGCCCCCTTTTGACTCTTCCAAGTCCACCCCATAAGAAAATTTTGGGTTGAACTTTTGAAATAATGACCTAGCCACATTACTAAAAGGCATTTTAGATTCCAACAAGAATACAAAAGTAGGAAATATAGTAGATAACAACCACACTAGATATGGATGTGTAGGGGTTAGCGGGTCATTTAAACGCCTACAATTCCAACTAATGATCCTCGTATATCCATGGGTTGCTGATTCGGCACAGAAACCTCACCCATCTGATTATCTTCAAAAGAAACCAGAATAGCTTGTTGAACCTCCACATCCACCTCCACTTCATCCCCACTAGCCCTTTAATTAACTTCTTCACTACATTTTCTCTTAGGCGACCCCTGAGTAGAAGACGAGACACTTTGTGAACGCTTCGAACCTGCCCTTTCAGTTTTAAAAATTCTAACTTTCACATCCCATTGCCGAGCCATATCAACATCAAAGATAGCTTTCGACATAAATTCATGAGCGTTTGTTTTTGTCCCTAAGCCATATGTTAAAACCGCCCTTCTCAGCCCATCTGTTTAGTGTCATGAGCCGTTTCTTCTCACCCCATCCCAAATCATTGGAGCTTGCTCTAACATATCCATCATCACACGAGTGAAGAATAGAATCCTCTGTATTTTGAGCCCTTTTCCTCGTCCAACAAGGTTGCTCTTCAGATGAAAAAAGATTGTTGATAAGTGGCATTTGTGCCACTATTTAGATCCTCTATTTGCGGTATTTTCCTACGTTTCTCGCTTGTTTGCACCTCTTTTACTTCATTTTCATGCATTTTTGTGTATCACACGCTTCATGGGGTTGTTGTTGGTTTTGTTGCACTTTCAGGCACAACGACAACACTTTGAGACATTTGATGATTGGCGCTGAATTTGGAAGCAAGAAGAGGAAGAGATGAATCTTATGTCCATGTTGAAAGAAGAATGAGGAAAGAAGCAAGATAGAGTGCCTCAGAGTGAATTTAGAAGAGTTTTGGAAGGAATTTTGTGCAAGGGTCAACTTCAAATGACCATAACTTTTTATCTACTCAACCTTTTAAAGATATTCAAATTGGAGATTCAAGTTCGTCTCAAGAGCTTTCCAACAACTGGTCACATTCCTTATTCCGACGAGTAACAAAGAAGTTATGGTCTTCTGAAACGAAGCTGCTTCTAACAGGAAATTCTGCACGGCCGTGCTAGATGTTGCACGACCGTGCAGAATGTGCACGACCGTGCCAAATGTGGCACGTCCGTGCAGGACTCTATTTTAGCTTTTTGAAGTTTCTGCTCAATCTGCACGTCCGTGCCAACTTTGGCACGTCCGTGCAGACCTGTATCCGGGTCTTTTTCCTCGTTTTCTCCGTCCTTTCTATTTGGGCATTGTATAAATACCCTTTGGCTTCTTTATAAAGCATATTTTATTTCTCCTCTTTGAGGGGGAGGAACCCTAACTTCTCCATCATCTTCACACCTAAATTAGCTTAGATTAAGCTTAGTTATAGTTTTAATTCTCGTTTTTATCCTTTGTAATGTGGATTAGGGGTAGTTTAGAGAGAGAAAGTGAGAAGCTTTAATGGGTTTTTGAGAGGTTGAAGATGCTAATGGTGATAATGGTGTTTTGATTTCTCCTTACAATTCAATGAGCATTCCTAACTCTATCTCAATTTATTGCTTTCTTTAATTCTTGCTTTTCTTAATTTTCTTGAATGATTAGTGTAGCTGATTAGATTAATTGCTCTTCTTTGTCGCTCTTCATTGTTCTTGATTGTTGGTTTGATTTTAGATTATTTGATTAGCTAGTTTTAACCATGCTTAGTGAGTAGTTCTTTTAGTTAGGGGTTGGGTGAAACTCAACCTAATGGTTATTTAAGTGATTTTGGGGGATGTCTTAGTGATTGATTGTAAATAAATTGATTATATGGGATTGCTTGTTAGTTCTTCATGATAGGAGTAGCTAACCTTGATTATTGAACTTGATGGCACGAAATGTTTGGTTTGACTTGGAAATGTGAGTTGAATGTTTCATTACCTATTGCAATTTGACTATATATCTCTTGTTGCTAAATTAATGAGGAATCTAAGCTTAGTAATATGAGTTGTTTTCCTATTGCTTGAAGTTGGTCTTACATGTAGTCCTTACTTTCTAAAATCTTTGTTACTCCCAATTTTCTTGATTTCCATGGTTGAGTGAACCCCATTCCCTAGTGTCTTTATTTCTTAGATTTTAATCCTTGGTCTGTTAGTTTTCCTTTTAATGTTAGTTCACTCATCCTATCTCTTCGACCTAGCTTAGTTGGTGGTAGTGTTGATAGTGTTTATGCCGTCTCTGTGGTTCGACCCTCTACTTACCACTAAACTTGTTTAATGTAGGTGTAGGCTTATAAATATTGTTTGGTTGAGGGTAGTTAGTCCAACGACCTAATTATCCCTCCATAAATTGTTCACATTAATCGAAACAATAATTGGAGAAACTGGAGAATTTGGGGGATCTAAAGGTAAATTTGGAAAATCCCCCCCAAAAAATCTCTGGTGCATACGGCAAAAAAGTCAATCTCGTTGGGAAAGGTTGCAAATAAACTCTTGTTCAAGCCCTAAAGTTTCTTAGAGATTGCACAAATCAACGACCAGCTTCCAAAAAATTAACATGATTAGTATCTAAGAAATTTTCAAGGGAATTAGGGAGTACCAACGGATTTAATTGCCCCTCAAGAAGTACATCTTTCAAATCCGGAGCACTTGTAATACCTTAAGTATAAGAGGATACGCGCCAAAACTGTTGGAACGTATATACCTTGAGTATGAACAAATGAGAAGAGTTATGGGGTTTTATATTTAACCATAGCTTCTACAGGGGTACAGGACGCTGTACTTTCTTTTATTATTTATGTGCTGGAATTTTGTCACAAGTGTGACATAGTAGGTGCCAATTGGGGTAGCTCCCTAATTGGAAGTTCAATATTTAAGTGGGCTATTTTTAAGGAAGGAAACTTGTTCGATGCGTAATCCAAAGCTATTTATTAATAACTAATATTGCTAGTTAAGAGTCAAAGGTAAGTTGACTTGTGAACTGTATGGCGAGCATGTTATAATTATTTATTGTTAGGATGAGCATGTTAGTGTGGTGCATATGTACTCAACTTTTGTTGATTCGTACTTTTGTGCATGTGTTTAACTTTCCTTTGGATTGGCCCTACTATGACCCATTTACATGGTGAGTAGAAGGGTTGAAATAAAGAGAAAGTGACAGGTACTTGAAGCATGAAGAACATGAAGGGAATGAGTGCAGAGAGCTATCTGTTATGCTTTCTTAGTTTTATATTTTGAAGTGTTGATTTAATATTTATGGACTAACATTGTTATGCTTTATTCTAAATTGGCTTTAAAAAGGCTGTAATTATTTTGGTTCCAACTTGTGAACGTTTTACTTTACTTGTTTTGAGGTTGTGAACTGAAGTTATATTTTTTGAAAAGTTGGTTTTTTGTTTTAGACTTCCGCTGTGTGACTTTTAAAATAGCCTTAGTCCTTATCACAGTGGCGGTAATACTTTGGATATTTCCTTAAATGTTATTTAGAGTAAAAGAGTATTTTAAAAGAAGGGAATTTTTAGGGTATAATAACACTTCTCGAATTTATTCCAGTAGCAGCTTGGTTAGGATTGTCTTCCAAAAGCCCGAATCTTGTAGAAGCCTATTCTTGAATGCCTAAGGTTTGAAAGAGAGTGGGCCTTAAATCCCTACCTTCTCTTTCACACGCAGCCCGTGAAGATTCACTTATCCCAAAAGATGAATGGGGTCTTCCCTCTACTTTTTCCCTTGACATACTTAAAGATTCTCCCTCTTCATATCGACTTGAGGTGAAATCAGGTAAAGTTGGGTTTGGGAGTATATGGATTAAAGGATAAGAAAGAGCATTTATAGGGTTCATACAATTCTCTTTGTAAGGAGAGGTATATCTCACAGTACCATTGCCAATAAGGATACGTGGGCGTATTATCACCCCCCCCAAGACGGTACGAGACCGTGTTGTGGCGGCCAATATGAATAATTGACCGTGGGGGTAACTTTGCCTCTGTTGACGCTCGCATCATATAAGGCTTGTTATTGAAGGAACATGCCTTGTTGGGTCTCTAAGAGACCTTACATCCCAAGGCTCATGTTCCTAAATTGTTGCTCAAAATCAAATATACCTTGTGTTTATTGTTGTTGTTGTTTCTCTTCATCATCATCATCATAATCATCATCTCCATCATCTACCCCACCTTCACCCATCACAACATCCACATCCCCATTATCGCAGGGCACCTTCCAAACATTCCGACCATTCCTAGTAATAGAGGTGAAAGCCGGCTTTGGGAGCAAGCAATGGTGACGCTTGCGCACTAGCCACTTGAAAACATCGGGATTCGTGGTGGGAACAATGAATTCTAAATTCTTGAGTTGCTTCAAGTTCAATAACATATCATTATCTCCACCCACCAAAGTACAAGACTTAAGCAACTCCCTTTGTTCAAATTTCATGGACAACCTAGTGACCATAGTTCCACAACATATCTCCCCGGTCTTATTCCCCTTGGCGATTGAAACACAACATTGCATGAACAAAAACCCAAGATTCAACCTTCTCCCATACTCCTCATTAGTGGCCATCCATAAGAAAATAATCTCCTCTCTAATAGGCTTCCCCAAATCTAGCTTACTAAATATTGAATACCCAGGAAGCCTATGAAGGATTCTAAGGACTGGGTGAATGATTTCACTTGCAAAAGAGGATTTCGAAGAGATCCAGATAAGTCTTGTGTTTACAAGAAGGTTAGTGGGAGTGACATCGCATTCCTAGACCTATATGTCGATGACATATTGCTCATTGGAAACAACACAAAATTATTAGAGTCCGTAAAGGGCTGGCTGGGAAAGTGCTTTTCAATGAAGGACTTAGGAGAGGCACAGTACATATTGGGCATCAAGATCTATAGGGATAGATCTAAGAGGATGATTGGATTGAGCCAGAGTACTTACATTGATAAAGTACTAGCACGATTCAGCATGGAGAATGCCAAGAGAGGGCACCTACCCATGTCCCACGGTGTAACTCTCAATAAGAAACAGTGTCCACAGACACCTGTTGAGCCGGGGAGAATGAATCAGATTCCATATGCTTCGCTAGTTGGATCGATCATGTATGCCATGATATGTACTAGGCCTGATGTATTGTACGTTTTAAGTGCTATGAGCCGATACCAATCAGACCCAGGAGAGGCGCATTGGACTACGGCCAAGAATATCCTAAAGTACCTAAAAAGGATCAAGGATAAATTCCTGGTCTATGGTGGCCACAAAGATTTGATTGTTGAAGGTTACACCGACACTAGCTTCTAGACTGACAGAGACGACTTCAAGTCACAATTAGGGTACATATTTTGCCTAAATGGAGGAGCATTTAGTTGGAAGAGTGACAAGCAAAGCACCACTGCAGATTCTACAACTGAAGCCGAATACTTGGCAGCTTCAGAAGCCGCTAAGGAGGCAGTTTGGATTCGTAAGTTCGTTAGTGAACTTGGTGTTATACCCTCCATCAAGGGTCCAATAGATCTCTATTGTGACAATAATGGAGCTATTGCTCAGGCTAGAGAGCCAAGAGAGCACTAGAAGTTCAAACATGTCCAAAGGCGATTTCACATGATAAGGGAATGGAAATCCGAAGGTGAAATCAGAATTTGTAAGACCGGGACGAATAACAATGTGGCCGATCCTTTAACTAAACCTCTGCCTCAAGTGAAGCACAACAAGCACGTCAAGGCAATGGGAATCAAGCACGTTGGAGATTGGCTTTGAATTCCCTATACATGTGTTTGAATTAAACTAGACGTCTTAATGTAAAACACTATGTTGAAACAATTCATTTTTGGAGTAATCAAATTTATTCAAAATTACTATTCACTCCATTGCTATTTAATTGTGATTTAGAATTAAATAATGATTCCATTCGATTTCTGAGAATATTCAAAACAGGGTATCAAGACCATGTCTTGGATAAAGAAACACCTGTTAAGTGAACATTGAATATTTAAATCGAAAATTATCCCTAATCGAGGTCATTTAACTGATGGACGATCAATGACCACCGGAGATTAGTGTGTAGTATGATTTACAACACCGTTTCTTGTGCTACAAGGACATAGTAATCATAAATCATTTACACAGGTACTAGTTTGGAACTACACCGGATCGACCTATGAGAGTACTTTAAGAGATTCAAAATCGTCATAAGTACATTTCTCATTATAACTATCGGAACATGTTTCCTCAACCATGAGTATTGTGAAGTTCTCTTGTTTGAGTACTAGTCTCTTTGATGTTGCCATCTACCGTAACTGGGGACTATAACGGGAACACTCGGGAGATTAGGTCCTCTTAGTAAGGGAGGCTTATAGTACAAGACTTGAAATGTCCCTCTACTAACAATAGGGAATATGTCTTTGTTGTTATCAAGGCCACTCGAAGAGCGAGACTGTGAAAATGCATGTCGTGCTCAGATGGATTTTAAAAATCATCTGCTTATTGACAGTCGAACTCGGAGATCGAGAAACACTTCTGAACATAATAAGGATGATGAAGATTCTTACCTTATAGTTCATGAATAGACATTAAGCGACATAGGAAATGGGATATACACTATATGTACACTTGTCCGGAAGGACAATTGGGAGATTGAAAGTAATGGTGTCCTTCCAACAAGTGTATTATTCTGATAGAGGGTTCAGAATTAACAGGACGCTAATCCTTCAGTGAGATCAAGTGATCGGAATGCCTGGGTGGAGGCCGCTTCCGATCAGTAATATTAGTGAACAATTAATATTACAGCTTTATCTTGACTGAACCCTTCGGGTCGAACCCAAACGAATTGCCGATCCAAACCAACGAATCAATCCGAAGGACTTGATGAGTCACTAGAGTATTACGAACACACACGTCGGATATCGAGCCTAGAGCGTCGAGACTGAGCGTCGCAAAATCAACAAGCAACAAGTTCGAGCAAATTAAATTCGTAGCATCACATTGGCCTAGCCATGTGATTGCTAGGCTAGCTCGAGCTAGCATGCACCTCGCATTGCTAGACGCAAGCCTAGCATGCCATGCGTGCTAGGCGCTAGTGCCCAGCTTCTATCGCAAGGCTAGGCCTTGCTAGCACTGGCGCACAGCATGCCTAGCTGCTATCGCAAGGCTAGGCCTTGCTAGTACTGGCCCACAGCATGCTCAGCTGTTATCGCAAGGCTAGGCCTTGCTAGCACTGGCACGCAGCATGCCTAGCTTGCTAGGCGCTTGCGTATGGCAGCATAGCCCAACACTACGCACCAGCCAGCAAGCATGCTGGGCTTTGCATGCGTGCATGTGCCTAGGCGTAGAGCTTGCAGCCCAACAATGCACAACACTACGCACCAGCCAGCAAGCACGCTGGGGCTATGCGTATGTGCGTGTGCCTTCGGATCGCAGCACCTAGCAGCACGCTTAGCTGCAGCGAGCTAGGGCCTCGCCCAGCAGTAGTAGCGGCATGCGTGGCTCGCTAGCAGCACGCATGCACTGGGGCTTGCAATGCTGGCTGGCTAGCAAGGCAGGCTGCCATCCTACCAAAGCCTTGATGCCGGTTTGGAGTTGTGGGGACCAAAGCTTGGAGCCATCCCTTGGGCAGCAAGGCAATGGTCCCCCCTTGGTGATGGTCCTCACCTAATAACTAATTCTCCTTGTGCCACTTGTTGATTGTTAATTGCATTATCTTTTAATATATTTTTTATTTAAATAAATTAGTTGGATATGCAAACTATCCCACATTGATCATGAATAGGAGTGCAAGTTGCATTTCTCTATAAATACCCCATGATTGGGCATTTGGAAATCAACTTGAGTGGAACTCAAAAAGGCATCTCTAATTATTGAGAAAACCTTTAAGTTCGTAAAACTCTAGTTTTATCTTTGGTCAAGTCTCGACTAACCCTCGAGACGAAGACCGTTCGGGTCGGGTCGTGGGTACGAGTCGTTGGAGGTCGTCAAGCTTGTGAGGCTTTAAGCTAAGAAGTAAGAGCTCGGTTTACGAGCGAAGCACGCTTCAAGGGTATAACTTCTTTCTCCCTTCTCTTAATTATTGTTTTATTATTTTTATGCATGCTTTATTGCTTTAAATATTTGGGTGGGTCTTGGGGGGTTTCTATTCCGCGTAGAGACGGTATCTACGAAACCCAACAAATCATCATGGATTCATGCCAAGGAGTACAAACTCTACTCAAAATAATTCATTCTCATGCAACCACTCAAAGCAAGTCGATGAAATCGATCAAACCTAAACTAGATCATTCTCATGCATCTAATCTAAAACTCAAATATTGGGGCTGGAGGTGCACAACAATAGCTCCAAGCTTTATAAGCACAAAATCATCAACTCAAGGCAAAACCCAATCAATCATCAATATAAACTCAATCAATCATGATTTTCACCCCCTCTCCTAGCTAGAAATCTAAGCTAGAGGAAAGAGGATAGTCATACCAACTACTCTAAACATGGATTCAATCCCAACAAAACTAAACATGATTCAAAACCAAATAAAAAGCAAGGAATTTTATGGAAATAAACACTATTAAGAGCAATAAAACCAAACAAAAGATAAGGGGTAAAGAGATTACTACTATTAAACTTGAAGGATTAAGCAAACATGAACTAGTTGCATTGAAAAGATGAAAACTTGAAGGAAGCTTGAAGAGATCTTGATTACAATAATGGAAACTTCAAGGTTAAGCTATTTTCTCTCTCTAAAATGTTGATATTCTCTCTCTACAAAATATTGCAATGGAATAGTGAATAGAATGAATATTCAAGCTAAACACTATTTATAGTTTCTTGATAAAACAAAGAAAAAGGGTGAGGGAGAGGCCTCTCCAGCAAGCTGTCGCGCCCTCTATGCTGTGGGTACAAAGTTGGGAAAACCCAGCTCGTCGCGCTATCACCAGGGCCGCGCCCAATCCAAGCCAACTCCCAGCCATCTCCAGACTCTGGTGTTCAGCTCAAAAGCTTCATGTCCACGCCTGCGGCTTTGGCACCTGCGCCTGCGGCTTGCTGTGGCAGCGCGCCCTCTCCTTTTTGCACCTCCTTTTCTTGGAACAAGCCACTCTAGCAACTTCAAATCCGCTTAGCAACTTAAATTTTGCCCATGAGTGTTAGGAGCTATCAAAGCAAACAAATAAAGGGTAAAAAGCAAAAGAAAAGATAAAAGAAAAGGAAAAACACGAGAAAGAACAAAAGTAACTAAAACAAAGGTAAAAATGGTAAGAAGAGGTACAAACAAATAACAAATAAGGGGAATTCATTAGTGAAAAAAGGTGAAATGGTGGCGTAAACACCACTCATCACCAATGGACAAGCCGAAGCCACTAATAAAGTAATCTCTAAGGGAATTGCTAAGATGGTGGATGAAAATCCTAAAAATTAGCACATTTTTATACACTATGCTACTTGGGTATATAGAACATCAAAGAGAGATGCAATAGGGACTACTCCTTACCAACTAGTGTATGGACATGAACCTGTTGTACAGCAGAGCTACGTGCTAAGTCCGCTATGGTAGCTAAACAAATGGGTATAAGCCAAGAATACTACCAGCAATCTATGTCCATTGAATTGATGGACGTTAAGGGTGAGAGACTCCAAGCGCTAGCTAAAATCAAAGCTTAAAAAAAACAAGTAGCAAAATCTTATAACAAAAATGTGAAACATAAAATCTTTTTGGAAGGAGATTTAGTGTGGAAGAAGAAACTTCCTAAGAGTGACTATAAAGATCATATCTTTGGAAAATACTCTTCTAAGTGGGAGAGTCCATTTAGAGTTCACAAAGTCATGTCTAGGAATGCCTATTTGTTGCAAGAGTTAGATAGGAAGATGTTTCCAAGGGCGCTTAATGGAAAGTTCTTAAAATAGTACAACTCAAGTATATGTGAACAATATAAAAACTTACAACAAAAGCATCCATCATTAGAGGCTTTTGATAAATAAAATGTACTATTTACAAACGGAGAAACTTTTCAACCATTGTCTTACGTTTAAGCTCAGAAAGAAGAACCTTGCATTTGTTCATCAACACCATCTGTTCACCATGGCGATCAAATTAAGACAAATTTTCTTGAACTATTGGAGCACTCTCAGAAATTAGGCGCTTCAATTGTTTCTTCTCTCTTCTGTAATCCTGAAGCTTTCGTTCTACCATAGCTCTCCTGGCCTGAAGCTTCTTCTCTTCTTCCATGATTTCACCGATCTTAGTTTGCTGGTGGTCCATATCTACATCTAGGTCTAGGTTTTTCTTCTTCAAAAGATCTCGTTGTTGGAAGACTTGGGACACTTGTTAGGATATATCGGAAATCATTAAAGGAGGGTGAGATGATCTTTTGTTGGCCAATTCAATAACATAACACATTCTTGACAGGCCACAAATAAATCTTGCCATACAACTAGATCATTGTTTCCCAACAAGAGAACTTGAGCCACAAGTTCTAGAGATAACTTAATCTGCGTATTTGGTTCTTCTTACAACTCTACTCTCTCACAAAGAGTTAGGACTTTGTCAAGATTCGGGCGTTGGTAAAGACTAAAAAAGCATGATAACTCTATAAAGTTAGGATGCTTACGTTCATCTGACGTTTGTATGGTTGAAGCCTTGTTGCTCTGATTTCCTTGGTCAATGGTTGTCAATGCTGGAAATAATGAGCGTGTTAGATACCAATAAAGATACAAAAAAGGAAGACATGTGTTATTTACCTAAATCAGGAGATGCACTTTTTTCTGCTAGGGCCTCTTCATGAAGATTTGATTTTATAATATCAATCTGAGGCTCAGCATCTCTAGTCTGAACATTTGTGGTGTCACTAGGCACCATTATTGGAATGGACTCTGTGATTCTTAATGCTACTTCATCATGAATTTCCACTTCTTGATCTTGAATTGTCACAGAAGGTTGTGTTGATTCAGGTAAAGATGTTGGAGTTGGAGTGGATACAGAGTCTTTTTTACCTTGTTCAACGCCATCTTAGACAATATTTTCCTTGCCATGAACAGCAACAGAAGGTTATTTTGGCTCAGGTATAGATTTTGAAGTCATAGGCGATGGGTAAGAAACTAGGGGGGCAACAACATTAACATTAGCATTGATAGTTTGAGCAAGCTTATCTATTTGTATGGTAGTAGAAACTTTAAATTGTTGAGAAGAGACTGAAGTTGTTCTTGAAACAGGAACCTTAGCATTTGATTGGCTAGGACTTGCTTGCACACCCACATCACCCTCAATGTTTGGAGCTCTTGGTTCATCACCAGATGATGAACTTTTCCCCAATTGCTGTTTGTTTGAAACGGCACTCTGATTCTTAATTGAGCCACCATCACCTTTTCTCTTCTTCTTGTCAGGACCTTGACGATTGGAGGAGAAGGTATAGGATCATGAGGTGGTGATTTCTCTAGTGACAGCAGGCTAGAAGCAGCAATTTTCTCTAAGAGATCTGGAACGCTTGCTGTAATTTCAAGCTCTTCTTCATCACTGTCAATCGAAACAGGGTTGGAAGGCGTGGTATTATCTGTAGACTTTCATTTCTTTTTAATATTGCGAGTTAGTCCTGATATGAAAGAAATCATAGTGAGTAACAAGGTATAAGAAGCTTGGACAAATTAGAGCTAATGCACTTACTGGTAAGAAGGATATCAGTAGTTTCTAGCTCTGGTTCTATTTTGAATGCAGATTGAGACCTTATGTTGGGACTTGACATGGGGATGTGCCTATGCCTGTCACTCCTTAATTTCTATAAGGAACTTGGGGTCGAAAGAAAAACTATCTTTCTCAATCCAACCCTATCAGTATGGGGATGAATGACACTTCTTTGTGAATCATCTATGGCCATGAGTTCATAATTGAACTCTGCAACAATCTTAGTTGAGCGATTAATTTGATAGTAGGAAGACTTGCCCTTCATCTTGATTGAAGATACAACAGTCTTCTTCTTACGTGAAAAGTAGATTGTGAGTGGAAAATAAGAAGCAAGTGAAGGAAACATTTAGAGGAACTCATACCTTTATAGTTGCCCACACTCACAACAAAGTGTGCTTTGGCATCTTCAACAGCATGAGCTTGAAGTGGTCCATGATACCACCATTCAAGGTAACTCAAGGAAACCATAGGGCTTGACTTCCTGGGTTGCAAAATGACTTTAGGACATGTGAGGGAGTTACTCTTCCAAACATCTTCTTCACAAAATTTCGGACGAGAATCCCAAGGAATGTTACATGTGGTGAACAGGGGGATGGCAAGAGATTGGCACAAACCAAATTGTCTAGCTACCATCTGAGGATTATAGGCTTCAAAACCCAAAGTATTTAGGTTCTCCTACAGGCAAATCTTTGGAAGCTAACACAGAACACCAAAAAGGGGAGTCCTCATCAAAGGTTGTCCTCATGCCTATCATTTTAAGCCAGTTTGGAGTTTCATCAAAGACCTAGATACTGTTAGGATCCGGAGTATCCTTTCGGCTCATAATGTACCAACTAACAGGTAAAGGGTCTAACTCCAACAGACAATGCATAACGAGATTAGGTTCAGGAACTTTTTGGTGGTCAAAATAGTTGAAACATATTTCTACATATGTGCAACAGTCCACTTTTAAAGTTTTCTCCCTACAATCAAGCTTTGATACATACAAAGTTGTCTTATTCGCCATCTCATTCTTAACCTCTTCCTCAGTCTTCTCCATACACAAAGTAGTGTAGAGATGACCTCAACAAGTGACCAACCATAGAGGTCCACCTATATTCTCTAAGCTTTGACCTTCGTTAAGAGCTTCCCTACATCTAAACATACATCTATATAATTGTCCTAATAAGATGGGACTAGCGCTATAAAAGACTTGCTATATGAAATGTTCACTACAAGTGGCAATAACAGTGCAGAAATACCACCAAATTTGCACATCATTAAATGAATAAGGGCAAATAAGATGAAAAGTACCTCTTCCTCCTGCGATACCTTGGTAGAATATGATAACGATGCAAAGTATGAGATATAGGCATTGAAGTCGATCTTGCTGCTTTTGGACGTTGCCAGCATTTGCTTTAGAAGGTTGTGACTTCTGTTGTATAAAGGTCCAGCGCCTTCAATCAGGCTCAAATCCTTGGTATGAGTGCTGGTTGTATTCCTTTCCGGTATTTAGGTGTGCCTTTATCTTCAAAAAAGCTCTCTGTTCTTCAATGTAAGCCCTTGGTTGCCAAAATAACTTCAAGGGTTGATAGTTGGGCGGTGAGGTTTTTGTCTTATGTCGGGCGGCTGCAGCTTATTCGGAGTGTCTTGTTTGGTATGCAAACCTATTGGTCTCAAATCTTTATTCTTCCTAAGAAATCCATAAAAGAGATTGAGGCTAGGTTTCAGTTCTTTTTGTGTTCTGGTAATTCTAATCCTACAAAAAAAAGCTCTTGTTTCTTGGAAACAATTGTGCCTTCCTAAGGCAAGTGGAGGTTGGAATATCCTTGCGTTAGAGGATTGGAACATTGCCGCGGTTTGTAAGAAACTGTGGAACATTTGTAATAAGGCTGATAATCTTAGGGTGAGTGGGTTTATATTTATTATTTCAGGAATAAAGATATTCAGACTACTTTTCTTCCTCAAAAATGCTCATGGGTGTTAAAGAAGATTCTCAAGTGTAGAGAGGTTATTAAGAATTTTGGTGGGTGGGATGTAGTGAAGCGTAATGGCAAAGTTCAAATCAAGAAGATCTATAGCTCTATTAGACAACAAAGTCCCAAAGTGAGTTGGAAAAGACTGTGTGCAATAATAAAGCTTCCCCTAAGAGTGTTTTTATCTTGTGGATGGCTATCTTGAATAGGCTTCTGACTAAGGATAGGTTGATTTCGTGGAAAATTACTTGTGATCCCATTTGTTTGCTTTGCTTGCGTGAGCCCGAGAATGTTCAACACCTCTTCTTTGGATGACCTTATTCTAGTAAAATTTGGAAAAAGGTGCTTGATTTGTTTCATATTAGTAAACCTATCCAAAGGTTTCAGTTGGAGGTTGATTGGGCTTTGAGGTATTGTAGGAAAGTGGGTGAGAGGAAGAACTTATTCTTGATTTTTTTACCGAAACGGTCTATAGCATTTGGATTCAATGGAACTCAACCATGTTTAATGGTTCCTGTATTGATGCTAATTCCGAATTTCGGAATATTGTTTTTAGAGTTGCTGGTATGTGCTCAGAAGATGAAAAGAAATTTCTTTTGATTTGACTGTGTTCTTGAGGCCTGTCTGCAGTTCTTCCTTGCTTGCTGCTTTGTTGTCTGTTGTTTGTTGCTTTGTTGCCTGTCAATTGCTGCTGCTCTGTTGTCTGCTCTACCAGCTGATGCTCTGCTGGTTGCTGGGTTGTTGTTACTGTGTTTTATGCTGCTTTTATGTTGGTTGTTGGGTTGTTGTTTGGATCTCAGTTGCTTGTTGCTGGCACTAGTCTCTGCCTACTACTTGCTAGCTGCTGGCGTTGCCACAGTCTGGTGTTGTGCAGTTGCTGGTTTCTGCTGCTGCTGCTCTGCTGAGCTTGTTGATGCTGGTTTTGGTTGTGTTGTTGCTGTCGTGCTGGATGTGCTAATACTAGTTTGCTTGTTGTCCTAGCTTGTCAAAGTCTGTTGGCTACCTGTTGCTTGCTGGCTGTTGACTGGTGCTATTCCCTGCCTCTGCATGCTGATTGCTAGTGTTGTCATATTATGGTGCTGCTCTGTTGCTGGCTTTTGCTGCTGCTATTCTGCTGGGTCTGATGCTGTTGTTTCTGTTTGTTGTTCTTAGTTTTTTGAGGAATAGTAATAGTGGATGGCTGTCTCTGGGATGCTCATGGTCAGCCTCCTATTTTCTGCTGATCTGTGTGCTACTAGGTGCCTAGCTTTAAGGTGGGTTGTTGCTTGCCTTGCTCTTGCTTCTAGGCTGCCAGGGCTGCTGCGGGGTTGCTGCTTTGAGTTGGGAAGTTGTTGTTGTCTTTTGCTTCTTTGTCTAGCTGCTGCTACTCTGTGTGGTGCTGCTGCTTTGGCATTTTTCAGCCTTTTCTATACCTGTTCTCAGGTTCAGCTGGTTGCTTTTGCTACCTTCTGCCTTGCTGCTGTTGTCCTGTTTAAGCATGAGGCTGGTGGTGCTGTGTTGCTGTGTTCTGTTGCTGCTTGGTGTTTGTTGTTGCTTGTCTATTGAAGGCTGCTGCTGTGTTCCTATTTGATTTTTATTAGTGTCTTTGCTACTGCCTCTTTGCTTGCTTGCTGCTGCTTTTTTCTTTATCTTGTTTTTGTTAGCAGCTTTTTAGTGTTGGTGTTTTGGGCTTTAGCTTTTTCTTTTTCTAATTTGTTGGCCCATTTTTTTGTAAGCTTTTGAGTTAGTTGTTTATCCCGTTCCTTTGGTTTTGGGTAATCCTCCTAGAGGGTAGCTCTTTTCCTTTGAGTTCAAAAGAGCCATGTTTGGCCCAAGGTTCACTGGAACCCTTCTAGAAGGTGGCCTTTGGTCCTTGGTCCTTAGCTGGTGGTTGTTTGCCCTTAGGGGCTTTCGGTGTCTTGGAGTTTAGGCCTTCGAGCTTTTTGTATTTCTGTTTTGCTGCTTTACAGCTCCTTTTGGTAATGTAATTTCTATTTACCACAAAAAAAAAAAAAAAAAAAAAAAAAAAAGTTTAAATAATCTGTACGACAATAATGTACTGTACGATATTTATCTTTCTTATGTAATTGAAAATTTAGAAATCAATGAGTTTTTTCCAAGTGGTTGATTGGTCGGTTAATTTTTCGTTACATAATTTTTTTAATAATATATTTAAATTTTAATTGTTTCGAAAACATATTTTTGTAGTAGTATAACTTCATTAATCAAAAGATAATTAAATATGAATATATATGGTGATGTGTAAGAGAGAGAAAAATGTTGGTGGGGTACTGTAGACACCTAAAAATGTCTCCTCGATCAAAACTCAATGATGAGGGAAACCTTTCATTACCATTTGGTTCGAATTCATGGTTAAAATAAAGGAGTGCTTAATTTTATTTCTAAATCTATTTAATTTAATTTTTCTAGCCCACATTTATTTTTATCTTAAGCCCAAATAATTTATTTTTAATCCTTATTTTTATTCTAAAAAATCGTCTAATTTACAAAGCAATTCGAACTTGAAACGAACTTCTAAAAGTCTTAAACGCGTTCAAAAATCGTTTTCAATAATTAAATTTCTTAATCAAAACGCGTAAAAAGGTAATATATAAAAATTCCTAGCTAATGTTAAGTACTGGCGCGTGGCGATAGTTTTACCGCACCGTGCCAGTTTCTGTCACCGAGGGACGTTTAGAAATAACGTGACGCGACAGATGCTCAACTGGCGTGGTAGTTTTGTAAATTGAATTATGCAATTTCTATCTTTATGTAGTTGCAATATTTCATCATGATATAGTTGCAAGGTTTCGCAATCGAAGTAAGTAGATTTAATTTTTATTCCATTGTATAATTAATTCTAATCTTTATTCTTGCTAGCATCATGTTTTGGATCGTTATTTTTAATTAGCATCATGTTTAAGATCGTTATTTTAATTATTAGTATTATGTTTAGGCGTTATATTAATCTTGTTTGTATCATGCCTATGATTTTATTAATAATTGTTTTGCATCATGAATAGGTTCACAGTAATCTTGTTGCTAAATTCAAGTGATCACAATAATTAGATTTATATGTGCATTAAATATTCAACCGACTTAGATTAATTAGTTTGGAGCAAATTGAATCTTGTTATATGTCTTTTAGGTTACAATTAATACATGTCGCTATAAGAATCAAGTAGAGGCCAATACGTCAGCATTGTGTTCATGAATTCAATCTGTACCATCATTCCCGAATATCCAGTTATGAATTGTGGCCAGTTAATAATCTTATGGATTAAGAATGGGGTATAACCTTCATGAATCAAATCGTTGTTGCCTTTCGGTTTGTCCCTTTTCGTGGTTGCCTCTAATGATCCATGAACGGTTTACAAGTTCCTTAAAAACTTGTAACGTCTCCCTACTTTTTTGTCCCTATCGTTATACTTCCTCCATTTCTTTTTAGTTTCAACACTTTCCTATTTTGAAAATTTTAATTACTTGCAACACTTTCCATTTTTGACATTTCTTTTTCTCTATCTATCTCCTACCTACATGGGTCCCTCTTATTTTTCTCTCTATTTCTCTCCTATTCAAAAATTTCCTAGGAGACCGTAAAAATAAAAGTGTTGCAACTAAAAAAAAAGGAGGAAGTATATCAAATCTAACTTCCTATAATTTGCCAAGCATATTCACGTATGCTTACGTAGGCGTCCGATGCCTACAATTTGGCAACTCAAGTGGGGAGGATTTTTGGTTACTTATCAATTTGAGTGATCGGTATTACATTAAGATGAGTGGATGAGACTCAAAAGATTATTGACATGTATTTTTGCAACTTAATTAACATTGTCTCATATGCACCAATCTGTATTAGGGGGCATCATGGGTTAGTTAGTAGTCCCCGAAATACGTTGATTTTAGGGTCACTTTTATCGGAATGACTTGAATTATAATCGCACAGAATTTTGAAACTACTGTGCTAAGTCATCTCTTGCCGCACAGCGACAATTTTGTCGCGTAAACGCTAGTTAGCTCTTGACGTGGCGCGATAGTTTCAGCCTTCACGTGATACTTTTTTTCTTGAGTTTTCTGTTACCGGATGTGTTCTACATACGTTAGCCATGGGATTTATACTTTACTGACCTGAAAATGCTCAAGACAATAAGGGTTGGTCTTAGATGTTAAATCCACCAAGCCACGAAGTCGGGTTCGATTTTATCAAACTTGCGGAGCATTTTGAAAGCATACACCCTCAGAAGGTAGGTTGCCTTACTTTCGCACCAAAACTCTTAACTGTGGTACCTTTTCGACACCTTATTTGACTGACCAATAGTATGAATGTAGATCCTTGGTTTGATTGTGGAACTTCATTGCATCATGTGTGACTATGTGCTTACTTGTGCATCTTGACGTGTTTTCACTAAGTCTTTTCATGGTGTTTTTTTTCTTACAATTAATCTTTTTTATTGAGATATTTTTTATTAATTATACCACTTAGTAACAGAGGAAGGAATTAAAATACGGAAACTTATATAATTAAGGACATATAAACCGGAAACAATCGCACCGTGACATGTCATACTCTGGCGCGCCACGTTGCCTTATGCCATGTCACACCAATTTTTGCCGCTACGCGATATTTTTGTCGCTGCGCGGCAGATATTGTAAAGGCGCGATAGTCATGCTGTTCATGTGATACTCCAGTTTTACGTCACTAATAATTCCGATGTGTTTTTCGTGCTATTTGGTCCATGTGTCTGTCTCGTGTCACATCAATCTAGATTTACGGTCATAACACGTGTCTAAATAATCCACTTAATCACATTATAAATGTCGAGTCGTCGCACACACCATGTATAGTCAAGTCGTCACGTATGTTGTTAGTCATATCGTCATTTAGTTAAGTTGTGTTGTCATGCACACCGTATTTTATGACTATATTTAAGCGCATGCATGTGTTATTTTTCGTACTTTTTTTAGGGGAGTAAGTCGGATATACATCCTTCCTACATATAATTTTATATATAACTTCACGTAACTAATTTTTTCAAGAAAAAAAATAGTCTTTTCATATAAACCTTGTATGTGAGTCGAGTCGAGTCAAATCATTGAATCAATCTATGTGATTTCTACAGCGAGTGGACAAGAAGTAGAAGAAGACTAGTTTGTAGACACACTGCATCCGCACAGCTATAACCGTCCCTTTGAACTAGAAGGAACACTCGAAGAACTCAAGTCAGTTTAGCTTTACAAGAACCACTTCTCTTTCAAAGAATGGCTACTAAGGAAGATGTTGATGGACTTATATGCTCTAAAACCTTACTACTCAGTAGGGATTGTGGAAGAAGCCACTTCTCCTGCAAAAATCAAGAGGATGACTGAAAAAATCAGCAAGCTTGTTGATGAATACTCTTATGAAACACCAACAGGTCTTTCGATTGTTAGAGAAAATCTTCCGGAGAAATACTCTATGATCGACATCCCAATATTCAAGCCTATAGACAATCTCATTTTTTATCTAAAGGCATTTCAAGCAACCATGTCTCTTAAAGGGGTGGAGGTATCACTGTACCCTACGGTGTTTCCTTTATCTCTTAAAATTGTGTGTCAGCAATGGTTTTATTCTCTGGACATCAATGACACTACAACATGGGATGATATCACTCGTCATTTCTTGGAATGGTACAAGTGCAACATTCAAGGAAAGATCTCACAACGAGAGCTAGAGATTCTCAAGCAAAAGGACAATGAAGGTTTCACCGCATACTGATATAGGTGGAGACAAACCGCTGCTTAAATGGTTTAACCACCTTGTGAAAAAGACATGGTGCATTCTGTTCATTAACAATATGTAAGACAAGTACAGAAAACATCTTAGATTCTTGGGATTGATTAATTTTGAAGCTGTTTATACTATTGGTATTTAAATTGAGAATGATTGTTGAAAAATGCTAGTAGTAGCAATAATAACAATAATAGTAACAATTGGAAAACTAAGAAGAACGACAATCTTTCTTCTTCTTCTTCCAAAAATAATACTACTAACAACGCCAATAACTAACATTGATCTCACTGAAGTATTAGCTTTGGATAATCCTACACGACCACCTCGTAGGCCAAGAAGAGTCTATATACCTTTGTGAATGACATACAAAACTGCTTTCAATCGTCTACATGGTAGAGGGTTAATCATGCCAATTGGCCCTTTCAGAAACCCTGCACTAGAAAATATATCTGCTTGTTGGAATCCTAATTCTTACTGTAAGTACCACCGAGGCGATGGACATTAGACCGAAGAATGCTACAAATTAAAGAAGTTATCCAAGATCTCATTTACAACAATGAACTTATTGTCCCCTTCGGTGGCAAGAAGACAAACATTCAGAGCAGTCCGCTAACTAAAACTCTAGCTATCACAGAGGGTTAGGTCCCTTATGATCCATCTCTTTTAATTAAACCAGTAGGAGAGTCACTTCCAGATGTTGTTTATGTCCCTCATCTCGAAGACGTCAACTGGATATGGGATAGCGACGATGAAGATGCTTATTTAAAACACATGATTACCCTTCCTCTACAAGTGGTTTATTCTGATAATGAAGTTGACGATGTTTGGGGAGAAGTTGAAGATGTTTGGGGAGACTTAGAAGTTGAAGTTCTTTCTAGATTCGGAAGGCTACGACCCCTTGTTGTACCTCCACAAGGCTAAACATCTCAAGCACAACCTATAACTACTGTCACAAATTCGGAGGAAACTGATGTGATTAAAGAACTGAAAATGACTAAAGTCGAGTTGAATGTGTGGAAGCTCATGGCTACCACACACAAACATCGTCTTGCTGTTATGAGCGCTCTTTCCAAAGTCGGAATCAATGATGACTTGACTCCTAAAGGTATTGTTAACTTTTTGACTACTGATTTGCCAAGTGAGAACAATTTGATTGCCTTTTCAGACAAAGATAATTGCCTCCGAAAGGTGATCAACACAATAAAGCACTACATCAATCTTACTGTTGTGTGTAGGAAGATGAATGTTCCAATGACTCTCGTGGATAATGGCTCAGCAATTAATGTATGTCCTCTCTGAACTGCAAGGAGGTTAGGAATAAAAGACGAGGAGCTTACTCCTTCAACACAAGGCATAAGAGCTTATGATTAAACTCGCCGTCGGGCTGTGGGTACTGTCACAATGAACATTACTTCTGGAGTCATTGAATGTTGAACCACATTCCAAGTGGTAAATATCAAAGCTTCTTTCAACTTACTGCTAGGTTGCCCTTGGCTTCATGAGCTAAAGGCAATCCCTTCTCCACTCCATTAGAAGATCAAAGCAATAGTTGGAGGAATTCCAATAGTCATAGATGCATCTCCTAGGCGCATCCTAGTGACAGGTGAAAAGCCTCTAATTCACGTTAACCACGACGAAGAAGATGAAGATAGAGGTGTTTGCGATGCGGTTTGCATTTTTTTTTAACCGCACCAAACCGCACTTATAACAAAACCGCACCGCAAAACGCAATTTGCGGTTTAGCCACATTTTATTTGAATTATAAATATTATTTCTCAAAAAAACTTTTATTTTATTTTGTGATTTTTAACTTATAATTTAAATATTAAACTCTTATTTTAACTTTTTATTAGCTAATAGTCGAAAATTACGTCATATTTTAAAGTTATGTTGATGTATTTTTAATACAAATAGTATAAAAATGGTTTAACAGTTTAAAGTGCGGTTTGGTCTAAATATTTTTGGAAACCTGACCAAACCGCAAAACTGCGGTTTTTTTGCAGTTTGGTCATTTAATTTTCGAAAGCCGCACCGCAATTTTCAAATCGCAAACCGCACCAAACCACAAAATTGCATTTTGGTTTGCGGTTTGGTGTGGTCTAGACTGCACTCTGAACAACCCTAGATGAAGACAAATGGGATTTCCAAACTGAAGAGATCGCTTTTATTGAATAACAAGATAAAGCTCCATTTGAATTTGATCCAAATCTAGCCTTGTAGTCAATGCAATTATGAAGAAACAAGGTCATTTTCCTGGCATGACCCTAGGTCGTAAAAAGGAAATGGCCTCTCGATTGGGATTAGCACCCGAACCTAAGAGGGAAAATTTTGGACTTGGGTTACACCCCACAAAAAAAGACATAAAAGAGAGCTAAGACTAAGTTCAATTCATAACCTGAAATATCGTTCGTCAGGATAACTGAGAAAAGCTCATGAATCCATACCCTCTTACTTTAAATGGACAATTTATGAAAGAGGGAGAAGACTTCCCTTGCTATGTATTTCCTGAGCCACTCGTTCAGGACAGGAGGCGTCGGCTAAGTTATGAAATTTTCAAGGATTATTATTTCATTGATGAAACTATCTCCTCTTCAAAGGTAAAGGAAGCGAGCTACTCCACCATGTTTTGAATATGGAGCCATTGCTTTGTTGTTTGGTTAAGAGAGGGTAGAACCAAAACCAGAGCAGATCGACAACAACTCTGCCCTCATTCAAATTGCATTGCAAAATGAAAACTTTAACCCCTCGCTCTAAGCTCATCACACTAGCCGAAGGCGTCCTAAATGGGTGGCGAATGACCGTGAAAATCATTGCTTCGGACGGAAGAAAAATGGCAATTATTATAGGTGAATGCGCTATGTTTGATGATTCTGGATCGTCTAGGTCTGAGTCCAAGTCCGAGTCTAAATTCAAGTTGGGTTCTCCTAAGTCTAAGCTTGTTATTTTTAATTTGTCGAGTCTAAGTCATCGCTTAGCATTAAGTCTTCTGTTTTTGAGTCTCCTAGCATTACATCTTCTAATGTTCTTTCTTCTAGTATTCAGGCTCTTAGTCATTCAGGTGAGGTTGCACCTGATCTCTCCCTCTTTGATGTAATGATTAAGGAATTTAATGATATGAACTCTTTCGCTTACGACTCGAGTCATTCCCCCATTCCTGATAAAGATTGCTTTACTAATGAGGAAAAAGACAAAGAAAAAGACAAATATTAAAAGTAATGGAAGAACATGAAAATAAAATTGCAGTAATTGAAGACATAGAAACAATTAATTTGGCAAAAGATTCTGCTCCTAAGGAAGTTAAATTCGCACTAACTTTAAATCCACAGGAAATAGAGGAATTAATAAGCTAACAGAATTTGTCGATGTCTTTGCTTGGTCTTATCAAGATATGCCCGACATAGACAGAGACATAGCTCAACACACTATACCTTTAATTCCTTGACTAAAAACCTATAAAGAAAAAGTTACGTTGAATGAAACTCGATGAAGCTCTTAAAATAAAAGACGAAATCAAGAAACAATTAACTCTAGGTTTTATAAGGGTATTCAAATACCCAGAATGGATCGCCAACGTGGTCCCGACTCCTAAGAAAGATGGCAGAATTCGAATGTGTGTTGACTATAGAGATCTCACCAAAGCAAGTTCGTAAGATGGGTTTCCACTTACGCACATTGGCATCATTGTAGATAACACAGCAAATCACGCACTGCTTTCGTTCATGGATGGGTACGCAGGTCATAATCAGGTTCTAATGGCTGAGGAAGACATGGAGAAAACCACATTCATTACACAATGGGGTACATATTGTTACACAGTTATGCTATTCGGGTTGAAAAACGTGGATGCCACCTACCAAAGAGCTGCAACTGCACTACTCCATGACATGATGCATAAGGAAGTTGAAGTGTATGTCGATGACATGATTGTTAAGTCAAAGGATAGACTAGACCACATAGTTGCACTTCGCAAGTTCTTCAAGAGACTTTACAAGTATAACGTAAGGCTTAATACGACAAAATGTGCATTTGGGTTTACATCAGGCAAGCTTCTTAGCTATGTAATTAGTTCTCTAAGATAGACCTTACTAAGATCAAAGCAATCAATCATATCAATGCCTCCTCCAAAGAATGAAAAAGAAATTCAAGGTTTCATCAGACGACTTTAATATATAAGTTGGTTTGAATCAAAACTCACCATGATATGTGAACCCATATTAAAAAAAGCTCAAGAAGAATATACCAGTAATAGGGCGACGACGAGTGTTAAAAGGCCTTTAACAAAACAAAAGCATACCTAGCAAATCCACCTATGTTAGCACCAGCAATACCTGACATCCTTCTTTAACTCTACCTTACAGTCATAAAGGAGGCAATGGGGGCAATGCTTGCCGCACAAAAAGTGGAAGGAAAAGAAAGTGTCATTTACTATCTAAGCAAGAAACTCTTGGTGTATGAAATCAGGTACACAATACTTGAAATATTGTGTCTCGCACTCTTGTCGGGTTCCCCTTGTTCTTATTGCCTTTTTTTTTTATTTCGGCTTCTTTTGTGAAGTCATGAGATGCTACCTTGAAGGGTGGATTTGAGTCTAGACGAGAGAATGCTGTAATAATGTATGGAATGCGGGGGGAGTGGAGCATGTTAGAGTTCTCTATGCTTAGCATAGTTCATCTTTTAATCAACCATTGGCATCCAGTTGTGTGCTTACTCGCATTACTTAGAAAGATTGTCATCCATTTATGCTTGTCTTTTCAAAATGCTCTTCTTGTTCATGTTTTGTTTCGTGTTTTTGGTTGCCTTTCTTCTTTATTTCTCTTTTGTTTTAGTTTGTCTTGAGTGTGTTGCCAATAGTTGTGGGCTAACCTCTTACGAAATCCTCACGAGAGCTTACTTGTCCTCTTTGGCGACATAGGGGTTTAAGTGCTTGATGCATTTACTAAATGCATCAGTGATTCTTACGCCAATGAGTTAATGTATATTCTTACTCTCTTTGTTTACATTCTTTGAATAAGTGTGTCATCTTCCCTTATGTTTAGTTCTTGTTTTGCTCGAGGACGAGCAAAAACTTTGCTTTGGGGAATTTGATGAGGGATATTTATGTCACTCCTTGGGGTATTGTTTAGCTTGTTTTCGTGTTTACTTTATCTTATTTTCCCCTTTATTCACTTATTTTCTATTTAATAAAGTTTCTAATTAATTTGGTATTTTTGGTATGTTTTGGTTTTAATTTCTTTCTTTAATTAGTTTTTAGATTTTTTTTTCTTATTTTATTTGCTTTGAATTTTTTTTTTATTCGTTCTTTTTCCTTGTTTCTATTTTAATTTAATAGTGTTTATCTTATTAGTTTATAGTTTATTTTCTACTTTATCTTGTTTTTTCCTTTCCTTTAATTACTTTCTCTTTGTGTGTTTAGTTTTAGGTTTTAGTTTAGATAAGATTTGAATGATTCGAGGTTGCATGCATTTGATTCTTCGAAATCTGGTGATCATTGGTATTGATGCCGAACGATCCTTATTTGACGATTGGGAATTATTTGCTTGCATGCCTTTTGTCTTTTATGCTCCATGCTTAAGTAAAAAAAAAATCTTCTTTTGCTTAAAGACAAGCCATGTGATTTTGGTACGTTTCGTGTGTGTGTTGATGAGCAATAATTGATGGATTTGCGTTTTTGAATGTCTTTCTTCCTAAGAATTAAGAGTTTCCACGTTCTTGGATTGTCAATGGTTGACTCTAGGATATGCCTATGCTAAGGTAGTTGTGATAGAACTCGTAAGGCCCCGCTGATCCTAAATTCACTTGTTTGTCGTAAGAAGGTGTTGCTCTCATCTCATTAGGGGATTTGAAGCCCTGAAGGTAGTTTTTGTAACCCGATATATGAGTTTCATTGTTCAAGTCTTCAATATCCTTATTTGAGTGATACAAGATCCTTACCAAGGCATGCTTAGATCAAGAACTTGACGTCTAGCTACCCGAGATTGCGATCGAACTAAATCTAGGGAGAATAAAGACATTTTCTTTCAGTGATTATTTTTTCTTTTCTAGGATTTACTTTTCTTTTGTTGCTTTTTTCTATCTTTGTTTGCATTTGCCCCTTTCTAGCCATGTTGAGACTATCCCTCCTTGTTTATAAGCATATTACAAACCTCATGACCTTTTTGTTTTTTTTACCCTTAGAATTGTGAAATTTTTGGCATGAAATTTTGTTTTAACCTTGGTTTCAAAAGCTGAAAAGGTGATGGTTTGGAATGAAAAGTGAGGTTGTAAATATTCGTGTTTAATAAAAGCAAGTGAAAATTCAAGAAAAAGTCGTCCATAGTTAAAAGAGGCAAGGACATGCAATAAAAGTTGACAAAAGCAAAGCTCAAAAAAAAAAAAAAAATAAATAAAAGAAAAGAAATGTATAAAAATCGCAAAAAGATTTTGATGTAGTGTCTTCCCTAGTTTGAGCATTGAGGACAATGCTCAATTCAAGCTTGGGGGAAAGGTTGTACGCATTTTGTTTATAGTTTTGTGAGTTTGTGTTGAATAAGCTTGGGGGAGATGTATTTTTTGTTTGGAAATTGGTGATGTTCTATGTTGTTTTTGAGAATTGATCATTCTTTTCTTCACAATTAGGATTTTACCACCAAAATTTTCAAATTTTTCCGCACCTTTACCCCCTAGCCTATGTTACAACCCATTTTAAAGTCCTTTTCACTTAGATTAGTTGAGTCACTAGTCGGTGGAGAGAACTAGATTTCAAGCATATGGAGAGAGCGTGATTTGGTAAGATGTCAGGTTCCCCTTGTTCTTATTGCCTTATCTTTGTCCCGGCTCTTTCGTGGAGTCATGAGATGCTACCTTGAAGGGTGGATTTGAATCTAGATGAGATAATGCGGTAAGAATGTATGAAATGCGGGGGGAGTGGAGCATGTTAGAGTTCTCTATGCTTAGCATAGTTTATCTTTCAATCAACCATTGACATCCACTAGTGTGCTTACTCTTATTGCTTAGAAAGATTGTTATCCATCTATGTTTGACTTTTCAAAATGATCTTCTTGTTCATGTTTTGTTTCGTGTTTTTACTTTCCTTTCTTCTTTATTTTCTCTTTGTTTTAGTTTGACTTGAGCGTGTTTAGTTGTGGGTTAATATCTTAGGAAACCCTCACGAGAGTTTACTCGTCCTCTTTAGCGACATAGGGGTTTAAAGTTCTTGATGCATACGCTAAATGCATCCGTGATTCCTACGCCAGTGAGTTAGTGTATTTTCTTTCTCTCTTTGTTTATTTCTTTAAATAAGTGCGTCATCTTCCCTTATGTTTAGTTCTTGTTTTGCTCAAGGACGAGCAAAAGCTTATCTTGGGGGAATTTGTTAAGTGACATTTATGTCACTCCTAGCTAGGGGTAGTGTTTCACAATTTTTTTGTATGCGGCCTGATGTACCATGCGGCAGGAGTTACTCGAGTTACTCGGTCAGGGGTTACTCGAGTTGCCGGGGTTACTTGAGTTGCCGGGGTTACTCGAGTTACTCGGTCAGGGGTTACTCAAGTTGTTGGGGTTACTCAAGTTACTTGGTCAGGGGTTACTTGAGTTACTCCTGATCGAGTAACCCCTCAAGTAACCCCTGACCGAGTAACCCCTCGAGTAATCCATGACCGTACCCCTCGAGTAACCCCTCAAGTAACCCCTGACTGAGTAACCCCTCAAGTAACCCCTGACTGAACCCTCAAGAAACCCCTGACCGAATTCCTTAAGTAACCCCTGACCGAATTACTCGAGTAACCCCTGACCAAACTCCTTAAATAACTCCTAACCGAGTAACTCGAGTAACCCCTAACCGAGTAACTCGAGTAACCTATGACCGAGTAACCCTTAACCGAGTAACTCGAGTAACTACTTGACCAAGTAACTCGAGTAACCCCTGACCGAGTAACCCCTCAAGTAACCCTTGACCGAGTGAACCCCTCGAGTAATCCCTGTCCGAACCCCTCAAGTAACCCATGACCGAGTAACTCGAGTAACCCCTGATTAAATAACTCGGGTAACCCCTAACAAAATAACTCGAGTAACCCCTGCCACACAGTGTGACCTGCTGAACCAAAAAGTTACGGGTAGTGTTTAGCTTATTTTTGTGTTTACTTTATCTTATTTTCCCCCTTTATTCTCTTATTTTCTATTTAATAAAGTTTCTAATTTATTTGGTATGTTTTAGTTTAATTACTTTATTTAATTAATTTTTAGATTATTTTCATATTTTATTTTTTCCTTGTTTTATTTTAATTTACTTTTGTTTTATATTATTAGTTTATAGTTTATTTTCTAATTTATTTTGTTTTCTTCTTGTATAGTTTTTTTTTTAAATTTTTTTTTAATAGCAAAAATAATTTATTAATTAAAAGTAATACGACATCTACAATAGAGATTCGACGTTAACCTATACATAAGATATTGAATCAAAAAAAAAAAATTTCTTCATAAAACTACGATCGTCGAGTAGATCTTGCAATGTGGAACGTCTCCCGCTTATATCGCTGGAAAATACAGCCTTGTTGGAGAGACAATCTAACGATCCTTTGTAGCCGTGAGGATGTTTTCCGTTTGATTCATTTGTCTGTATTCGAAAACTTGATAACTTTTTCACCAACGAAATAATTTCACGACAATCCATTAGATCTAATATCATGGATTCAAAACTAAGAAATTTCTCCCCCGAAAAGAGGAGATAAACCTTGTCTTTCAAAGGAGGTCGAAAAACCATTGTCTTTCAAAGGAGATTTAAAAACCCTTTCTTTCGAGGGAGAAAAGTTCCTCCCAAAAGGAGGAAGCATTATTATAAACCTTAAAAAACTTTAAAGAAACAAGGATTGGGGCTTTTCACCGGTTAAAACCGATAGAAGCCCCTCCAAAATTCAAGAATTGAGGCTAGGGTTTTGGAGAGAGGAAGGAGGAGAGAGGAGAGATTTGTATAGTTTTTTAATTTTAGTTTATTATCGTATTTTGTTTGATTTTATTTGCTTGTATAGTTTTATTTAATTTTTATTAGTTTAATTTTATTTCTCTTACTAGGTTAGTTCCTGTGTCATCCACGGTAATTTTCAATAACTATTATTAAAATATTATTATAATTTGTTTTTTATAAACAAAAAATTTAAAGATATAGTTGACAAATTTCAATCAAAATAAAGGAATACGAAAGATATGTTAGATATAAAATGACGTAGAAAATTATCAAAATTATGTTAAGAATATTTTTTATACTTCGTAGCTATACAAATATTTGTATTAAAGATATGTCAAATCTTTTTTATTTTAAGTAATTATATTTTATAAGATTAGAAACTATTTTAGTATAAGGTTTATTTTTTTAATAGAATTTTATTCAAAAAAAAAAAAACTAAAGTAAGGACACATCAGAAGATGACACGTGTCGTTGCTGGTGTGTCTTTTAGTATTAAAGATATGTCAAATATTTTTTTATTTTAAGTAATTATATTTTATAAGATTAGAAACTATTTTAGTATAAGATTTGTTTTTTTTATAATAGAATTATATTAAAAAAAAAAACCTAAACTAAGGACACACCAAAAGATGACACGTGTTATTGCTGGTGTGTCTTTTAGTATATAGTTGTTTATGGGTTTTCTGTGTCCCTTGGGAGAGTTACAACACCAAGACTGGACTCCGGACGCCTGTACTACCTGCAAAACAACGGAGACTTCGGTTGGGTGGAGTTCCGCCTCCGACGATCAAGTTAGAACGTGTTCGGAAGATAAAAAGTGTAGAATGTAAAGTGAGATCAGGTTTTTCTATGGTAAGAAATGATCATCCGGCTATCATAGACAGCCTCAATATCTGAGTATTTACTCTCGTAATTCGTGTGAATTGAATGTGTTTGAATGTATTCAATATCCCCCTTCCCTAGGTGGGAATGTCTCTCTATTTATAGAGTCTTGGGATTCGTGCCCGTCCTAGGTTAAGGAAACCTAGGACTTGATGGGCTGCCTAGGAGTTTGGGCCTTGAAGGCCGCCAATCCTACGTGGGATATGTGTCTGCCACGTGTCGTGCCCTGGTAGGTCCACTTTGTGCTCTTCTTAAGGTGACACGTGTCAGACTCTGGTTGATCTACGTGGCGGGGTAAAAATACCCAAATCAATAGTTATGAGTTATGATGTAAAATTATTTCAATTTCCTAAGATTAATTAATAGGCGATTTTAGTTGTAATGTAGGAGCTTCCAATATTTAAATTTCAAAAATGTTAAATAAGATAGCTCCAAAAAAAAAAAAGATGACATCATCCTTGCATTTAGGCGAGAAATTTTTTTATTGAGAGAGTGAGATATAGGCATTAGTGACGTCAGCATATTCTGTTTTAGTAATAGTTAATAGATTTCTATTTTACTATATTTATTTTCATTTCATTTTATATGCTGTCTCACCCTCTGTTTGGTTTTGTACGTGTGTAGGTAGGAGTGAGTTCGGGTTCTGGCTTTGAGTCAACTGTCAAGTGCCAAGTACCAAGTGCGTAATTGATACTCAGTACTCACCCTTGCAGCCACCTTCGCATCACAACACAATAACACCAACAGCACCTGCAGCGCACAACCACCTTGCTCCACCGTATTCACTCGCAGCCCGTATTTCCACCTCAGGCCAAACGCTGCACATCTCCAAAGCCCTACACAGTTACACACCGTGAGCTGCTGCACATCTTCAATTTATTTTTGAATTTAATTGATAATTGATAATTGCTAATTTGAAATACAATCGTGGAGTTAGATTCTTAATTGCTAAGTTGAATATTTCACTTTTATGATTGTAGAATTAGGTTCTTGCTTGTTGGATTTTTAATTGATGATTGATATATAATTGATACATTTTAATTCATTTGTGTATATAGGGATTATTTTTTTTTTTTTTAAGTTTTTGTGTGATTTTAATTTTTTTGGAGTTAGAACTTAAATTGTTAAATTATTTAGATATTTGAGTTAGATACTTGATAAGTTGATGTCTTGATTGATTTTATGCAAGGTTTTCTGGTGGCCTTGTGGGAGTTGCGATCAAAATTTCCCTTACTCATTCCACAAGGAGCGAAGGATTTCGAGAGGTTGAGTAATGGCGATAGAGGGAGACACCAGAAAACGTAAGAGAAGAGGTGGAAAGGGTAGAGCCCGCAACAAATCTCACAAAGATAACACAATTACCTCTTCTTCTTTAACCACTGCCACTTCTCATTCTAAACAAATAATCCCAAATAAAATCTCTAATTCTTCTCGGTCTAATCCTATTAAATCCTCTAATTTTCTTGACAAGGTAGTATTTTCTTTCTTGCTTTCACCCCTTTTCATTCTAGTTTTAATTTTTAGAATTTTCAATTAATAAATTTTGTTTTTTGTTTTTTGGGATTGTATAGATGAAGGCAAGGTTATCAGGTGGACATTTCAGGATGCTCAACGAAAAGCTCTACACTTGCCCGTAAATTCTTAATTACTTTTTATTTTTATAATTTTTATGCATGAGAATTCCTAAAATTTGATGTAATTTAGCGCAAATTTTTTGTTTTGTGTTGTTGTTAAACTGACTGCTACTTGAATTGATTTACTTGCTCCCTCCGTTTCCAGATAAAAGTCTCATGTACCCTTTGCACTAATTTTTAGGAAGGTGAATAAATAGGACTCTGGAGTCGGGTTGATTAAAGGCAAATACAATAGACAAGATACTACTAATAGAGCTTGGTTGTTTAAAAATGAAAAACAAAAGAAAGTAATGGAGTTTGGTTGAATAAAAGTGGATAAGTTACTTGTAATATGTGAAGGTAGTAGTAAGGGAAGTTTAGGGGGGATTTAGGCAGCACTTGGATGAGAGAAGCCGAGGTCAGAGAAGTATTTATCATCCATTGAATTGGTTAACGCAAAAACCCGTGTCGGCTCTCAACAGTAGTTCAATGGTCATACTCTGCATGCAAATGCTACGGGATGGAAATGGGGGAATGTCTACAATCCCCGGGGGCCAGCTTTTGATAGGAACCCCTTGCCTGTAGGAAAGGTGTTTCATTTTTGAATTTATAGGTTTTAATTCATCTTGTTGGGTTATAATGGTATTGGGACAAGGTTTGCGGTGATCACCTGGTTCGTAACATATGTTCAAGGTATTGGGTGGATTAAAGGTGCTTCATTTCTTCTTCTTTTTGTTGTCCTTTGCTTTGTATTGTAAACTGAGTTTTGTGAAGGAACATGGAAATGTTGAAACAAAGTTCTTGTGTAGTGCACTTGTTTGAGATTTTAATGCAAATGCATATCTTTATTACATGGTGATGAGCAATTAGTTATGGAATTTTTGAGAGCTAATACCTCATGAACTCACTTATGGTGATTAAATATCTCAAGAAGTTATTCAAGCTATGGTGTTTAACTGTGTATGGTTGCTTATTATGCCAAATGTTATTTGTTTTGTGAAATTTTGTTGTATATAGTCTGTACAATTTTATTATTGTTGTTTCTTGCATATTTGCATAATTTTTGTACATAAAGCTTAAATGATTTCCTGATGTAGTTAACAAGCCATAATGTATAGCATCAATTTCAATAGTTGAAGGGTTTGAGCCTTTAAGGTGGTCCGAAATCATGCAATTCTAACCCATATTAATAAAGATGGGTAAAGTGGCAGATTGCATAATCAGTTAGTGTTTGTAAAATTAAATGTTAATGAATAAGATTAGTCACTATTTTATTCCGTCATGGCAAATTCTCCCCCATACTAATACAACTGACAATGATCTGGGTACTGGTGCGGAATAGAGGTTGGGTACGAAAGAATTTGCTCAATTATGACTCTCCATACAAACCTAAATTAGAGTAAGGAAGGGAGATCTTGACGCGAATCAGTCTTTATGGAATATTAAAATGGTCAGAGCTCTGATAGTCTTCTTCAATGCATGTCTGTGTGCATCTTTCTCCTGTCTTTGTGCAGCTGGTGGGGTATATTCTCTACCCTCACCTACAAATAATCGATACGGAAGATCTGGCCTATATCCGAGCTAGATCCGGGTATTTGTATCCATAGCTCATCCTTGATTTATCATTTCGACACGGAACATTAAAAGAAAGAGTGATTGCAAGGAGGGGGAATAATTAAAGAATAGTTTTGATCTTATGTATTAACCTTAATTCCATTAAATGGGAAAGGGGGGGGGGGATTTGAGGTGAAATTTACGTTTTTTTGCTTAATAGAATGGGGGCGTTTGGTAAGAGTATAAATCTCATCACCTTGAAGAGATTTTTTCCCCTATAATGATTGCTCCACTATGGCGGGAGGTGGGTACTAAGCTTAAAAATTGCGTGCAACTTTTTTATACTTTTTTTTATTTTTTTTATTTTTTTATTTTTTTTTTAATTTTTTTTTTATCTTGGTGTAGGTTGGGGAAGGGGTACAACATAATATGAACTATGTGAAAGAAATTAAAAATCGTTCGATACTTTGACAATTTGACTTTGGCAGTACTTCCCCCCAACTCTCATTGTCTTATTTATTTATTTATATTCTCCCTTTGTTTCAATTTTATTTTATTTTTCTAAAATTTCAAATATTTTGAAAATTTGAGTAAGATTGAAGATATGTTTACTTTTAATTATCTCCGTTTTTTTCTTCATGTCCTCGTGCATGATTTCAAATTAGGACAAAGTTCTTGTATTCTTGAAATTTTAACTTTGTCACATCTGACACTCATATCCATACTTTTATCCGACACTTGTACTCGAGTCCGAGTAACATAGGGTATAGCTAATAGAAGTGGTCTTTGTTTGGGCCTTATGTTGGGCCATAATAATAATATCTCTTATATGTGGGTTGGTAACTTGAGGCTGCAAGCTGCCTACAACTTTGGAGCCCAAATTTAATAAAGTTATGTATTAGAACACTGTCTTTTATTTTGGAAAAAAGTTTTCTATTTTTTTATAAATGTGACTTAATATTTAGAATAAATACTTGTAAGTTTTAAATATAGAATATTTTATTGATGTTGTATTCTTGTATAGGACTATGTCCCCATCCATAATATTTAAAAATGCCGAATGGGGATCTACACTTATATTCGATTCTCATGCCCATGTCCATGTAACATGGAGGAATTATAATACATTGTTATGCATTAGGTATAAACATGGAGGAATTCTAATACATTGTTATGCGTTAGGTATAGGGAAGAAGTAATATTGGAAGCGCAACATAATTAGTTTAGCTTGGGGAGAAAGCAAGGGAGTTAGCTCTTTAACTAAAAGAGATCAGTGAGAGGGTAAGCATGAAAAAAACATTTAAGAGTTCAATTACTTTTGTTTGTTACTCCCTTTTGTTTTAAAATAAATGTTTCGTTGCCAACGTAGATACTTGACCAATAATATCTAACAAGTACCCATGTGGCTATGTTTAATCTTATGTATAAAGCACAAACATGAGTCAAAGTTGTGTAGCAGATTATTGAAAAAGTCAACTAGGGCTTATATTTTGAAACAGAGGTGTGGTTTGGGAGAGAAGAGGCCTCTTGAAGGCTTGCACTATTATTCTGTTTTATATAATTCTCATTTCATAACCCAAACTGCAGCATCCAACCAAACACCTATCCCAACTACCCACCTTTTGATACTCATCTAGATCAGATTCATTTTTTTCTGAACCTGGTATCCACTTCGCAACATCACAACAAGATATATAATGTGGAGCTGCAACTCAATCTGCTTTGTATATTTCAAGACATGGGTCATTGATCTTCATTGCCATGGACTCATGAAGAGTTGATTACCATCTGCCTTTAGGAAAAGGTGGAAGTTTGGTCGGCTGTTAGTGTTATGCATTGGGAATAGTAAAGGGATAAAATTGGAAGTGCAACAAAAATACTTTAGCTTCAAGAAAAAGCAGTGGATGTAGCTCTATTAATAAAAGAATCAGTGAGATGGAAAAAATTACTAAGAGTCGAATTGCTTTTTTTTGTTAGTCTTGGGAGAAAACAAGCCTCTTGAAAGCTTGCACTATCTTTTTATTTCCTGTTATTATTCTCATTTTGTAAATCAAAATCATCTTCTTCCTTTAGTTTTTTTTGTCCGTAATCCAACTCATTACATAAACGAGCTTTGGTATATTAAGATTAGTATGACTTCAATCTTTCATACCCAACTATTTTGGTTTGAATATATCTTGTGGGTATACTTCTATTCTTTTCGTTTCTTTCTTCTTTAGGTACTAGAAGCCATCTCATTCATAGCTTTTTTGGTAGAGCACTTGCCTATGTTTCTCCTAAAACCACCCACGTGGTCATAGTTATTAGTTATAGCTGATAAACTTGCTTTCTTGCTGGGTCCTGTGAATTTTTATTTAAATTATTTATTGGAATTTCCATAAAATGGATCATCTCCTTTCATAGTTGAAATAAGGCACTCTTACATTGTGGTAAAAAAAAAAAAAATCATAATTTTAGAAAATTATATAATGCTCTATTCAATATGAGGTCAAAATCATTAATTCTGAATTTTTATTTACAAAGGGTTTTAAATTTGTCGATTGTGAGGTTTATTAGGCCTAAGGGGTCCAATGGACAGGGAGAAAGTGAGCTCAAAGCAGGGCTGTGTGTTTGTGTGTTATGGACACGAATTAAAGAGGTTGGTAAGAAATTTAAGAATTGTTTTGATTTTGGTTGAGAATGTCAAGTTTTTTTCCCCTTTTTTCTCAGGGGGAGGGGGAAGTTGATGGTGATGATGTGTGGTATGACTGTATGAGATCTTTAATGTTTTTCTTTTATTTTCATTCATTTATATTTATTTTGAAATTTCTTTTATTTTGATTTGAGGGTGAATTGAAGAGAGGTTGAGAGGAAAGGAAAGTTAGGTTGGAAAAATTGTAAGCTTGTTATATTTTCTCTTTCTATCTTCATAATTTTTTAAGGCTCCATCATCATTCATCAACCTTGGTTGCAATGCTACTTTAATGCGTATGGACCTTGGGGAGGATTTCTTGACCTTTTGAGTCAAAATCAGTGATATCAAGATTAGATTAAGGGTATTTTGGACAACCTAAAGGAACGATATATGGACAGCACTGGATTAGAGGAGTAATGAAGCTATATTGCATTGCTGGTGCCTGTACTTATAACTTAGGAGCATTGGTGCTTTTGTGCATTTCTGTTTTCTGGTGCTGTATGTCTGGAACTGATCATAGTTTTCCATGAATAGCTCTAATTTGTTGCTTGGCTGTTCTTAGTGTTGTTTCCTTCATATGGGTGTGCACTAGTGCATCCGGCATCACCATTCTAGCAAAAGACGAATTTTTCCTTGGTCCCCTTTTGGCTTCAAAGTGTTTGAACCTATATTATTGCCTGAAAACACTACTACTCTTCAAACACTTATTCAAGCCTTTAAGAACCAATCCAGATCATGCAAGGAGTGCCATAAGAGAGAAATTAACCTAAAATCAAGCTATTAATTCCTTGAATGCCGCTGTGAGAATATCAAGGGAATCAACATCAATGTGAAACTGGAGGGATCTAGCTTCTGCATCAATAAAGCTATTAAGTCATAATAGGATTTATCTGTTATAACCATAAAATAGTAAGGAATTTAATCCCATGTCAATGACTACTGACTAGTCATTTATGTATACTGTTAGTCAAGAGGATGCAGCTCACAGCCTAGATGACTGTAAATCACAATTATGGGTTATGTAAATGACTAGTCATATATGTATGCCGATGATTGTAAATTGCAATTATGGGTTATGTCAATGTCTAGTAATATATGTATGCTATTAATCAAGAGCATGGAACTTAGTGTTTGCTAACAAGGTTGTAAAATGGAGGACATAATTATATGTAATGAGCATTATGATAGCATATGTATGGATGTTAATGTTTTAATTTCTTATCATCTTTTAAGATGGTTTCAATTGATAGACACATGCATAGTTGTACACTTTCTTCCGTTTTTCAATTTCCGTTCTCAATATTTCCTTTTTTCACTCTGATTGAGTGGCATCATGTACCTGAGATCTGAATGGCCCTTGGCTTAAAAATATTTGTTGTTCACATAGCATTATAGTGAATATATTTGTGAATGTAGCAATCTCCTATTTGTGGCATGGTACTCAATTAGAGCATCTGTGGTCCTGAAAAAAGAATATAGCCAAAACTAGAAGGTGGCAGTACGTAATAATATTTGCCGTGATAGAAGAAGTGCAATGAAGCTGGGGAGGCCCATTTTTTCCAGACTCATGTGGTTGATTAGTGTGTACTTTGGGGGCGTCTTATTATATGATTTATTAATTGTATAGACATTATGGTACCCTACTTCTCTTTCTGGGAATCTTTCAGATTTTGGTACTTGTAGGTAGTCTTGTGATCTTAAGGCTAATGGATCTGATGTAGTCCCAGAAAATAAGGTACCTGTATTATTTTTTTTTAAAAGAATGATCTAGGGACTCATTGTAGAGTATCACTAATTTGTTTTAATTTAAAGTTATAAAAAAAGGAAAACAATAGGAAACCCTTCTCACGAGGGGAGTTCCTAATGCATTTGAAGAAAGAATAGGAATTAACCTAGAGTTAATACAAGGAATAATATCCATATTATCGCTAACTAAATGACCATCAATTAATTAGTGTATTGTCCAATACCAATGTATGATAACTGTTGATACTTGTATAGTTTCCCTTCTCTTCGCTTAATGTTTCCCTTTTCTGCGTCTCTTCTGTTAGGATTGTGGATGACAGATATCAGCCGCTTCATTGTTTGCTGGAGGTGTTAAATGTTCATCTTTAAGAATCTTTGAAATTCATGAATTACTGGACCCCCACCCCTTGAATAGAGTGAAAAGTATGATTATTGAGTTTAGAATTGTTTGACAGTTGAATTTTGTTTTGTTATAATCTTTTACTTGGGGGCTTGTGGGGGCATGATTTGGTTTAGCATGTTATAAACTATTTATTGATGTATTGTTAGCCATTTTATTTTGCTAAATTGATATCACATGTATCCTACTTTTGTTTTGCAGTGGAAATGAAGCTCTGAAGTTTTTCAAGGAGGACCCTTCTCTGTTCAATATGGTGAGTTTCTACTTTTATGGTTACTATATCCAAGTTGTGTGACTTATCCTGGATATATTATTGACTAAATGGGTAGAGTTTGGGGAATGTTCTGTGTTAAACAGTACATATGTATAAATTACCGCCTATTATGTAATAGATATTATAAGTCATCTAGTACTTAGAAGTTTTGGATAACTTTTAATTACTAATTTGTAAGTGCACTCTAGATTCTTGGTGGCTGTGGAAGCCACCTATTGGAGTAGCTAATTTATTATATGCATATCTAAATCCTAGATTCCTTATTGCATAAATGTTCACTTGCCATTCTTGCGAGCCCTACCATCTAGTAATTTTTTTGAATATTATCTTCCCTTTAATAAATGTGTCCAGTGGTTAAAAGTTATTTCACACAATGTTCGTGCTGGATTTTGTACTTGTGATTCTGTTTTGAAATAATATAATGTCTCATGCTAGAGATTCTTCATAAATAGTGGCGGATACAGGGGTACATACCCTCTTTCCAAAAGACAAAATATTGATCAAAGAGACTGAATATTATATAACACTGATCTCATAGGTTTTGTCATAGAGTCAGCATTAATAGGTCTTTGCTGCACTCTTCTAAAAAGGAAATGAAAAGAGACTGGTAATGTCTACAACTGTTTTCCTTAGTTATATAAGTACGCTTCTGCCAAAATGAGTTTTATTTTAATATTTATTTTTTAAGTTTTTTTCTTTTGTTTATTTTTTATTTTTTTATCCAGTTCTTTTAAAAAAACTTTGGTATTATATATAGACATATAATACTCCCTCTCTTCTTTTTTTACATACCCATTTATTATTTATATAAAATGTAGTAAGTGGAAAATGGGTCTTTATTTTTACTTTTTAAGTTTGAGGGAGGAAGTTTTAAAAACATAATCATTATTATATATTCTTATATGGACCATGTGGTGGGTTAAGGAGTGATAAAAGTGGATGATTTCTTTACCATAAAAGGAATAAAGCAAAAGTGGGAAGATAAAAAAGAAACATATCAAAACGGAAATTAGGAAGATAAAAATTGAACGGAGGGAGTAATTTGTTCTTGTCCTCTTCACTTTTATATTACTATGAAGTACGAAGTATCATTTATATACTTAAACATATAACATTAATATCAAATATCGGTCATTTTAATTACATCAATATATTGTTAATATTTAATGGTTGTCTAATGATTTCTTATATATATAAATAAAAGAGTTTTCGAATCGTTGGTTCTAAACTTAGTATGTTCATCAATATAGTTAACACTTTTTTTTTTTTCCCCCTGATTTCAGTACTATATATCAGGTATAAATAAGTATGCCTCAATTTGTATCATTGTATATTAGATTATGGCAATGTATAAAACTAAGTGTGATTAGTTATACTAGATTAAATTATTACAAGTACTTTATTTCTAGTGTATATATATGGTCTTTAGATTTGGCTAAAAGTTTTATAAAAGTGTAACCTTCAATAAAATTATTGGTTTAATATGTTTGGTTATTTAATTATGAATGACTAATAAGATAGTGGAAACAAACTGAAATTTTAGTTTGTCAAGTTTGTAGTTTATAAGTTTTATTTTAACAAGCCGAATTTGTACCCCATCTCTAAATTCCTAGATTCGCCTGTCTGTGATGAATTATCTATGTTCCATATGTAAATCATTGGAATCTATTAGTTGATTTCTACTCGTTTAATGATAAGATAGGTAAGATCAATCTTTGAGTGGATTCTTTGGTCCATTATCAAGGGTGTATATTCCAAAATTTGCTGGAGAAATTTCTTGAGTACCAATACTCATGCTATAGACTACTTATCACTGGCCCTTCAAGATTGCTCAAAGAGATGTTTGTAGCACACCTCTTTCACATTACAACTATGCAAGACTTGGATTTGAAATATTTGTGAAGTAGTGTTAGTCGTAACTATAGGGATAATGTCTTAAGTCCAAATATTTAGTGGTTTTTTGATTCACGCAGGAAGTAGAAATTCCCGTGAAGTTCGATTTTTTTGGGAATTAAATTCCATAATCCAAATTCATTGGAATTTCCTAAAGTTGTTTGGTTATCAATAGGGAAGTAACTTTCTATAAGAATTTCTTATTACCTTGGGGAATTACGTAAGGGAACTCCTACATATTGTGGGAAGTGGAAATTCATAATAAGTCCTACTAACCTCATTTCACCAATTTTTTTGTCAACTAAACAACTTACCTACCTTGCACAGTTGCACTTACTAGGAAGTCCCACTATATTTTGCTGAATTGTACTCTTACATTGTAAACTTTTGCTTCAGCATCTGAATTATGTTCTTTTGTTTACATAATTTTTGTGTGTACATGGCATGTGAAATTCTAATTTTTTTTTTTGTGTTTGAAGTGTGTGTGTTGTTATATCCAATCTGTCATATACTCATAGGAATATGCTGCCAGGAAGTTGTTTGGGTCTGATATAGTCATTGCCTGATACCTTGCTTGTTTTGACATTTTCTTAACTTATATGCCAGTATCATGTAGGATATCAAGAACAAATGTCACATTGGCCTGAGCTGCCAGTTAACGTGATCATCAAATGGCTGAAGGATCATGACCCATCTTTTATCGTGGCTGATTTTGGTTGTGGTGAGGTCTTCTGTGCCCTATTTAAACTAATGCCTATATTGAAATGATGTCTGGTGTAACTAGGAGTCTCACTTATTGCTTCTCATTATCACTTTTACGCTAATTGTGCCTGTTTTTGTCAAATGCAGGGGATGCACGGTTATCAAAGAATGTAAAAAATAAAGTATATTCTATTGATCTTGTTTCCAGTGATCCTTCTGTTATTGCTTGTGACATGTCCAAGGTGTGCACCTTAGCAATCTATTATTTCATCCCATTTCATTGACCCAAGTGGTTGCGGATGTTTCTTGTTTTACTTAGTAGTCATTAGATCCATGATTTAGTGGGATGGTTGTTTGTATATATTTCTTTCAGTAAAACATATATACTGCTGGAAGCTTGGGTTTGAGACTTTGAGTCCACATATTACTTTACCTTAATGCTATCTAAAGTTGCCACCTATGTCACCTAGGCCCTTCATCCACCGTAACTCCATAAGTATCCAAGTCAGATTCTTAACAATCAACACAAGTATTAAAAGTAGTCACTTGTTTGTAAAATAGATGAGTCTTAACCCCACTTGGACCTATATTCGTGTTTGGCACTGAGTTAAATAGTGCTTTGGTTGACAAATAAAAAGATGGGAAGTAAGTTTATAGGAAATAGATGTATGTGCTCACTTGGTTAACATTAACATGGGAATGATAAGAGATAAACACGTCGTTATATGCAAACCCCTAATCAAAACAATTTATGATCCTAAGCTAACCTAAATAAGGCAAGCATAGGGTCGAACCCAAGGGAGACACTAAGCACCACAAACACTATCACCAATTAATCTAGCTCGACAAATTGAATGGAAAATCAAACACTAATAAACTACAATTAAACTAGGGAATAAACCAAATATAACAAGCACTAAGGAAATGGTTCAAAGCAAACTGTCACTCAAGCAATAATAGGGGAAAGGTGGGAATCAAGCAAACTAAGTTTCACATGAAAGATGATTAAAGGCATAGTCTACTCTCCTGTCGGGAGCAACTACTTTCTCAAGCACACACAATCACACTGTCGTCATAATTATGCATGAATTGAAGCAAATAAACATGAATCATCTGACGAGCTTTACTTAGTCACATTGTCGTCATAATCAAGATTAACTCACCCAACTACAACCATTGATTGGCCACTCAATAGAAATAATTGGTAAATCATGAAAAACAAAGACTTTAATCACTAATCAACCCTTATTCCCATTCCCCAACATGCTCAAGATTAGGCTAACCCATCACCATTCCCTTAGTTAAGGGACTACTCAATAATCATGTTGAAAAGCAAGCTAATCATACAACTAACAAGGAATGACATGTTTAATAAGCAAACTAAGGAAATAAAGCAAGTGAATAAAGAGTTAAGGGAAAAAAGTTACTAATGGAGCTTCATTAATTTTCAAAAAGTTGATTACAAATCATCCAAGATCACAAGATTAAGTGTTTCTCTCTCTAAGTTTACTGGAAATTAAGCTACTCTAAACCCTAATTAATTGCTAAAAAGAGAGCCTTAAAGCTATTTATACAAGAGGCTTAAGTGAGGGAGACCGACTTATCGTGTGCGCCCCGCCCGCGATAATCTGGGTACGGGAAAGTAAACCCCGAAAATCGCGCCCGCGAATGATTGATGCGTGCCCGCGCTCGCAACCAAGGCGCGCAGACTTCCTGCCTCAACCTCTGCAATCTTATACTCAGTGCGCGCCCGCGCATTTCTTTTGCGCGTCGTCTGGCTGGCGCGCATAGCCACTCTCTCAAACCTTCAATTTCAATCCATGTGAGCGTCCTCGCATGAATTCAGTTCGCCCGCGCAAACTGCATTTGCGCGGTCTCTCCTGGGCGCTCAGCTTCAAAACTTCACCCCTTGCTTCATCATCTAGTCTTTCCTACAAAAACATGAAGAAAAAGAAACAAAGGTAGAAAAAGGGCAAAAATAGGAGGGAAACTAAGAAATGAAAGAGAACGAAGACAATAAGGTAAAGTCATAAAAGAGGGCACAAACAAGCTACAAGCACGGGGAAAAACCACTAAAACGGACTCTGAATCGTGGCATAAATGCCACTCATCAGGGAAGTGAGATAGGAAATTCTACTTTCCACTATATGGAGGAATTCACTTGCCTAGCCCCTTAAGGTTAGCGGAAATTCCTTAGGGAATTTGGGAAGTAGAAATTTCTACCGCCCAGCCAAAATAAATCTTGGAAATAAAATTTCATGGACATTGAAAATTCATGGAAGTTAATACTTTATCTAACCAAACAAGCACTTATTTTGGGTAACATAACATATGAAATTGATGAGCTAGCACAAGGGTATCTCTTTTGGATTGGAATGTTTAATTAGAGTAAGCTCATACAATTTTCACCAAACCTTTGGGGGATTGATCTAAAGTTGTGATAGTCGAAATACTCTCTCAAGGTTTGTCTTCTTTCCATAGTTGACCCTCATTCAATTTTATCAAGTTCCTTGTATTTGCTGTATGTTACATTTATTTATTTATTTATTTATTTTTTTAAAATGGAATGTGCCCGGTCATCAGGATTTATATTTTTAAATCTCAAACATAAGAGCATTAGAATTTTATAAACAATATTTTGAAACTTGTAGTAATAAGACGTAACTTTTTTTTTTTGGTGTTCCACCCGGTTCACCCTTTGGGCTTATCTAGATTCGAGGATCAGTTTTGGGTGGTTAGGTTCCAGTCTCCTCCCAATTGTTGTTGTGGGGGATCAATTACGCAGTCCTTCCTACCTATTGTAGTCCCTATCACCACTACACCAACAACCAATTGGTACATAACTCTTATTGTAATTTGTGTTAAAAGCTATTGTCTTGTAAAGTATAAGTCATATAGACTGTTTTCTATTTGTATGAGTTCTCCCTTCTTTAGGCTGGATTATTTTGTCAATTAATGTAACGCAGGGCTTTTTACATTCACTCTTCAGTTACAGCTAACTTAGAAAAATGTAAGATTCTATAAAGAGGCATCAGCAAAAGTAATTTTGTAGTCTAGAGACTGAGTTGGACTACATTTTTATGCATGAGCAATTTTTGGAAGTCTGCTCTTGCAGATCTGTTCTAGTTTAATAATATTTGTGAGACATGATACCTGTCCTCTGTGATTTCAACTTTCCATGTATTTTAGACTTTATTTCATGCTGCACGCTCAAACATTTTGCTGAGATCAGGTGCAGTATGCTCTTGTAACTAAACATCATTGATCAAGTGTATTGATATCTCAATGCTGTTTAAATCATAAAGTTTTGTTCTTGCAGACACCCCTTGAATCATCATCCGTCGATGTCTCTGTATTCTGCCTTTCGCTGATGGGAACTGATTTCCCTAGTTATCTTCAGGAAGCACACCGAGTTCTTAAGCCAAGGCAATATTTTTAGTTTGGTGGTTTACAAATTATTGATAAGTGATTTTTTTTTTTTTTTGTATGTTTCTGATAATATTCTGATGCTTTTAGGGGCTGGCTCTTGATAGCTGAAGTAAAGAGTAGGTTTGATCCAAACACTGGAGGAGCAGATCCCATAAAATTTTCCAAAGCCATATGTGAACTAGGATTTATTACTGAAAAAAAGGTATATGTGCTTTTAATTTCCCCAAAAATTGACAACCACATTGTGTTTCTTTCTTTTGTTTATTCTAGTTATTCTAATAGTATAAATAAAGTCTCTTCTGGACTCCTGCTTGCTTTACTGTAAAACTGTCTATTTATGAATTCTTGTTTACAGGATTCCTCAAATAAGATGTTCATCCTGTTTTTCTTCAGGAAAAAGGTGTGAATTGCTTTCCTTTCATTTTTCCATATCAGGGTATTAAGATTAAAGGCCCTCGTTATCTTTGTGTTTTTGCATGTATGTGGGCCAATCAACCGTTCCTTGTTTATTTGTTTCTTATTTTGAATATGCATCACTTTAATTTTTGGTCAGGATGAGCAACTGAGAGATGTGAATGAGATTGAATGGCCTGAGCTTAAGCCTTGTCTCTACAAGCGTCGATGAGCATTTGGGAAAAGAACAGTTTTGTTTTTATGGTGGACTAGCATCTTCTTTGATTTAAGAGAATCTTGCATCAAACATCTTTATAACCCAAGGAGTACTTGGATTAGAGAACACAATTGCATTGTTAAATGGTGATTATGGTGGTATTGCTGATGAAATTCGGAAAACAAGTTTTTTGGAGTTTCAGATAGGGAATGAAAGTATGGAACTTATTCATTTAGACCTGCTGTCAACTAGAAGTGGTGGCTGTAATTTGCTGTTAGCCAGGAAGTCCTAATTGTCACGAGCAGTCCCTCAATTACGCCATAGCTATACTGTTCATTGTGCAGTTCTTGCCTTTAAACATTATGATAATTGAACAAGACCAGCAATGTAAATTCAAATGTTATTTTATGTATTTTTGGTTGATTACCACTGGCACATATTTTTGGAATAATTTTTTTGCTAACTTTGGCTGTGATCGATCAACTAGTTTAATTAGGGAATTAAGTTCAGTTGAGCTTTCTTGTTCTATTGGTATGACTTTGAGGATCGTGATTGTGTTTAATTAATTTGTGTCATTTAGAGAGTGGAGATGATTAACAAATTAATTATACAGTATAAATTTAGGAATACATTGGTCTAGAAAATTAATGGAACGACTCAATCAAGTATAGGGTAGTTAAAGAGTGTTTTTGGATTAAGGAAATAGATGCAAAGGAAGGGAAGTGGAGGGATTGAATTTCTTTCATTTGGATAACAAATGAGGAAGGTAATTGGAGGGGAGATAAATGGAGTGATTAAACTGTAAAAAATTGATCTCTTCAGCAATAGAAAATTTGGAATGAAAATTTACTCCCTCCGTCCTTAAATACAGTTCCCATTTTCATTTTTGGTGGTCCTAAATATAGTACTTATTTCTTTTTTTTATCATTTAATTAATGTTCTTTGGAAATTACTTATTTACCATCATTTTTTTTGTCTTTATTAGGGAAGTGACAAAAAATACCTTCTAATTTTTATTATTATTTGTGCATCATGACTCCTTTTGTTTTTTTAAACTTTTTTTTCTTTTTTCAATTTTATTATTGAAATAGTAAAAATTACATTTTTTCTCTGTTCTTTTTTTGCAAATGATTATCAATTTGGTTTTTCCATGTACTTTATTATTTCCTCCTCCTATTCCTTAATTCCCATGTTATTTTCCAAACGGGAACTATATATTGTGACGAAGGGAGTATTATTTTTCCTCTCCTCCCTTTCCCTTCTCTCCTCTTCCCCTCCCTCTTCTTTTCCTTCCCTTTCTTTATCCAAATAAATTAGTGTTTGTTGTAAAGATGAACCTCAATTTTATGGGCTTGTCTTTGATTTTGAATTTTGGTATATGTTCTATTGTATTTATGGAAGGCACACCCTAATCCAGCTTAATAACATAATCCGAACCTACTGAATATATTGAGAGAAATATGAATCAAACTTGATCTAAACATGAACAATTAAATTTAACCTGATTTGACCCATATGCTTCATCATATTTTAATATTAAGCATAGACTATTTTTGTAGTTTTTAGCATGACTCAAAATCTAGCTTGAGCTTGACCTATACCCTTGAGTAGCCAACCCTATGTTTGTAGTTCATGAATTTTAAGTAAATTAGATCTAAAGTTGTCTAATTTTAGTAGTATGATTTTGTTTTATGAAAATTTTGTTAGAAGAAACCTTATATAACAATTATTTTATCAAAACAACCTTTTAAAAAAAAAAATATTTTGGCTACAAAAAACCTTAATGCATATCAATATTGTTCTAACATTATTAATAAGTGTTATCTCATAATATCAATAGGGACATATAGGTAAACCAACATTTCAAGGATATAATTGCCTTCACTGGCAATGGCAACGACTTGAATTCGGGTCGGATGGAGCTTCACTTGCATCCACCTCGCTTACTCCATTCGCTTTACACGATCCACACGCCACCCTCAAAACCCATCACCTGCATCCTATCCATCCGTCATCACCAAGTGAAACGGGTGGATCAGATGCTTAGCGGGAGATGATTATAATTTCTTATTTTATGTATAATCAAAATTATTTATGTTAATATAGTATTTTACGGGTGATGATTACATATATATCAAATTAATACACATAAACTTCTATATCAAATTAATCGATAATTATATACATATATATCGGGGGGATAATGGATGAGTGACGGATGGAACGGAGCCCCACTTGTATCCAATCCGGTCCGTCACCCGCACTTCATCCATTTAATGCGGATTTTTGTCCATTTATTTATATCGGGTGGATCGGGTTTTTGGATATCCATTTATAATTGTCATCCCTAGTCTTCACACTATTCATAAGTGTTTTTTTTCATACTTTTTAAAAGGTAGGGAATTATTGTTATTATTATTGTTATTATTATTATTATTATTATTATTATTATTATTATTATTTTATTTTATTTTATTATTTATTTATTTATTTATTTATTTTTTAACATGAGACAACCTAACACCACCTTCTGAAACTATTTTCGGCGTTGACTAGGTTATGCAGGTCACGTGACCTTATATTTTACTATTTCTACCTTTTTTCCTTCACATATTTCGCATTCAAACCCTTTCCTTCTAATCTCTTCCCTATTTTCAACATTATAACGGTCACTAGAGGGCTTTATGGACCCATGAGAATCATGGAAGAAAGTTCATTGCTTGAAAATTTTATTACCATGAAAGTGGGCACATGACTTCATGGGTGGGTGTTTATTGAATGCATTTACATCCCAATTGATGATGCAGCAGTTGCAGCAGGCACCATATCATGGAAGAGCTTAGAAAAACATGATTAGTTGGTTCGTTATTGAAAAAACTAAAGATGAAAGGTTTAAAGAGGGGAAAAGGGGTGAAAATAGTATAAAATAAGGTCACGTGATCTACACATCCTCAGTTAACGCCGAAATAGGTTGGTTTACACTAGTGATTAGGGAATTTTGCTCCTACCAATCGGAATGCGCCACGTGGGCCAATCAGGTCCTGCCAAGTGTCCCCCAGTTGGAACTGTCAGGGCTTGCCACGTGGCACGCGCTTATTCGTCCACCTTGGACCTATTATGTCATGACACGTGGCATACTCCATGCCTAATGGAGAAACCGGCCACCCAGACCCAACTTCCGAGGGAAGCCCAATCAGCCCTAGGTTAACCTAAACCTAGGATTGGCACGTTTCCCAAGGTTATAAATACCTCCCTTAATCCTCATTAAGGGGGGATCACGGAAAAAACACATTGATTACACCCAGAGTTACCGGCTGATCTCGCTAACAAAGCAGATTACCTACATTAAACACTCTCACCTAGAGAGATCCAATCACTTTAATTTCCGCATTAATTACTCCTTAATCAAGTACTAACTTGACCGTTGGAGGCGGAGCTCCCACCACCAGGAGTCTCCGTTATTTTGCAGGTACAGGCGTCCGGTTCCAGTCTCGGAATTGTAACTCTCCCGCAGGACATCAGAAAACCCCGAAACATTTGGCGCCGTCTTTGGGGAGAGTACTTCTGAGATGGCATCCAAGTCTGTACCGACTCCTGAAGAGAGGCGTCCCCTAGACGACCCTCAAGTTCAGTCGGACCATGATACTGAGGATGAATTTGAAGTTGAAGCTCACACAACTTCAGACGGGACCCTAAGGGCCCGACGTACCCGTCATACCGAAAGGAGGGAACGGGAACATTTTCATACAGGAAGCGAGCCAGCAGGCGCACCGCCTGTTCGGCAACAGCCGACTGATGGGTCAGCTCCCATTACAAGAAACGAACTCATGACCTTCATGAGGGACTTCAAGGGAGAGATTCAAGAGTTGATCAACAAGAAGCCGCCTGCTCTGGTCAAGGAGCAGTCGGCTAAGAAACCCTCCACTTCACTGAAGAGGAAGCCAGTTCAAGGGCGAGAGGCGACTCCTCATCCTAAATCTAGGAAGCGGGAGCCACCTGCCCTTGATTTCACAAAATTCCGTTTTCCTACAGGAAATAGGAAACCTGTTCATCATATTCTGGCGGACGGGTCGAAGCAAACATTCACAAACGCTCGGCTACTGCTAGAGCAGAAGAAGAGTGACCGATTGTCAGAGTCGGCCTCTACTTCAAACTTTCAAGACAGTCTGCTAAATGCCTTGATGAGGCATACTCAGTCGTATCATGAGAGTCAGTCAGGCGGCACCTCCCGTCAGTCCGGCTTTCATAGCGACCAGGCGGTACCAAACTTACCGTTTGTGCCGCAACAACAGTATTTTTTGCAGCCACCTCCGTTTGGTGGACATGCAGCAAAAAACGTCCAACCTATGGACTGGCAGCTACGGTTGCTTAGAATTGGTGAACAGCCGTTGGCCTTCTCCAAGGAAATTACTGAAGCCGCTCAGCCGGCCAAAGTAAAAAATGTACTAGTAGGCGCCTATGACGGCACTACTAACCCAGAAGACCATCTGATGGCATTCACCAACCTGATGTACCTTCAAGGGTTGGATGATCCCACTTGGTGCAAGTGTTTCCCAGCGACTCTCAAAGGAATCGCACAACAATGGTTCGGCAACCTGCCGACTGGTTGTGTAAATAGCTTCAGGACGCTTGCTTACTTATTCACCTCCAACTTCGCCATGAACATCCCTGCGAAGAAAACGACCCTTGATTTAGGAACAATTCAGCAGGGCGAGAAGGAGGGGCTTCGTTCTTACATCAGGCGGTTTAACCTGATGAGAATACAGATTCAAGGGTTACCGGATGAAGTAGCCTATACTGACTTTTTCAGAGGTCTCAAAGACGGGTCTACCTTCAAATTTGATTTGGTTCGAAAGAGGGTGGCGACTCTTCAAGAGGCCTTGATTGAAGCGGAAGCCTATATACAGGCGACTGATCTTTGTACGGTAAAACAGTCGGACGGTAAAAGGTCCGACAAAAGAGAAGGACGACAGAAGCAGTCGTCCAACAAAGACGAGAAAAGAAAAGAGGTCTGGGCGACCGATTCATCTAAACAGCCGGCCCAGACAAAGAAAAAAGAATTCAAACCATACTCCCCAAAGTATGTGTTTAACAAGGATAACCAGTTTATCCTAAAAGAAATCAAGGGACGGATCTCAATTGAGAAGCCGGTCCCCATGAAGGGTTCTGCAAACAACCGGAACCAAGAAAAATTCTGTGCTTATCATGAAGATGTTGGCCATCACACCAATGACTGCATCAGTCTCATGCGGTATCTGGACCGCCTGGCTGAGCAAGGTAATCTTGACACTTATGTCAAGAAATCTACGGGGAACACTTCCTCGAAAAAGCAGTCGGCCAAAAAGAAACAACAGGTCGACAGCTCCGATACATATGATGCAGTCGTCTACACCATTGCAGGCGGCTTCTCAGGAGGCGGCCCCACTATTAGGGGCAACAAAGACAATATCAGGCGGTTAGATGTAAATTCCGTTCACCAAGAACGACCGTCCAAATATTCATTTCCTGAGATTGTCATCACTGAAGAAGATCTAGGAGGGGTAAGAGGGCCGCATGACGACCCTATCGTTATTGAATGTAAAGTGGCCAACCAGAGAGTTGGCCGAATCCTCATAGATACCGGAAGCTCCTCAGATCTCATCAGTAGCAAATGTCTGTCGAAACTAAAATATCGGACTGATTGCATACATCCGGCCTCCCACCCTTTAGTAGGGTTTGGAGGAGGAGTCGTCCACCCACTAGGATGAGTGGATTTACCCATCCGCCTGGGTGAAAAAGGGGAAGGACGACACATGGTAGTCCGGTTCCTGTTAGTAGAAGAACTCTCGGCCTACAACATGATTCTGGGACGACCAACCCTGAATAATTCCAAGGCTGTTATAATCCCATCTCTTATGTTGCTCAAGTTTGAGAGGGATAATGGAACAGTCGGCTCCCTAAGGGGAGATCAGAGGATGGCCCGAGAGTGCTATCTCTCGGATGTCAAGCCCACTGTTATGGCCACTGGGTCAAGTGGTGAAAAAACAGACCTTGACAATGTCAAGGAGAGTGCGCCTGTTCAAGAAGCAGGCGGCAAGAAGAGAAAGGCATCCCAGACAGGGGCCGCAAGAAAAGAAAGAAAATAGCAATCATTGGCAGAGGAACGGTCGGATGAGTTCCGCCCTCAGCCGGCTGGTGAGCATACGGACCTGATCTTAGACAACTCACGTCCTAATCGAACAGTCAAAGTTGGGACGACTGCTCTGAGAGACCTTGGTGACGACTTTCACAAACTATTGAAAGAATACAAGGACATCTTTGCATTCGAAGTCCATGAAATGCCAGGCATTAGTCCTGATCTGGCGGTACATAAACTGGTCGTGGATCCGAAAAAGAAGCCGGTACGGCAGAAGAAGCGGAACCATGGCAAAGAAAGAAGTCAGGCGGCAGCCGCCGAAGTTAAAAAATTACTTGACGCAGGGTTCATTCGGCAATGTTACTTCCAGACTGGGTTGCAAATGTGGTAACTGTTACACGGTCATGCCGTTTGGTCTTAAGAATTCCCCGGCTACCTTCCAGCGAATGATAAACACTGTGTTCTTTGATCAGATTGGGAGAAACGTCGAGGCATACATTGATGATATGATTGTCAAGACTAAACTTCAGAAAGATCATCTGTCGGACCTCCGAGAAACTTTCTCCACACTCAGGCGGCACCATGTCATGCTCAATCCCAAGAAATGTGTATTTGGGGTTGAGTCTGGGAAATTTCTCGGATTCCTTATCAATCAGAGAGGAATAGAGGCGAACCCTGAGAAGGTGCAGGCGGTCATTGACATGCAGTCGCCTCGTACCATCCGAGAGGTTTAGAAGCTAACAGGTTGTCTGGCGGCCTTAGGAAGATTTCTAAGCCGATCAGGCGACAAATGCCTATACTTTTTCCAGGCAATTAAGAAGAAGGCAAGGTTTGAATGGGGGCCGGATGCTGAGGCCGCCTTCCAGAAATTGAAAGTTCACTTGCATTCCTTGCCGAGGCTGGTCAGCCCTTTGCCGAAAGAAGTACTCTATATGTACCTGGCCGTCTCTGATCATGCGTTAAGCGCTGTTCTCCTTGCTGAAAGAGTCGGCTGTCAGCTCCCGGTCTACTTTGTCAGTCACGTACTGAAAAATGCCGAGTTGAGGTATCCCTTAGTGGAGAAATTTGGTCTTGCACTCTTCATGGCTATTAAAAAATTGAAGCCTTACTTTTTGGCACATGCAGTCGTCGTGTATACAGACCAACCTATCAAGCGGCCACTGACCATCATGGAGTCGTCAGGCCGAATGATCAAATGGGCCATAGAAATACAGAGCCTCGAAGTTGCTTTCGAGCCTAGAAAAGCAGTGAAGGGGCAAGCCTTTGCTGACTTTATTGTTGAGATGACTCGTCCTCCTGACTCTCAAGTTCCAGACGAAGTCTGGAAGGTATATGTGGACGGAAGCTCTACTTCAAATGGTTGTGGAGCAGGCGTCATATGTTAGTCGCCAGAGGGCGACAGGTACGAGTATGCTTTACGCTTCAGTTTTCAGGCCTCAAACAATGAGGCAGAATATGAAGCTTTACTAGCCGGGATCCGCATGTGCAAGGCGGCAGGGGCAAGAAAAGTAGACGCCTGTACCGATTCGCAATTGATAGTGAGTCAGTACAATGGCGAATACGAAGCAACCCCTCCGGCCATGATCAAGTATTTACAGGCGGTCCGACAAGCAGTCGGCTCCCTTGAGGATTTCCATCTGATCCAAGTGCCGAGATCAGAAAACAACCAGGCGGATGCACCGTCAAAATTAGCATCTTCCGCCTCCTCTGATACTCCTCGAACTGGTTTTTGGGAAGTAATGGAGAGGAGAAGCATTGAGGAAGAACCTATTGGAATCTTAGACAGAAGCTCAACCTGGATGGATCCAATCAGGGCATATCTGACAAAGGGTACCCTGTCGGATGATCATCAACAGGCGGCAGCACTGAAAAAACGAGCAACTTGTTTTGAAATAATAAAGGGAGAACTTCACAAAAGGGGGTACCTTCAACCTTTCTTAAAGTGTGTTACTCCAGAAAAGGGACGAGAGATACTAGACGATCTTCACTCTGGTTACTGTGCTTCCCATATAGGCGGTAGGACGCTTGCTCAACGGGCAAGGCGGCAGGGCTACTTTTGGCCTACTTTGGAAGCAGATGCAATGGGGATGGTGAAAAAATGTGACAAGTGCCAAAGGTTTGGCAAGCTAATTCACCGTCCGGCTACTGACCTCACTACCATTCATAGCCCACTATCGTTTGCTAAGTGGGGCATGGACATTCTGGGTCCATATACGCCTGCTACAGGCGGAAGGAGGTACATACTTGTTGCCGTCGACTACTTCACTAAATGGGTAGAGGCGGAGGCTGTAAAGGGAATCAAGACGAAGGATGTAATTTCATTCATTTGGAAAAATGTCATCACTCGGTTCGGAGTTCCCATGTCTATGGTTTTTGATAATGGTCCCCAATTTGAGACGCCTGTTCTCAAAATCTGGTTGGGTGACCAAGGAATTGCACACTACTTTGCATCTGTCGGCCGTCCACAAGCAAACGGCCAGATAGAAGCCTTTAATAAAATCATCTCAGGCGGTCTCAAGAAAAATATTGAACGATCAGGCGGCCTATGGGCGGATGAATTACCACATGTTCTCTGGGCCATTAGGACGACTGAAAAAGGGGCGACTGGAGAAACTCCTTTCCTCCTAACTTATGGTGCGGAAGCTGTTCTTCCAATAGAACACTACGAGCCGACTCTTCGAGTAATGCTATATGACGAAGAGGCAAACTGGGAAGCCATGCGCCTGGCATTAGACTCACTTCCTGAAAGGAGGGGCAATGCTGTCTTGCGCCATGAAATTTACCGCATGAGAATGACTAGATCATACAACAAAAAAGTACACAGGCGTCCACTCAAAGTGGGGGACTTTGTACTTAGAAAAATGGAAGCAGTTGGTAGGGCTAATGAGTCTGGCAAACTAACTCCCAACTGGGAAGGACCCTACCGAATCTGTGAAGAGGTCAGGGACGGTACCTACCGTCTGGAAACACCAGACGGTCGACCGTTGCCTCGAACTTGGAATGTAGACAATCTTAAGAAATATTTCTTTTGAATGATGTAAATAGTAAAGAGCTACTTAATGAAAGTTTGCATACTTACTATTCAATTTTGTACTAATAGGGGCACGCCTACTAACAAATAGTCGGCTACTCTCCATGTTTAAATTCTTACTTTAGAGGGGCATGCCGTCTGTACCTTTACAGCCGGCTACTCTCCATTGAGTATTTTACTCTATCTTAAGAGGGGCATGCCGTATGTACCTCTACAGTCGGCTACTCTCCATTGAGTATTTTTACTCTATCTTCAGAGGGGCATGCCGTCTGTACCTTTACAGTCGGCTACTCTCCATTGAGTATTTTACTCTATCACCATAGGGGCATGCCGTCTGGACATATAGTCGGCTACTCTCTATAGAAGAGGGCCGACTGGTTCCAAACACACAGCCACCCCCCTTATACTTAGCTAAAAAGATTAAGGCCTGGCCGACCCTGTGCCTAACAGGCGGCTACCCTCCTTTTACTTAGCACCTACGTTCACCAAGAACTTACCAAGGCCACAGGCCGAATGATCAGACCGGGCGCCCAGCCAACTGATCCAATCTTCAAAACTAATACGACCTGTCCCAACATCATAGCAGGCGTACGGCGGCATCCCTCCGGATGAAATTCGTCGCAGAGAGCAGCTCCCTTTTGGGTGGAACATTGCTCTATAAACTAATTACACGGCACCTATACGACTGTCCCCAAGGGCAACCACGTAGCCGTTTTTGAGACAAGGATAACTCTATCACTAACCAAACCAGTGGTAGTAGTTGACATCTGAGTCAAATGACCGCCTGTATTACTTGGGATAAATGCAGGAGGTACCTCTTGAGTTAATAGCCAACAAACATTGGCGAATCAAGGGGTCTAGCCGGCCTCCGCCGCCTGGTACCTCTACTTCTCAAGCAAGAGTGACGGCGACTGAGTAACTCCAATGTTAACTCATAGTCACTCCCTCAAACTTGGTATGAAACCAAAAAGGTTTGAGTAGACCGCCTGTTTTTTTGGCAAACGGGCACTCAAACCCCTATTCCTACTAGGTAACATCTTGAGTTAATAGCTAACAAACATTGGTGAATCAAGGGGATCAGCCGGCCTCCGCCGCCTGGTACCTCTACTACTCAATCTAGATTGTGACGGAGACTAAGTAACTCCTATGTTAACTTATAGTCACTCCCTCAAACTTAGTATTGAGCCTAAAAGGTATGAGTCGTCCGCCTGTTTTTAGCAAACGGGGGCTCTCAACCACTACTCCTGCTAGGTTAACAAATTATGAGTTAAAAGCCAACAAATATTGGCGAATAAAGGGAAACAACCGATACCCGCCGCTTGATACCTCTACTACTCAGTTCCTTGGCAACTAGGTAACAATCATGTTTACTTGGTCAGACAACTTTCCTACTTGGTTAAATTTACAAATGACAGGACTGCCTGCCTAAAGGGGATCCAGTTTTAAAAATAGTTTGAATACCGATTGGCTAATTGGCCGACTGATCGTCTAGCCTGGAAACAGACAACCAGTCGTCCAGGGGCATAGGCGGCGTGACTAACTATCCGTACCTGTCTGCAACTATAGGCCATGTAAAACAGTCGGTCTAGTGAACAATTGGATATTAGAATATTCAATACTTAGACAAATTTGAAGCAAAACAAAAATTCATTAAAAAGAAGCCGGTCATTAAAGACCGGCAAAATATTCAAAGCCCCGGCCCCCTGGCCGGGTAAATACAAAACAAACGACACGCAGGCCGTGGAAAGAATACATAAAGCTTAAGAAGGGGGCAGATCTTCAGTATTAGCAGCTGCCGCCTGGTCAGCACTCTTCTTGCTGGACTCAGCTTCAGCTGCATCCTTTTTTGATGCATTACCCCCAAGCGGCACAAGCGCCACTACGGGCTCCTCCTCCTCCAACGCTTCCTCCAACGCCTCTTCCTCAGCAACCGCCAGGATCTCTTGATTATATGTATCAGAACACTGGCGGTACGTTTTTTCCCATGAGGCAAAGTCGGCATTGGGGAAGAGGCGGCCCCAAGCCATGCGCTGGATTTGAGCAGAGTCTTCCATCATCTCCCGGACCAGCTCTTTCTTCTCTTGCTCGGCCTTTTCCGAGAGCTCCTGAGTAAGACTCCTCTCCTGGGTCACCAGGCGTTCCTTTACGTTGGCCAAGGATTTCTCCAAGGCTTCGTATGAGTACATCTTTAGGCGAAGAGGTTTCAGCTCGGCCTTGAGATTGGTGATGGTCGCCTCCAGCTCGCCATTCCTCTTCTGGGCCGCCTCTAACTGAGCCCGAACAGCGGCGGTAGCCTGCGCCTGATAATAAAGAATATCAATGGTCATAACTTCATTTTGGGCAATTTGAAACATTGCCTTATCACAGTTGGAGGCGGCCATAGCTTTTGCAGCTTTTACCTCTTTGTTCTTCCGTTCAAGCGGCTTGCGAAGGCCGTTCACTCGGAGCAGGGCCTAAGTAAAAAGAAACAGGCGTCAGTTTCCAAACAAAAAAGAAAACATGCGTCCAGAAATTCAAATACTCAAAAATATGCTAAGTATACCTCAGCAAGGACCCCTGCAATCCCGTCTAGGTCAAGGGTGCCGACACCCCTGACCGCCTCCCTTTCAGCTGGAGGAACGACCCTGATCATAGACTTGGCCACCTCTACCAAGTCAGGCTCCTAAGGGCCGGCTGCATCAAGCATAAACAAACGGATTAGACCTAGTAAAAAAGGGAGCAAGTCTAAAATTTACAAGGACAACTTCATACTTCTAGGCGGCCCAGTTGGAGTTTTAGAAGAAGTGGCCGGCTGTTTCTCAGCCGCCACATGTTTCCTGGCAGAACCAGGAGAGCTCGCAACAGTCGTCCTCCGGGCCTTGGGGTCCGGTGACAAGGGTTAAATCGGTCGCTACAATCTAACTCTCAATCAAACAATACTTATACGAACACCCTATAACCAAGTACAATGGCAAATAAAGGTTCGGTCCACGAGGAACGAGAGTAATTGCAAATCAATCTTAAACCTAAGCTAGTTCGAAATCAATGGAAAATGGTGTTCTAAAATACTACTAATAAGATGGAATAAATCAATAAACTAAGACACTGGGGAGAACGGGAATTCACCAAACCATCGGTAACTACGCAACAAGGAATCACAGAGACAAACGGGATATGCAAAGACTATAAGTCTGATCAATATCATGTGATAGGAAGACAACGGGCAATACTAAGCTTGGATTTCTCATGCACTTAACATTACTCGATACATAATCAAACCACATTAAATAATGAAATACTCAATTCACAATCTCTTGTTCAAATCAAGAATATCATGCAACCAAATCAAGATTCTAGGTTAGCTACTCCTATTATAATGAATTAACATGCAATCGCATACAATCAATTTAATCACAATCCGTTTATCAAAATCAATCCTCAATTACATAGATTACCTAGGTCGGGTTTCATCCCGAAACCCTAGCAAGGAGACTACTCACACATATTAATAATCAAAGCAATAATGAATTCCAAAAGCATAATAGATATAAACATGAATTCTGATTAAGGAATAATAAAGCTTGATTAATAAACAAGAATGAATAATACCATTTGTATTGATGCGAATCAATAGAAAAGTTTAGAACTTTGATATCCGTCGTCAATGAATAATACAAAGAACCTTCGCAAATCTTGCTTCAAATCGATCCAAGAAAACTAAAATCTCTAGGAATTTCTCTAAGAAAACTAATGAATCTCTAATACTAAGAACGTTCTCCAATAACTCTCTACAAAGGCTCTAAAAAAACTATCTCTAAAAACTGTCTTTTAATCCTCTTAAAGTCGGGCCTTATATACGTCTTCTAATTCGGAGAAGTCAAGCGCGCAGTTAACCCTGGATCAGCACGGCCGTGCTGTATTTGGCACGGCCGTGCTAGCTTGTCAGTAAGTAAACCGGGTTTCTTCTTCAAATTGGCACGGCCGTGCTATATATGGCACGGCCGTGCAGCTTCCTGGCACGGCCGTGCTAAAAATGACACGGCCGTGCTGAATATGCTCTAGCACGGGGCTCATACTGAAGCTGACACGGGCACGAGCAACATCTGGCACGGCCGTGCTAATGGCCTGCACGGCCGTGCGGGTGCGTGGATACTGACACGGCCGTGCTATTGGCTTGCACGGCCGTGCTGCCTTGCCTGGGGTTGCTTGCTTATAGGCCAGCACGGGTGTGCCTATGGTAACACGGCCGTGCTGCCTATGCTATGTAATCAATGCACGACACTTGAACTTCCTTAACTCCTCGGACTCCGGTCAAGGCTAGCTCGGGATCCGGTTAAACTTGGTTGATATTACCTGAAAACACATCAAAAACAAACCGAAAACTCGTGAAGCACGTAATATGGGGAACGTAAGCACAACAAGGTAATAATCGGCCAAAGCGGCCCCAAATACATCCAAAATCATCCTAAAATATGCTCTAAAGCGCGCCCTAAAGTGCGCTTGTCAAAACCCCCCAAGCTACACTTTTGCTAGTCCTCGAGCAAAAACCAAGGGATACACACACGCACAGGATCAAATAAACTATTGCCATTACATATAAATCCAATTTAGCACGGAATGAAGTCAATGGATCCTACTTAGAACAACCATGCACGGAATGAAAACTCACTCAAACAAGCAACGAGACACACAATCCAAGGTATCGTTGATCAAAATGCAAACAAAACCTAAACCAAGCATAGAGAACAAAGAAGTCATGCTTCCCTCTAAACCCAACCAAACCGGCCACGTCCTCCCCTTTTGCTTCAAATCACCACCCTAATTGGCCCCTCGTGATTCCTCGAAGGAACCGGAAAAAGTGATATTTTGAGGAAATAACAAAGGTATCCCGACATCTCGATTACGCATAATCTTTCCATAGGGTTGAAAGGTATCTCCCTCCACCGTTTGAGAACCGAACAACTCTAAAGTCTAAGGGTCTTAAAAGGGTTGTAATGTATTGGCAATGGGTAAGGTAGGTGAAAACAATTTAAAAAAAGTGGGGTTAATTCCTAAATGAAGCGCAAGAATCACAATTCTCAAAAACAATAGTTCAAAAGATGTAATTCACTTTCCACAATCTCATTGATTCACATTCTTACACATCCCGAATTATCCATATAATACACACTCAAATGACCTCTTTCAAACTTCAAAACTTTATTTATGTGTCCTTGCCTTTTTCACAATTCGGATGGCTTTTCTCCTTTTTTTTATTTTGATTTTCTTTTCCTCTTTTTTTTTTCAAAAACAAATTTTCATATTACATCTTTACAATTAAGCTCACTTTCAAACTTTCTCAAACCAACTATCGATCATTATTCTTGATTTATACACAATAAGCTCAAACAAACCTTGCGAGGTAAACGCTTCACAACTAAGGGTTGGTAAAACATCGGCCATCGGGTTTGTAACATGGGTAACCAAGAATGGAATTAAAGGCTCAACATGGTTAGCAAGTAAGATGATGTAAAAAGAAAATTAATTTGTAACAAAACAAAAGGAACAAAATAAGAAAAATGAAAAAGGTGCCCTCTTCCTCCCTTAAAAGTGTCAAGTCGGTCTCGGGAGCTACTAGTCAACACAAAGATCGAAAAATGCGTAATCAAGGATCCAAATATGCCACTCAACAAGAATGATGAAGGCTAGAACAAATAAACCTCACGGGATCTAAAAAACAAAGCAACTACCAATTAAGGGGATCAAATCCACAAATGGGAAGCGACTCCATCTTACCACAGCCCAAAGGCATAGAGTTTCACATGACAAAAGTGTTCTAACCAACTACCTTCGCCTAGACTCGTCTACATTGATCAACAATAGACTCAAACTGTGCATTCATTACTGGCTTAAGTAGAAATAGATATTCCACACACATTCATTCACGTTTCGAATCCAAATATGAGCATTATTCCAAAAGTTTATGCAATTAGACAAGTTTATCACGATCCAAAAATATAGGAAAAGACTATGAGGCAAATCATATAAACTAGACTACACATTCTCATAACAGAAGCTTTTCCTATATTGCACACATATATAAACAACTAAGTAATCTAAATAAGATAAATGGCTCATAAAGAGGCATGAAAATCACATAATAATCCCAATCGACAAACAAGTGATCGAATGATATCAACATCAACGATCCCAGGTTCCTTAGAACCGATCAAACATCCTCGAACCATTCAACTTCTTCCTAAACTAAACTATCCTAAGCACACAAAAAAAAGAAAAGATCTCACCAAATTTGCTTCCCGGGAGCTCCAATTAACGGCCATAGCATCGTTCTTCAAACTCATGCCGCGTCTCGAATGTTCCCAATCTGCAAAAAGGAAAGACATACTAGCAAACAAGTTAAGGTTAGTCTAGGAAAGCAGTAAATCTTTTTGTTTTTGTTTTTGTTTTTCTATTTTTTTTTTTTCGAAAGCAAATAAAAACTAAACTACCAAAAATCCAAATCCCTAAATACAAGTAAGACCCCCCAAGCTAGAATCAAACATTGTCCTCAATGTTTACACATCAAGGACTTACAATAGTAAGGAGAGGGAGGTAACTAAAGGGAAAGGGAAATGGATCACGAGCTAGGCCCGCCCGGGCCATAAGGGAAACGGGAGGCCATATCATCAACACTCCTCTTCAGGTCTCTGAAGGCGGAGGTCATATCCTCGTTCGACCGGCGCAAATCCGCTACCTCAAGCCTCAAATCTTCCATTCCTTGGCGGAGCCAGGCGATGTCTTGCGCCGGGATTTGCTGGGCCGCATCCGGGCCACCTACCTCGTCATCATCATCATCATCATCAGCATCGTCACCTCCTTGGCCCCCGTGGGCCTGCTCATCCCCCTGGTGAGGCTGGGGATTGCGGTCTACATACTCCGTGCCTCCGTCCTCGTTCCAGGGGAAGTCGGGGTCGAAGATCCAGTTGTCTTTGTTGTAAACCACCGTCCTCTCCGGATCGGGCAAGTAGGCGTATGGCTTGCCTGCTACGAGCCACAAATAGCAATCCAGCTGGGATGTCCCTTCAAGCCACTGCATGGCTCTCAAGGTGCGCATATCAAGCCTCGTAGTGCCTGGGATAGCCTGCAATTCAGAAAAATCAATCCCATTATATTGCGCAAGAATGGTGATCATGCCACCGATAGTAATATCACCCTACCCCGGGCTACACCGTCGAGGTGGTCTAGTAACCACGCTCCCATGTCTAGACGCCCGTCCCCACGGGTGAGGTGCCAAATAAACTGTAACTCCCTAATGGAGACTACACCCGAACTATCTCCTCTAGCAAAGATAGTAGAGGAGAAGGTCCTGTGGGACAACCGAAAGGCGGGATTGACGATGGAAGTCGTCTTATCCCTACGGGGATCTCTATCCATTTTCCCCGTGATTTTCCGCCAAAACAACTCGGAGTTGTAGTGTTTTGAGTGGCCATCCTTAGGACCATATTTCAGGTCGGATGTCCACCCAAAGGCGGCATTAACTTGGGCCACCGACATTTGAATGGTGCCCGAGTTCATTAGTTGAAAGGACAAGTACCGCGGTGAGTTATTCTCATCCCGATGCACGTACAAAGAAGACAAAAACTCGAGGGTAAGCCTCTTGTAAGTGAGAGCATGCATGGTAAGGAAAGAATCAAAATTGGTAAATGAAAATAGTTGAACCATGTCGCTTTCGATCCCTAGAGCCCTAGCGGCTAAAGGGTTGTAGAACTTGGTAGGCCGGATCGGTCGGTGGGATAATCCTACAAATTTGTCCAAAAAGGACGGGTTATTAAAAACAATACCCATGGCGTCCACCGTGGGTGGAACCATGGATGAGGATGCATCGTCCCGACCCGGTCTCCTAGTCGATGTCTTTGTTCTAGGCATGTTTGATTCAAGAAATTAAGCACAATATACCAATTAACAAGCAAGAAACTATCCTAGCATGCAATGTACTACCCTAACACTACTAGTTCACCCAAACTTGCAACAATAAAGCACAATTCAACAACAAATATTCAATAAAACGAATGAAATTGGACAAAAATTGCGGAAATCAATGAGTTTAAGAACGAATTCACTGAGGACTCCACGAAGTGGAGTTGTGGCGAGCTCAAAGAGGGCCGAATTTTGCGTCCAATCACTTGAAAAATGATCCAATGCAAGGAGGGTGCCGAGATCTTGAAAGAAGAGTATGGGGAATTAGGGTTTGATTTGAGGAATTGAGGGTGGAGGTTGGGGGTTTGGGTTAGTTTAGAGAGAAAAAGGGTAGGAGAGTTGGAGAATAATGAAAGAGTGTGAGTGAAATCGTGTTTAAAAAAAACACGAAAAACTATCCGGAACCCGCGCTGCACGGCCGTGCTATAACTGGCACGGCCGTGCTGAGGTTTGGCACGGTCGTGCCGCATTTGGCACGGCCGTGTTGGCTTGGCAGGCTTTTTGCGAAATTGAGTTTCAGATGGCACGGCCGTGCTATAACTGGCACGGCCGTGCCGAATTTGGCACGGCCGTGTTGGCTTGGCAGGCTTTTTGCGAAATTGAATTTCAGATGGCACGGCCGTGTTAAAATTAGCACGGCCGTGCTAGTACTTGACACGGCCGTGCTGAAAATGGCACGGCCGTGCTAGAATGTCAGTGGGCTTTTGAGGTTTGGCACGACCGTGCAGAATTTGGCACGGCCGTGCTGTCTGATGGCACGGCCGTGCTGTCTGCTGCAGTCCGCAGGTTTTGTTTTCCTTCAAGGCACTCATCACTCTCTTCATTCCGACTTCTAACCAATCTTCTACCTGCACAAAAACACACAAGAGCACACAAAACTCACACAAATTAGGAGCTAAACCAACTACAAAACAAAAGAAACTACTCTAGTAAAAGCAAGAAAATCGGGTTGCCTCCCGGAAGCGCTAAGTTTAACGTCGATAGCTTGACGTGGTCACATTCAACTCTTGTGACCGCATTCGAACACATCTATCACACCAACATGGGCTCCCTCATAGTATGTCTTCAACCTTTGCCCATTAACCACGAAGGATTTCAACCCACTAGAATCATAAAGCTCAACCGCACCGGAAGGGAAAACATCTTTGACAGTGAATGGACCCCTCCATCTTGACATCAACTTAACGGGGAAGAGCTTCATCCTAGAGTTATATAAGAGGACTTTGTCACCAACATTGAACACCTTCCGCTCTATTTTCCGGTCATGGAACTCCTTAGATCGGGACTTGTATAGGTTCGCACTGTCATATGCGTCCATCCGGAGCTCCTCCAATTCATGAAGGTCCAACATCCGTTGCTCTCCCGCGCTTGCTAGATCAAAATTTATCTTCTTGATAGCCCATTGAGCGCGGTGCTCTAGTTCGACCGGAAGGTGACATGCTTTCCCGTAGATCAAACGGTGTGGGGTGGTGCCTATTGGGGTCTTGAAAGCAGTCCGGTATGCCCAAAGTGCATCATCAATCTTATCGGACCAATCTTTCCTATTCTTCGCCACTGTCTTCTCAAGGATGAACTTTATCTGTCGATTGGAGACTTCCGCTTGCCCACTAGATTGAGGGTGATAGGTTGTCCCGAACCTTTGATGTACTCCATTCTTTCGAAGCATCCTTTGAAAGGCCCCATGCACAAAGTGTGACCCGTTGTCACTTATAACCTCCCTAGGAACCCCGAACCTTGGAAATATAATCTTCTTGAAGAGTTTCACCACCACCTTGTGATCATTTGTAGGGGAGGCAATTGCTTCCACCCACTTAGACACGTAATCCACAGCCACAAGTATGTATTGGTTCCCACGGGAGGAAGGGAAGGGTCCCATAAAGTCAATGCCCCACACATCAAAGATCTCAAGTTCAAGTATGGGTTTTTGAGGCATTTCATTCTTCTTGGAAATGTTTCCACTCCGTTGGCAAGAATCGCAAGTCTTCACAAATGCCCACGCGTCCCTAAAGATATGGGGCCACCATAGCCCACATTGCAAAACCTTTTGGGCTGTCTTATTAGCCCCCATGTGACCTCCGCAAGGGTCGGAGTGGCACATTTTCAGCACACTATGAACTTCTTCCTCTGGAACGCACCTTCTTAGGAGACCATCTACACCTCTCTTGAACAAAATTGGATCATCCCATATGTAATGCCTTGCATCTCTCCTAATCTTCTTCCGTTGGTGCTTGGAGTAATCGGGGGGAAACTCCGCACAAGCTAAGTAGTTTAACAAATCCGCAAACCATGGTAGAATCTTCTCCTTGAGGAGGTATAAAACATCATCCTTCAACTCATCACAAATGGGCAGCCCATCATCTTCTTGTTGCTCCCTCTCCATGCGCTAAAGGTGATCCGCAACCACATTCTCGGCTCCCTTCTTGTCCCGGATCTCCACATGAAATTGTTGTAAAGAGAGGACCCATCGGAGGAGGCGTGGTTTGGATTCCTTCTTCGAAATTAGGTACTTAATGGTAGCATGGTCGGTATAAACAATCGTTTTGGAACCAATGAGGTAGTCCCAAAATTTCTCAAATGCATGAACAATGGCTAGGAACTCTTTCTCTGTAGTGGTGTAGTTCCTTTGTGCTTCATTTAAGGTCTTGGACATGTAATAGATCACGTGAACCCTCTTCTCAACTCGTTGCCCAAGAACACCTCCAATAGCCGTATCACTAGCATCGCACATCAACTCAAAAGGTAGATCCCACCGTGGTCCTTGCACAATCGGTGCCGAAATCAAAGCTTTCTTAAGTGTGTTAAAAGCTTGTAGGCACTCTTTGTCGAACTTGAAGTCGACTTCCTTTTTCAATAAGGCAGTCAAAGGCTTGGCTATAAGAGAGAAATCTTTTATGAATCGCCGGTAGAACCTCGCATGCCCTAGGAATTGTCTTACCCCTTTTGCATTGACCGGTGGTGGTAGCTTTGCTATAACTTCAACCTTTTCTTTGTCCACCTCTATGCCTGCATTTGAGATCTTGTGACCGAGAACAATACCTTCTTCAACCATGAAGTGACACTTCTCCCAGTTCAGGACTAAATTCACTCTCTCACACCGTTGTAGGCACTTCCCCAAGTTCACTAGGCAATCATCAAAGGAGGCTCCCCCAACAGAAAAATCGTCCATGAAAACCTCCATCTCGGCCTCCAACATGTCCCCAAAAATGCTCATCATACACCGTTGAAAGGTGCCCGGTGCATTGCAAAGTCCAAAAGGCATTCTCCTGTAGGCAAAAGTACCATATGGACAAGTAAAAGTCGTCTTCTCTTGGTCATCCGGGTTTATAGGTATTTGGAAAAACCCCGAATAACCGTCAAGAAAGCAATAATACTTGTGCTTAGTTAGTCTTTCGAGCATTTGATCAATAAAAGGAAGGGGAAAATGGTCCTTTTTGGTAGATGCGTTTAGACGTCTATAGTCTATGCACATCCGCCAGCCGGTCACCGTTCTAGTTTAGATGAGCTCACCATTCTCATTCTCAACTACAGTCATTCCCCCCTTCTTAGGGACAACATGCACAGGGGAAACCCATCTAGAGCTTGAAATGGGGAAGATGATACCTGCATCAAGAAGTTTGGTGATCTCTTTCTTCACCACCTCCCCCATTTGAGGATTGAGTTTCCTCTGCCTCTCAATAGAAGGCCTCGCACCATCCTCGAGAGTTATGTGATGCATACATATAGCGGGGCTAATACCCTTGAGGTTATCAATGGTATAACCTATGGCACTTTGATGCTCTCTCAATACATCACACAACTTCCGAGTTTGATCCGCATCTAAAGAAGAATTCACAATGACAGGATAAGTTGAATCAGGGCCAAGAAATTCGTACCTTAGATGTAATGGTAGAGGTTTCAATTCTATTTTAGGGGCCTCGTTACCTCTTTTTTGGTGGCCTCAGCAAGTGCATACATGGGTGTAATTTCATTGAAACCGTTATCACCATCATCTTCCTCTAGCATTTGCTCCTCTATGTACCTGCTCTCATCGGTATCACTTGGCTCAAGATCATGGTTAGTAGAAAGCAATAGTGTATGCATACTAGAGACAATCGAATCAATAGTGTCAATCATCATGCAGTTTTCGGAAGTAGACAAAGGATATTGCATGCTTTTGTTCAGATCAAATTCAAGGACCTCCTCTCCTACCTTTAAAGAAATCTTGGCACTCTTCACATCAATGAGAGCACCAGAGGTAGCTAGGAAAGGTCGCCCAAGAATAATAGGTATATGATTATCTTCATCCATTTCCAAAACTACAAAATCCACAAGTATCACCAATTTCCCAACTCGTAGGGGAACATCTTCTACCTTACCCTTAGGAAATTTGATCGAACGATCAGCTAACTGTAGGGTAATGTTGGTAGGAAGAAGTTCTCCTACCCCTAATCTTTGATATACAGAATATGGCATAAGACTAACACTAGCCCCAAGATCACATAATGCATTATCAATTTTCATTTTATTAATAGCACAAGGGATTGAGAAATTACCTGGGTCTCCCAATTTGGGAGGCATCTTGTTCATGATGATTGCACTACAATTCGCGGTGAGGTTAACAGTTTCCACCCCATCACAATTCCTCCTGCCACTCAAAATATCTTTCAAAAACCTAGCATAGTTAGGCATTTGTTTTATAGCGTCGGTGAATGGTATGGAAAGGTGAATTTGCTTCAAAGTATCTAAAAACTTACCGAATTGAACATCCAACTTATGTCTCACAAACTTATGGGGGTAAGGAAGTTTTTGCAATAGATTGGGCTCTTTGACTTGTGTTACTTCCTTTTCATTTAAGACCTCTACAGTTTTATCATTCTCTCTGGTCCTCTCCTCCTCACTCTCTAGAACAGTATCAGTGGTAGGTGTAGTCACAGATTGACTCCTAGGGGGTACTACTTCATCGCTCCCCCTTAATGTCTTTCCACTCCTAGTGGTGATAGCATTTACAAAGTTTTTAGGGTCAATACCTTGAGGTGGGAGTTTTGACACTCCAACCCCATCCTTTATAGCACTAGCCAACTGAGAAATCTGGGTTTCAAGCATTTTATTATGTGTCATCACTTCATTAAACTTTTTGTCACTGGTGGCCATGAAAGTGTTGAACATTTTGGTCTGTGCTTCCATCATCTCCTCCAAACTAGTCCTTTGCGATGGTCCTTGAGCATTGTAGTTGTCATTAGAGGCTCGGGAGCCACGCGCATTAGACTGTTGGGGATTTTGATTTTGGAAGTTGTTCCTATTACCATTGTTATTCCAATTTCCCCTGTTATTGGCATTCATGCTCTGATTGTATTGCCCTTGATTACCTGCATTTTGTTGGTAATTATTCTGATTACCAAAATTACCATGTTGATTATAAGACCCTTGGGGATTTTGGTCCCTTTGGTTCCTGTTTCCCCACTGGTTTTGCTGTTGGTAGTCAGAATTATTACCCTGTTGATTATAATTGTTCCCTCTTTGATTAGGTGGTAAATATCTGTTATTGTCATTCCTAGGTCTATTATCATAAGACAAGGCATTGACTTGTTCATTATCACACTCATTACCATCATTATAGTTGGATTGAAATTGGGAATCTACGTTACAGGCAGAGGTATCATGGTCATAAGACCCACAGTTTTCACAGAATATACATCCAGCAGGCATATTATTAGAGTTAGAGTGCATACCTGCTCCCTTAGAATAGGATGGAAGATTTTGATGCGGTGTATCGTTGAGCTTCTCTTTGATAATTGACATTTCCTTACCTAGATTTACAATTTGCGATGTCAAATTCCCGATTGCATTAAGATGGTCTACCGAATAGACCGCTCCTCCACTCTTGCTCATGGCCTCTCGCTCTCCATCTTGCCAATCCATGTGGTGGCGTACCACATCTTCTATGATATCAATGACTTCTTCTTCGGTTTTGTTCATAATGGGGCCACCTGCTCCCGCATCCAAACTGGTCTTCCCTTGAGGACTCAATCCTCCATAGAAAATCTGTAAAACTTGATATGTTGGGATTCCGTGGTGTGGGCACTCTCTTTGATACTCCTTGTACCTTTCCCAGGCTTCGTAGATTGACTCCCCACTCCTTTGCCGAAATCCCTGGATCAAAGCTCTAGCATCGGCCGTCTTCTTTTGGGAATAAAATCTTCCCAAGAATGCTGTCGTGACATCAACCCAAGTGTGTAGAGAGTTCGGCTTCACCTCCTTCTCTAACCATTCGAGAGCTCTCCCAATAAGTGAAAAGGGGAAAAGCTTCAATCTCACGAACTCTTGATTCACCCCATTAACCTTGATGGTATTGCAGTACTTCTCAAATTCGTTTAAATGAGCCAAAGGGCTCTCATGCTTGGCACCACTAAACTGCCTTCTCTCGATGAGGGTGATCATAGCCGGCCGGATCTCGAAATCATTGGCCTCAGTAGTGGGTGGAGCAATCCCACTTGAAGCTCTATACGCCCCAGGAGTTCCCAACTCCTTAAGGGGTCGTGGTGCTGGCCGATTGGGTTGGCACGGTATGTCTGCCATTGGAACCTGTTGTGTGTTGTGTTCCTTTCCTTGAGAGTTTGATGACGTCAATCGAGATTTACGATTGCTCTTCAAAGTTCTTTCGATTTCTGGATCGAAGGGTATTAATTCTCTCTGTTTAGACCAGCGCATACACACTAACCAAACCAATTAAATAGCAGGGCTACAAGTGTAGCCAAAAGGGAAAAATCTTTTTGTGATTTTTACGATGAACTAGACTCAAGAAATCAAAAAGCAATTAACAAACACCGTTCCCCGGCAACGGCGCCATTTTGACAAGGGTTAAATCGGTTGCTACAATCTAACTCTCAATCAAACAATACTTATACGAACACCCTATAACCAAGTACAATGGCAAATAAAGGTTCGGTCCACGAGGAACGAGAGTAATTGCAAATCAATCTTAAACCTAAGCTAGTTCGAAATCAATGGAAAATGGTGTTCTAAAATACTACTAATAAGATGGAATAAATCAATAACTAAGACACTAGGGAGAACGGGAATTCACCAAACCATCGGTAACTACGCAACAAGTAATCACAGAGACAAACGGGATATGCAAAGACTATAAGTCTGATCAATATCATGTGATAGGAAGACAACGGGCAATACTAAGCTTGGATTTCTCATGCACTTAACATTACTCGATACATAATCAAACCACATTCAATAATGAAATACTCAATTCACAATCTCTTGTTCAAATCAAGAATATCATGCAACCAAATTCAAGATTCTAGGTTAGCTACTCCTATTATAATGAATTAACATGCAATCGCATACAATCAATTTAATCACAATCCGTTTATCAAAATCAATCCTCAATTACATAGATTACCTAGGTCGGGTTTCATCCCGAACCCCTAGCTAGGAGACTACTCACACATATTAATAATCAAAGCAATAATGAATTCCAAAAGAATAATAGATATAAACATGAATTCTGATTAAGGAATAATAAAGCTTGATTAATAAACAAGAATGAATAATACCAATTGTATTGATGCGAATCAATGGAAAAGTTCAGAACTTTGATATCCATCGTCAATGAATAATACAAAGAACCTTCGCAAATCTTGCTTCAAATCAATCCAAGAAAACTAAAATCTCTAGGAATTTCTCTAAGAAAACTAATGAATCTCTAATACTAAGAACGTTCTCCAATAACTCTCTACAAAGGCTCTCAAAAAACTATCTCTAAAAACTGTCTTTTAATCCTCTTAAAGTCGGGCCTTATATACGTCTTCTAATTCGGAGAAGTCAAGCGCGCAGTTAACCCTGGATCAGCACGGCCGTGCTAGCTTGTCAGTAAGTAAACCGGGTTTCTTCTTCAAATTGGCACGGCCGTGCTATATATGGCACGGCCGTGCAGCTTCCTGGCACGGCCGTGCTAAAAATGACACGACCGTGCTGAATATGCTCTAGCACGGGGCTCATACTGAAGCTGACACGGGCACGGGCAACATCTGGCACGGCCGTGCTAATGGCCTGCACGGCCGTGCGGGTGCGTGGATATTGACACGGCCGTGCTATTGGCTTGCACGGCCGTGCTGCCTTGCCTGGGGTTGCTTGCTTATAGGCCAGCACGGGTGTGCCTATGGTAACACGACCGTGCTGCCTGTGCTATGTAATCAATGCACGGCACTTGAACTTCCTTAACTCCTCGGACTCCGGTCAAGGCTAGCTCGGTTACGCATCAAGGGCTCGGGATCCGGTTAAACTCGGTTGATATTACCTGAAAACACATCAAAAACAAACCGAAAACCCGTGAAGCACGTAATATGGGGGACGTAAGCATAACAAGGTAATAATCGGCCAAAGCGGCCCCAAATACATCCAAAATCATCCTAAAATATGCTCTAAAGCGCGCCCTAAAGTGCGTTTGTCATCCGGCTGTTGGGAAGATGAAGCTCTTGGAGCACCCGTCTAAAAAAGAAGAAAAAAGTCAGTATATGCATAAACACAACTCCAAAAAGAGGGTGAAAGGTTCGGAGCTCACAAAGGGTGCCCCCTTTTTGGGGGAGTCGGTTGAAGCTTGTTGCATGATGGAGGCCCGCAACATGGCCGCCGCTGTCTTGGAGGCGGTGATTTTGCTCATGGCGTCAGCTGCAAAAACAAACAGCAAAGTTAATAAGTCATAACAAGAAATGTATGGAACAACAGAGTATTCGACAGGCCGACTACCTCTTGAGCACCGACTGCTGAGGCCACAGGCGGCCAAAAAGTACTCGTCGTAGAGCCATTTGAAGCTCGGGACGCAGTGCAGGGGTACTTGCTCTCGTACCCCTGAAGTAGAGTCGACCCTCGACTCTACTTTAAAGAGTCCTTTATCAAGGATCTCTTTCTTAGCCTTGGGGGGAACAAGCGGCATGCTACGGCCGCCTGCAAGAAGGGGCGGATTCCTGTTCCACCTATTGAAGCGCTTGTTCAGCTCAGTGTCTGAACTCTCAATGATGAGGAAGGTGCTCCGCCAGACCTTCCACTTGTTTGCTTTACCTCTCGTCATGAGGTAGCCCCTGTGGCTTGTCAATTGATACCAGCTGGTACCGCCTGCCTTAGGGGTCCGGCTGAGATAGTTCATATGGGCGAAAGCCTCGAAGCTCGGCTCCACCCCGTGCAGTTCGCACCTGGCCACATAGTCGAGTACGTTGACCCAGGAGTTTGGGGCTAACTGCCATAACCCCAACTCATACCCATCCAAGATCCGCTGAACAGCCGGATGTAATGGGAAGCGCAGCCCAGCCTTGATGGCCGCCTCGTAGCAGCCAAAGCAAGCGCTATCATAACTGGTACCAGCCGGCCAGACGACTGTGTCTTCTGGATCCGGCACAAACACTAAAAAGTCGGGGCCCATTGTGTGGTTTGCGATAAAGCTCTCCACTTTCTCTTGCATGACTGTGATCCGGCCCCGAGGTACCGTGCAGTAGTAGGGGGTATTTTGCTCTCGGTAAGAGGCGGATGGCTCCGCCCAATTGTCCCCCTTCTCAACTGCGTGAGAAAGCCTCGCCTCTTGCAGGCGGCTGTTTTTCTCTTCTGTATCCAAAGAAGCATGGCCAGAAGAGCTTGACTCGGAATCGTCCTCTGACGAGTCCGAAGAGGACGACTCCTCCCCTCTCCCGGAGGGGCCCGCCTCCTCTCTTTGAAAAGGAGCAGAATTGTTAACTGTTAAATGGGAAGAGGTCACTATGACTCTTCCCTCAGAATTGCCGGCTTTCAGGCCGCCTTGTTTCACTTCCACATCTGGCGCCTGGTCAGATGTTTCACTAATCGGCACCCTGTGGGAGGAGCCGTCTGAATTTGAGATCCTAGCAGTCTTTTTCGTTCTGGCCATCCTGCTCTGCATAGACACAGATACAGTCGGACTTTGTATAAAGGGCAAAGATGGGTCCGGAAAAGGGCAGGCGGCACTCCTAGTCCTAGATTCAGCCGTCCCCGGTGACCGGCTGATCACTAACCTAGGTCGTGTCGTGTGCTTCCGTGGTGCCATTTCAAAAAATAAAAAGAAAATTAAGAGTAAGAGAACCGACAGTTACCTGAACGAGTGACGATTGATGAAGTGCTGAAAATCCTGTGCAGTCGGCTTGTCAGAACAGGCGGTAGGCAGAAAAGGTCCAAAATGTCAGAGCAAGTTCAGGGGTCCGAATGTTCTCTCACAAAGTTCTCAAGTATGAAAATGACTCAAGAAAACTCTCCCTTATATAGGCGAAGTGAGAAGGCGAAGGGTCACTTTCAGAATTCAAAATTTGGGCGGGAAAATCTCTCGGCCTTTCGCCGACTGACACCTGTAGCAGGCCGTCGCCTGTTGCAGTGCGGCACCTGTCACAGGTAACACGTGACCAGTCACGTGCCACCTGTGAGGGGCAAATGATTAGGGGATTTTGCTCCTACCAATCGGAATGCGCCACGTGGGCCAATCAGGTCCTGCCAAGTGTCCCCCAGTTGGAACTGTCAGGGCTTGCCACGTGGCACGCGCTTATTTGTCCACCTTGGACCTATTATGTCATGACACGTGGCATACTCCATGCCTAATGGAGAAACCGGCCACCCAGGCCCAACTTCCGAGGGAAGCCCAATCAGCCCTAGTTTAACCTAAACCTAGGATTGGCACGTTTCCCAAGGTTATAAATACCTCCCTTAATCCTCATTAAGGGGGGATTACGGAAAAAACACATTGATTACACCTAGAGTTACCGGCTGATCTCGCTAACAAAGCAGATTACCTACATTAAACACTCTCACTTAGAGAGATCCAATCACTTTAATTTCTGCATTAATTACTCCTTAATCAAGTACTAACTTGACCGTTGGAGGCGGAGCTCCCACCACCAGGAGTCTCCGTTATTTTGCAGGTACAGGCGTCCGGTTCCAGTCTCGGAATTGTAACTCTCCCGCAGGACATCAGAAAACCCCGAAACAACTAGAAAGTGGACTACGGTTAGGTTGTTTCTTACAAATTAAATTTACATTAAAATTTTAAGTTGCCAAAACAAATTTTTAAAGGTAATTTCTAACAAATAAGTTGTTATAAAAGGTTTCTTGTGACAAAATTTACTTATTTTATTTAACTTGTTTAACACAAAGTATAGCCAACATAAATCCAATGAATAAAATCCTAGATCTCTTTAGAACAAAGCCCTAGTAAAAATATATATAAACTTCTAAGTTTAGTTCATCAAGGACAAGTTAAATAATTGTCTTTAAACATTAAGAGTGAATGTGCGTAATAATCCTATGGGTTTCTAGGCCACCTTACAACCAATTATACAAAAAGTGATGAACCTTAAACTAAAACTTTTTTCTTTTTCATGTGACTTCCCACATTTTACTAATATAAGATTCAACAAAGATAGTCTTCTAAGGCTCTATTCTCTCGCCTTAAAAATTGTTCTATAAAGAAGAATAACCAAAACACAGTTGCTAAATACAATCCCTATCTACTCTAACACACCCTCCTAAAAACCAAAATATGCCCCTCCTTCCTCATTCTTTCCTTGATGCTCCCCTTTCTCTCCCTGTAAAATCCCAAAAATCCAATATGCCTTTCGGAAACCCAAATCAATTAATTCGTCAAATTCAATGAGCAGCAAAAATTATAACCTCAATTCAATTTGCAAAATCTTATTCATCTCATGTTTCATTTCATAAACCCAATTTCACTCAATTGAAGCAACGTAACTCAAACAACGAGAGTTGGTTTCCCTAATCCCATTTACATATCTTCCTTTTTGGAATAATTATTATATGCAATTCGTTAATGTCATCCATGTTTAATTATATGTAATTGTATCAAAGTGAAACATTAAAAATATTATGCATGTCGATAAATTAAAACGCTTGGGATAAATTTTATGGAATTTTTAATACTACGTTAATTGTTTTGTGTTGCTTGGGTGAAATAGAGAATGTTGTCTTGTGTTACTAGGATGAAATACAAGAGTCTATTTTGTGTAGTTGGGATGAAATAGTAGCTACATTTTCATATACTTTATCTAAAGTCATCCAGAGCCTATAATGCATGAGTTGGTCTTTCTCTTCTTAATACCTTGCTTACCCCAACAAAATTATATAATTAGTTCAACGAAGAACATATATGTGCAGAGGACTTCTGGTTCTCTAGATGACTCTTAATTAACAGTAGAAACAAGATCCTATTCAGGCAACATATAATAGGATAACTAGTTAGCTATAATTAATAAGGTAATTATAATTTGTATATTTGCTAACTTAATTATAATTTGATATGAACCAACCACCATATAAAAAAACGGAGCAAGTATTAAGAATATTGAGAGAAGAGAAGGGAATTTAAAATTAAGAGTTTTTTAGGGTTGAAAATGAAGGAAGAAAAGGGTTACGTTAAGTAAACTTAGGTTGCGTTTAGCAATCTCCTAACCAAAATAATTTCAATTTAGCAATAATTAGGTAAATAAAAATCCCTTTGACATGGTGTGCTATTTACAAATGAATGCACCTTGAGCAAATATTCAACATGTTATTAATCTTAATGTTCTTACAAAATTCAGTAATCACATAGATTCTCGAAAATGGAGTAGAATACTAGCTTTAGTTTTGTGAGCTACATTAAGTGTATAGTACTTTACCATGCAAACATGATCATGAATCCTTTCATATGGTAAAGTTCTAACAAATAGATTTGTTGGGAACCAGGGACAATTCCTCAAGCATGACATTTATTTTATATAATGGGATCATTATCTTTTCTTTCTATCTCTCTCTCTTTTTTTCTTTTTAATTCTTAGTATGTGTGTGTGAATAAAATAAGGGAATTAAATAGGGATTCATAGTGCATAAATTGAAAAACGAAAATAATTGAATAATATTCTTTAAAAAAAGTAATATACTAATATAAGTGTACTTTGATAGAATTAATCTCTCAATAAAAACAAAAGACTACATATTTCTTTATTTCTAAGGAAATTGGTTATTTCTAAGGAAATTGGTTAAGAAACATACAATATGTAGATTTATATTAGGTAAAAAGTTTAAACCAAATTTTTTAAAAAATAATCCCTTTAAAAAAAAATAGTGCTTAAAATATACTATTACAATTACAAAAGTGTTTAAAATACACCGTATCACTTACCTATGATTTTAAAGGGTTTAGACCACAACAAATATATGATGGTTAACGGTGATGTCAAAAGCCACTATTCTATTTGAAAAGACAAGAATTATGAAAAAAAATAATCATACTAAAAAATGATGATTATGCTATACTATAGTCAAAGGTACTTTGCATGGCACATAATTTTCACATATTTGGCACTTCTTGCTCACCTCTTTTCATTTCATTTTCTACAGTACAATACCTACTTTCTTTAAACCAAACCAAAATTACCAAATATAATCACCAACCAACCATCACATGATAAACATTTTATTCCGGACATAATTTTATGTGGAAAGCTTAGCTTGTTCATCCTTTTAATTTTATTATTGGTTTTATCAATTTGGAAAACTAAACTTAAATCTATAATTTACATTGATGTAAAGTTTAAGATTTTGAAGCAAACAATTGCTATCGTGGAGCTACCGAACTGGACTTTATGGTGTCAACCGAAACTATTTAAATTTGAAACTTTTTTAAAAAAATTTGATAAATTTCACACTTAGATTCGAAATTGTAATTTCAAATGTTGTTAAGATCGAGATTTTACTGAAAGAAATTATTACCATGAGGTTTCTGATAATATCATTCAATTATATTCACATGTATTCGGTGTAAGTGACTATTTTTGTTTCCCTTTTGTAGTGTTGCCTTTTAAAAAATTTAAAAATGTACCATTGTCTAAAATATGTATTAATTCAAGTAATTTGAACACATATACAAGGTGTTCTAATTAAGGCAGGCAAAGTTTTATTATGGGATAATTAGAATGTACAACTTATGAAAACAGAAAATGTTATCTATGCACATTGATTTGAATACTACAGATGATAGATAATAATAAGTCATTATGACATTTAGCACTTGTAATCGAATTCTAATTCTAATGACAAAATTGAACTCTTCTTGACTATTACTATAGAGAAATACTGGACTTATATGTTGCACGAGTAAAGTGGTAATTTTGTTTATACCAACTTGGTGTTAAATTTTCTACATCCATTACTACATTTTTTTATTCTTTGAATTCATATATTAATAGAATTAATTAAAACACAAAGGAAAAATGGACTAATTATGGAAAGCAAGATGTAATTATGAGGTTAGTAGAATGTACAAATTATGAAAAGCAAAACGTTATCTATGCACAGATATTGTTAACACTACAAATGATAGAGAATTATAAGTTATTATGACATTTAACACTTGTAATCAAATTCTAACAAAACCAATATAATAGCAAAGAGTGGACTTATATGTTTCACAAGTAAAATGATAATTTTAATCATGCCAACTCGGTGTGATATTTTCTGTATCTATTAATACATTTCCCACTCTTAACCTTTAAATTATTAGGAAGCACAGTGTCATAAAATAGAAAAATTAAATTATACACTTTCAGTATAAGTTTGCTATTTAGGAGTAAAATCCACTATAGTAAAATAAAGGTAGTTCAACTAAAAAAAGAAAAAAGAGAAAAAAAATTTCAAAAAAAATATGTTATTCTAAAAATGAATCTTCTTCTAAATGTAGTCTTCATCGCTTTGTACTCCTATTTAATAATTTAATATTTAACACAATATTTGCCAACAATTTGTTTTTTTTTTTTAAAAAAAAAAGAAAAAAAAAACCATAAAGCTATGTTTTTTTTTTCTTTGCATGACACCACTTATTACACTTTATATATAAAGACATCAACTCCATTATCAATTATATTCTCCACTTCAATAGAACCTACTTCAGTTAACCAAAAATCACCTTTAAAAAGATTCCAACAGATCTACAAAAGATCTTACTCTATTTGTTTGGGGTAAAAATACCCCAGCCACATGGCCCTATGGCTGAGCGACACGTGGCACCCAGCCATTGGTCAGTAGGGCTCCAATCCCCTGCTGACACGTGTCCCAGGAACCCTAAATGGGAAACCAAGTCTCCCCACTATAAATAGTGGGGGGATCCTCATTAATAGGTATTCATAAATACTTACACAAAACCCGAGCAATATTAATTGTGGAATTCTCCCATTATGCGAGAAGTAATTTCACTATTTTACGCACTATCTTCCTCCTGTACGTAACTGACTTGATCATCGGAGGCGGAGCTCCAACCAACCGGAATCTTCGTGGTTTTGCAGGTACAGGCGACGAAGGGCATTCTCGGAATTGTAACTCTCCCGCAGGACATATCAAAAAACCCCGAAACATTTGGCGCCGTCTGTGGGGAGAGTACTTCTGAGATGGCTTCTAATCCTGTACCACCGGATCAGGACAAGCGGCCGTCGGCCGAGCCTGAGGTCCAGACGGACCATGAAAGTGGTGATGACTATGAAGTCAACACTTATGTGGCCCCACACGGGTCCTTCAGAACAAAGCACACCCGTTCCAGGGATAAGAAGGAACGAGATAACATCCAAGCTGCTCCAGGCAACCCAGCCGGCAACCCGGTTGGAGCTGCTCAGGCGGCAGAAGGCTCTGCTCCCGTCACTAGGAACGAACTCATGACCTTCATGAATAGTTTCAAAGGCGAGATCCAGAACCTTATTCGGTCAGCTACTCCCAAGAAGAGTCAGCCGGCCAAGAAGCCTTCTTCTGGGAAGAAGACGATAAAAGACTGGGTCCCTACCCCTCACCCAAAGCCGAAGGAGTGGGAGGGCCTCAGGTTTGATCAAAACCGGCTCCGCTTCCCGCAAGCGGAACTCAAAAACCCCATCCGGCACTTACAGCCGGATGGCACCAAGAAGACTTTCTTTGATGCCCGGACGTTTCTCCAGGAAAAGAGAAGTCTGGCGTCTGGCGTCTGCGTCGGCTTCAACGTCGACCTTCCCGGACAGTTTCCGTGACACCTCCAACAGGCGCACGGGAACAAGCCTAGGGAGTCAGACGGGCGAACCATCCGCCCGGTCTGGACCCCAAGTGATCCAACCTGGCCTATTTGGTTCGGCAAATGGGTTGGGTGGATCCCCTTTTACCCAGGCGGGCCCGTTTGGCAGGAATGTGCAGCAGCGGTACCAGCTCATGGACTGGCAGCAGCGCCTGCTAAACTTGGGAGAATAGCCCACGGCGTTCTCCCCTGAGATAACCCAGGCGGCACAGCCGGCTAAGGTTAAAAACGTGTTGGTAGGGGCCTATGATGGTACCTCCAACCTAGAAGATCATCTAATGGCCTATTCCAACCTCATGTACCTACAGGGGTTGGATGATGCCGTCTGGTGCCGATGCTTCCCGGCTACCCTGAAGGGCATTGCCCAACGGTGGTTTGGTAATTTACCAGCCGGCTGCATCAACAGTTCCATGACTTTGGCGTACTTATTTACGTCAAATTTCTCAATGAACATCCCTGCTAAAAAGACTAGCCTCGATCTAGGGGCAATACAGCAGGGTGACAGAGAAGGGCTCTGGTCCTATGTCAGACGGTTCAATCTGATGAGAATTCAGATACAACTCTGAAACGGATGAAGAGACAATCTTCACCATAGCAGGTGGCTTTGCCGGTGGGGGTCCCACTATTAGGGACACCAAAGATAACATTAGGAAGCTGGTCAACTCAGTCGATGAGAGCCAGGCGTCGAAAGATACCTTTTCTGAGATCCTTATTTCTGAAAAGGACCGAGGCAAGGTCAGGTGGCCTCACGATGACCCCATAGTCATCGAATGTAAAGTTGCCAATCAGAGGGTTGGCCGGATCCTAATAGATACCGAGAGCTCGTCTGACCTAATCAGCTATCAGTGCTTGACCAAGCTCAAGTACAAATCCAGTAACATGCACCAGGCGCCTCACCCGCTTGTTGGTTTTGGGGGAGGCGTAGTGCATCCGGTAGGAAGCATAGATCTTCCCATCCGGTTGGGTGAAAAGGGGGAAGGACGCCACATGGTGGTAAAATTTCTAGTTGTTGAGGAGCTGGCCACCTACAACATGATCTTTGGCCGTCCGACCCCTAATGAATCCAAGGCTGTCATCGTTCCCTCACTCATGCTCGTCAAATTTGAAAAGGACGATGGTACAGTCGGTTCCCTGACAGGGGACCAGAGGACGGCTAGGGAGTGCTATCTCTCTGACGTCAAACCCACTATGGGGGCAGCCGGAGACGGCAAGCCCATAGACCTTGATAACTGCGATACAGCAGTCCCGGCTCCAAGGGGCAGTCGGTAAGAAAAGAAAGGCGGACCAAACGGAACCCGTTAAGAAAGAAAAATAGCAATCACTAGCCGGGGAAAGGTCAGATGACCAACGACCTCAGCCGACTGGTGACTGCCTTGATGTCGTCCTAGACGACAGCCGTCCTGACAGAACCGTCAAGGTTGGGACGGTTGCTTATGAACGGTTGGGAGCAGACCTGCTCCAACTTCTGAAAGAATTCAAAGACATCTTTGCCTTTGAAGTGGAAGAGATGCAAGGCGTCAGCCCGGATCTAGTTGTCCACAAGCTCGCCGTGGACCTTAAAAAGAAGCCAGTCAGGCAGAAAAAGAGGGATCACGGTGAAAAAAGATCTCAGGCGGCAGCGGCTGAGGTCAAAAAACTGTTAGATGCTGGGTTCATCCGGCAATGCTACTACCCGGATTGGGTAGCAAACGTTGTCCTCGTGAAAAGCCGAATGGTACCTGGCGGATGTGTGTAGACTACACAGATCTGAACAGAGCATGTCCCAAGGACAATTACCCTTTTCCAAAGATTGACAGTCTGGTCGAATCCACAGCCGGTCATGCTCTGATGAGTTTCATGGATGCCTACTCAGGTTTCCATCAAATACCCCTATGGAAAAAAGATCAAGAAAAGACGGCCTTCGTCACTGATCAAGGGATATTTTGTTACAAGGTGATGCCGTTTGGGTTAAAGAATGCACCGGCTACATTCCAGCGCATGATAAACACAGTTTTCATCAACCTATTGGCAGGAATGTAGAGACGTACATCGATGACATGATAGTCAAATCCAAGCTACAGATGGATCACCTACTGGGCCTCCGAGAAACATTCACCACACTTAGGCGGCACCGGGTCATGCTTAACCCAAAGAAGTGTGTATTTGGTGTTGAGTCTGGGAAGTTCCTCGGATTTTTGATCGACCAAAGAGGCATAGAGGCTAATCCGAAAAAAGTACAGGCGGTCATTGACATGCGGTCTCCCCGCACTGTAAAAGAAGTCCAAAAGCTGACCGGTTGCCTAGCGGCGTTGGGAAGATTTCTCAGCCGGTCAGGTGACAAGTGCCTCTATTTCTTCCAGGCCATCCGGAAGAGGTCCAGATTTGAGTGGAGTGAAGAGGCGGAAATGGCATTCCAGAAGCTAAAGCAACACTTGCACTCCTTGCCAAGGCTAGTGAGCCCCTAGCCCCGGGAGGTCCTCTACATGTATCTAGCCGTCTCTGATCATGCCCTCAGTGCTGTTCTCCTTGCTGAGAGTGACGGTAACCAGCTCCCGGTGTATTTCATCATCCACGTGCTTAAAAATGTTGAACTCCGGTACCCTATGATCGAAAAATTTGGGTTGGCCCTGTTCGTCGCAGTCAAGCGGTTGAAGCCCTACTTTTTGGCTCACCCGTGATTGTATACACAGACCAGCCACTCAAGCGCCCAATGACCACCATTGAGTCATCTAGCAGAATGGTCAAGTGGGCTGTTGAAATACAGAGCCTCGAGATAACTTTTGAACCCAGGCGGGCAGTGAAAGGTCAGGCGTTTGCCGACTTCATTGTCGAGATGACTAGACCGGTGCAACCGGAAAATCTTGATCAGGTTTGGAAGTTATTTGTAGACAGTAGCTCTAAAGTGAACGGTTGTGGTGCAGGCGTTATATGCCATTCTCCGGAAGGGGATAAGTTTGAATATGCACTACGGTTCTAGTTCCAAGCCTCAAATAATGAGGCAGAGTATGAAGCCCTGCTAGCCGGTATACGCATGTGTAAGGCAACAGGGGCAAGAAAAGTCAGCGCCTGCTCAGACTCTCAGTTGATTGTTAGCCAGTACAATGGTGACTACGAGGCCACCCATCCGACTATGATCAAATATCTGCAGGCGGTCAGAGAAGAGGCCGTGTCACTTGACGAATTTCATCTAAGTCAGGTGCCCCAGTCCAAGAATAATCAGGCGGATGCCCTTTCCAAATTGGCATCATCCGCCTCCTGTGATGCGCCTAGGACGGTCTTTTGGGAAGTCATTGAGAAAAGAAGCATTGATTATGACCCCATTGGTATCCTAGACCGAAGTGCCACCTGGATGGACCCCATCCGGGCTTACTTGGCAGACGACACTCTACCGGATGACCCTTCTGAAGCAATGGCGCTCAAGAAGCGTGCTCTGAGCTTTGTTATGTATCATGGAGAACTCCTCCGGAAGGGATACCTACAGCCGTTTCTAAAGTGTGTAACCCCTGAAAGGGGAAGAGAAGTCCTAGAGGATCTGCACGCGGGTTTTTGTGCCTCACACATAGGCGGCAGGTCCTTGGCTAGAAGAACCAGACGGTAGGGGTACTTTTGGCCCACTCTTGAGGCAGACGCCATGGATTTGGTGAAACGGTGTGACAAATGTCAAAAGTTCGCCCGGTTGATACATCGACCGGCAATTCACCTAACAGCCATCCATAGTCCGGTTCCGTTCGCAAAGTGGGGCATGGACATTCTGGGTCCTTATACGCCTGCATCAGGCGGTCGTCGCTATATTTTGGTGGCAGTGGATTACTTCACCAAATGGGTTGAAGCTGAGGCGGTCAAAGGCATAAAAACAAAGGACGTGATCTCCTTCATTTGGAGGAACGTCATCACCCGATTTGGGGTTCCAATGTTTATGGTTTTTGACAACGGACCACAATTTGAAACGCCTGTCCTCAAGAGCTGGTTGGGAGGCCAAGGAATCTCCCATTGTTTTGCATCCGTTGGCTGTCCTCAGGCAAACGGGAAAGTTGAGGCTTTCAATAAGCTGATCTCAGACAGTATAAAGAAGAAGGTGGAAAGAGCCGGTGGACTATGAGCAGAGGAATTACCTCATGTCCTTTAGGCCAGCAGGACCACTGAAAAAGGGACAACCGGTGAAACCCCATTTCTTATGACATACGGCACTGAGGCGGTGCTTCCCATTGAACATTATGAGCCAACACTTCGCATCATGTTATATGATGAGGCGGTTAACTGGGAAGCCATGCGGCTTGCACTGGATGCTCTCCCAGAGCGAAGGGGCAACGCAGCCTTGCGTCATGAGATCTACCGTCTGAGAATGACAAGTGCCTACAACAAGCGGGTCCACAAACGACCCTTAAAAGTAGGAGATTTTGTGCTTCGCAAAATGGAAGCAACCGGTAGGGCCAATGAACAAGGAAAATTAACCCCAAATTGGGAGGGACCTTACCGGATCTTTGAAGAAGTGCGAGATGGCACATACCGCCTGGAAACCCCAGACGGTAGAAAGCTTCCTAGAACCTGGAATGTAGACAATCTTACAAAGTACTACACTTCTAGAAATTGTATAGCTTTTGTAGACTTCTGTATAAATAATGAGAAAGCTTTACTACACGCTATGCTTACATGCGCCACGTCTTGTGCTTATCACAAGCGGCCCTTTTTACCGAGTTTCCATGCGCCATGTCTTGTGTTCAACACAGGCGGCCCTGAAAGCTAATGAATCATCCGGTGACACCCATTCGGGTGAATTCATCGAAGAGAACATCTCCCATTCGGGTGGAAAAGTGTTCTAGTGGTCAAATGTCAAGCGGTCCTATCCGCCTGAACGACCCATTGCACCAAAGAAATGTGGGCTAGCATTCCCAAACATGCAGTCGGCCCACTCTTTGGGCTAAGTACCATCAAAGGCTGATCTCAAAATAGACAGCCGGTATTTAAAGCGCCGCCTAGTTGACTGAGAGAAGGCAGGCCTCAAGCACTTGGTTTAGGCCATAATCTATGAAGAGGTGTTCTTGCAAAAGCCCAACCGGCAAATGGACACCCTAAATCCTACGAAAAGGACTTTCCAAAAGACCCAGCCGGCAAATCAGTAAAAGCCGGCTGCTTCTCATTCTAATGATTAGCACTTAGCTCTTAGCTAAATTGTTAAACATCCGTGCTATGGCATATGGATAGCCGCCTGGCACCGTGTCACCTATGCCAGCCTCCTATCCAGGGGAAATTACCCTAACCCCAACCAGTCATGCGGAAACACATTCATTCAAAAAGGAAAATTCAAAAAGTAAGCAGCAAAAAGAAAAATACAAATTCATTCAAAACCAGCTCAGCCGGTGGAAATGTAGCAGAATAAACTGGCACAGCCGGTGAAAATATGAACTGTTTACAGAATAAACCGGCACAGCCGGCGAAAATGTATCAATATTCAAAATAAAAAATAACATCAGAGTAAGCCGACCCTTCCGGCGCTATTACAAAATAATGCACGGCACGCAGGGCGGGAGGTCGTTGCTACTCTAGCTGCACCGTCACCCGGTCAGCCTCCGCCTGGCTCCCCTCCGGATGAGCTGGGTTAGTGGTAGGAACGGAACCGGGAGCAACCTCATCCTCGACTATCGCCTCAATACTAGCCGCTTCCGCCTGCATTCGTTGGAACTCGGCGTCCACCCATTGCTCCTAGGGTCCGGGCCCCGGCTTGCCCTCCTCCTCAGCCAGAATGGAAAGGTCTGCGTATTTATAGGCGAGCTCCCAGACGTTGTAGTCTGCATCCGGGTGGATGATGGAGAACGCCCTCTTCATTCGGTTCTCGCAGTCCTGCTCATTCTCCTCAATGAGCCGGCTCTGATCAGCTTCAAGAGTGGCCTGGAAGTTGCGTTGTGCATCAGCAACCTCCTTGACCAGGCGGTCATTCTCTAGTTGTAGCCGTTTGCTGCTCTTCTCCGCCTGGTCAAGCCGCTTGAGGGGCTCCTCCTGCTTCTTGAGCTCATCTTCAACATTGTCCAGGGCCGCCTGGAGGTTGTCTATTTTGGTCTTGGACTCCTTGAGGGCATGTTGGAGGGACTTGACCTGATCCACCTGTTGCATGATTATAGATTTAGTTTCTAAGACATGCACAATCATTGAATAGTGGGCAACGCTATGTGCGTCATCCGCAGAACGTTTGGCTCTTCTTACCTCCTCCTGCTTGCGGATATAGGCATTCTTGAGCTCCTCCACGCGGAGCAGTGCCTGCAACAACACAGCCGGTATTAGTAGGAAAAACGGATGAGCATACAACAAATTAAATACCGGGTGGGTACTCATTAACTTACATCGGCCAGGTCGACCATTACACGGTCGGCCGAAGGTATTGATTCCAGGAATCGCCTCCTTCTCGTCCCAGGGGACGGCTTTCAGCATGGCCCGAGCGTATTGAGCAGCGTCCGGCCAGCGTGGAGAATTATCTGCACCAAAAACAGACGGTGAGAAAGCTGCATATGCTCCGCCTACGGACAGCCAGCTGATCGGAGAATCTCCCGGCTGAGACTGAGAATATGACTTAACCCGCAAGGGTAGGTCAAGCAGCGTGAGGTTGAAGGGGTTTGTACCTTTTTGGGAAGCCCTCTAACCCCCGGCTGAAGATGGACCGGTTGTGGTCCTTATTGAGGTGACCTCCTTCGAGGTCGTTTAAGTGTTAGACCCGCCTGGGGTCTTTATTGATTTACCGCCGGTAGTTGCCCGGGCGGTGGAAGCGGTTTTCTGCACCTTATGTGCAGGTTCTTCAACAGACGACCGTTGCCGGATCTGTTTTTTCAAGGGGCGAGGGATAACGCCCCCATCCTGAAACGAGATCACAAACGGTCAGGTGAAGAAATGGCCAAAATAGCATCAAGGCAAACAAATAAAGAAGGTCAGGCGGGCTAACCTTTTTAGCCGCCTGAGCGGCAAGCTTCTTCTCCAGATTCTCCTTGCGGATATCTGAAGCTTTCTTGGCGGGTGTCTTGGCGGTGGGCAGCATGTTTTTAGCTTCTTCTGCAAAACGCAAATACATCCGGTCAAGATCATGATAGTTTCGCATTTCAATCAAAAGAAAAAGGTCAGCCGACATAAAATTAACCGGCTAAGGTTAGTAAACTACGTCTTTCAAACATGCTGCTAAGCCCGCAGGCGGACAAGAAGCACTCGTCCTTAAAAAATTCGTGTTTGGGCACCCAGTTCTTGGGTACCCTTATTATCTCTCCAGTTGAGAGAGTGGAAAAGGTCAGCTCAAAAAATCCGGAGTCCAATATGGCCTCCCTATCATTATCAGGCACTGGGGGCAGCCGACACTTCTGCCCCAAAAGCTCTGGTTTCCGGTTGTAGGTCCAGAACTCCTTGTTCTCCTCCTCAGTCGGAGCTTTGACCAGGTAGAACCGGTTCTTCTAGTCCGACCATTTAGACGGCTTATCCAGGGTCATCATATATTGAGGATAAGTCGTCAAGGTGTACCAGGCTCTCCAGCCGCCTAGGCTCCTTCTCAAATAATGCATTTGGGCAAACGCCTCCAAGCCGGGGTTGAGATCCTACATCTCGCAGGTGGCGATGTACCCTAGAATGTTCACCCAAGAATTAGGGGTGAGTTTCCAAACGCCTAGGCCATATCCCCTAAGTATGGCCTTTATCGTGTTGTGAAGGGGGAAGCGTACACCGGCTAGGAAAGCCGCCTCAAAGAACCCAAACCAACTGTTAGATCTGGGTTGGTCATCTTCCCATACAACCGTCCCGAACTCCCCCGGTACGGACAGCTTGTACCCCCCTCCAAACGGTCGCTTGGTAATGAAGTCTGTTAGAGAAGACCGCATGAGGGCCCGGTCCTTGAGAGAGACAACGATCATGAGAGGGTCGTTTCTACTTTGCCACGAAGGCCTCTCCGCCTCCTCGCTATCTTCTGACATGGTCAAGTAGCTGGAGCTACTACTTTCGATGCGACCGTCATTAGAGCCGGATGGGGAGTTGGGACCCTCATTGACGGATCCTGGCTGCTCAGCCTCCTGAGCAGGGGAGGTCTCCTCGTTGTAGGAGCCTAAAATATTATCGCTTGGGGTGGCGGGAGTGCCACCGGATGGTTCTCTAGCCGCCTCGTCCGGGGCTCGTCTCTCAGGCGACAACTCATTTGAGTCTCCGCCTCTGTAATTGGGGTCCATAGCTGTTCCCCTAATTCTGGCCATCGTGTCCTGCACAGACACGGAGTCGGTCGATATAGGCGTTGAAAAGGGGAAATTCCAAAGATCAGAGGCGGCAGATCCAGTTCTAGACTCAGCCGTACTAATTGACCGGCTGAGTTCACAACTATGTTCCGGGTATGGGTATAAAGGGTCCATCTACCTATGGGACTGATAAATAAAAATGCAAGAAAAAGACGCAAACGGAAATACATGGAAAAGCGAGAAGGAATAGAGACGGTACCTAGAGTAACGACGAATTTGCTGAAACCTCAAGAAATTTCTTGGGGATGCTTACAAAGACACAGACGATTTGAAGACCGGCTGGGTTCTCTTGGGTAACCCTCACGAAAAACCTTTGCTTGCTCGCTACCTTACAGGCGGTCTGAAAATAGGCTGCTTTAGATTATCAGGTTTTCGTTTGCTCTGAATTATCAAGTACCGGATGATCTCAAATGCCGGATGCTCTCAAAATTAAAGAAAATTCACGAAGTTTGTAAAGAGCTCTCGTGGGCGTCTCCCCCTATTTATAGGGGTTGCCTCACAAGGCGAAGGGTCGCGACCTTTCCCCTTCTGCTTTTTCCCTCTTCTTTTAGTTAGAATCTGAAGAGGTTTCGTTATAAAAAAAAAAAAATTTCATACGTCAGCTCTCTTCTCAAGCGCCACGTGGCACCCTGCCACGTCAGCACCTGAGAGGGGAAAATTTTTGGGGTAAAAATACCCCAGCCACGTGGCCCTATGGCTGAGCGTCACGTGGCACCCAGCCATTGGTCAGCAGGGCTCCAATCCCCTGCTGACACGTGTCCCAGGAACCCTAAATGGGGAACTAAGTCTCCCCACTATAAATAGTGGGGGGATCCTCATTAATGGGTATTCATAAATACTTACACAAAACCCGAGCAATATTAATTGCGGAATTCTCCCATTACGCGAGAAGTAATTTCACTATTTTACGCACTATCTTCCTCCTATACGTAACTGACTTGATCGTCGAAGGCGGAACTCCAACCAACCGGAGTCTTCGTGGTTTTGCAGGTACAGGCGGCGAAGGGCATTCTCGGAATTGTAACTCTCCCGCAGGACACATCAAAAAACCCCGAAACACTATTCATAGAGAATTACAAGGTAAAACAAAAACAACATTATATTCATCTTTTCTTCTTGATTTATTTGATATATGTACATTTACATAATTCTTTTCTCTATGAATTTCATACATCTCATGAGAAATAAATATGTTTCGTGTATTCCGTGAAAGAAGAATAGAATCATTTTTAATAGTATCAAACAAATGATGAAATATTCATACTTAATAGAATTATTATTTATCTTACATTTGGTTTGTGTTTTTTTCGATCAGGATGAAAATAGAACGCATGTATCTTGATGAGCTTAATCCTAACTCCATGAATTTTACCGTGAAGGTAAAAATTGTTGTAAAAGCTAGACAAAGAATATCTTCCAGCTCTAAAGCAACAATCTTTCAAACATTATATCTACTTGATGAGAAGGTATATTATATTTTTTTTTATTCTGTTAATATACTATCTATAAATCTTACTAATTGCATGTATTTAATAATATTTGGTTAAAGCTTTTAAAAAATAATTGTTTCTTTAAAAATATAGATAATTTAAAAAAAAACGCTTAATAAACAAAACATGCAGCTATTAAATTAGAACAACTAACTAAGATGTCTTAAGAAATAAACACATGCACTTATTGGCCGATGCAAATTTCTTATCAAACCGAACTAATGTATAAATCGTGTGAGAAAAAACGTTACATGCATCATTGAACATTAAATCAGGTATTTTTTAAGTTATTGTAATATGATTCAATTGTTGTAATGAAGCTTTTGATTTTTTGGGGTGATGATCTGACCAAACTCTTATGCAGATCTTATCACAGCTGAAATTTACCTATCAAAGAAGTCAACAGATGATCATGCATTTCCTCTCATCTACTCTAGATTTTTTTTTTTTTAAAATACTCTTATAAACAATCTTCTTTCAATTTTTTTTTTCAATTTTAAGTGATGTTGCTCTAATTGTAGTCTAATTCGAAGACTAGAAATGATTGGTCTTCCTCTCATTAATATACAAAATACTCATATTTTTTCATGTTGCTTTATATTGACGAGTGAGGTATCAGTCTATATGTCCAATTGAAGCTTGCTTGTGTAACTTCCTAAGCATCATTTTTGGGTTAATCCGCTATATGTTTGTGAAATAGGTGGTTGTTTTGATTGATGATATAGTAAACTTGGATTATTTGGCAAATTGGTGTATTGGAATCTTTAAAAGAAATTCTTTGGTTGGGTTTAATTATAACCATACTAGCTCTCTATTCATGAAATGCATGATTAGAATTTCAGACAAGTAACATCTTAAAGTGATAATTTAATGGAAAAAAAGGCAACATGATTAATTATAAAAAAATATTGAAACAAATTTAAAGTGATTTGGTGAACACTGTATTCGGTCAATGAATAAAAAAAACATTTTGGTAAAAAAAACAATAATAAAATCATTATGGTTTCTTAAGCTAATTACCCTAAGAGAATGTAATTTTCACATCATCTAAAAATTAGGAAGTAGAGTGAAAGATAATTGGTAATGTTTGAAAAACCCACGGTGATTTTGGATTAACTAAACTAGGTTTATATTGAGGTTGAGAATGTAATTGATAATGTAGTTGATGTCTATATATATATAAAGTATAAAAAGTTGTGTCACGCAAGAAAAAAAAAAGAGCTTTATGAATTTAATTTTTTTTCTTAAAAAAAAATGTTGGCAAATATGTGTTGAATATTAAATTATTAAATAGAAGTACAAAGTGGTTAAGATTACATTTAAAAGAAAATTCATTTTTAAAATAGCATATTTTCTTTCAAATATTTATTTATTTATTTTTTTGTTTGTAGAACTACCTTTATTTTACTATAATGGATTTTGCTCCTAAATAGCAAATTTATATTGAAAATGCATAATTTTATTGTTCTATTTTATGACATTGTGCTTCCTAATAATTTGAAGGTTAAAAGTGGGAAATGTATTAATGGATGTAGAAAATATCTCACCAAGTTGGTATGAACAAAATTATCATTTCACTTTTGAAACATATAAGTCCAGCATTTCTACATAATAATAATCAAGAAGGGTTCAATTTTTTGGTCAAAGTTAATTAAAATTCGATCACAAGTGTTAGATGCTATAATAACTTATAATTATATACTATATGTAGTATTCAAAATATCTGTGCATAGAAACATTATTATCTACCTTAAAAATTTAATGATTATCTACCTTCGATTATCACCACCACTATTTTCCACCACCTTCATTGCAAGGATCATTCTTATACCTTAAACACTGTGCCCCTCCCTCCGCTTCAAAAAATAGCAGATTAAGGGATACATGTACTCAGATGAATAGATAATGGAATATGTTATTGATCATATTGATGACCTGGTATAAAGATCGTATATTACATAACTAATGGAATAACGTTAATGGTATAGATTATAAACGTGATTTGCAATATTAGATGTCTATATAGTAAATGTTGTATAGATTATTAGTGTTTTTGGAAATGAATTAGACAATTAATACAGTCTGACAACATATGGTTTTAGCATTGAATTAAATTGTACATACTCACATTTGTTTCAGAATAACAAGACGCGTGTTACTCTTTTCGGAGATCAAATTAAGGCATATGACGAGGCAATTGCATACAATGGAGAATATGAGATCTCTAATGCAATAGTCAAGCAATTAGAAGATCAATACCGTACTATCCATGATCAGTTACCATATCAACTAAATTTCAATAGTTAGACAGTTGTTCAGCCAGTTTGCCCTGAAACTGGTTATGTAGAACCACAGTATCAGTCAATAGCTTCAATCCCTAAACTAGAAATTGCTAATGAAAGATATGGTATTATCCTATACTTACACCATTATTTATATTCTACTACATATGTATGTATCAATCACTAATAAACTTGTTACTAACGCAGACTTTCAGCCAATTAATGCAATTTCCTATTATTTTCATACTGATGGTGAATATAGTATACCCATTATATTACTATCTATGTATTTATGCACACAACTTATCTGGAATTTGAGATGATTTTTTAATCTATTTTTTTTTTCTTTTTTCTTATTGTACAGATGTATTAGTTGCGATACTATTTGTAGAAGAAGCAGCACAGCAGGTGAACTCTAGATATAATAACCAAAGCTATGTCCGAGAAATTGTCATAAAAAACCAAACGTACAAAATTAAACACAAACAACTATTTCCTAACATAATTATGCAATCAATACAATGACTAAACTAATTAGCTCTTTTCTTGCAACAGACATAACCAGACATTGACCATATCTGCATGGAATGACCTCTCAGGAACTGCAAGGTCTGACGGCTCTAACAGTGAGTTAGAACCTAATACTTCTAGAAGATCCTCCAATGACTCTAAGGAAATGCGCTCTCAGCTGGAGAAAACGAGATAGTCCATATCAGTAGAAAAGGGTGAAGGTTGGGCCGAGCCGAGAGGAATTTGCTGCTTAATATCATCATGTTCCCGCGGGCAGGCGGAAAACAATGGCTGATAAAATAGGGACTTTTAAGGTTGAACATGTCATGGGACATGGTTTTATTTTGTGCGTGCCGAATGCCGAGGACATCGTTGTTTGGCCAGAAAAGTCAAGTTACGGGGACGAATTCTTTGGCTGCTATGAGGCGACCATTCAGGCTAGTCTCAGATTCCTCCTCCATCCGGCAGTTGAAAGAATCCTTGATGGATACCAGCTGGGTATCTGGAAACTTGCCCCAAACTCTAGGGTGAATATCCTAGGATATGTTTCCGCCTCCGAAATGCTAGAGGTGGCTCCCAGCTTTGAGGCATTCGCCCATATGCACTACCTCAGCCGAACCCCAAAAGTAAGCGGGTCCGGCTGGTACACTTTATCCAGCCACAAGGGCTATATGATGACAATTGGGAAGGAAAACAAGTGGAAGGGCTGGAGATGTAAGCTCTACATTGTTTCTTGCCTTGACAAATTGAAGAACAAAAAATACAACCGGTGGAACCGGAACCCTCCTCTTCTCTCAGGCGGATGTGAATTGCCGCCTGTTCCTAGAAAAGCCAGGGAAGAGATCTTGAACAAGGGCCTCTTCAAAGTGACCATCCAGCCCAATGAGGAGAATAGGGTGAAGGAGGTCATTCCCCATAGTTATATTCCTCGATATGCCTGGCTATCTGATAGCAGGGATTATCTGGCCGCCTGTGGCCTTAGCGTTGAGAGGCCGAGAGGTAGATGACCGAATGTGTTTAGATGTTTAAAAAGACTTGTTTTGTTTTGTGTATCTTACTTAACCATTTGACTCTTCCTATGCACACAAAGCAATGGAAAAGCTCTCGACCACCAAGAAGTCAGCCGCCTACTACCGTTCCCTTCTAGGCAAGCGGAAGAGCGAAGAGTCGCCTGCAGCTTAGACGCCCAAGGTGAGCCTTTCTTTAATTTGGCTAAGTTTTTATTTATTCTTTCCCGCTTACTTCTTACTCATGTTGGTTTATGCGTAGGGCGGTTCCTCAAAACCCTTTCTTTCTTCTCAGCCGGACCCGAAGCTTCAGAAGTAGACGGCCGGAGATGTGTCGACTCTTTGCAGGTCCAGGAAACATGTGGAGGCCCAAAGGCCTGGAAGGACCCATCCTCCTAAGTCCTCAGCCGACCCCAAAAGAAGAAGGAGGCGGCCGAAGGTATTAGAAGATTTAATCCTTTTGCCTTACCCTTGTAGGGTCAAATTCAATTAGCAGTCGACCAGTACCTTTGAAAGCAGCCGGTCTATAGGTTGAATTTACACCAAGTATTTATAAAGTGTTGATTGTGCAGATGCCCCTCAAAGGCCGGATCTTCAACATGTGGCCAAGTATTTATAAAGTATTTAACTTGTAATTTTTACTTTTTTTTTTTTTTTTTTTTTTTTTGCGCAACTCCTTGAGCCGCCTGTACTAATGTTTTGCTCTTTTCCGGATGTAGTTTATGCTGTGAGTGCATGGACTTAGAAAAGCCCATCAACGAGAAGACCAAGAGGTAAAAGCTGTGAATGCTCAGGCCACCTCTTCTCTAGATAGAAACATGTTTCAGATTTCTCAAAATGAACTATTGACCACTGACATACTATATTCTCAGGCGACCGCCAATCTGCAGGTCAAGGCCGATTTGGACGTAGCTAAGAGGCGGATCTCCGACCTGGAGAAGGAGGTTAAGGACCTCAAGGCTACGCTTGAGCCTCTTAAAGAGGCGGACTCTAAAGCAGCCGGAATCCGCACCCGAGTGGACAAACTCAAGGACAGGTTGCAAAACCAGGAGGTCCAACTCGCCAAGAAGTATAATTCAAGGGCTGAGGAACAGAAGGAGGCCCTGGTTAAACAGATAATGGACGACTGCGAAGCCATCATGCAGCTAACTTGGGGGGCTCTTTTCCCAGATGCTAGCTATGAAGGCTGGAGGAATCAGTTTGCCGCCTTCTCCAAAGAGTACAATGATAAACTCTTGAATCAAGTTCAAGATGAAGAGGAAGAGGAGGAGTCATCTGATTCGGCCAAGGGGTCTGACCAGGAGGGGCAGTAGGATGCTGAAAAGGATCAGGAGCCGGCTCGGGAAGAGAAGGATGCGACTGCTGACACTGAGAAGCCCTCTCCTGAAGCTTAAGCCTTGCGTTGTTTTTCTATGGCCGGATGGCCATGTATTACTTTCTTCGGCCTGCGTGTATCTATGCCGACCGAGGGGTCAGGTTAATTGTACGAGTTAACTCATTTTAGTCGACCATAAGGTCGGCTAAGTTTATTCAATGAATCATCCGGCCAACTAGCCGGTTTTGCCATTTTGCATTTGCTGTTGAATTTTTTAATTTGTATGGATTTTAGCTAAGTATAACTTACTTTTTTCTATAAATTTTTTTTACTATACCGGCTGTTCTTGCCCCTGGGCGGCTGTGCGCCTGGTTTTCAAAGGTAAATTGACTGACTTAGAAATTTTTAATACTTTATAGAGTATGATTGATTTCAAGGTCAATCAATCACTATAGTAATTGCTCCAAATCAGGCGGATAGTCGGCCATTGCACATGCGGGTAAGCATTCAACAGGAAAGGAATGGTGTCCTTCCAACAAGTGTATTCTTCCGATAGAGGGTTCAGAATTATTACAGAGTTAATTCTTCAGTAAGATCAAGTGATCGGAATGCCTAGGTGGAGGCCGCTTCCGATCAGTAATATCGAGGTACAATTGATATTACAGCTTAATCTTAACTGAACCCTTCGGGTCGAACCCAATCGAATCACCGATCCGAGACGAAGAATTAACCCGAAAGGATTTAATGAGTCGACAAAGTTTTACGAATACAAACGTCGGATATCGAGCCTAGGGCGTCGAGGCCGAGCGTCGCAAAATCACAAGCGACAAGTACGAGCGTAGCCGTAGCACCACAATGGTCTAACCATGTGGATGCTAGGCTAGTTCGAGCTAACATGCATCTAGCATGGCTAGGCGCAAGCCTAAGCACACTAGGTGTGCTAGGCGCACCATCGCAGCCTAGGCGCACCATCGCTGACCTATCGCAAGCACTAGGCGCACCAGGAGCACCTGGCAGCCTATCGCAAGCACCAGGCGCACCATCGCTGGCACTAGGTGCTCGCGTGCGTGCGTGCCTAGCATGGCAGCACCATCGCAAGCACCAAGTACTAGCGTGGGTGCTTGCCTAGCATTGGCGCTGCATGCTTGCTGGCTTGCGTGCTAGCCTTTGCATGGCAGCACCAAGCAGTGCACCATGCATGTGCAAGGGGCTGGGCGCCAGCACATTGCTAGGCCACGCACAACAGCCCAGCATCGCTATGCACCTAGCGTGTTAGGGGATGCGTGGGTGTGCGTAAGATGCTAGTGCATGTGCGTGTGTGAGAGGTGCAACGAGGGGTGCGAGTGCATGTGCGAGGGTGGTGCGTATGGCTGGCGAGGCAAGGGGCCAGCATGCGTGGCTCGCTAGCAGCACGCATGCTGGCTATGCGAGCATGTACGAGAGTGGCGAGGGCCAGCACCAGCGCTAGCACGCACCAACGCCTAGACTTGGCACGCTCCAGCGCCAAGCATCGCCCAGCACCAAGCATGCACTGCCTGGCTGGGATGCGAAGGCTGCTGGGTGGGCTGGTGCTGGCTGGCTGGGCTAGCTGGCACTGCTAGCTGCCGTGCTAGCTGGCAGCAGCCCAACAGCCTATGCTTAAGGCGGTTTTGTGAGGGGTGGGGACCAAGGCTTGGGCAAGGCCTTGGGGAGCAAGGCAATGGTCCCCCCCACCTCTTCATGGTCCTCACCTAACCTTCTCTCTCCCCTTGACACTTGTTGCATTATGATTGAATTTAATTATTAATTTATTTTAGAAATAAATTAATTATCAAATTATTCATTCTCCCACATTAGTTGGGGAATGAAGTTCAAGGGTGCATTTCCCTATAAATACCAAAGGCATGGTATTGGGAAATACACAACCTTGAGTGGAATTAAAAAGGCAACTCTTGTAATTAGAGTAAACCTTTGATTCGTAAAACTCATAGTTTTGTTTTGTCCGGGTCTTGACTAACCTTCAAGACTTGGGACGCTCGGGTCGGGTCGAGGGTACGATCCGTCGGAGATCTCGTAGTTTCGGTATTTTGAAGTAAGAGCTCTTCGGGAGCGAAGCACGCAACAAAGGTATAATTCTTGTTCTTAGTCTTGTTTGATTAAGTTTATTATGCTTGTTAATTTCTTTAATTAAGGGGCGGGTCTTGGGGGGTTTCCTTCCGCGTAGTGTCGGGTCACTACGAAACCCTACAGCGGTATCGGAGCAACGCTCCTTTTAATTTTTGCAATTAATTTTTTAATTAAGGTGTTTTAAAAGAGTTTATTTTTCTGGTTCATGTTCTTCTCATTCGATTAGATGCTCGTTTGAATTAATTTTAAAACTCGAATTTATTCTCAATTTGGCTGTCGAACCCAAATTTTGGCTCAAAAATAGTGATTTTTTGGTGGAATCGACATTCTAGAACAGTTTCAACTCTCTTTGAGGGCTGTCCAGAAGCCAAATTCGAACTAGAAACCCAATTTTTTTGGGATTTTTCGTTTTCCAACGAAAATTTAAATTCTTTTTAAGCCTTGATTAATGCAAGCATTACAAGGTTAGATTAAATGCACATTTGCATCACTAATCTACTAGTTTTAAAATTATCCTTAAGCATAATAATGGAGTTTTTATTAGTGCTTAAGTTGATATACCATTTTTCACATAAACTTGTTTTTCACAAATTTTGCAAATAAATTGCAATAAAATGTGAATGCTTGTTGTGAACTTGTAATTTTAAGTTCCTATAATGTTAAAGTTCTAATCTTTAAAGGTTTAAATGATTGGAACCCTAACCCTAAATTCCATATTGAACAAAGTTTGGAATTTTCATGTTTGGTTGATTAAAATTCATCAAGTTCAAATACTTGTGAGTAAGATTTGATTAATTTTCATATTGGAAGATGTAATCTTGGTATTTTACACAAGTATAAAAGTTGGAAAAATTTTCATTAGATGATTAGTTAATTTTTCCAACTCCCATTTGTCAAATCCATTATTAATTTTCATATTGGCAAGATTAATTATGGACAGAGCTCATTTTATTTCAAGCATAAAGAAAGACCTAATTTTATTCAAAATAATTTTTTTTGGATAGTTTAGGCTTATGCACCAATAAAAAAAAGTTTATCTAAGTCTTATTTTATTTTATTTTATTTTTTCCTCAAATTAATTCTAAAATGTAATTTAGAATTAAATTTTGTCACACACAAATCGGAATTAAATTCCGAGAAATGGCACGCAAATCAAGGCAAAAACACCCAAGCGCCACCAAGGCTAGTCGGGCTGCCTAGCAGCCCACATGTGGCTGCCTATGGTGCGCACAGGGGTGTGCCATGATGATGCTGTGCGCTGCTGTGTGGCGGGGAGGCTTGGGGTTGAGTGCGTGGAGCAGTGGCAAGGGGCTGGTTTGCGAGGGGATGCTGCTGTGCAGCATGGCAGCAAGCACCAGCCCAGCGCACCACTTGCTGGCAGGCGCCAGCTTGCTAGCCAGCATGCGTAGCATTCCTGGCAGGCTGCTGGTGCTAGCAGCGTGGCTTGTTGTGCTAGGCGCAGCATGCTAGCACCACGCACCACAGCAAAAGGCATAGGCTGCCTAGCAGCCATGGTGCGCACCCAGCAAGCTCTTGTGTGGGATTTTTTCTTGATTTTGAGCTATACGATTTTGCAAAAATTTTACCGTTTTAATAATTTTAAGTAATTATTTTAACGAGGTTAAATCCTCGATTTTCTGTTTTGCAAAATTTGACAAATTTTGGGTTATGCTGACTTAATTAATCAGATTAATTAAGTATGGATGAGGAATTTAGTGGGAGCTTAATTAATTGCGTGAGCATTTTGCGTTTAGAAATAATGGATTAAACAACTTTGACTAGTTTTAATTAGGCGCGTTAATCGGATTAACCACCTAAGTTAGTTACTAGTTTTGTGTGTTTAATTATGTATTTCGTAAAATTGCATGGGCCATTCACAAATAGTGAATGGGTGAATGGAAGATTATTATTCAAAACATGTCTTTGAAAATGGCAACTAGTGGGGCCCGACTAGGATAGAAAATACGGACTGCGTTCTGTTATGTATTTTTGTAAATCTAAATACGGTCTGCGAACCGTTAAGTATTTTTGTACTATTAGATTAATCTTAGTCGTTCTAGCTAGCTTATTTTATTTTGGCCAAGATGTCTCAAGACGGAGTTTCGATGAAGATGAGCCAAGATGTAGACCCATGGAAATTGAAGATTTCAAGGGGTCGTGCTAGTTGCCAAATGCATCATTTTATGCTTTATATATATATATATATATATATATATATATATATATATATATATATATGATTGCTAGATGCATGTCTAGGATTTCTATATGTTGCGACGATTAGTTAAGTTCACTTAAATCAACCAACATAGAAACCCTAGGTCCCTTAATAATATTGAGCTAAAATTTGCCGTTCCAAGAACAACACTTACCGAACTAATGCGCGTACGTGATGGACTACGCCAAAGCGAGACATCACTACTTCCCTAGGAACGTAAGGTATACTAGGTATACGAGTTGTCTTGGTTAAGCTCAACGATATCAGTAAGGAGTCCTTAGATGTCGTGGCAAAAGAGATAAAATGTCAAGGATGCATTAGATGCGACATTTTATCAAACCGAGAGTAGCTTGGAGCTATTAGCAATAAGATTTCTTACCTTAAGATATTTAATGATTAAGACAAGCCAAAGCATGCTTAACCATTTCTTGATCTTTGGGAATCTCGGAATCATTTTATTCTCGCCCAAAAGGGACAATTTTATAAATGCGTGGATAAAATGCTCAATAAGATTGAAAATATGCATGAACGTTTTAAATTTCAACTTATTGATTTATAAATGGTTTTTTCACTTCAAATTCTTTCAATTGTAGAACCATGTCTGCAAGTAACTCAAACAACAACCAATTCTCTTTGCGCTCAATTCTCGACAAGGAGAAGTTGAGCGGGCCAAACTTTCTTGATTGGCAAAGAAATTTGCGCATTGTATTAATGCAAGAACAAAAGGAATACATCCTTGATGAGGAAATGCCTGACGCTCCTAATGAGGAGGTCACTCAGGCTGCCCTTAGCCGAGGGCAAAGTGCCAATTGGGATGTCAAATGCATCATGTTGGCCACTATGTCTCCGGACCTTCAAAAGTCTTTCTTTGAAAAGAAGACGGCTTTTGAGATCATTTCTGAGCTTCAGAATATGTTTCAAGAGCAGGCCCGAACTGAAAGGTTCGAAACCCACAGGCAGATCCTTGAGAGCAAGCTCAAGAAAGGAGAGCCAGTCAGCCCGCATGTCCTCAAAATGATTGGATTATTTGAGAACATGGAAAGGCATGATGCTGGGTATTCAACCAAGATGGAAATTGACATCATTCTCCACTCGCTTCACAAAGTCTATGATCAGTTCAAAATGAACTATAATATGCATAGTATGGAGAAACCCTCACCGAGCTTCATGGTATGTTGAAGCAAGCCGAGCAAACCCTCAAGGATGAGGGCAAGCATGACATGCTCATGGTGAGGAAGGGCAAGCCATTCAAACGTCCGGGTAAAAAGAAGAGCTTTAAAGGGAAAAAGAAGAAGTTCCCGCCTAAGTCAAAATCTGCCAAGGGCAGCAAGAACAAAAAGGAAGCCTCTTCTAAATCTGATTCCGAATGTTTCTACTGCAAGAAGAAGGGACATTGGAAACGGGACTGCCTCAAATTCAAGGAAGATAAGAATAACGACAACGTTGCTTCTTCATCAGGTATTTTCGTTATATTAGATACCAGATGTGGCTCACACCTTTGTTCCAATGCTCAGGGACTAAGGATAAATAGGAGGCTAGAGAAGGGAGAGGTCGAGCTTCGGGTCGGCAATGGAGCAAGGATGTCTGCCGTCTCCGTTGGAACTCTTAGTTTGTCTTTGCCCTCAGGGCTTATTCTAGAACTTGAAAACTGTTATCATGTTCCAAGAGTGACCAAAAACATTATTTCAATATCGACATTGGACGCCAAAGGATTCGAATTTCGAATAAAAAAAAATTGTTGTTTTTCTTTATTTTGATAATGTTTTATATGGTAAGGCACATTCAGAAAATGGTCTTTATGTGCTTTCACTAGACAAACAGGTTTATAACATCGATAATACTGCCAAAAGGGCTAAGACCATCGAGTTGAATCAAACCTACTTGTGGCATTGTCGTCTTGGTCATATTAACATCAAACGCATCAAGAAACTTCTTCTAGAAGGTGTTCTTGACTCATTCGACTTAGAGTCGTTTGAAAATTGTGAAGGATGCTTATTAGGTAAGATGATAAAACATCCATTCTCCAAGTTGGTAGAAAGGGCAAGTGACTTATTAGGTTTAATACACACGGATGTATGTGGACCAATGAGTACACCCGCAAGACAAGGTTACCGATATTTCATCACTTTCACCGAAGATTTTAGTAGATATGGTTATATCTACTTAATGTCGAATAAATCTGAATCCTTTGAGAAATTCAAAGAATTTCACAAAGAAGTTGAAAATTAACTTGGCAAGAAAATTAAAGCACTTCGATCGGATCGAGGTGGCGAATATTTGAGCCATGAATTCGACGACCACTTGAAAGAAAATGGTATTCTTTCAGAGTTGACACCTCCCGGAATTCCTCAATGGAACGGAGGAATCGAACCTTGTTAGACATGGTTCGATTAATGATGGGTCTTAGTGAACTCCCTATCTCTTTCTGGGGACATGCGCTACAAAATGCAGCACTAACAATGAATAGAGCTCCGTCAAAAGCGGTTGAAAAGACTCCATATGAATTATGGACTAAGAAACCTCCTAGGTTGTCTTTTCTCAAGATTTGGGGATGCGAAGCATATGTCAAGCGATTAATTTCGGACAAACTTCACCCCAAATCGGATAAGTGTTTCTTTGTGGGATATCAAAAAGGAATTAAAGGGTATTACTTCTACAATAAGTCCAAGAACAAAGTTTTTGTTGCTCGTGATGGTGTCTTTTTGGAGAAGGATCACCTTTCCAAAATGACAAGTGGGAGGAAAATCGAACTTGACGAAGTTCGAGAGGACGAGCAACAATGTCAACCTGATAAAACTGACAATCTAGATGCTTTGGAAGCATCTAAGAAGATTGGTTAGAATCAAACTGACAATGAAATTGCTCAACCGATTACCCTTCGTAGGTCGCAACGGCAAAGATCTCAACCAGACAGATACCTCGGTATCGTATTAACCGATGATCTGGACATCCTAGTCATGGATGGTGATGAGCTAGCGACATACAAGCAAGCTATGACGAGCCGCGACACTGCAAAATGGCAAGAGGCCATGAGATCCGAGATGGACTCCATGTCTGAAAATCAAGTCTGGGACTTGGTAAATTTGCCCGAGGGTTATACACCCATTGGTTGCAAATGGATCTTCAAAGTGAAGACATACAAGGATGGAAATGTATCGATATACAAAGCTAGACTGGTGGAAAAAGGCTATAGACAAATCCACGGGATTAAGTATGATGAAACTTTATCACCAGTTACAATGCTAAAATCCGTCCGGATCATCCTAGCGATTGCTGCATATTACGATTATGAAATATGGCAGATGGATGTCAAAACCGCCTTCCTAAATGGAATTTTGGAAGAAACTGTGTATATGACATAGCTAGAAGGTTTTGTCGATCTAAGCAACGCTGGAAAGGTTTGCAAGCTGAAGAAGTCCATTTATGCACTGAAGCAAGCCAACAAAAGTTGGAATCTGCGATTTGATAAAGCCATTAGAAAGTTTGGTTTTATCATGAATCTAGATGAATCTTGTGTATACAAGAAGGTCAGTGGGAGTGATATTGCATTCCTAGTCCTGTATGTTGATGACATATTTCTCATTGGAATCAACATAAAATTACTAGAGTTCGTAAAAGGCTGGTTGGGAAAGTGCTTTTCAATGAAGGACTTAGGAGAGGCACTGTACATATTGGGCATCAAGATCTATAGAGATAGATCTAAAAGGATGATTGGATTAAGCTAGAGTACTTACATTGATAAGGTACTGGCTCAATTCAACATGGAGAATGCCAAAAGAGGGAATTTTCCCATGTCCCATGGCATAACTCTCAGCAAGAAACAGTATCCACAAACACCTGTTGAGCGAGAAAGAATGAATCAGATCCCATATGCTTCGCTGATCGGATCGATCATGTATGCTATGATATGTACAAGGCCAGATGTATCATATGCCCAGAGTGCAACGAGCCGATACCAATCGAACCCAGGAGAGGCGCATTGGACTGCGGCCAAGAATATCCTAAAGTACCTGAAAAGGAACAAGGATAAATTCCTGGTGTATGGAGGCCACAAAGAACTGGTTGTTGAAGGTTACACCGACGCTAGCTTCCAGACTGACAGAGACGACTTCAAGTCACAGTCAGGGTACATATTTTGCCTAAATGGAGGAGCGTTTAGCTGGAAGAGTGCCAAGCAGAGCACCACTGCAGAATCTAAAACTGAAGTCGAGTACTTGGCTGATTTAGAAGCTGCCAAGGAAGCTGTTTGGATTCGCAAGTTCATCAGCGAACTTGGTGTTGTACCCTCAATCAAGGGACCGATAGGCCTCTATTATGATAAAAATGGAGCTATCGCTTAGGCCAGGGAGCCAAGAGAACACCAGAAGGTCAAACACGTGCAAAGGTGATTTCACATGATAAGGGAATGGAAATCCGAAGGTGAAATCAGAATTTGTAAGATTGGCACAGATGATAATGTGGCCGATCCTTTGACTAGCTGTTTGGGGGTTTTTTATGTGTCCTACGGGAGAGTTACAATTTCCTAGTATTCTCCTTCCTTTGCCTATACCTGCACAAATAAAGGAGACTCCAGCTGGGGGGTGGGAGTTCCGCCTCCGAAGATTAAGTTAGAATCTTTCTCAAGAGGAAATAAGAACAATAAATGCTTTCTGGATTGGAGAGCGTTTGCAATGGGTTTCGTGTTTGGTTGGTTGTTGGAATTTTTTGTCGATCCCCATAAATGAGGTCTACCCCTGCTATTTATAGTAGGGGAGAACTGTACCTCAATTAGGGTACAAAGACACGTGTCAGAGAGGGATTGAGCCTCTGTTTGCCCAGTAAAGGGTGGACAGGTGTCACAAGCTGATTAGCCTGATTACTAACCGTTGATATGTTGACACGTGGCAAGCTTTTACTAGGCCACGTTTCTAGGGTAATTTTTACCCTAAACATCTGCCCCTCACATGTGTGACGTGGCATGTCCACGTGTCACCTGTGACAGGTGTCAGACGCTTGGGAGGAGACGGTTCGTCTCTTTCCCTCCCATTTTTGATTTTTCAAATTGCTAGGGCAGAAGGAATCGTTTCGCCTTCTGCCCCTCTCCTATAAATAGGAGGCATGCCCTCTCTCCTCCACACTTTACATAATATTCAAAAATTTTCTAAGAGAGCTCTGATACCGGCTGCTAATTTCCTTCAAGTTTTCTTGCATCCGGCATTTTGAGTTCAAGTACATCCGGCTACCGGTTGAGTAGTTTTTCTGCAATTTCTCTAAGGTACCGGATCCCTTTCTTCCTTCACTTTTACTTCTTTCTTTAGGAGGACTCTTGAATGTTTCCCCATCCGGGTCTGGGGGGTCTTTGACCCATTTCCAAGTATAGAATAGAACACCCTTTTAAATAACATGGCTTTCAAAGCACCCCCATCCGATGGAACACCGCCTGGGGTACTTCTGAGTTTTTACCAAGAAATGATTTCCAACCCCCGACCGGTTTAATGCCGGTTGGGTCATCATTCTGGTTTTTTCATGACCTTAGTTTCAAATTTTTATTTGCGTTCAATGCACCCCCATCCGGTGACTCACCGTTTGGGTCTTGCTTTGAACATGCTTCTTTGAAACAGGTCTTACTATACCCTCATCTGATATTTTACCGTTTGGGAGGTGTTTGAATGACCTTAACATTCCTTGCAGCACCTACATCCGGTATCTATACCGGATGGGTTTTTTATTTTTTATTATTTTTTACAAGTGTTTCCCATATCCCCTATCCGGTCTAACACCGTCTGGGGTATATCTGACCCAACCTCCTTGATATCGTTTGGGGTATCATGGAGTGAGCCTTACAAATCATTTATCTATTTTTAAAAATGCTTATCACACCCCCCATCCGGTCTTACACCATCTGGGGTACCTCTGACCCAGCTTACTGGATACCGTTTGGGGTATTTATTCAGTGAACTTTACAATTATCTAGCTAGTTTTTACAAATGCTTGTCAAAAAAACCCCCCATCCGGTCTTACACCGTCTGGGGTATCTTTGAGTGAACCATATAATTTCATCTAGCTAGTTCTAAACAACCACAGGCGGTAAATGCCGTTTGTGGTGTTTTTGGATGAGCTAATGACAAACAGGCTAACCTGTATTTTGTCTTTTTTCAGCTTTAAACAAATTCGTGGAGTTCTCTGCCTGAGGTGACTTCAAGCCAACTCACATCTACCTTCTCATCTCAAAGGTACCGTCTGTACCCTTTACATTCCTCTCTTTTATTTTCGGTTGCATAGTATTAGTATATGGACTTCACCAAAATAGACACGGCACAGACTACGACAGTGGTTAGCCGGTCACCAGGGACGGCCGAGTCTAGGACTGGGACTGCCGTCTAGGGGTGCTTGGGACAACCTTCACCTACTTCAAATCCGACCGTTTCTGTTCATGTGCAAGACAGAATGGCCCGGACTAGATAGACGGTAGTAGATCCTGATTACAAGTCCGATGATGCAGCCGTTGATCCGGCTGTCCCTTTAAATGAAGAGCAGACGGCGGAACCGTCTGAGAGAGTTCCAAATGAGGATACTCCTCAAGATTCCCCGGGTGTACCCAGCACACCGGGTGATAGCATTTTGGGTAATTCTGGCTCTAATGCCGAAGAATCCAGTGAGGGATCCAGTGAGGGATCGGATGATGAAGAGTCCAGCTCTGATGAAGAGTCTTCTGAAAAGGCTGCCCCTATTGACGAGGAGGCCTATAAATGGCCGGCTAAGGGGGATCTAACCGATATGACTATGTCCGCTAGGGATGTGGTCACTTTAAACGCCACACTCCCTGCTTTCTTAAAGAAGAAGCCGGTTAGGGAGAAATGGGAAGTGGTTGTCCTGCCTATAGAGGCAAGCGTCGTTTGGACCGACGACGTGGACAATGCCGACAACTACTTTAGCTGCTACGAGGCGACATTCACAGCCGGCCTCTGGTTCCCCCTCCATCACTGCACAAAAGCCATACTAAAGGGGTATGACTTGGGTGTGTGGCAGTTGATCCCCAATTCATGGGTCAACATTCTTGGATATATTGCCGCCTGCGAGTTCCAGGATGTTAGGCCAAGCTAGGAAGCTTTTGCGCACATGCACTGTCTTAGCAGAGCGCCGGGTGGGTGGAATGCGTGGTATACTTTAACTACGCTCCCGGAATATAGAATGACTTTGGACAAGCCCTCCAAATGGAGTAACTGGAAGAACAAGTTTTATGTCGTCTCTTCTCCATCCTCCTAACTTAACCACCAGCTGCGTAGATACAATAAGCACCCGGCTTTGCTAGGTAGGAAATGTGCTCTCCCAAAAGTGCCGGCTGAGGCTTGGGACCAGATAATGGAACAGGCCTCTTTCTTAAGACAACAGCCCGGCTGGATGATGGGAGTGAAATTATAGTCCCCCAATTCTAGGTTCCCCATCCGGATTGGTTTAAGGATGAGTGCTTCTTGTCTCTGTGTAACCTTAGCACTATGTTTACTAAGGGTAGGTTGCCGCATGACCGAATATTTACCGGATGCATATGTTTATCAGATTTTTAACCCTGTATTTTTCCTCTTTGCAGAAGTAGATAAAGGAATGGTGCCTCCGGAGAAGACACCTAATACATCTGCCCTTCTTCTAAGGAAGAAGCAGATTGAAGAAAAGAAGGCGGCACTGACCGCCAAGAATGCCGGGGTAGTCTGCCTTTCCTTAGCCATTTTTCTTTGAATTATTATTCTTTCCTTGCCGGATGTATTATACTTGTTAAATGATTTTTAACCGGATGTATTATACTTGACTTCTTTCAGGCTGGGAGCCAAGTCATTCCTCGCTCTTTAGCGAGTATGCACAAAAGACCGACTAGAAACATACCTCAGCCGGCTTCTAAGGCACCAAAAGTGGCTGCTCCGGCTGCTTCTGGTTCGAAGAAAACGCCTGACAAGGACATGCCTACTACAGTAGGGAAGAGCCTGCAATCCATTCCCCACTTCGAAATGGGTGGAAGAAATAAGATCGGCTGTTCGTACCCAGACGGGTACATACTCAAATGCGGCTGGGGGGGTTTTGACCCCACAGTCCAAAAAAGGTAAAACCTCTGCCTTTGATCCCCCCTGGCCGCTTAGGCATATGAGAGTCAAAACCCAAGAAAGCCAATCCGGGGATTCTTCCGGATGCCGCCTGAGTATGGGCAAAGCGTATGCCCAGCATCTTAAAGCTGATTCTATGATTGCAGATATCTCCTCTAGCCATCCCAATTATCAACAATATGCTAAGAGGATGGTCCGAGCTCTTACCCGGTCTGAAAAAGAGGTTGTGCCGGCTGTGCACACGGTTAATCTTGACCGAATCACTTCTCTCCTTGCTCAGGTAATCAAAACGAGATGACCTATGCTTGAGCAATGATCTTTATTTACCGGATGCAAATGTTTTGTCTTGATTTTTCTAACACTTTTCCTGGTTGATATCACAGGTGATGCTGAGAGTGGATGGGCTTAATTTCCCCTTGCGCAAAAAGCAGGAGGAGGTAAGAGACGCTGAGAGACGTGCATTTGAGCTAATTGACGTCTGCCAATTCAATGCCATTTCATTTGATTTGGAAACTAAACGAAAGGCGTTGGAACAGGAGGAAGCACTAAGACAAGCAGTTGCGGCTGGGGAGGCTGCAATGAAGAGAGTTGATGAGCTTGAGTTGAAGGTCAAAGACCTTCAAACTGATCTTAAAGCTCTAGAAAATGCTGATCTTCGCAAGGACGTCAGCCGGCTAAAGAATGAGATTGCTTCGAATCAGGCGGCTCATAAAGAAAAGCTGGAAAAAGAGCAAGTCCGACTGATAGAAGAGAACGAGGCTGACTGCGAGGAGCGCATAAAGCTTGCTTGGAGTCTCATTCATCCAAACTACGAGTTCGAGTACTTCAATCTCCGGTACCTGTATGCTTCTGAAGTATACGAGGCTAAGGTACTCGGTTCTGACCCTCCTCCCCCTTTTGAAGAGTGGGTCAAACGGAATACAGAGAGCCAGCCGGATGAGGTGCATCAGGAGACCCAGCCTGAAAACCAGCCGGAAACAACTGTTGTGCAGTCGGCTGAAGTCCCAACTCAGCAGCCAGAGGATCAGCAACCTCAGCATTAATCTCAGCAGCAACAACAATCATAAACAATCTTCTTTTATCATGAACATTCTTCTTCTTTTACCGGCCTACGAGCCGTTTAATTTCTGTGTACTTTCCCCGGACATGGGTCCGGTTAACATTTAAAAATTTTAATCTACTAGCCGACTCAGTCGGTTTTGCTATCTATATTTATCTTTTACTTGCAAATTTAAACTTGTTTGCAATTTTTTGCAATTTTTACAAGTATTACAAGTATCCTCTACTCATACCGGCTGATACAATTAGATGCCTCTGAAATGGTTGGTTGTTTACTCCAACAGTAGACAAGTAGCCGTTTCATAAATAGCCGGATGGGTAATGATTGTTTGATCTACAATACACCGGATGGTAAGATTGTAGATTTTGCAATATACCGGATGGTATGATAAGATGCCCCTGAAATGGTTGGTTGTTTACTCCAACAGTAGACAAGTAGCCATTTCATAGGTGACCGGTTCATAGGCAGCCGGATGGGTAACGATTATTGATCTACAATATACCGGCTGCTACAATAAAAATGCCCCTGAAATGGTTGTTTGTTTACTTCACTGGTAAACAAGCAACCGTTTCATAGGTAACCGGATGGGTGGTATAACCGTCTGGGGATCCTTTGGATAAGGCCCGGTTGTCCTAACCCATATTATACTTGGAGTACCATCATTCTTTTTAAATGTGTTTATCCGGAATACCTAACTGTGTGCAATGCATTGCTGCAAAAACCGGTTGGTGTTTTTACTAGGATTTTGATATTTGCCGCATGGACCACTTTTGGGTCTATGCCGGCTGAATCCTAGATGCAATGGATCATTTCGAACGGCTGTTTGTTACTTTTAATGATGTGTCAGTAATGCCGTTTGAGTTTTATGACCGCCAGGACAATGTACCACTCGAAAGGGAGCTGTCCTCTTCGTCGATTTCACCCGGATGGGTGTCGCCGGATGACTGCTCTTTTTGGAGCAGTGATTTTTGATAAGTGTTCTTCCGTCTGTGTTTTTGCACAAGACAGGTGCTAATACAATTGGATGAATGGAAGTTATATGCTTTCACATTTCAATACTATTTACGAAAATTACAAATTCCTTAGAAGTAGTACTTTTTCAAGTTATCTACGTTCCAGGTGCGAGGTAGCTGCATTCCGTCTGAGGTTTCTAGGCGGTAAGTACCATTTCTAAATTCTTAAAAAATCCGGTAAGGTCCTTCCCAATTGGGAGTTAACTTCCCTTGCTCATTCGCCCTACCGGTTTCTTCAAGCTTACGTAGTACAAAATCACCTACTTTAAGGGGTCTTTTGCGCAACCTTTTGTTGTAAGCTCTCGTCATTCTCAGACGGTAGATTTTGTGACGTAAGGCGGCATTGCTCCTTTTTTCAGGAAGAGAATCTAAAGTCAGACGCATGGCCTCCCAATTCGCATCTTCATCATATAGCATGATTCGAAGTGTTGGTTCATACAATTCAATGGCAAGCAACGCCTCTGTGCCGTATGCCATAAGAAATGGGGTTTCACCGGTTGACCCCTTCTCATTTGTTCTGATAGACCAAAGAACATGGGTCAACTCCTCTGCCCAAAGACCGCCTGCTTTTTCAATCTTTTTCTTGATTCCGCCTGAGATGAGTTTGTTAAAAGCTTCTACTTGACCGTTTTCCTGGGGACGGCCTACGGATGCAAAATAATGTGAAATTCCTTGGTCTTACAACCAAGTTTTGAGGACAGGCGTTTCAAACTGCGGACCATTATCAAAGACCATTGACATAGGAACACCGAACCGGGTGATGACATTTTTCCAGATGAAGGAGATGACATCCTTAGTTTTGATGCCCTTTACCGCTTCTACCTCAACCCACTTTGTGAAGTAATCAACGGCTACTAAAATGTATCTTATTCCGCCTGGGGTAGGTGTGTATGGCCCCAAAATATCCATGCCCCATTTGGCAAACGGAATAGGGCTGTAGATGGTCGTTAGGTCAGTAGCCGGATGACGGATTAGCCGGCCAAACCTCTGACATTTATCACATCTCTTTACCAAATCTAGTGCATCTGGCTCAAGAGTTGGCCAAAAGTATCCTTGTCGCCTGGCCCTCTTTGCAAGAATCTTGCCGCCTATGTGTAATCCACAGAAGCCGTCATGAAGGTCTTCTAGTACTTCCTTTCCCCTTTTTGGGGTTACACACTTGAATAACGGTTGTAGGTAACCCTTTCGGAAGACTTCACCCTTATGAATGACAAAACTCGATGCTCGTCTCTTGAGAGCAGCCGCTTTTAAAGAGACACCCGGCAGAGTGCCGTCTACCAAGTAGTCCCGGATGGGATCCATCCAGGTAGAGCTTCGATCTAGAATTCCAATGGGATCATGTTCAATGCTTTTCTTTTCCAGGACTTCCCAGAAGACAGACCTAGGCGTATCACAAGTGGCGGATGACGCCAGTTTAGATAATGCATCCGCCTGATTGTTCTCAGACCTGGGTACTTGACTTAAATTAAATTCGTCAAATTCCCCGGCTTCTTCCATGACCACCTGAAGATACTTAATCATGACCGGATGAGTGGCTTCATAGTCACCATGGTATTGGCAACGCCTGACCCTTCACTGCCCGCCTAGGTTCGAAAGTGATTTCCAGGCTTTGAATCTCCACGACCCATTTAATCATTCTTCCGGATGACTCTAAAGTGATCATAGGCCGTTTGAGCGGCTGATCAGTATAGATGGTAATTGGATGAGCCAGGAAATAAGGTTTCAGCCGCTTGACTGCTTTGTACAAGGCTAGACCAAATTTTTCAATCATGGGATAGCGAAGTTCAGCGTTTCGGAGGACATGGCTTATGAAGTAGACCGGGAGCTGATTGTCGTCTCTCTCAGCAAGGAGAACGGCACTTAGGGAATGATCTGAGACGGCTAAGTACATATAGAGAGCCTCCTGGGGTAGGGGAATCACTAATCTTGGCAAAGAATGCAAGTGTTGTTTCAGCCTCTGAAATGCCGCCTCAGCCTCTTCACCTAATTCAAATCTTGACCTCTTTTTGATTGCTTGAAAAACGTAGAGGCACTTGTCACCTGACCGGCTGAGGAATCTCCCCAATGCCGCCAAACAACCGGTAAGCTTTTGATCATCCCTGACGGTACGAGGCAATTGCATGTCAATCACCGCCTGTACTTTGTCCGGATTGGCCTCTATGCTCCTCTAGTCAATCAAAAAACCGAGAAACTTCCCAGACTCAACACCAAAGACGCACTTTTTTGGGTTAAGCATGACTTTATGCCGCCTGAGGGTGGTGAAGGTTTCTCGAAGGTCAACTAGATGATCCGCCTGCAACTTGGACTTGACTATCATGTCATCAATGTATGCCTCAACATTTCTCTCAATCTGATCATAAAAGACCGATTATCATTCGTTGGAAGTTAGCAGGCACATTCTTCAACCCAAACGGCATCACCGTGTAACAATATAACCCTTGATCTGTGATGAAAGCCGTCTTTTCTTGATCTTTCTTCCATAAAGGTATCTGATGGAAGCCGGAATAGGCATCCATAAAACTCATCAGAGCGTGACCGGCTGTAGAGTCAACCAGGTGGTCGATCTTTGGAAGGGGGTAACTATCTTTCGGACAAGCTTTGTTTAAGTCCGTGTAATCTACACACATCCGCCAGGTACTGATTAGGGTATTTTTCCCACCAATCACTATCTGACAAGTGGTCCAACCAGGTTCTGCCATGTGTCCTTCACATGGGCAAATAGGAGCCTACCACGTGTCAGGCAGTGATCCGTCCACCATGGACCAATTGCGTCACGACACGTGTCCACCCCATGACACATGGGATAACCTGCCAATAAGGCCCAATCCATGGGGAAAGCCCAGTCAGCCTTAGGTTTAACCTAAACCTAGGAATTGGCACGCATCCCAAGGTTATAAATACCTTCATTAATCCTCATTAAAGGGGATAACGCACATTAAACACTCTCACCTAGAGAGACTCATTTACACTTTTCCGCATTACTTACTCCTAAAACAAGTACTAACTTGACCGTTGGAGGCGGAACTCCAATCACTCGGAGTCTCCGTTTGTTTTGCAGGTACAGGCGTCCGGTTCCAGTCTCAGAATTGTAACTCTCCCGCAGGACATCAGAAAACCCCAAAACATTTTGGCGCCGTCTGTGGGGAGAGTACTTTTGAGATGGCATCTACATCTGTACCGACTCCAGAAGAGAGGCGTCCCCTGGAGGACCCTCAAGTTCACTCAGATTATGATACCGAAAATGAGGTTGAAGTTGAAGCGCACACAGCCTCAGGCGGGACCCTAAGGGCCCGGTGTACCCGTCACACCGAAAGGAAAGAACGGGTAGATTACCAAATCGGACCCAGTAATCCAGTCGGCACACCGCCTGATCAGCAGCAGGCGGCTGAAGGGTCTGCTCCCATTACAAGAAACGAACTCATGACCTTCATGAGGGGCTTCAAGGGGGAGATCCAAGAACTGACTAATAAGAAGACGCCTGCTCTGTCTAAGGAGCAGTCGGCTAAAAATCCTTCCCATTCAGGAAGAAGGAAACATGTTCAAGGACGAGAGGCGACCCCGCATCCTAACTCTAGGAAGTGGGAGCCACCTGTGCTTGACTTCACGAAGTACTGTTTTCCCACACCAGGGAAGAGGAAGCCCGTTCGTCATATACACGCGGACGGGTCAAAGAAAACATACTCAGACGCTCTGCTACTGCTAGAGCAGAAGAAGAGCGACCGACTGTAAGAGTCGGCCTCCACTTTAGAGGTATACCTCTATGAGGTATACCCAGTAAAATCATGAGAGCCAGACAGACGGTACCTCCCGTCGGTCTGGATTTCATAACGATCAGGCGGTACAAAACTTACCATTTGTACCGCAACAACAATATTTTCCGCAGCCATCTCTGTTTGGAGGACAGACGGCAAAAATGTCCAGCCTTTGGACTGGCAACTACGGTTGCTAAGACTTGGAGAAAAACCGTCTGCTTTCTCCAAGGAAATTACTGAAGCCGCTCAGCCGGCCAAAGTTAAAAATGTGTTAGTAGGCGCCTATGACAGCACCACTAACCCTGAAAACCATATGATGGCGTTCACCAACCTAATGTATCTCAAAGGGTTGGATGATCCCACTTGGTGCAAGTGTTTCCCAGCGACTCTCAAAGGAATCGCACAGCACTGGTTCGGCAACCTGCCAACTGGTTGTGTGAACAACTTCAGGACGCTTGCTTACTTATTCACCTCCAACTTCGCCATGCTCATTCCTGCAAAGAAGACGACTCTTTATTTAGGGACGATTCAGCAGGGCGAGAAGGAGGGGCTCCGTTCTTACATCAGGCGGTTCAACCTGATGAGGATACAGATTCAAGGGCTACCGGATGAGGTAGCCTATACTGACTTTTTCAGAGGTCTCAAGGACGGGTCGACCTTCAAGTTTGACCTGGTTCGAAAAAGGGTTGCGACTCTTCAAGAAGCCTTGATCGAAGCAGAAGCCTATATACAGGCGACTGATCTCTGTAGTACTGGAAAGCAGTCGGACGGAAGGAGGTCCGACAAAAAAGAAGGCCTACCAAAGCAGTCGGCCAATAAAGATGATAAAAAGAGAAAAGAGGTCTGGGCGGCCGATTCCTCTAAACAGCCAGCCCAGAAGAAGAAAAAAGAATTCAAACCATGTTCTCCAAAGGAGGCGTTCAGCAAGGATAGTCAAGCTATCCTCAAAGAAATCAAGGGCCGGATCTCAATCGAGAAGCCGGCCCCCATGAAGGGTTCTGCGAGCAATCGGAACCATGATAAATTCTGCCATTATCATGAAGAAGTTGGTCATGAAACCAACGAATGCATAAGTCTCATGCGATATCTAGACCGCCTGGCTGAACAAGGCGATCTTGACTCTTATGTCAAGAAGTCTAAGGGGAATACTTCCTCAAAAAATAAGCATTCGACCAAAAAGAATCAACAGGCCGATAGTTCCGATACCGATGATGCAATCGTCTACACAATTTCAGGCGGCTTCTCAAGAGGCGGCCCCACTATCAGGGGCAATAAAGACAATATCAGGCGACTAGATGTCAATTCCGTTCACCAAGAACGGCCCTCCAAGAATTCATTCCCAGAAATTGTCATCACAGAAGAAGATCTAGGAGGGGTAAAGGGGCCGCATGATGACCCCATTGTTATTGAATGCAAAGTGGCCAACCAAAGAGTTGGCCGAATCCTCATAGATACTGGCAGTTCCTCTGATCTTATCCTGATCTTATCAGTAGCAAGTGTCTGTCAAAGCTGAAATACAAGACTGATTGCATACATCCAGTATCCCACCCTCTTGTAGGGTTTGGAGGAGGAGGAGTCCACCCTGTAGGCCGAATGGATTTACTCATCCGCCTGGGTGAAAAGGGGGAGGGTCGTCACATGGTGGTCCGGTTCCTGGTAGTTGAGGAACTCTCGGCCTACAACATGATTATGGGACGACCTACCCTAAATAATTCAAAAGCTGTTATTATTCCATCTCTTATGTTGCTCAAATTTGAGAAGGATGATGGAACAGTCGGCTCCCTAAGGGGAGATCAGAAGATGGCCCGGGAGTGCTATCTCTCGGATATCAAACCCACTGTCATGGCCGCTGGGTCAAGTGGTGAAAAAGCAGATCTTGACATTGTCAAGGAGGATTCGCCTGCTCAAGAAGCAGGCGGCAAGAAAAGAAAGGCTGCCCAGTTAGGGGCCGCAAGAAAAGGAAAAAGATAGCAATCACTGGCAGAGGAGCGGTCAGCCGAATTCCGCCCTCAACCGACTGGTGAGCATACGGACCTTGTCTTGGATGACTCGCGCCCTGACCGAATAGTCAAGGTTGGGACGACTGCTCTTAAAGTTCTAGGTGAAGGTTCTCACCAACTTTTGAAAGAATACAAAGACATCTTTGCTTTCGAAATTCATAAAATGTCAGGCATCAGTCCTGACCTGGCGGTACATAAACTGGTCATGGATCCGAAAAAGAAGCCGGTAAAGCAGAAAAAGCGGAACCATGGCGAAGAAAAGAGTCAGGCGGCAATCGCTGAAGTTAAAAAGCTACTTGAAGCAGGGTTCATTCGGCAATGTTACTTCCCAGATTGGGTGGCAAATGTTGTACTTGTTAAAAAGCCGAATGGTACCTGGCGAATGTGTGTGGACTACACGGACCTAAACAAGGCGTGCCCCAAGGGCAGTTACCCTCTGCCCAAAATTGACAGTCTGGTCGACTCAACAGCCGGCCACGCTTTAATGAGGTTCATGGACGCATACTCTGGCTTTCATCAAATTCCTTTGTGGAAAAAAGATCAGGAGAAGACGGCCTTCGTCACAGATCAAGGTCTATATTGTTACACGGTCATGCCATTTGGTCTGAAGAATGCCTTGGCAAACTTCCAAAGAATGATAAATACCGTCTTCTTTGACCAGATTGGGAGGAACGTCAAGGCATACATTGATGATATGATTGTTAAGTCTAAGTTTCAGAAAGATCATTTGTCGGACCTCCGAGAAACTTTCGCCACACTCAGGCGGCACCATGTCATGCTCAATCCCAAGAAATGTGTATTTGGGGTTGAGTCTGGGAAATTTCTCGGATTCCTCATCAATCAGAGAGGAATAGAGGCGAACCCTGAGAAAGTGCAGGGGGTCATCGACATGCAGTCGCCTCGTACCGTCCGAGAGGTTCAGAAGTTAACAGGTTGTCTAGCGGCTTTGGGAAGATTTCTAAGCCGATCAGGCGACAAATGCCTTTACTTTTTCCAGCCTATAAAGAAGAAGGCAAGGTTTGAATGGGGGCCAGATGCTGAGGCGGCCTTCCAAAAGTTGAAAGTTCACTTACATTCCTTGCTAAGGCTGGTCAATCCTTTGCCCAAAGAGGTGCTTTACATGTACCTGGCCGTTTCTGACCATGCTCTAAGCGATGTTCTCCTTGCTGAAAGAGACGGCTGCAAGCTCCCGGTCTACTTTGTCAGCCACGTGCTGAAAAATGCCGAGTTGAGATATCCTTTAGTGGAAAAGTTCGGTCTTTCCCTCTTCATGGCCATCAAAAAATTGAAGCCCTATTTCTTGGCACATGCAGTTGTTGTGTATACAGATCAACCGATCAAGCGGCCACTAACAATCATGGAGTCGTCAGGCCGGATGATCAAATGGGCAATAGAAATTCAGAGCCTCGAAGTCACATTCGAGCCCAGAAAAGCAGTGAAGGGGCAAGCCTTTGCTGATTTTATTGTAGAGATGACTCGTCCTCCTAATTCTCAAGTTCCAGACCAAGTCTGGAAGGTATATGTGGACGGGAGCTCCACCTCAAATGGTTGCGGAGCAGGCGTCATATGTCAGTCGCCAGAGGGCGACAGGTACGAGTATGCTCTACGCTTTAATTTTCAGGCCTCGAACAACGAGGCAGAATACGAAGCTTTACTAGCCGGAATCCGCATGTGCAAGGCGGCTAGGGCAAGAAAGATAGACGCCTGTTCTGATTCACAATTGATAGTGAGTCAGTACAATGGCGAATACGAAGCAACCCATCCGGCAATGATAAAGTATTTATAGGAGGTACGACAAGCAGTCGGATCTCTTGAAGATTTTCATCTGACTCAAGTACCAAGATCTGAAAACAACCAGGCGGATGCTCTTTCAAAGTTAGCATCCTCGGCCTCCTGTGATACTCCACGAACCATTTTCTTGGAGGTTATGGAGAAAAGAAGCATTGAGGAAGACCCTATTGAAATTTTAGACAGAAGCTCAACCTGTATGGATCCAATCAGGGCCTATCTAACATATGGCATTTTGCCGAATGATCATCAGCAGGCGGCCACACTGAAAAAACGAGCGTCTAGTTTTGAAATGATAAGGGGAGAGCTTCACAAGAGAGGGTACCTCCAACCCTTCTAGAAGTGTGTTACTCTAGAAAAAAGGACGAGAGATCCTAGAAGATCTTCACTCTGGTTACTGCGCTTCTCATATAGGCGGCATGTCGCTTTCCCAACAGGCAAGGCGGCAGGGTTGTTTTTGGCCTACGTTAGAAGCAGATGCAATGGAGATGGTGAAACAATGTGACAAGTGCCAAAAGTTTGGCAAGCTAATTCACCGTCCGGCTACTAATCTCACTGCTATCCATAGCCCACTGCCGTTTGCTAAGTAGGGCAAGGATATTCTAGGTCCCTATACGCCTGCTACAGGAGGTACGTACTTGTGGCAGTCGATTACTTTCCTAAGTGGGTAGAGGCAGAGGCTGTCAAGGGAATCAAGACGAAGGATGTGATTTCATTTATCTGGAAAACTATCATCACTCGATTTGGGGTTCCCATGTCTATGGTTTTTGACAATGGTCCCCAATTTGAGACGCCTATTCTCAAAAGCTGGTTGAGAGACCAAGGTATTTCACATTACTTCGCATCAGTCGGCCGTCCACAAGCAAACGGCCAAGTAGAAGCTTTCAATAAGATCATCTCAGACGGTCTCAAAAAGAAGATTGAACGAGCAGGCGGCCTATGGGCAGATGAACTACCACATGTTCTCTGGGCCATTAGGACGACTGAAAAAGGGTCAACAGGAGAGACTCCATTTCTCCTAACCTATGGTGCGGAAGTTGTTCTCCCAATTGAACACTACGATCCGACCCTTCGAGTAATGTTATACGACGAAGAGGCGAACTGGGAGTCCATGCGTCTAGCTCTGGACTCACTCCCAGAAAGGAGGGGCAATGCAGTCTTGCGCCATGAAATTTACCGTCTGAGAATGACCAGATCATATAACAAAAAAAGTACACAGGCGTCCACTCAAAGTGGGGGACTTTGTACTATGAAAGATGGAAGCAGTCGGTAGGGCTAATGAGTCCGGCAAATTAACTCCCAATTGGGAAGGACCCTACCGAATCTATGAAGAAGTCCGGGAGGGCACCTACCATCTGGAAACACCAGACGACCAACCTTTGCCTCGAACCTGGAATGTAGATAATCTCAAAAAGTATTATTTTTGAATAATGTAAATAGTTGAGAGCTACCTAATAAAAGTTCACTAGTTCACTTCATTTATTTTGTACAAAGAGGGGCATGCCTACTGGTAAAACAGTCGGCTATTCTCCAAGTTTTTTATTTACGAGTTTAATTAAGAAGGGCATGCCGCTTGTTCTATACAACTGGCTACTCTCCCATACATAGTTCACCAAGAACTATTTAAGGCCTATGGCCAAAAATAATCAGACCAGGCGCCAGGCCAGCTGATCCAACTTTAATACCAATCCGACCTGTCCTAACATCATAGCAGGCGTCTGGCGGCATCCATCCGGATGAAATTCGTCGCAGAGAGCAGCTCCCTTTTGGGTGGAACATTGTTCTATAAATTAATTACACGGCACCTATACGACTCTCTAACTAAGACAACCACGTAGCCGATTCTAAGACAAGGATAACTCTCCCTGGTCCAACAAGTGTTTGCAGTTAGCATCTGTGTCAGATAACTGACTGTACTACTTGGGATAAGTACAGCCGGTACCTTTTGAGTTAATAGCCAACAAACTTTGGCAAATATAGGGGAACAATCGTCCCCCGCCGCTTGATACCTCTACTACTCAAACAATAGTGGCGGCGACTAAGTAACATTCATGTTACTTATAGTCACTCCTTAAAACTTGGTTTGAAACTTAGAAAGGTGTTCATGTATCGCCTGTTCTTACTAAGTTATCACACCTTGAGTTAAAATCCAACAAAATTTGGTAAGGGGACCAGCCGGCCTATGCCGCTTAGTGCCTCTAACCATGGCAAGTGGGCAATCACTCTTCTACTTAGCAAATTTCAAAAAATATGACGGAACCGCCTGCCTAAAGGGGAACCTGTCACCATGATACGTTAGAAACCGGTTGGATAAATGGCCGACTAATCGCCTAGCTTGGAAATAAACAATCAGTCGTCCAGGGGCATAGGCAGCTCCTACATTGTACATGTACCTGTCTACAACTATCGGCCATACAAAACAGTCGGTATGACATGCAAGTGGATATAAGAGTTTCGACACTTAGCAAAAATAAGAGCACAATTCGAAATTTGACAGCTAAGGCGACCTAAAAAGATGGCCGCCGAAATTCTATTAACAGCCGGCCATAAAGACCGGCACAAATATTCAAGACCCCGGCCCCCTGGCCAGGTAAAGACACAAAAATAAGCCGGCCATAAAAGACCGGAAAAATATTCAGACCCCGACCCCGTGGTCGGGTAAAACGGAAACAGACGGCACGCAGGCCGAAGAAAAAAGACATAAGCTTAAGATGGGGGTAGATCTTCAACAACAACTGCCGCCTGATCAGTAAGAGACGCCTGTTTCTAAGAAGCACTCTTGCTGGTCTCGGCATCAGCTGCACCCCTTTTCGGCACCAGGGCCACTACCGGCTCCTCCTCCTCCTCTAGCGCCTCTTCCTCAGCAGCCGCTAGGACTTCTTGGTTGTACGTTTCAGAGCATCTGCGAAATTGTTTTTCCCAAGAAGCAAAGTCGACGTTTGGAAAGAGGCGAGTCCAGGTCATGCGCTGGATTTGGGCCGAGTCCTCCATCATTTCTCAAACCAAATCCTTCTTCTCTTGCTCAGCTTTGGTCGTGAGCTCTTTAGTGAGGCTCTTCTTCTGGGTTACCAGGCGCTCCTTGACACGCTCCAAGGATTTCTCCAAGGTGTCGTAGTGGAGCATCTTTTGTTTAAGAGGCTTCAGCTCGGCTTTGAGGTTCTGGATGGTCGCCTCCAACTCATTATTTCTCTTTTGGGCCGCCTCCAACTGAGTCCTGATAGCAGAAGTGGCCTGCGCCTGATAATAAAGAATATCAGCTGTCAAAATTTCATTTTGGGCAATTTGAAACATTGCCTTATCACAGTCAGAGGCGACCATTGCCTTAGCAGCCTTTACCTCTTTATTCTTCGCATTAATGGGTTTGCAAAGGTCGTTTACTCGAAGCAGGGACTGAATAAAAAAAAACAGGCGTCAGGTTTCAAATGAAAAGCAGGCGTCCTGGAATTAAACAACAAAAAAATGCTAAGTATACCTCAGCAAGGAGCCCTGCAATTCCATCTAGGTCAAGGGTGCCGACACCCCTGACCGCGTCTCTCTCTGCTGGAGGGACGGCTTTTATCATGGACTTAGCCACTTCGACAAGGTCCGGTTCTTGAGGGCCGGCTGCATCAAGAGTGAACAAGAATTTTAGACAAGGAGAAAGAAAAGTAGGTCCAAGTCTAGAAGAGCATTTTCATACTTCTAGGCGGCCTGCTGGGAGTTTGAGAAGGAGTGGCCGGTTGTTTGTCCGCAGCCGCTTGTTTCCTGGCAGAACCAGGCGTACTCGCCACAGTCGTCTTTCAGGCCTTGGAGTCCAGCTTTTGGGAGAAGGAAGTTCTTTGTGTGCCCGTCTAAAAAAAAAAAAAAAAAAAAAAAAAAAAAAAAACAACAACAACACCACAAATGGTTAGTATGTGTACAAACACAACTTTTAACAAAAAAGGGAAAGGCGAAAGCTGGGAGCTTACTAAGGGCGTCTCCTTGTTGGGAGAGTCAGCTGGAGAGTGTTGCTGCATGATGGATGCACGCAACATAGCAGCCGCTGTCTTGGAGACGGTAATCTTGCTCATGGCTTCCGCTGCATAAATAAATGCGAAAGTTAGGAAAGTTCATAAAAATAATTTCCACAAAAGCACGTGTTCGACAGGCCAGCTACCTCTTGAGCACCGACTGCTGAGGCCACAAGAGGCCAGGAAGTACTCGTCATAGAGCCATTTAAAGCTCGGGACGCAATGCAGGGTTACTTGCTCTCGTACCCCTGTAGTAGAGTCGACCCTGGTCTCTACTTTAAAGATTCCTCAGTCTAGGATCTCTTTTTTAGCTTTTGGGGGAACAAGCGGCATGCTGCAACCGCCTGCAAGAAGAGGCGGGTCTCGGTTCCACCTGTTAAAGCGTTGGTTCAGCTCCTTGTCTGAACTCTCAATGATGAGGAAGGTGCTTCTCCAATCCTTCCATTTGTTTTCTTTACCTCTCGTCATGAGGTAGCCTTTGTGGCTTGTCAATTGGTACCACCCGGTACCACCTTCCTTAGGGGTCCGGCTGAGATAGTTCATATGGGCGAAAGCCTCGAAATTTGGCTCCACCCCATACATTTCGCACCCGGCTACATAGCCGAGAACGTTGGACCAGGAATTTGGGGCCAATTGCCATAACCCCAACTCATATCCATCCAGGATCCGCTGAACAGCCGGATGTAAGGGGAAGCGCAGCCCAGCTCTGATGGCCGCCTCATAGCATCCAAAGTAGGCGCTATCATAACTAGTCCCAGCCGGCCAGACGACTATGTCTTCCGGATCCGGCACAAAAACTAAAAAGTCAGGGCCCATTACATGGTTCGCTATGAAGCTGCCCACTTTCTCTTGCATGGCCTTGATTCGGCCTTTTGGAACCGTGCAATAGTAGGGGGTGTTTTGCTCTCTATAGGTGGCGGATGGCTCCGCCCAATTTTCCCTTTTCTCTACTGCATAAGAAAGCCTCGCCTCTTGTAGGCGGTTGTGTCTCTCCTCTGTGTCTAGATAAGGGTGACCAGACGAACTAGAGTCGGACCCGTCCTCTGAAGAGTCCGAAGAGGATGACTCCTCCCCTCTCCCAGAGGGGCCCGCTTCCCCTCCTTCAACAGGAGTGGGAGAATATGTAGACATATCTACGGTAAAATGGGAAGGGACCACCTTGATCCCTCCCTCAAAGCTGTTGGTGGCAAAGCCGCCTTGGTTCACTTCAACATCTGGCGTTTGATCAGATGTTTCATTAATCGGCACCTGGAAGGAGGAGCCGTCCGAATTTGTGATCCTAGCAGTTCTTTTTGTTCTGGCCATTATGTTCTGCATAGACACACAGACAGTCGGACTTTGTTTAAAGGGCAAAGATTGGTTCGAAAAGGGGTAGGCGGCACTCCTAGTCCTAGACTCAGCCGTCCCTGGTGACCGGCTGATCACTAACCTAGGTCGTGTCGTGTGCTTCCGTAGTGCCATTTCAAAAAGAAAAATTAAAGAAAAGAAAAAGAATGAGAGAACAGACGGTTACCTGAATGAGAGAGAAGTTGACGAAGATCTGAAAAGTAATCTGAGTATCAGCCGACTTGTCAGAGCAGGCGGTAGGCTAGAAATGTCCAAAATGTCAGAGCATGTTCAAGGGTCCGAGTGTTCTCTTATAAAAGTTCTCAAGTGTGAAAATTTCTAAAGTCAACACGCCCTTATATAGGCAAAATGAGAAGACGAAGGGTCACTTCCAAATTCAAAATTTGAGCGGGAAAAACTCTCGGCCTTTCACCAAGTGACACCTGTAGCAGGCCGTCGCCTGTTACGATCCGACACCTGTCACAGGTGACATGTGACCAGTCACGTGCCACCTGTGAGGGGCAAATGATTAGGGTATTTTTCCCACCAATCACTATCTGACAAGTGGTCCAACCAGGTTCCGCCATGTGTCCTTCACATGGGCCAATAGGAGCCTACCACGTGTCAGGCAGTGATCCGTCCACCATGGACCAATTGCGTCACGACACGTATCCACCCCATGACACATGGGATAACCGGCTAACAAGGCCCAATCCATGGGGAAAGCCCATTCAGCCTTAGGTTTAACCTAAACCTAGGAATTGGCACGCATCCCAAGGTTATAAATACCATCATTAATCCTCATTAAAGGGGATTACACACATTAAACACTCTCACCTAGAGAGACTCATTTACACTTTTCCGCATTGCTTACTCCTAAAACAAGTACAAACTTGACCGTTGGAGGCGGAACTCCAATCACTCGGAGTCTCCGTTTGTTTTGCAGGTACAGGCGTCCGGTTCCAGTCTCATAATTGTAACTCTCCCGCAGGACATCAGAAAACCCCGAAACAGGTACCATTCGGCTTTTTCACAAGGACAACATTGGCTACCCAATCTGGGTAGAAGCATTGCCGAATGAACTCGACATCTAAGAGTTTCTTGACCTCGGCTGCTGCCGCCTGAGACCTTCCCTCGCCATGGTTCCTTTTATTTTGCCTGACCGGCTTCTTCTTAAGATCCACGGTGAGTTTATGAACAGCGAGCTCCGGACACACTCCCTTCATTTCTTCCACTTCAAAGGCAAACACATCTTTGAACTCTCTCAGCAATCGGAGCAGATCGGTTCCCAAGTTGTCAAATGCAACCGTCCCTACTTTGACGGTTCTGTCTGGTCGGCTGTCTTCTAGGATAATGACAGTGATTGCTATTGTTTTTCTTTGACGGGGGCCAGTAGTTGGTCCGCCTTTCTCTTTTTACCGACTGTCTTAGTAGCTGGCAAATCTTGATCACCCTCATCAAGTTCAACTAATTCCTTGTCTTGACCGTCTGTGACCAATGTGGGTTTAACGTCCGAGAGGTAACACTCTCTCGCCGTCTTTTGGTTCCCACTCAAGGAGCCGACTGTGCCATCATCCTTCTCAAATTTAATCAAAATTAGAGACGGGATGATCACAGCCTTTGAAATGTTAAGGGTTGGGCGGCCAATGATCAGGTTGTAGGCCGTCAGTTCCCCTACAACAAGAAACTTGACAACCATGTGTCGGGCCTCCCCCTTCTCTCCAAACCGGATGGGTAAGTCAACCATGCCCACCGGATGTACTACTTGGCTTATATTTGAGTTTTTCCAAGCACCGATAGCTTATGAGGTCAGATGAGCTCCCGGTATCAATTAAGATCCGGCCAACTCGTTGATTGGCGATTTTACATTCGATGACAATTAGGTCATCATGGGGACGCCTGACCTCTCCTCTATCCTTTTCGGAGATATGGACCTCCGGGAATGAATTAGTTGGCGACTGGCCCTCATCCACTGAGATGACTAGCTTCCTAATGTTATCCTTAGTGCCCCGGATGGTAGGCCCGCCACCCGCAAATCCACCGGCTATGGTAAGGATGGTATCCTCATCCGTATCAGATTGATTTGTCGGTTTCTTTGGAGGTGGCCCTTTGGCCTGGTTGGGAGCACCCTTTGATTTGGATAGATAGGTTTTTAGAGCCGCCTAAGGCTAAAACAACCCTCAGTATCATGGCTTTTTTCTTCATGGAACAGGCAATATTTGCTCTTATCCCGGCTGCTCACGGGGCTCTTCATTGGTGCCGGTTTTTCAAGATTCAACCGGTTTTTAACTTCCTTGAGAATGGATGCGCAATCCTTGGTGAATTCGTACTTTGGAACATACGGATCCGACCTCTTTCTCTTTTGGAATTGTTGTCCGGGTGGCTCTACCGCCCAGACCTCTTTCCGCTTCTTTTCTTCCCTTTAGCCGGCTAGGTAGGCCGACTCTCTCTTTTATCGGATCTTTTGTAATCTGTTGGGAGTTTAACGGTGCAGAGTTCCATTGCTTGGATGTAAGCCTCCGCCTTCATTAGTGCCTCGTGAAGAAGTCAGTATAGGCAACCTCATCAGATAACCCCTGGATTTAAATCCTCATCAGGTTAAACCGCCTGACATATGACCGGAGTCCTTCCTTATCTCCCTGATGTATTGCCCCCAAGTAAAGGCTTGTTTTCTTAGCAGGGATATTCATAGAGAAGTTGGACGTGAACTAGTAGGCCAACGTTCTAAAGTTATTGATGCATCCGGCAGTTAAGTTACCAAACCAACGTTGAGCAATCCCTTTCAACGTTGCCGGGAAGAACCTATACCATGAGGCATCATCCAAACCCTGCAAATACATCAGGTTGGTGTATGCCATGAGGTGATCTTCCAGGTTCGTGGTACCGTCATAGGCACCAACTAACACGTTTTTAATTTTTGACGGCTGGGCCATCTCGGTGATTTCCCTGGAAAACGCCTTGGCTGTTCCCTAAGGTTGAGCAGCCGGAGCTGCTAGTCCATAGGCCTGACAGGCGGCTGCTGCTGCCCCCCGAAAAGACCCGGTTGGATGATATGAGGGCCGGATCGAGCAGAAACCTCGCTCGTCCGGCTGTCATTGTTTGTTCTCGATTGCCTCCCTGATGTTACATGGAAGCTGTCTCGAAAGGTCGACGTTGATGCCAACTCGGAGTGCTGCTGAGTCTTTTTATCCTGAATGAGCGTACGAGCATCAGAATAGACTTTCTTTGTTCCATCCGGCTGTATGTGCCGGACGGGTTTTCTGGCTCCATCCATGGGAGTGTGAATTTTTGAGAAATTAATGGGCCTAGCCGGCACCTTTGACTTCGGGTGTAGGGTAGATGCTCTACCTTTCACTGTCTTGGCCATCTTTTTTCCATGACGTCTTTCTTCCGCCTGACCCTTACGGGGGTTAACTGAGTTATCCAGAAGGCCTTTGATTTCCCCTTTAAAACTCATCATCATGCTCATGAGTTCATCCCTGGAGACTAGGGTGGCTCCTTCTGAAGCAGGAGTTAACCCAAGCGGTCCCCTGATGGGATGGCTTTGGCCTGCCTGCTGCCCTGCCTGTTCCCTTTTGTCTTTGGAACGAGTATGCTTGGTTCTAAAAGAACCATCGGCAGCCGTGTAAGTTTCAACCTCATAGTTGTCGGCTGTATCTTGGTCCGAGTGGACCTCAGCCTCACTATCAGGTTGGCTACCTTTACCCGGCAGTACAGGTTCTGAAGTCATGTAGAAAGTACTCTCCCCACAGACGGCGCCAGATGTTTGGGGGTTTTTTATGTGTCCTACGGGAGAGTTACAATTTCCTAGTATGCTCCTTCTTTTGCCTGTACCTGCACAAATACCGGAGACTCAGGCTGGGGGGTGGGAGTTCCGCCTCCGAAGATTAAGTTAGAATCTTTCTGAAGAGGAAATAAGAACAATAAATGCTTTCTCAATTGGAGAGCGTTTGCAATGGGTTTCGTGTTTGGTTGGTTGTTGGAATTTTTTGTCGATCCCCATAAATGAGGTCTACCCCTGCTATTTATAGTAGGGGAGAACTGTACCTCAATTAGGGTACAAAGACACGTGTCACAGAGGGATTGAGCCTCTGTTTGCCCAGTAAGGGGGGGACACGTGTCACAGGCTGATTAGCCTAATTACTAACCGTCGATATGTTGACACGTGGCAAGCTTTTACTGGGCCACGTGTCTAGGGTAATTTTTACCCTAAACAGCTGCCTCAGGTGAAACACAACAAACACATTGAGGCGATGGGAATCAAGCATGTTGGAGATTGGCTTTGAAATTCCATGTACATGTGTTTTAATTAAACTGGTTGATTTAATGTAAGACACTATATTGAAACCATTCATTAATGGAGTAATTAATCTTTGTGCAAAATTATCATTCACTCCATTATTATTTAATTGTGGTTTAGAATTAAATAATGAGTCCATTCGATTTACTAAATATTGAATATTTAAAATCGAAAATTGTCTTGGATAAAGAAACACCTATTAAGTGAACGTTGAATATTTAAAATCGAAAATTGTCCCTAATCGAGGTCATCTAACGGATGGACGATTGATGACCGCCTCAGATTAGTGTGTAGTATGATTTACAACACCGTTTCTTGTGTTGCGAGGACGTGAAAGTCATAAATCATTTGCACAGGTACAGTTTGGAACCGTACTGGATAAGACCTATGAGAGTACTTTAAGAAAGTTCAAAATTGTCATAAGTACATTTCTCATTATGACTATCAGAACTTGTTTCCTCCGACCATGAGTATTGTGAAGTTTTCTTATTTGATTACTAGACTCTTTGATGTTTCCTAACGTCTGCCGTAACTGGGGATCATAACGGGAACACTCGGGCGACTAAGTCCTCTTAGTAAGAGGAACTTACAATGCAAGACTGGGATTGTCCCCCTATTAACAATAGGGAAAATGTTTTGTTGTTTACAAGGCCGCTCGAAGAGCGAGATTGTGAAAATGCATGGTCGTGTTCATATGGATTTTAGAAATCATATGCTTATTGACAGTCGAACTCGGAGATCGAGAAACACTTCTGAACGTAATAAGGATGACGATGAATCTTACCTTATAGTTCACGAAGAAACATTAAGAGACATAGGAAATGGGCTATACACTGTATGCACACTTGTCCGGAAGGACAAGTGGGAGATTGAAAGGAATGGTGTCCTTCCAATGAATTAATCCGAAAGGATTTAATGAGTCGACAGAGTTTTACGAATACAGACGTCGGATATCGAGCCTAGGGCGTCGAGGCCGAGCGTTGCAAAATCACAAGCGACAAGTACGAGCGTAGCCGTAGCACCACAATGGTCTAACCATGTGGATGCTAGGCCAGTTCGAGGTAGCATGCATTTAGCATGGCTAGGCGCAAGCCTAAGCACACTAGGTGCTAGGCGCACCATCGCAGCCTAGGCGCACAAGGAGCACCTGGCAGCCTATCGCAAGCACCAGGCGCACCATCGCTGGCACTAGGTGCTGGCGTGCGTGCGTGCCTAGCATGGCAGCACCATCGCTAGCACCAAGTACTAGCATGGGTGCTTGCCAAGCATGCGTGTTGGCTTGCGTGCTAGTTTTCGCATGGCAGCACCAAGCAGCGCACCATGCATGTGCGAGGGCCTGGGCGCCAACACATTGCTAGGCCACGCACAGTAGCCCATCATCACTACGCACCCAGTGTGCTAGGGGATGCATGGGTGTGCATGAGATACTAGTGCATGTGCGTGTGCGAGAGGTGCAGCGAAGGAAGCGAGTGCATGTGCGAGGGTGGTGCGTATGGCTGGCGAGGCAAGGGGCCAGCATGCGTGGCTCGCTAGCAGCACGCATGCTGGCTATGCGAGCATGTGCGAGAGAGGCGAGGGCCAGCACCAGCGCCAAGCATCGCCCAACACCAAGCATGCACTGCCTGGCTGGGATGCGAAGGCTGCTGGGTGGGCTGGTGCTGGCTGGCTAGGTTAGCTGGCGTGCTAGCTGGCAGCAGCCCAGCAGCCTATGCTTAAGGCGGTTTTGTGAGGGATGGGGACCAAGGCTTGGGAAAAGCCTTGGGGAGCAAGGCAATGGTCCCCCCCCCACCTCTTCATGGTCCTCACTTAACCTTCTCTCTCCCCTTGACACTTGTTACTTTGTGATTGAATTTAATTATTAATTTAGTTTAGAAATAAATTAATTATTATGCTTGTTAATTGCTTTAATTAAGGGGCGGGTCTTGGGGGGTTTCCTTCCGCATAGTGTCGGGTCACTACGAACCCTACACAACATTATCCGGCCATTAGCCTCCTTATAATTCTAAGACAAACCATGCTTAGATGTTAAGCTTTTATACTTAACTTATTTTTATCACCCAAACTCTTCCGCCTGTATTGCACATGGGAAATAACAGGCGTTAGTAAGGATATCCAACCAAGATAGTAGGCGCTTGTTATTTTACAGGCGGTAGCTAGTTATCCTAACTTCATTAGCCTAAGTAGGAATAATGGCCGAATACCGGTTGTTGTCTTTGAGACACGCGGCTTGGTTTGTATCGGTTACGTTCCCTTTTAGATTGTATATGTCAAACAGCTGTGAGTTAGCCTATATTGGGGTAATCAGTCTTCGCCGCTTGTTTATGTTTATAGAGCAATGTGCCACCAAAATAGGAGATGCTCTCTGCGTCGAATTCACCCGAATGGGCGTCACCGACGCCTGCCTAAGTTGAAGTAGACGTATTGTTTGGAAGCAGACGCCCAGTGGCCGTATCTAATTGCTTTAAAGGTTTAGCTGCTAAGTTCTAACAAAACCAATATAACAGCAAAGAGTGGACTTATATGTTTCACAAGTAAAATGATAATTTTAATCATGCCAACTCGGTGTGATATTTTCTGTATCTATTAATACATTTCCCACTCTTAACCTTCGAATTATTAGGAAGCACAGTGTCATAAAATAGAACAATTAAATTATACACTTTCAGTATAAGTTTGCTATTTAGGAGTAAAATCCACTATAGTAGAATAAAGGTAATTCAACTAAAAATAGAAAAAAGAGAAAAAAAATTTCAAAAAAAAATATGTTATTCTAAAAATGAATCTTCTTCTAAATGTAGTCTTCATCGCTTTGTACTCCTATTTAATAATTTAATATTTAACACAATATTTGCCAACAATAGTGGTCGTATCTAATTGCTTTAAAGGTCAGCAAGGTGATCCCTCTGTAGCTTGGATTTGACTAACATATCATCAATGTATGCCTCTACATTTCTCCCAATTTGATTAATGAAGACTGTATTAATCATTCGTTGGAAGGTATCAGACCCATTCTTCAAACCAAACGACATCACAGTAAAACAGAATAACCCTTGATCAGTGATGAATGTCGTCTTCCCTTGATCTTTCTTCCACAAGGGTATCTGATGAAAGCCTAAGTAAGCGTCCATAAAACTCATCAAGGCATGGTTGGCTGTAGAGTTGACTAAACTGTCAATTATTGGAAGTGGGTAACTATCCTTTGGACATGCCTTGTTCAAATATGTGTAGTCAACACACATGCGCCAGGTACCATTCGACTTTTTGACAAGCACAACATTGGAAACCCAATCTAGGATGTAACATTGCTGAATGAACCCAGCATCTAACAACCTTTTCACTTCGGCGGCTGCCGCCATACTTCTCTTCTCGCCATGGTTCCTTTTCTTTTGCCTAACCGGCTTCTTTTTGGAATCCACAACAAGTTTGTGAACAGCAAGATCCGGACTTATGCTTGGCATCTCTTCTACTTCAAAGGCAAAAATGTCTTTAAATTCTTTCAACAAATTATGCAACTCTGTACCCAAGTTAGGAAAAGCAGCCGTCCCAACCTTAACAGTCCCTTCTGGCCGTGTGTCGTCCAGATCAGTATCAATGTGTTCACCAGCCGACTGGGGACGGAGCTCATCCGACCGTTCCCCGGTCAGTGATTGCTATTGTTTTTCTTTTTTAATGGCCACAAACTAGTCGGCCTTTCTATTCTTGTCGGCTGCTATTGTAGTAGGCGCAGCATCCTTGATTTCGTCAAGGTCAATTGGTTCATTTTCGGACAAAATTTTATGTGGAAAGCTTAGCTTGTTCATCCTTTTAATTTTATTATTGGTTCTATCAATTTGGAAAATTAACTTAAATCTATAATTTACATTAATGTAAAGTTTAAGATTTTGAAGCAAACAATTGCTATCGTGGAGCTACCGAACTGGACTTTATGGTGTCAACCGAAACTATTTAAATTTGAAATTTTTTTAAAAAAATTTGATAAATTTCACACTTAGATTCGAAATTGTAATTTCAAATGCTGTTAAGATCGAGATTTTACTGAAAGAAATTATTACCATGAGGTTTCTGATAATATCATTCAATTATATTCACATGTATTTGGTTTAAGTGACTATTTTTGTTTCCCTTTTGTTGTGTTGCATTTTAAAAAATTTAAAAATGTACCATTGTCTAAAATATGTATTAATTCAACTAATTTGAACACATACACAAGGTGTACTAATTATGGCAGCAAAAGTTTTATTATGGGATAATTAGAATGTACAACTTATGAAAACACAAAATGTTATCTATGCACATTGATTTTGAATACTACAGATGATAGATAATAATAAGTCATTATGGCACTTAGCACTTGTAATCGAATTCTAATTCTACTGACAAAATTAAACTCTTCATGACTATTACTATAGAGAAATACCGGACTTATATGTTGCACGAGTAAAGTGGTAATTTTGTTTATACCAACTTGGTGTTAAATTTTCTACATCCATTACTACATTTTTTATTCTTTGAATTCATATATTAATAGAATTAATTAAAACACAAAGGAAAAATGGACTAATTATGGAAAGCAAGATGCAATTATGAGGTAAGTAGAATGTACAAATTATGAAAAGCAAAACGTTATCTATGCACAGATATTGTTAACACTACAAATGATAGAAAATTATAAGTTATTATGGCATTTAACACTTGTAATCAAATTCTAACAAAACCAATATAATAGCAAAGAGTGGACTTATATGTTTCACAAGTAAAATGATAATTTTAATCATGCCAACTCGGTGTGATATTTTCTGTATCTATTAATACATTTCCCACTCTTAACCTTCGAATTATTAGGAAGCACAGTGTCATAAAATAGAACAATTAAATTATACACTTTCAGTATAAGTTTGCTATTAAGGAGTAAATTCCACTATAGTAGAATAAAGGTAGTTCAACTAAAAAAAGAAAAAAGAGAAAAAAAATTTCAAAAAAAAATATGTTATTCTAAAAATGAATCTTCTTCTAAATGTAGTATTCATCGCTTTGTACTCCTATTTATTAATTTAATATTTAACATAATATTTGCCAACAATTTGTTGTTGTCTTTGAGACACGCGGCTTGGTTCGTACCGTTTAGGTTCCCTTTTAGATTATATATGTCAAACAGCTGTGAGTTAGCCTATATTGGGGTAATCAGTCTTCGCCGCTTGTTTATGTTTATAGAGCAATGTGCCACCAAAATAGGAGATGCTCTCTGCGTCGAATTCACACGAATGGGCGTCGCCGGACGCCTGCCTAAGTTGAAGTAGACGTATTGTTTAGAAGCAGACTCCCAGTGGCCGTATCTAATTGCTTTAAATGTTTAGCTGCTAAGTTTCGGACTTAGCTTATTTCCTCAAATTTAGCTGTCTGTATTGTCTCTGAGCAATAGCAGGCGGTATCTGACCAAGATAGGAATTGGGAACCGCTTGTATTAAAACAGTCGGCTGTTTTATTATCTTAGTCTCATTTGATCAATTCAGACGGCTGCGAACTTATCTTATTTTAGACTATCGGTAAGGTCGTTTGTTTTAAGCTTATAGAGCAATGTGCCACCCAAATGGTAGATACTCTCTACGACAAATTCACCCAGATGGAGATCGCCGGACGCCTTCTCATATTGGAGCAGACGTATTTTTTAAAGATCATCCGACCATCAGCCTCATTAATAGCTGCTAAGTATTAAACTTAGCTTATATCTATTCATGTTAGAGTAGACGACAGGGTTAAATAAGGTCGTCTGAACATTGCTCAAATGGCCTTCCCGTTGGGAGAATGCATAAAATGAAAAGTATTGAAAACAAATAGAAACTTTTTATTGATGTGCTTTTATGTACAAAAATTTTACAAGTCCTTAGAAGTAGTACTTTTTCAAGTTGTCTACGTTCCAAGTTCTGGCTAGCTGTCTGCCGTCTAGTGTTTCCAGGCGGTAGGTGCTGCCTCGTCCCCCTTCATAGATCCGGGAGGGGCCTTTCCAATTGGGAGTCAGCTTTCCCTGCTTATTGGCCTTACCGGTTGCCTCAATTTTGCGTAACACAAAGTCCCCTACTTTCAAGGGTCGTTTGTGTACTCTTTTGTTGTAGTCTCACGTCATTCTCAAGTGGTAAATCTCATGACGCAAGGCGGCATTGCCCCTGCGTTCCGGGAGTGAGTCCAATGCTAGTCGCATGGACTCCCAGTTAGCCTCTTCATCATAAAGCATGACTCAAAAAGTCGGCTCATGGTGCTCAATAGGCAAAACAGCTTCTGCACCATAAACCATGAGAAATGGGGTTTCACCATTCGCCCCTTTTTCAATCGTTCTGATGGCCCATAGAACATGAGGCAACTCATCCCATAGATCGCCAGCTCGCTCAATTTTCTTTTTAATGCCATCTGAGATTAACTTATTGAAAGCTTAAACCTGGCCGTTTTCTTAGGGACGGCCGACTGATGCAAAGCAATGAGAGATCCCTTGGTCTCCCAACCAATTTTTGAGGGTAGACGTTTTAAATTGAGGGCCATTGTCAAAGACCATAGCTATGGGCACCCCGAACCGGGTGATAACATTTCTCCAGATGAAGGAGACAACATCTTTTATTTTGATGCCTTTGACCGCCTCTTCCTCTACCCATTTGGTGAAGTAGTCAACATCAACCAGGATATACCTCCGTCCGCCTGTAGCAGACGTATATGGACCCAGAATGTCCATGCCCCATTTGGTGAATGGTACTGGGCTGTGAATGGTCGTTAGATCAGTGGCCGGACGGTGTATAAGTTTGCTAAATCTTTGACACTTATCACATCTCTTCACCATTTCCATTGCTTCTGCTTCAAGGGTGGGCCAAAAGTAACCTTGCCGCCTAGCTCTCTTTGCTAGGGACCTGCCGCCTATGTGGGAGGCGCAAAAGCCTGAATGTAGGTCTTTTAGAACCTCTCTTCCCCTTTCTGGGGTGACGCATTTCAAAAGTGGTTGCAGATAGCCCTTCTTGAAGAGTACTCCATTATGGATTTCAAAATTTGTCACACGTTTTTTCATTGCAACCATCTCTGGATAAGTATCCGGCAAGGTGTCGTCTGCTAGGTAAGCCCAGATGCCATCCATCCAGGTTGAGCTTTGGTCCAGAATTCCAATGGGATCTTGTTTAATGCTTCTTTTTTCCATAACTTCCCAAAAGACTGACCGAGGTGTATCACAGTAGGTGGATGATGCCAACTTAGAGAGAGCATTAGCCTAATTGTTTTTTTACCTGGGCACTTGACTTAGATGAAATTCATCAAGTGTCCCGGCCTCTTCTTTGACCGTCTGCAGGTACTTGATCATAGCCGGATAGGTGGCCTCATAGTCACCATGGTATTAGCTAACGATCAATTGTGAATCAGAGCAGGCATCAACTTTCCTTGCCCCTGATACCTTGCACATGCGGATGCTGGCTAGTAGGGCTTCATATTCTGCCTCATTATTCGAATCCTGGAACTTAAACCGTAGTGCATATTAATACTTATCTCCTTCAGGAGATTGACATATGATGCCTGCACCACAACCGTCCATTGTAAAGCTCCCGTCCACATATACCTTCCAAACCTGATCAAGATTTTTCGGATCAGCCAGCCTTGTCATTTCGACAATGAAGTCGGCAAACGCTTGTCCTTTCACTGCCTTCCTTGGTTCGAAGGAAATTTCAAGGCTTTAAATTTCAATTGCCCATTTGATCATTTGGTCGGATGATTTTAAAGTTGTCATTGGCCACTTGATAGGTTGGTCTATGTAAACCACTACCGGATGTGCTAAGAAGTAAGGTTTTAACTTCTTGGCTGCCATGAAAAGAGCAAGGCCAAACTTTTCAACCATAGGGTACCTCAATTCTGTATTTCTTAAAACATAACTGATGAAATAGATTAGGAGTTGGGTGCCGTCTCTTTCAGCAAGGAGAATAGCGCTGAGAGCATGGTTAGAGACGGCTAAGTACATGTATAACACTTTCTTTGGCAAAGGGATAACAAGCCTTGGCAAAGAGTGCAAGTGTTCTTTTAGTCTTTGAAAGGCCGCCTCTGCATCCTCCCCCCATTCGAACATAGTCTTCTTTTTTATAGCTTGGAAGAAATAAAGGCACTTGTCGCCAGACCGGCTGAGGAATCTTCCCAATGCCGCTAGACAACCTGTTAGTTTTTGGACTTCCTTTACAGTGTGAGGTGACTTCATGTCAATGACTGCCAGTATTTTTTCTGGGTTGGCCTCTGTCCCTCTTTGATCAATAAAAAATCCGAGGAACTTCCAAGACTCAACACCAAAGACACACTTCTTGGGATCGAGCATGACCTTTTGCCGCCTGAGTGTGGTGAATGTTTCTCGGAGGTCATCAAGGCGATCCCTCTGTAGCTTGGATTTGACTATCATATCATCAATGTATGCCTCTACATTTCTCCCAATTTGATTAATGAAGACCGTATTAATCATTCGTTAGAAGGTATCAGGCGCATTCTTCAAACCAAACGACATCACAGTATAACAGAATAACCCTTGATCAGTGATGAATGTCGTCTTCTCTTGATCTTTCTTCCACAAGGGTATCTGATGAAAGCCTGAGTAAGCGTCCATAAAACTCATCAAGGCATGGTCGGCTGTAGAGTTGACCAAACTGTCAATTATTGGAAGTGGGTAACTATCCTTTGGACATGCCTTATTCAAATCTGTGTAGTCAACACACATGCGCCATGTACCATTCGACTTCTTGACAAGCACAACATTGGAAACCCAATCTGGGATGTAACATTGCTGAATGAACCCAGCATCTAACAACTTTTTCACTTCGGCGGCTTCCGCATGACTTCTCTCCTCGCCATGGTTCCTTTTCTTTTGCCTAACCGGCTTCTTTTTGGGATCCACAGCAAGTTTGTGAACAGCAAGATCCAGAATTATGCTTAGCATCTCTTCTACTTCAAAGGCAAAAATGTATTTAAATTCTTTCAACAAATTATGCAACTCTGTACCCAAGTTAGAAAAAGCATCCGTCCCAACCTTAACAGTCCCCTCTGGCCGTGTGTCGTCCAGAGCAATATCAATGTGTTCACCAGCCGACTTGGGACGGAGCTCATCCGACCGTTCCCCGGTCAGTGATTGCTATTGTTTTTCTTTTTTAATGGGCACCAACTGGTCGACCTTTCTTTTCTTGTCGGCTACTATTGTAGTAGGCGCAGCATCCTTGATTTCGTCAAGGTCTATTGGTTCATTTCCCAGACCGGATGCAGCCACCGTAGGCTTGACATCTAAGGGGTAACACTATCTAGCCGTCTTGTGATCTCCGCTTACGGAGCCAACAGACCCATCATCCTTCTCAAACTTAAGGACATAAGGGATGGGATGATAACATATTTTCATTCATTTAGAGTGGGATGACCCAATATCAAGTTATAGGTCGTTAGCTCTTCAACGACCAAAAACCGGACTTCCATGTTGCGTCCTTCTCCCTTTTCCCCTAGCCGGATGGGTAGATCTATCCGGCCTACCGGATGCACAACTCCACCCCCAAACCTACTAAGGGGTGAGATACCTTGTGCATACTGCCTGGCTTGTACTTCAAATTTGCCAGACATTTGTGGCTGACGAGATTAGAGGAACTGCCAGTGTCGATGAGGATTCAACCTACCTTTTGGTTGGCCACTTTGCATTCGATGACAATGGGTCATCATGCGGCCTCCTAACCTTATGCCCCTATCTTTCTCAGTGATGACAACTTTAGGAAAAGTGTCCTTGGACACTTGCCCCTCGTCCACTAAGTTGACATCTAGCCGCCTGATATAGTCCTTGGTTCCCCGGATGGTTGGGCCTCCTCTTGCAAAGCCGCCTGCTATTGTATAGATCGGTTCTTCGTCAGTGTCCAAACTATTAGCATATTGGGGCTTCTTTTTGGACAACTGCCCATGGTTAGTTTGCAGGGTGACTTTGGACTTCAATATGTAATACTTCAGCACCCCTTTGTCAGCCAGACGGTCCAACAACCGCTTGAGACTATAGCAGTCGTTGGAGTCATGGCTAATGTCCTCATGGAAATGGCAATATTTATATTTATTCTGGTTTTTGGCGGAACCTTTCATAGCAGCCGGCTTCTCAATGGTCACCTGGTCTTTGATCTCCATGAGGATGGAGTAGCAGTCTTTATTATACTCGTACTTTGGGATGTACGATTTACTTTCTTTCTTTTTCTTCTAGGACAGCTGCTTAGAGCAGTCGGTCGCCCAGATCTCTTTCCTATTTTTATTTTCTTCTTTCTTAGCCGGCTGTGTTGGTCGAGTCTCTCTTTTGTCAGACTTCTTGGAGTCCGACTCCTTACAGATGTTGCAGAGTTTGGTCACCTGTATATAGGCGTCTACCTCAATTAGTGCTTCTTAGAGGGTTGCAACCCTTTTTTGGACAAGATCGAACTTAAAGGTCGATCCGTCTTTTAGACCTTTGAAGAAGTTATATAGGCCACTTCATCAGACAACCCTTGAATCTGAATTCTCATCAGATTGAACCGCTTGATATATGACTAAAGCCCTTCTCTATCTCCCTGCTGAATTGCAACCAAGTCAAGACATGTTTTTTTAGCAAGGATGTTCATAGAGAAGTTGGAAGCTAACAAGTACGCAAGCGTCTTGAAGCAGTTGATGCATCCGGCTGGCAAATTATCGAACCACTGTTGGGCGACGCCCTTCGATGTGGTTGGGAAGTATTGGCACCATGAGGCATCATCCAACCCTTGTAAATACATGAGGTGGGGTACGCCATAAGGTGATCTTCTAGGTTGGTGGTACCATCATAGGTACCTACCAGAACATTTTTAACCTTGGTCGGCTATGCGGCCTCTGTTATTTCCCTAGAGAACGTAGAGGGTTGTTCCCTAATTCTTAGCAGACGGAGCTACCAGTCCAAAGGTTGGAAATTTTGTGCCGCCTGCCTCCCAAAGAGGGTCGCTGCATGTATGCTTGTTCATACGGCATGTATGGTTGCTGAGGCACATACGGGGCCTAATGAATTATCTGAGGGTTAGTGCGAACGGACATGCCGCCTGACGAACTTTCTCGGTTTGATTGAGAATACCTCATTGCAGTATTCTGAAAGTTGTCTTGTAGATTCGATGTTGAAGCCGATTCAAACAGTTGTTGATTCTTCTTCTGCTGGATTAACATCCGGGCATCAGAATAAGTTTTCTTTGAGCCATCCGGCTGAATATGTCGAATGGCCTTCCTCTTCCCTGTCTTAGGGAATCGAAGTATGGTTAAATCGATCAAGGGTCACTATCCCTCCTTTGATTTAGGATGCGGAGTGGGTTCTCAGTCCTTGATCGGCTTGTTCCTCCCAAAATGGGAAGGCTTCTTCGGTGACTGCTCCTTGTTAGAGCCAGCCGTCTTTTTATCTATCAGGTCCTTTATCTCCCCCTTGAAACTTGTCATGAATCACATGAGTTCGTCTATGGTGATTAGGGTTGTGCCTTCCGCCGCCTGAGGTTGTCTAGACGGCTGTCCGGATGGTTGGCTTGGACCTGGTTGATCATCGCCCTGTTTCGTTCTTTCTGTGGGACGAGTGCGCCTGGTTCCAAGTAACCCATCAATAGCCACATACGTTTTGACCTTAAGGTCATCATCGGTGTCTTGGTCCGTATAGACCTGTGCGTCGACCATAGGTCGTTTCTCATTAGGATGCGGTACAGGTTCTTGCGAAGCTATCTTAGAAAAACTATCTCCACAGACAGCGCCAAATGTTTCGGGGTTTTTTATGTGTCCTGCGGTAGAGTTACAATTCCAAGATTGGGTTCTGGATGCCTGTACTTGCAAAACAACGGAGACTCCGGTTGGATGGACTTCCGCCTCCGACGTCAAGTTAGGCGGAATGTAAATGGGATCAGGTTCCTCCTTGGAGAGAAATGATCATCCAGCTATCTCCTTGAAGGCCACCAAATATCTATATGCCACGTGTCGTGTCCTGGTAGGTCCACTTTGGGCCCTACTTAGGATGACACACGGTGGACTCTGATTGGTCCACGTGGCGGACCCTGATTAGTCCACGTGGTGGGGTAAAAATCCCCTAATCAAGGCTCAAAAATGAGTTTGAAAAATTCCCTACAAAGATAATAATAATGAGGCCACTCTTACGGATTTACAGTCAAAGCACCCTTCTTCTCCAGCTCCATCCTTACCTGATATACCTGTTGATCACCTTCGTCTCGTTGCGACTTTTGCTGTTGTTTTCGATCGGATAAAGAGTTTTCCTCGTGGCACATTATGTGGTAGGGACCGTTTACGTGCTCAATACCTTATGTATTGCTTGAGTGATGCTGCTATGGCTGTCTCAAATGAGTTGGTTGACTCTATTACCGGGGTTGTTAATCTATTTCTAGCTAGAAGATATCCTATGGAATTAAGAGAGTATATTGCTAGTGCTCCTGTCACACCACTTGTCAAGCCCGGTGGTGGTATTCGTCCTATAGCTATGGGTACTGTTTGGCAACGTCTGGTTTCAAAGGTTGGTGTTGTTATGGCTAGCCAGTCTTTGGGAAGTTACTTTGATGGTCTTCAATTTGGTGTAGGGGTTCCTTCAGGTGATAAGGCAATTCTTCATGATGTGAATCGGTTGATTGAGGATTGTGGTTCTGATGTTGGTCTCTCAATGTTATTGGTGAATTTTCAAAATGCCCCCAATCTAGTTGATTGTGCGGTCATGTTACGTGAAGTTCGTCGTCGTTGTCTAGGCACTTCGCGGTGGATTGAATTTTGCTACTCTAATCCAACCATATTGTATTATGGGGACAAAACCTTATGGTCGTCTCAGGGGGTGCAGCAGGGTGATCCCCTTGGTCCTCTACCTTTTGCTTTGGTTTTACAACGCCTGGTATGTAAAATCAAAGATTCTTTTGAGGTATCTCTTCAGGCGTGGTATTTGGATGACGGAACTATTATTGGGGACACTTTGGCAGTGGGGAAGGTTTTTGCAGTTGATTATGGAGGAAGGGCCTAGTTTAGGGTTGCATTTCAACGTGGAAAAACTGAAGTTTTCTGGGCAACAGAAGACCCTCAAAGAAGGCTTGTGGGTATCTTTCCTATTAATATTTCTCGACCTTTACATGGTGTTAAGTTGCTCGGGGTCCTGCTAGTTCCAATTCCTACAGCGGTGAGCTTGTGATGTAGAGGGTGACCAAGACCATTGCGCTTATGGATAAGGTTGCTAAGCTTGATGATCCTCAATGTGAGTTGTTGTTGCTTAGGGCGTGTACCGAAGTTTTTATACTCTACTTTGCCTTGCGTACTTGTCCTCCTAGTACATTTGAGGTGGCTCAACGCACATTCGATGGGGCCCTTCGATCTTCCTTGGAGCGTATTGTTACTGCTTCGGGGCCTGGGTTTAGCGATTAGCAATGTCGGCTTGCCACCTTACCATTTTCTTTTGGAGGCCTTGGTGTTTATATTACAGGTGATGTTCGTTATTTTGCTTTTCTTGCTTCTCGATTACGGTCTTCTGGGTTGTAGACTAAGCATCTACGACATGCTGGCATTGTTGGTCTTGGTCGAGCCTTTGAAGATGCATTGAGTATGTTTAATAAAACGGTGGAGTCTGACATTTTGAGTAATCCTAGTGAGGTCGTTTCCCCTAAACTCATGAATAAATTGGCATTCACAAAGGTTATCGCTTCTGCAGAATCCACCTTTTCTTTATCTCCTCGATAATCAGCTTTGTGGACATTGCAGCAAGGAGATCACACCTCTACTTGGATTCGGGTGGTCCTTATTTCGTAGGGCCAAGCAAAATTATCATAAAATCTGAAAATTCGATGATCCGATCCGCATCAGATCCAAAAATTATGGATAACCAATCCGAAATTGATTTCGGATTGAATATCCAATCCAAAAAAATCGGATATCGGATTGGATATCCAAAAATTGTATTTCGGATATCCGAAAAGAAAACACTTAAAGAGTACTTTATTATAATTTTATTTTTATTATTCCCAAGCCCAAACACTCCCAAGCCCAAATCCAAACCCTAACCCTTATTTCATTCCCTCAAAACACAAACCCCCCCCACCGCCGCTCTCTCTCCTCTCCCCTCCCACCTACCTCCTCTCTCTCTCGTCTCTTTCTCCTAGCAGATCTCAAACCCAATCCCACTCTATAATTCTAGAAATTATCAAATCCCACACTTAAGTTTGATAATAGTAATCATCTTCCCCTCCGGCAGCGGTGGCTTCCTTCCTCACGGATGCTCCACGGCTCCACCAACAAAGGCTTCTCAGCGGCGGCTCTATCTCACTCTCACCCCGACTCTCTTTCTCATCCCTTCAAACAAACGTCGCCTCACTAAGCTAGACACAACATCTATACTTTTTTGAGTTTTTTCTGATTTTTTTTTTCCTCATTTGATCCGAAGTTTTAAGGGATTTGCTCTGTACTTCAGTATATCAGTGTCACAATTTTAAGGGTTTGTTAATGTTGTAATTCTGAAATTGATTTTGCAGTCATGGAAAATATGAAATGTACCCTAGTTTTATTTTTCTTGAAATTTTTTTTCTTAAGATTTGCGTATCAATTTGCCTTTTACAACAAATAAATTTTGCATTTAAAAAATATATATTATTAAAAAGGCTCGGATATTGGATATCCGAACTATCCGATCTGAAATTTTTGAATATTTTTTAAGTTTCGCGTATCAATTTGCCTTTTACAATAAATAAATTTTGCATTTAAAAAATATATATTATTAAAAAGGCTCGGATATTGGATTTCCAAACTATCCAATCCGAAATTTTCAAATATCCGGATATTAGATATTCGAAAAATTTCGGATAGGTTACGAATATCAAATATCAGAATTTTCGGATACGGATATCCAATCCGAAATTGGATTTCTGATCGGATATCCAATCAATGCTCACCCCTATTATTTTGGGGTTGGGTCAGATGATGAATGCAAAGACTTATCGATGTGTGTTGTGCTACCGGTTGGGTGTTCCATTGTTCTCTGTCTCGACGTTGTGCTCTGCTCGTTCAAGGGTTTTTACTGGGGATATTTACGGTGATCACGCGGTGTCGTGTGCTGGTATTGTGGGTATTAAACATTGGCATAATGTTGTTCGGGACACCCTTGTTGATGGTTGCTATCGTTTTAGGATTTCAGCTAGGAACAAGGTTGACATTGGGTTGTCTGGAGGAAACGACGAGGCCCTCAGACCTGCAGATGTGTTACTTTATTCCTGAGATCATGGTCGCGATGTATGTGTTGGTTTGACAAGGTCTTCTACTTTGACACATTTTGGGATATCTAACTTTGTTCCTGGACGGGTTGTGGCTGATGTGGCTCATCGGAAGCGGGTTAAGTATGAAGCTAGTTGTCAGGGGATTGGATGTAGTTTCATTCCCTTCTCCTTTTTCTCACTTAGGAAATTAAAGAAGGAGATTGTTGCATCGTTGAAGCGGGTTTAAAATTTTTCGATGACGCAAGATATTGTGGCACGTGTTGCTGCTCATATCTTCACTAGCATATGATTTGCTATAGCTAGAGGAGTGGGGGCCTAGATTGTATCTCGGTTTCCCAATAATTTTTTGTAGGTTGTATGCCTTTGGTTGTTTATGAGATATAATAATAAACAACAACAAAAACAACAACAACAACAACAATAATAACAATAGTAATAATATCTCAATTTGGGGCGATTAGGGCTGGGTAGGTTTCGGCTTTAGCATCGGCTTCCACGTTATTTTTCTGGCTGCTTCACCGGTGAATTGTCAGGTCAGGTTTCAGGGCGGTTAGGCAGCAACTTCTAGGCGAAATTCCGTCGAATTTCAGGCAGTTTCAGAGCGAATATCATAGCGATTTCGGGCAGTTTCTAGGTGTATTTACGGCAAGTTCTACGTTCTTTTTAGGCGGTTTTTCCGGCGGTTACCATACCCTATCCCGGGTCAGCTTGTAGGCGGTTTCAAGCTAGATTTTTCGACGATTATTCTGGCCGTTCTCTCGGTATTTTTGCTGCAATTTTAGTGCGTTTTTTGTGCGAATTTTAGGTGGTTTTTCAAGGATTTCAGGCCATTGTGTTTAGGCGACGGAGGAGGGGTTTCAGGCATGGCTATATTGGGTCGGTTTTGTTCAGTTTTCCAGTGATTTTGGTGCAGTTTATGGTGCAGTTTTGGTGTGATTTTGGTGCAGTTCAGATGTAGTTTTGGTGCGTTTTTGGCTCGTTTTTGGTGTAGTTTGTGTTGTGTTGTATTGAGATCTTCTTGTGGCAAGTTGTGTGGGTGTTATGCCTCCTATTATTCGCTTTCATTGCCCGTTCGTGGGTCTTAATGGGTGTCATGATGGCGCGGGTAATGGGCTCACAAAAACTTCTTTGATCACTCATCTCCGTGACCGTCATTGTTGTGCGGATGCGCGGGATTTGACCCGAAACTCTCTTACTTCTAATTTGGCTATTAACTTAGAGGCTGAGACGACCTTTCCTTGATAGTTTGCTATCTAAGCGGTTTCGTTCGGTGAAATCTATCCCTCCTAAGTGTCGCTTGGGTTTTTCTCTAGTTCTCAAAGGAGTGCTTGATAAGGTGATTTTCAAGCCTGATGACATCTCTTGCTGAATTCAATTGTTTGTGTTGCCTCTTTGTGTCCTTAAAACCTTTTCTCCGCGGAGTAATCGTGAGTGGATTTCGGGTATCAGGCGTCAGTGTCAGGAAGAGAGTATCACTACTGTTATTCGTTCTTGGTGTGAGCCTGGTGGTTATGTGCAACTTGTACGAGACACGTTGGCTGATGTGTCTCCACCTTTGCTGGATGCTGATGAGGACCATGATTTTTCTGAGCGTAATATTAAGCAATGTAAAAGAAAGATTTTTTACGGACATTACACTACTGCGGTTAGGGTTTTTTCGTCTTCTAGATTTTCCCCTTACAATGATGCTACTCTTGTAGTTTTACAAGCTAAGCACCCTTCCTTTCCAACTCCTATCTTACCGGATATCCCTGTTGATCATCACCTCATTGCTACTCCTACTATTTTTTTGGACCAGATTAGGGTTTTCTGCGTGGTACGTCATGCGGTAGAGACGGTTTGCATGCTCAACACCTTATGGATTGATTGAGTGGTGTTTAAGTCGCTATTTCTGATGATTTGGTGAACTCTATAACGCATGTGGTTAATCTCTTTCTCCCTGGAAAATGTCCTGCTAAGTTGGGAGAATATATTACTAGTGCTTCTCTCACGCCACTTGTTAAGCTTGGTGGTGGTATTTGGCATATTGATGTGGGTACCGTTTGGAGGCACCTGGTTTTAAAGGTTGGGGCTGCTTTAATTGGTCCGAGTTTGGGAAGGTATTTACGAGGTCTTCAGTGTGGTGTTGGGTGCCAGCGGGCGGTAAGGCTATTCTTTATGTTGTTAATTGTTTGGTTAAGGCTCGTGGTGGTGATGTTGGCCTCTCAATGTTGCCGGTGGATTTCCAGAATGCCTTCAATTTGGTTAATTGTACTGCTTTGTTGTGTGAAGTTTGTCTTCGTTGTCCAGCTCTCTCTCGTTGGGTTGAATTTTGTTACTCTACTGGGTGATCCTCTTGGCTTGTTGTGTTTTGCTTTGTTTCTCCATCCGTTGGTGTGTCGTATCAGAGATTCCTTTGACTTATGTTTGCAGGCTTGGTATTAGGATGGTGACACTATTATTGGTGACACCTTGGTTATGGAGTTGATTTTGGCGGAAAGACCTTGTCTCGGCCTCCATGTAAACGTTGAGGAAACGGAAGTTTTCAGGCCCGCGGAGGACCCTCGTAGCTATCTCGTTGGTGTCTTTCCTCCTGATATTTCTCATCATGTGTGTGGTGTTAAGTTGCTTGGTGGTCTTGTCAATGCGGATTTCTCTTTTTGTGGTGAACTTGTATGGGGATCATGTTGTGTCTTGTGCTGAGATGGTGGGTATTAAACATCGGCAAAATGTTGTTCGTGATACCCTTGTTGATATTTGTTATCGATCAAGGATTTCTGCAAGGACGGAGGTTAATGTTCGGTCAACTGGAGGTAACGACGAGGCTCTTCGACCGGCAGATGTGTTGCTTTATTCTTGGGACAAAGGCCTTGATGTATGTGTTGACTTGACGGGGTCTTCTCCCTTAACACAATCTGGGTTGTCTGACTTCGTTCCAGGTCGTGTTGTGTCGGCTGCGGCTGAGCAGAAGCGGGACAAGTATAGGGCGTGTTGCAGGGCTATTGGCTATGGTTGTCTTCCTTCCTCCTTTTCTTCATTGGGGGAATTAGAGAAGGAAGTTGTTACGTTGCGGAAGCGGGTTAAGGCGTTCGCTAGGACTCAGGATATTGGTAATCGTGCAGCTGCTCACATCTTCAATAGAATTGGGTTTGCTATAGCTAGAGGGGTGGGGCCCCAAATTGTATTTCGGCTCCCCACTAATTTTTTGTAAATCGATTGACTTTCTAGGTTTTTGTTATTTTTCCATAATAATAATAATAATAATAATCAATTGACTTATGTTTGTAGGCTTGGTATTTGGATGACGGCACTATTATTGGTGACACCTTAGTAGTAGGTAAGGTTATGGAGTTGATTTTGGCGGAGGGGCCTCGTCTCGGCCTCCATGTCAACGTTGAGAAAACGGAAGTTTTCTGGCCCTCGGAGGACCCTCGTAGCCGTCTTGTAGGTGTCTTTCCTCCAGATATTGCTCGTCCTGTGCATAGTGTTAAGTTGCTTGGTGGTCCTGCTAGTGCGGATACCTCTTTCTGTGGTGAGCTTGTTTCGCAGAGAGTGTCGAAGACCATTGTGCTAATGGATGCTGTTTCTAAGCTCGATGATCCCCAATGTGAGTTGTTACTTCTTCGTGCGTGTACTGGGGTTTCCAAACTCTACTCTGTTATGCGCACTTGTTCCCCTCATCTTTTTGAAGCAGCCCAGACTACTTTTGATGTGGCTTTTTGGGCTTCTTTGGAGCGTATTGTAACTGCTTCGGGGCCGGGTTTTGGTGATTGGCAATGGCGACTTTCCACCTTATCTTTTGCTTATGGTGCACTGGATGTCTATTCAGCTGGTGATGTTCGGCACTATGCTTTCCTTGCGTCGCGTTTGCACTCTTCTAGTCTTCAGACTACGCTTCTTTGTAGTTTTGGTATTGTTGGTCCAGGACCGGCCTTCGATGGCGCTCTTAGTCTTTTTAATAGGACTGTGGAGATTGACCTTTTGCGTAACTCGAGTGAGATCGCTGCCCCTAAACTCATGAAGAAATTGGCAAATATATATTTCACGAAGGTCACTGCATCTGTTGAATCCACTTTCTCCTTATCTCTGCGTCAAGTTGCCCTATGGAAGTCCAAACAGGGGGATCACACTTCGCCCTGGTTGCGAGCGATCCCAATATCAGGTTTGGGTCAGACTATGAATGGTAGGACTTACCGCTGTGTTCTTTGCTACCGGTTGGGTGTTCCCTTGTTCTCCGTTTTAACACCTTGCTCTGCTTGCTCAAGGGTTTTTTTATGGGGATATTTTTGGGGATCATGCATTGTCTTGTGCTGGGATGGTGGGTATTAAACATCGGCACAATGTTGCTCAAGGGTTTTTTAATGGGGATATTTGTTTCCGCTCTGAGATTTCTGCAAGGAAGGAGGTTAACGTTGGGTTAAGTGGAGGGAACGACGGGGCTCTTAGATCAGCAAATGAGTTGCTTTACTCTTGGGATAGAGGCCTAGATGTATGTGTTGACTTGACGGGGTCTTCTCCATGGACACAATCTAGGTGGTCTGACTTCGTTCCTGGTCGTGTTGTGTCGGTTGCGGCTCAGCGGAAGCGAGACAAGTATGGGGCGCATTGCAGGGCTATTGGCTATGGTTTTTTTCCTTTCTCCTTTTCTTCATTAGGGGAATTAGAGAAGGATGTTGTTGCATTGCTGAAGAGGGTTCAGGCGTTCGCTAGGACTCAGGATATTGGTGCTCGTGCGGCTACTCACATCTTCAACATGATTGGGTTCGTCATAGTTAGAGGAGTGGGGGCCCAGATTGTATCTCGGCTCCCCACTAATTTCTTGTAAATCATTTGACTTTGTAGGTTTTTGTTATAATAATAATAATAATAATAATAATAATAATAATAATAATAATAATAATAATAATAATAATAATAATAATAATAATAATAATAATAATAATAATAATAATAGTAATAATAATAATACCAATAATAATAATAATAATAATAATAATTATTATTATTATTATTATTATTATTATTATTGTTGTTATTACTATTATTATTATTATTATTATTATTATTATTATTATTATTATTATTATTATTATTATTACAATTATTATTGTTATTATTATTGTTCTTGTTGTTATTATTCTTATTGTTATTCGTATTGTTATGGTTATTCATTCTTGTTTGGTTGACAATAGTGTAAGAAGTGAGACTTCCAAGGAAGTTCTAACTTCTCACAAAAGGGAGGAATTAACTCACCTAGTCTCGAAAAATTCTATGCCTCTAATAATTAGAGTCATTAGTGACTCTAAGTAATGACTCTAATTATTTGGTATCAATAATTTGTGCTTATAACCATGCTACTAGAATACTTCTTCATTAATAACAACAAAAGAATAATGTCTTGTTCGTATCGTTATATCTCTTTGTTGGTATTAAACAATACCATCTAAATACAATTTTATACTAACAAGCGTTATTAGATTCTAATGACTCTAACCATTAGAGATTGTGAAATGCTCTCCTAGTTCCTCTTAGGTTTGTGGAACTTCCCATGAGAAATAAATTCCTACATTATCCAACCAAACAAATTTTGACAATTCTTAGAAATTACAATTTCATGGGCATTGAGATTTCACGGAAGTTTCTAATTCCTACATCCAACCAAACAAGCACTTAATATTTAAAAACTAAAATCGGGAAAGATACATATCTCCATCCTGTTATACTTGCTTATCTTCATTCCCATATGTTTTCTTTCAGTTTTAATTTTTTATTACACTATATTTCTTAACTTTTTCATTAAAATTATAAAAAAATTTCTTTTTACAGCATACCCACAATATTCCAAACAAACTTTACTTCATCTCCCATGCACACTTGACCTTCTTCTCCCCTCTTCAATTCCACCTTTTCCTTTTCTCTCTATAATTTTAGTCCCTCCACCTTTTTTTAAAGCCTCCTTTTGAATAAAAGTCCTAAAAATTTAACAGTTTTTTCACCATATACCCCTTAGTTTTTTTTTTAATTTTTTTATTTTTATTTATTCACATATACTCCTGAACTTTTTTAAATTCATCACATACCCCCGAGTTTTCAAAAAAATACACCATATACCCTTGATGACTAATGATTGTTAACTTTGTCAGTCATAAGGGTTAATTATGACTCGAAACCACCCTAAATACATTCCCCTATCCCCGAAATCATCCACATTCCTTTTTCCCACCCCCAAAACTACCCCAAATTCCCTTTTCTAATCCTCAATACGGATATAGTTATGGATATTTGGAGTGGTTTCGGGGGTTGGAGAAAGGAAAGGAGTGGTTTCAGGGATGGGGGGGGGGGAGAGATTTAAGGTGGTATCGATGTATAATTAACCAAATTTCATTCATCTTGTTATCATTAGGGGTATATGATGAATTTTTGTAACAAATCAGGGCTATATGGTGAATTTGAAAAATTTCAGGGGTATATGGTGAATAAACAAAAAAACTTAGGGATATATGGTAAAAAAAACAGAAAATTTGATTTCTTTAATTATTTTTTCGACTACACATTACACCCATAAAGGTTATAATGATTTATTGGTATTTCCTCACTCATCTCTCAATGCAATTTTCTATGAACAACCTGTATATTGCACGAGCCATAAAAACTAGTTTTATTACTAATTGGCCATACAACATTAGTATAATAGTGACAAAACCTAACAATCTCCCCGAAATCAATAGATAAGATAACTAGAATTATTAAATTGAAATAAACATTAATTACATTAAGTGATGCGTGACTTTAACCTTCATTTCCAAATCAACACTATTTAGGAAATATGATAAATGCTTATCTAATACTCGGAAACATTCATTATCAAAATCCTAATAATACAATTATTGTTTTTTTTCTTTTTTGGTTATTTTTTATTTTTTTGCCTTGGTTTATTTAATGATGATTATTGATAAATACTTGTTGTCTCTCCCTCTCCCTCTCCCTCTCCGATTCTCAACCCTTGTTTTAAGATTTTAGAGAGAGAAAGTAACACCAAACGGCTATTATTATTGACGGTTCGAACTCCTCTCAACCTGCAAAAACACCCCACAACACACACCATCTTCAACGGCTCAAAACCACCCCAATTTCCACCCTTTTCTCTCTCTCTTCTCCTCTTTTGCTTCCATTTTTCACACAATTTCTCAACTCTGTCAATTTTAACAGAAACAGGGGATTCATTTTCGGGCATCCAATTGATTAATTTCGTTAATTGTAGCAATTTTTATTGATTTTTGTAATTTGGGTTTTTAAATTATGGATGAGGGTTACTATTGTTCGAAGAAAACTGATGCAATTTGTAATGATATTTGTGGCCAGGTAATTTATTCTATTTCCCTCCTTTTCTTTTGATTTTTTTTTTTTTTTTGGTTATTGCCATTGTTCAATTGACGCTTCTTTCTGCTATATTTATTGTTTTGTTGGTGATGAAGTTTTCGGGTTGATTTTTGCTGATTTTGGTTTAATTTAGAGTTTAAAATTAGAATTCTGGACATTTTTTGGTTCATGGGTTTATTTTGCATGCCTTGAATTGTTCGTTGAAAGCTTATAATTTTGGAATTTATTTTATTCCATTTTAAACCCAATGTTATTAAATAGCATTTTTTTTTTTGTTGATTATTTTTTATTTTATTGTGATTTTTTATGGCTTTTTAAAAATTGCTTGATCATTTTTGTTTCCAATTCTAATTTAGTTTTTGATGATAGCATAATTTGTGAAATTTATTGATATATGTATTTGTATTGAAGTGTTTTTGTTTAAATTTTTGGTATTTACCGTCTTTTCATAATCCAAGAAATAATTTTTTGTGGCCGAGTTAGTTGGGTTGGTTGATATAGTTGGCTAAGAGAAGCAGTATATTTGATTAAATTGAAAACCTTATTGTTGATAAATAAACATGGTAGGTGTTGTTTGTTAGACTAATATTGTTTGAAAACTGAATGATGGCAATGGAAAAGTCCTTATGTCTCTAATGAATTTATCTGCACTGTACAGCAGGGAATTCGAGGCGGGGTGATGATATCAAGATTAAACTGTATTGTTAGAGGAATTGATATGAAGAGCCTTCTTCTAAGTTTTGTGTTGATCCCACTATGTATATTTGGTGTTTATCTTCATGGTCAAAAAATTACATATTTCCTTCGACCGCTATGGGATCACCCTCCGAAGCCTTTTACTGAAATCACACATTATTACAATGAGAATGTGACAATGGATACTCTATGCAAGCTTCATGGTTGGGGAATTCGTGATTACCCTCGTAGAGTTTTTGATGCGGTTCTGTTTAGCAATGAGGTGGATATGTTAGAAATCCGGTGGAACGAATTGTACCCTTTTGTGACTCAATTTGTTCTATTGGAATCAAATTCGACCTTCACAGGCATACCAAAGCCGCCGTTCTTTTCTATTAATCGTGAAAAGTTCAAGTTCATTGAGTCAAGGCTAACTTATGGTACCATAGGAGGAAGATTTAAGAAAGGGGAGAATCCTTTTATTGAGGAGGCATATCAAAGAGTTGCTCTTGATCAGCTTCTCCGAATTGCTGGCATTGAGGAGGATGATTTGCTAATAATGTCCGATGTTGATGAAATTCCTAGCAGACACACAGTTGATTTGCTGAGGTGGTGTGATAACGTTCCTGCAATTCTTCATCTACGGCTCAAGAACTATTTATACTCGTTTGATTACCATGTAGATGACAATAGTTGGAGAGCTTCAATCCACAGGTACAAACCTGGAGTAACTAGGTATGCACATTTTCGTCAGACTGATCTTCTCTTGGCAGATGCTGGGTGGCATTGTAGCTTTTGCTTTCGGCACATATCAGATTTCATATTCAAGATGAAGGCATACAGTCATACAGACCGTGTCAGATTTTCACATTATTTGAACCCTAAGAGGATTCAGGATATAATCTGTAAAGGGACAAACCTGTTTGACATGCTTCCTGAAGAATACACATTTCGTGACATGATTGGGAAATTGGGGGCAATTCCTCGCTCTTATTCTGCTGTTCATCTTCCTTCTTACTTACTACAGAATGCAGAAAAGTTTAAATATCTTTTACCGGGAAATTGCATTAGAGGAAGTGGCTGAGTTTTCATGGGAAAACTAAGAAATTTTTGTGTACAGAGAAACTATGCAGTTTATGTGTTTCATGCTGTTGTTGCTGACATGTTGCGAATGCTGTAACTCATCGCAGAATAGTATCTGGCCTCCTGAACATCGGAAATCTGGTTAATTCGCTAGCTTTATGTGAATTAGAATGGCATGACGGCCATGACCCCCTCAAATCTTGTAAATTTTTAGCTTTAATACTTGTATTTCTTAGGGTCTCATTCTATATTGATGCTCGTGTATTTGACGACAAAACATAATGTTGAGGAAGAATGTTTTTTTTTGTTACATTTGGTTGGTTGTTGTGATGATAGAATCCACATTCCCTGTGTTTTTTCATCATACGGGGAGGATTTTGATTTATAACAGAGTCTGATTTATTCATTCATACATGAATATGACTTGATTTCTTGTATCTTACTTCATTCTGATTTAATTTGTTTTTTTTTTTTTTTTGAAACATCATTCTGATTTAATTGACAGTTGATTTTAGTTTGATTATGGTTAAGCCTAGATTTTGGCTGAAAATCATGCTTGGAAATTTAAGTCAAATTCTGTGAACTAGATAGCATTTCCAACGTCTTTTAAATCCAAATTTGACTCTTCAACTAAAATTAGTTGTGAAAACACTTAATATGAAATTTAGTGAGAGATTACTCGATACTTGCAATTCATTATCAAAAATATTTTATCAAAAATAGATAAAGGCCGAATTTGGTAAGAGAATGTGCGTCAATGAATTGATAGCCTACGGCCCTACGCGTTCAAACCTGTAAATGTATCATTCTTTAAGATTTATTAACTTTCCAAAAAAGAATTTTAATTAATCAAGTTCATATTTATTAACTATCCCAAAAAAATAAAAATTATTAAATCTATTAACTATTACTAAAACAAAACGTTGCTGACGTCATCACTGTCCACATATCACTCTCACAATAATTTTTTTCCCGCCTAAATGCAAGAATTATGTCTTTTTGTGTGTATGTGTGTGTGGAGGTATCATATTTAACAATTTTGAAATTTGAATATTAGAAGCTTCTACATTACAACTACAACTTATCAATTTATCCTTAAAAAAATAAAACAATTGTAAATAGCACACTAATAAATGGACTCCTATATTGAAATATGTATTAGTTGACATTGAACAAGTATAATATCATAATTTTGATGAAAATCAATTTTAAAATTACAAATATTTTTATACAAGGTGCATAATTGTTAAATGTACAAATTATAAAAATAGATTTAATATAAATCATGCATCGCACGGGTTCTAACCTAATTTCCAAAAAAAGCAAAAAAAGTTTTAGAATATAGGAAAATGCTATTAGGGTTATGTTTAAGAACCTAAACGAGGAAAGTATTAATGAAATATATATACATTAATTACACTGATCTGCACATAATATTATTATGTATTCATAAACTAATATCAATATATACCATATAAAGAAAAATAATTAATGCTTATTTAGTAGCCCTTAGGGCTACATATATCATTACAATAAAATATATCAAGCTTTGAAATTTGTAAACTTTCCCAAAATAAAAGTTTTAAAATTTATTTGATATAGGCTAATTAATTGAGCAAGAGTTTTAATCATATGAGGTACAATGCCATTTACCCAAAATCTTTAGTCAACTAAGAAGATTTTTCGTATTACTATTATTTCCTCTGTTTTTTTTTTTTTTTTTTTTTAAATATAACATATCTTTTAGGCACACAGTTTTAGGAGATGATTAGTGAAGGTAAATGAGTAATTTTATCAAAAAAAATATATTTTAATATGGGGATTAGAGTAGGATAATGTATCATGTGTAGAAATTATTTTGAATAATTTGCCCGTTTACAATATATAATCTCGACCTTAACCATAAGGCTGTTGCAAGTAAATAAAAATGGAGGAAGTAGATGTCATTATGAAAATTTCCCTATCTTGCGGTCGTGATAGCCTTTGTACTGTTGTACACCTTCAGGTTGGCTTTCCCCATAAAAACAAATTGGCCAAAGATTTTTGGCATCTAGATCTATTTTTGGGTATATACTTCGTAGATTGAACAATCAAGAGTCATAAGATATTAATATTAAAATTTAAGAGGGAAGGTGTCCAACACACACACGAGATTAAGAAAGAAAAAACAAAAAATCTCATTCAAAAATAGTTAAACAGCAAGACATCTTGCGTGTTGTTGATCACATTATATGACCATTTGTAAAAGAACAGAGTAATCCTTATAACGCTGACCGAATAACCCCTGTAACATTAAGTGGGTAACCATCACCGATTAATCCCCATAACACTAACGAATTAATCTTCATAATAGCTGGTCACATCATGTGGCCAACCATATATAAGGATTTGTGAAAAACCAACTAAGTGGCTTTATGGTCAAATAATTAAAATTTCAAAACCATTATAAACTAGAGTTAATTCATATAAGATTTTATTTGTTCAACTTATTTTGACTTATACTCCGTATCGTATATAATGAATTCTTACAATTTCAAATAAAATAATTGTGGACAATTAAATTTGGAAAAGTGTTTTGTAGGTTATTTGGACATATGGTTAGAATGTAAATTATTGGATATTTTATTTAACTTTTTTAAAATATTATCTTCTAAAATTTAGGTATAAGTTTTTCGACATTTATATCAATTTTTAAATTGGATCTTGCTGATGAACGTCCCTGAGGGATTGGATAACCCTTTAAAATATAATCTTAAATGGTATTAACATGGGAATGTATGCTTAAATCACGCGTCGATCGGTATAATTAATGTTTATTTCAAGTTAATATTTTTACTTTTAATTATCTTATCCAACAACCCCAAGGCGTTTGTTAGTTGTTGCCTTATAAATTATCATAAAAAATTATTGGAAATATTATTAGTTTTTGAAATTTTCATATAAATTATTGGAAATCTCTGTTATTAAACTTTTAGCATTGGGTGGGTGAACTTATGGTGAAACTAACTCACCCAATACTTTACAATTTAAATAAGTTCAATCTAATTAAAGTAATAAACTTTTAGATTAAATTTTTTCTAATAATCAAGTTTACCAAATAAATAGAATTTTATTACAAAATCGGGATAACTAAGATATTTCAAACTTACCACTAGAATTATCAACATACAAACAAATGATACATGTCTTATATTGGATATCGTAATTTATATAAAATTCCTAATATAATAATGGGATATTTAAAAAATATAAAAATTAAAAAAAAAATTAAAATTAATGTGCTCTTCTTTTGTTTTAAAGTGTATTTTGGATTGTTTAAAAAAAAAAAAAAAAAGTGTATTTTGGATTGGAAAATACTATTGTATCAAATTTTTATGATGGATTGTAACTAATATTTTCTTTTGTTTAATTAGTCATATGCATCATTCAGCACATCTGATAACGCAAAATTTAAATTATTATTGTTTCGGGGTTTTCTGTGTCCCGCGGGAGTGTTATAATTTCAAGACTGGATTTTGGGCGCCTGTACCTGCAAAACAACGGAGACTCCGATTGGGTGTAATTCCGCCTCTAATGATCAAGTTATAATGTGTTCGGGTGTTGTAAAAAGTGCGGAAAGTAAATTATCTTCTCGGATTCCGAGATCAAGAGTGTTCTCTGAGGTGAGAGGTAAATATCTGCAATTAACTATTGCTCTGTTTTCAGTGAATGTTTGTGAATCCTTTTCCCATGTGGGAATATCTCCCTATTTATAGGGTCTTGGGATGCGTGCTTCCATCCTAGGTTATGAAAACCTAGGAGTGGTGGGCTATCCCGGGAATTGGGCCTTGAAAGTCGCCTTTTTCCCAATGATTGGGGATGCCACGTGTCAGCAGAGGATTGGTTCATTTTGAACCTCTCTTAAGGTGACACGTGTCACCATTTTATTGGGCCACGTGGCCTTGGGGTATTTTTACCCAAAACATTTGCCCCTCACAGGTGTGACGTGGTGTGCCACGTGGCACCTGTGACAATTGTCACTAGGATACTGGTGAACAGTTATCTGGGAGAATTACAGGAACACCCCTGAAATTACCCTCCTATAAATAAGTTTTTACCCTTCCCATTTTTGGTCATTTCCAAAATTTAGAAGGAGTCTATCGTTTTTAGAGAGAAAACGTCTAACAACCGCCTGTGTATCCTCGAAGAAATTGCCTCCATTTTGTTAGACACAGCCGGTCTACCGTCTGCACATTTGACAAATAGGGGATCATCTGAACTACCTGAATATCTTTCAGAATTCTCTTGCTTTCTAAGGGGTTACAGCAGGTATAACGTCTGTGCCTTTAACAGGTAGGAGAACTTCTGAGGACCGCCTGGGTACTCTCCAAGCAACTCTTTTTTTTCATGGGGGTACATCTGGTTAACCGCCGGTACGTCTTGCAAGTAATTTCTTGGTTTCTGCCTGCTAGCTACAGTGGGTCAACGCTTGACTGTATTTCAGCTCATCTTAGAGGTACCGTCTCTCCCCTTCTCAGCTCTTTCATATTTTTCCGTTTGCGTACATTTTGCTCCATAAATGGATTCACCAACAGCACACATGACACAACCTAGTTCAGTAGGCAGCCGGTCCCCAGTACGATTGAGTCTAGGAATGGGGGTGCTGCCTCTGGATGCTTGGATCACTCTTGATCATCTCCAAATCCGACCATCTCCGTGTCTGTGCAGGACACTATGGCTCAGACTAGATGGACGGCTGTAGATCCGGATTATGGGAAGAGAGCGCAGACAGTGCGCCGCTTGAGATTGAACAGGCTGAGGAGGCAAGAGGATCCCCTTTAGGTCCACCGAGCACTCCCAGTGATGGGATCCTTGGATTAGAGGGTGGAGACGGTGAAGAAGCCGCCTCTATGTCTTTCTTTGAGGAGGCGGATGAAGCTGTTCCTGAAAGAGATGGAGGTGAGACCGCCTCTAGGTTTAGGTCTAAAGAGAGCAGCAAATCACTATCACCGATTGAGGATAGTGAGGAGGAGGAAAGATTAAAATGGAATAATGAGGGGGATCCCTTTCGGATCCATATCTCTGCCAGAGACAGGGCAAACATGGAGAAGCATCTGGAGGCCTTCAAATCCAAACGTCCTCTTGGTGAAGGATATGTCATCCGGGTGCCGCCTGAATTGGGAACCATTGCCTTGAAAGATGACCAGCCAAATGGCAACCTTTATTTTGGCTGCTATGAGGCGGCTTTCCTCGCCGGTCTCTGCTTCCCCCTCCACGATGCAATCAAGGCTATCTTGCGAGGATACGGCCTAGGCGTGTGGCAGTTAACCCTAAATTCTTGGGTTAACATTATGGGCTACATCGCCGCCTATGAGATGCAGGGACTCCATCCCGGCTAGGAGGCCTTTACCCATATGCATTATCTAAGCCATAGTCTAGGCGGCTGAAGAGCGTGGTACACATTAACCACCTACCCCAACTATTTAATGACCCTTAACAAACCGTCTAAGTGGTCTAATTGGAAGAACCGGTTCTATCTAGTTTTTGCCCTCAAACGGCAAGAGAACTTTGAATACCGCTGTTATAATAAAAAGTCGGATCTGCTGGGGCAGAAGTGTAAACTTCCACAAGTCCTGGATGAGGACTATGAAAAAATAATAGAGGCGGGGTTTTTTGAACTCACAACCACCACTCTCTCAACCGGGGAATTAATATGAGTACCTAAAAACTAGGTACCCAAACACGAGTTTTTGAGAGACTAGGGGTTCTTGTCCGCCTGCGGTTTAAGCACCATGTTTGACAGACGTATGTATAGCATGATAGGAATGGTGTACTTCTAACAAGTGTATTATTCTGATAGAGGGTTCAGAATTATTATAGAGCTAATTCTTCAGTAAGGTCAAGTGATCGGAATGCCTAGGTGGAGGCCGCTTCCGATCAGTAATGTTAAGGTATAATTAATATTACAGCTTAATCTTAACTGAACCCTTCGGGTTGAACCCAATAGAACAACCGATCCGATACGACGAATCAATCCGAAGGATTTAATGAGTCGTCGGAGTTTTACGAACACAGACGTCGGATATCGAGCCTAGGGCGTCGAGGACGAACGCCGCAAAATCACAAGCAACAAGCACGAGCATAGCCGTAGCATCACATTGGCCTAGCCATTTGAAGTGCTAGGCTAGGCTAGCTCATCGCAAGCCTAGGCGCACCATAGTGTGCTAGGCGAGGCATGAGTGCTAGGCGCACGAGGCAGCTCATCGCAGCCTTCGCATGGCATGACATCACCTTCGCACAACCCACCGCACAAGCACAGCACCATCGCAGTTCTAGGCACTGGTGCGTGTGCATGCGTGTGCATATGCCTAGGGCTGTCGCACCAACCGCAGCACATGCATGGAACTGTCCCATGGCTAGGCCATGCGTGTATGCGCATGCGTGCAAGCCATCGCAGCATCACAGCACCAAGCTTCGCATGCTTGTGCGTGTGGCTGGCGAGGCGATGCCCAGCATGCGTGGCTCGCTAGCAGCACGCGTGCTGGGAGTGCGAGGGCATGGGAATGTGAGTGCGAGCAAGCGAGAGTGCCAAGCTAGCAGCGCCTAGCGGTGGCACGCAGCAGCATCAGCATGAGCATCACCTAGCATAGCTCGCACATGCTAGCTGGGGTGATGCGGGCTTGCTGGCTGGCTGCCAGCCCAGCAAGCATTGGTGCCGGTTTTGTCAGGATGTGGGGACCAACCAAAGCCTTGGGGAGCAAGGAAATGGTCCTTCCCTCCCCATGCCATGAGCCTCACCGAACTCTCTCTCCCCTTGACACTTGTTGCATAGTGATTGCATTTGATTAATTATTTAATTTGGAATTAAATAAATCATCAAAATTGCACATGATCCCACATTGATCATGAACAAGGGTTTCAAATCCCTTTTCCCTATAAATACCAAGGGTTTAGCATTTGGAAAAAAAAACACTTGAGTGGAAAAGTAAAGGAAACTCCATTATTGAGCATACCTTGAAATTCGTAAAACTCCAAGTTTATATTTTTTCCGGGCCTTGACTAACCTTCGAAGCTTAGGACGATCGGGTCGGGTTCGAGGATACGATCCCGTTGGAGGCCTCGCATTATCGAGGTTGAAGTAAGAGCTCGGTGCAAGGGCGAAGCACCCGTCGAGGGTATAATTCTTATCCTTTCTCTTAATTATGTTTTTCTTGTATTAGTTGCATTAATTATGGGGGCGGGTCTTAGGGGGTTTCATTCCGCGTAGTGAGGGTCACTACGAAACCCTACAACGGTATCGAAGCCATGCTCCTTTTAATTTTTGCAATTATTCATTAATTAAGGTGTTTTAAAGAAGATTTATTTTCTGGTTTTGCTTTTCTAATTATATTAGAAGCTCGTTTTAATTAATTTAATAACTCGTATTTTTCTCGATTTGGCTGTCAAACCCAGATTTTTGCTCAAAATAGTGTTTTTTGCTCAAAAATAGTGTTTTTTGGGTGGAATCGACATTCTGAAACAGATTCAATCCTCTTTAAGAGCTGTCCAAAAGCCAAATTTGAACCGAAAACCCAAGTTTTTGGGGTTTTTTCATTTTCTCAACGAAAATTTTAAATCTTTTAAGCCTTGATTAATGCAAGCATTTCAAGGATAGATTAAATGCATTATTGCATCCCTAATCTACTGCTTTTTAAAATATCCTTAAGCATAATTATAGAGTTTTAATTAGTGCTTGAGTTGATATGCTATTTGTCACACAAACATTCACACAAACATTATTGCATTAATGTGCGAATGTTTGATGTGAATGTGTAATTTTAAGTTCCCAATATGTTAAAGATCTAATCTTTAAAAGTTTAAATGATTGGAACTCTAACCCTAAATTCCATATTGAACAAAGTTTGGATTTTTCATTTTGGTTGATTAAAATCCATGAAGTTCAAATACTTGTGAGTAAAATTTTGATTAATCTTCATATTGGAAGATGTAATCTTAGTATTTTACACAAGTATGAAGGTTGGAAATTTTTTTTATATTAGATGGTTAATTTATTTTTTCCAACTCCCATTTGTCAAATCCATTATTAATTTGCATATTGGCTAAATTAATTATGGACATAGTTCATTCAATTTTAAGCATAAAGAAAGACCTAAAAATTGTTTCAAAATAATTTTTTGAATGATTTAGGTTTATGCACCATTAAAATTGAATTTAATTAAGTTAGACTTATTTTATTTTAATTTTTCCTCAAATTGATTCTAAAATAAAATTTAGAATTAATTTATGCCACACATAAATCGGGATTAAAATCCCGAGTAAAATGCATGCAAATCGATGCAAAACCGCAAGCGTCACCAAGGCTAGCCGGGCTGCCTAGTAGCCCACATGTAGGCTGCCTATGGTGCGCGCATGGGCTGAGCATCAATGGTGCGTGGCTGTGTGGCGAGGGGTGCTAAGGCGCTGGGTTTGGGCAGTGGCATTGGCTGCTGGTTGCTTGGGATGCTGCTAGGCAGCGTGGTAGCAAGCACCAGCCAACCCACCACTTGCTGGCAGGCGCCAGCATGCGAGCTAGCATGCGTAGCAAGCACCTGGTGCTGGCCAGCATAGTGTGATGTGCTGGGCGCAACATGCTAGCACCAAGCGCCAGCACAAGCCTTGATGCTGCTGGTGCGTGTATGGCGTAGGCTGCTGGCGTGCTTGTGCTGCTGCTGGGCAGCGAGGCAGCAAGCCCCAGCCAGCCAGCCCACTGCTGCCTAGCAGCCATGGGGCGCAATGCACCATGCTTGGTTGTGGCTACGTTGCTTAATTTTTGGAGCTATGTATTTGGCAAAATTTTGCCGTTTTAAAATATTTATGTAATTATTTTAACGAGGTTGAATCCTCGATTTATTGGTTTTTGCAAAATTTTGACAAATTATGGGTTATGCCAACTTAATTAATCGGATGGATTAAGTTTGGATGCGGAATTTAGTGGGAGCTTAGTTAACTTCGTGAGCAATTTTTGCACCTTAGAAATAATGGATTTAACAACTTTGACTAGTTTTAATTAGGCGCATTAATCTGATTAACCACCTAAGTTAGTTACTAGTTTTGCGTGTTTAATTATGTATTTAATATGCATGGGCCATTCACAAATAGTGAATGGGTGAATGGAAAATTGCTTTCAAAACAGGTTTTGAGAAAATGGCAACTAGTGGGACCCGACTAGGATAGAAAATACGGACTGCGTTCCGTCATGTATTTTTGTAAATCTAAATACGGTCTGCGTACCGTTAAGTATTTTTGTACTTTAGATTAATCTTATTCGTACTAGCTAGTTATTTTATTTTGGCCAAGATGTCTCAAGACGGCGTTTCGATGAAGACGAGCCAAGATGAAGACCCTTGAAGATTTGAAGACTTCAAGGGGTCATGCTAGTTGCCAAATGCATCAATTTATGCTTTATATATATTGTTGTTATATATGTATATTAATGTTATATGCATGTCTAGGATTTCTTATGTTGCGCCAATTAGTTAAGTTCACTTAAATCAACCAACATAGAAACCCTAGGTCCCTTAAGATATTGAGCTAAAATTTGTCGTTCCAAGAACAACACTTACCGAAATAATGCGCGTATGTGATGGGCTACGCCAAAGCGAGGCATCACTACTTCCCTAGGAACGTAAGGTATACTAGGTATACAAGTTGTCTTGGTTAAGCTCAACGATATCAATAAGGAGTCCTTAGATGTCGTGGCAAAAGAGATAAAATGTCAAGAGTGCATTAGATGCGACATTTTATCAAACCGAGAGTAGCTTGGAGCTATTAGCAATTGGATTGCTTACCTTAAGATATTTAATGTTAAGACAAGCCAAAGCATGCTTAACCATTTCTTGATCTTTGGGATCTCGGAATCATTTTATTCTCGCCTAAAAGGGACGATTTATTAATGCGTGGATAAAGTGCTCAATAAGATTGAAAATATGCATGAACGCTTTTAAATTTCAAACTTATTGGTTATATGAATGGTTTTTCATTTCAAATTGTTTCAATTGTAGAATAATGTCTGCAAGTAACTCAAACGACAACCATATGTGCCCGGAACTCCCCAAAAAGTTGGCATTTTGCCTCAACTTGGTCAACTTTAAGGAGTGGGAGGAGGAACTCAGGAAAATTCTCCGGAATTGTTCCTTAGAGTATACTCTTGATACTCCCATTCCAAGCTTCTTCTCTAAGGGGATCATGACCGATGAGGCTCATGAAGAATGGTCTTCCAATTGCAAGAAAGTCTCATGACTTATGGCAAATTCCATCCCGGAAGATTGGAAGGAAAGTCTTCCCTCCTATCTCCCGGACATGTTCCTCAAAGCCCTTGAGGACGTTGTCAATGTAAGAGTCACCAAGAGTGACAATGGCAACTATGATGGACTCGTGTTTGATTTGACTAGGTCACTTTCAAACATGAAGATAAGACCACCGCATGAAGGTTGTCTTGCCAAGGAAAGGCGCCGGCTTTGGACAAAGGTCTACAATGCCAAATTGAAACCTGGCATGCCCCTCCGACCTCATGTGCTTGGAATGACTAGGTTCTTCAAACACATGCAGCTTCTCGGAATCTCATTGGAGGATGAGATGGCGGGGCATATTTTTCTTGCTTCGCTCCACTCGGGCTATATGATGCACTTAGAGTGCATATAGCTGCTAGAAAGGAGACACGCTCCTTAATGGAGGTGGTGCAACTACTCAGCCGAGCCACCGCATGTGGAGTGACCGAGAGGCCCTTGAGATCAAGGAGAAGGGAGTTTAAGAAGGTCAAAGCAAAGATATGCTGCTTCTATTGTGGTGGGCAAGGCCACTACAAGAGAGAATGCAAGCTCTTTCGGGAAGAGGAGGAGAGGAATGGAGCATCTGCATCAGGTATCTTCCTTAAACATTTGTAAATTAAGCTTATCATAGGTATTAGATACCAAGTATGACTCACTTTATGTTGCCTTTTCAGGAACCAAGTGGGAAGCTTATCAAGTGTTGGTGCAAGGACAAGTAGACGACGAAGATGATTTTTCGGTCGTGCTTGCATGCACTATTTTGTCTATGACATGTAATAAAACTAATCCTAGTTTTCATCATGCTTTTGAACATACTATGATCTATGGTGTTGGACACCTAGCTATTTTGAATGTAAGACTTTGACAATAGTTGTTTCAAAATTGTCTGGCAAATATATGTTCAATGAAAATTGCATGTTTTACATATGATTAGACAAAAGTTGATACCGCTAACTAAGACCACTAAGAATTCAACTTCGTTAAAAAACATTAGTAGATATGGCTATATCTACTTAATGTCGAATAAATCTGAATCCTTTGAAAAATTCAAAGAATTTCAGAAAGAAGTTGAAAATCAACTTGGCAAGAAAATTAAAGCACTTCGATCGGATCGAGGTGGCAAATATTTGAGCCATGAATTCGACGATCACTTGAAAGAAAATGGTATTCTTTCAGAGTTGACACCTTCTGGAACTCCTCAATGGAACGGAGTATTTGAACGGAGGAACCGAACCTTGTTAGACATGGTTCGATCAATGATGGGTCTTAGTGAACTTCCTATCTCTTTCTAGGGACATGCGCTACAAACCGCGGCACTAACACTGAACCGAGCTCCGTCAAAAGTTGTTGAAAAGACTCCATATGAATCATGGACTAAGAAACCTCCTAGGTTGTCTTTTCTTAAGATTTGGGGATGCGAAGCATATGTCAAACGATTAATTTCCGACAAGCTTCACTCGAAATCAGACAAGTGTTTCTTTGTGGGCTACCCAAAAGAAACCAAGGGGTATTACTTCTATAACAAATCCGAGAACAAAGTCTTTGTTGCTCGAGATGGTGTCTGTTTGGAGAAGGAACACCTTTCCAAAATGACAAGTGGGAGGAAAATCGAACTGGACGAAGTTCGAGAGGACGAACAACAATGTCATCCTGATAAAATTGACAATCAAAATTCTTTATAAGCAGTTGATTAGATTGGTCAGAATCAAACAGACAATGTAAATGCTCAACCCATTACCTTTCGTAGGTCGCAACGCCCAAGATCTCAACCAGACTGATACCTTGGTATTGTCTTAACCGATGATCAAGACATCTAGTTATGGATGGAGATGAGCCAGCGACATACAAACAAGAAGCCATGAGATCCGACTCTGCTAAATGGCAAGAAGCCATGAGATCCGAGATGGACTCCATGTTTGAAAATCAAGTTTGGGACTTGGTGAATTTGCCTAAGGGTTACACACCCATTGGTTGCAAATGGATCTTCAAATTGAAGACACACAAGGATGGAAATGTATCGATATATAAGGCTACACTGGTGGAAAAAGGTTATACACAAATCCACGGGATTGACTACGATGAAACTTTTTCACCAGTTGCAATGCTAAAGTCTGTCCGGATTATTCTAGCGATTGCTGCATATTACGATTATGAAATATGGCAAATGGATGTCAAAATCGCCTTCCTAAATGGGATTTTGGAAGAAACTATGTACATGACACATACAGAAGGTTTTGTTGATACGAGCAACGCTGGAAAGGTATGCAAGCTTAAGAAGTCCATTTATGGACTAAAGCAAGCAAGCTGAAGTTCGAATCTGCGCTTTGATGAAGCTATCATCAAGTTTGGTTTTATCAAGAATCCAGATGAATCTTGTGTATACAAGAAGGTCAGTGGGAGTGACATCGCATTCCTAGTCCTATATGTCGATGACATACTGCTCATTGGAAACAACACAAAACTACCAGAGTCCGTAAAGGGCTAGTTGGGAAAGTGTTTTTCAATGAAGGACTTAGGAGAGGCACAATACATATTGGGCATCAAGATTTACTGGGATAGATCTAAGAGGATGATTGGATTGAGCTAGAGTAGTTACATTGATAAGGTACTGGCACGATTCCACATGGAGAATGCTAAGAGAGGGCATCTACCCATGTCCCATGGCGTAACTCTCAGCAAGAAACAGTGTCCACAGACACCTGTTGAGCGAGAGAGAATGGATCAGATTCCATATGCTTCGCTAATTGGGTCGATCATGTATACCATGATATGTACCAAGCCAGATGTATCGTATGCCTTGATTGCTACCAGCTGATACCAATCAAACCCAGGAGAGGCGCATTGGACTGCGGCCAAGAATATCCTGAAGTACCTGAAAAGGAACAAGGATAAATTCATGGTTTATGGTGGCCATAAAGACCTGGTTGTTGAAGGTTACACCGACGCTAGCTTCCAGACTAACAGAGACGACTTCAAGTCACAGTCAGGATACATATTCTGTCTAAATGGAGGAGCTTTTAGCTGGAAGAGTGCCAAGCAGAGCACCATTGCAGATTCTACAACTGAAGCCGAATACTTGGCTGCTTCAAAAGCCGCTAAGGAGGCTGTTTGGATTTGCAAGTTCATCAGTGAACTTGGTGTTGTACCCTCCATTAAGGGTCTGATAGATCTCTATTGTGACAACAATGGAGCTATCGCTCAGGCTGGAGATCAAACATGTCAAAAGGTCAAAAGGTCAAACATGTCAAAAGGCGATTTCACATGATAAGGGAATGGAAATCCGAAGGTGAAATCAAAATTTTCAAGATCGGCACAAATGATAATGTGGCCGATCTTTTGAATAAACCTCTGCCTCAAGTGAAACACAACAAGCACATTGAGGCAATGGGAATCAAGCACGTTGGAGACTGGCTTTGAAACTCCCTGTACATGTGTTTTAATTAAACTTGATGTTTTAATGTAAGACACTGTATTGAAACCATTCATTTATGGAGTAATTAATTATTATGCAAATTTATTTTTCACCCCGTTGCTATTTAATTGTGGTTTAGAATTAAATAATGAGTCTATTCGATTTATAAAAATATTCAAAAAAGGGTATCAAGACCATGTCTTGGATAAAGAAACACATTTTAAGTGAACATTGAATATTTGAATCGAAAATTGTCCCTAATCGAGGTCATCTAACTGATGGACGATTGATGACCACCAGAGATTAGTGTGTAGTATGATTTATATCACCGTTTCTTGTGCTGCAAGGACATGATGGTCATAAATATTTCCACAGGTGCTAGTTTGGAACTACACTAGATCGACCTATGAGAGTACTTTAAGAGATTCAAAATTGTCATAAGTACATTTCACATTATAGCTATCGGAACCTGTTTCCTCAACCATGAGTGTTGTGAAGCTTTCTTGTTTGAGTACTAGTCTCCTTGATGTTGCCTAACGTCTGTCGTAACCGGGGATCATAACGGGAACACTCAGGAGATTAGGTCCTCTTAGTAAGAGAAACTTACAATGCAAGACTGGGAATGTCCCCCTATTAACAATAGGGAACATGTCTTTGTTGTTTACAAGGCCGCTCGAAGAGCGAGACTGTGAAAATGCATGGCCGTGCTCAGATGGATTAGAAATCATCTGCTTATTGACAGTCGAACTCGGAGATCGAGAAATACTTTTGAACTTAATAAGGATGACGATGAACCTTACCTTATAGTTCACGAAGAGACATTAAGCGACATAGGAAATGGGCTATACACTGTATGCGCACTTGTCCGGATGGACAAGTGGGAGATTGAAAGGAATGGTGTCCTTCCAACAAGTGTATTATTCTGATAGAGGGTTCAGAGTTATTACAGAGCTAATTCTTCAGTAAGGTCAAGTGATCGGAATGCCTAGGTGGAGGCCGCTTCCGATCCGTAATGTTAAGGTATAATTAATATTACAGCTTAATCTTAACTGAACCCTTCGGGTCGAACCCAATCGAACAACCGATCCGATACGACGAATCAATCCGAAGGATTTAATGAGTCTTCGGAGTTTTACGAACACAGACGTTGGATATTGAGCCTAGGGCGTCGAGGCTGAGCGCCGCAAAATCACAAGCAACAAGCACGAGCATAGCCGTAGAATCACATTGGCCTAGCCATGTGAAGTGCTAGGCTAGGCTAGTTTATCCCAAGCCTAGGTGCACCATGTGTGTGCTAGGCGCACCATGGTATGCTAGGCGAGGCATGGGTGCTAGGCGCACGAGGCAGCCCATCGCAGCCTTCGCATGGCATGGCAGCACCTTCGCATAGCCCACCGCACAAGCGCAACATCATCGTAGTGCTAGGCACTGGTGCGTGTGCATGTGCCTAGGGTTGTCGCACCAACCGCAGCACAAGCATGGAACTGTCACATGGATAGGCCATGCGTGTAGGCGCATGCGTGCAAGCCATCGAAGCATCACAGCACCAAGCTTCGCATGCTTGTGCGTGTGGCTGACGAGGCGATGCCCAGCATGCGTGGCTCGCTAGCAGCACGCATGCTGGGAGTGCGAGGGCATGGGAATGCGAGTGCGAGCAAGAAAGAGTGCCAAGCTAGCAGCGCCCAGCAGTGGCACGCAGCAGCATCAACACGAGCATCGCCCAACACAACTCGCACATGCTGGCTGGGGTGATGCGAGCTTGCTGGCTGGTGCTAGCTGGCAGCACTAGCTGGCGTGCTAGCTGGCTGCCAGCCGAGCAAGCATTGGTGCCAGTTTTATCAGGATATGGGGACCAACCAAAGCCTTGGGGAGCAAGGCAATGGTCCACCCCTCCCATGCCTTGAGCCTCACCTAACTCTCTTTCCCCTTGACACTTGTTGCATGGTGATTGCATTTGATTAATTATTTAATTTGGAATTAATTAAATCATCAAAATTGCACATGATCCCACATTGATCATGAACAAGGGTTTCAAGTCCCTTTTCCCTATAAATACCAAGGGTTTGGCTTTTGGAAAAAAAAAAGACTTAAGTGGAAAAGTAAAGGAAACTCCATTGTTGAGCATACCTTGAAATTTGTAAAACTCCAAGTTTATATTTTGTCCGGGCCTTGACTAACCTTCGAGGCTTAGGACGATAAGGTCGGGTTCGAGGGTACGATCCCGTTGAGGCCTCGCATTATCGAGGTTGAAGTAAGAGCACGGTGCAAGAGCGAAGCACGCGTCGAGGGTATTATTATTATCCTTTCTCTTAATTATGTTTTTAATTATGTTTTGCTTGTATTAGTTGCATTAATTATGGGGGCAGGTCCTGGGGGTTTTATTCCGCATAGTGAGGGTCACTACAAAACCCTACATAGCATGAATCCGGCAACATTACGCCGTCTTTAGTGTTTCTAACTTGTGATTTATTTTGCCTGCTTGATGGTCTAACCGACAGTTCTTTTTGCAGAAAACACCAGAAGGATGCTCCCAGAAACCAAAACGCCTGCTCGTTCTGCAGCAGACATCCGCAGGGAAAATGCGGAGAAGAAGATAGCCGCGCTGGCGGCTAAAGGCCAGGTATAAACCGCCCGCCCTAGCTTCTTCCCCATTGGCCTTATTTATGTACATAGGCAGTAATGAGTCGGTTGTATGATTAATGCCTGGTTCCGACTGTATGCTTAACATTTGGTTCGTTTTTCAGGATGAAGGCAGGGGAGATCCTAAATCCCTTTCCAAATTATTCAGACAGAGGTCGGGTGACGAGGTCACCAGCTCCAATAAATCCAGAAAAACAAAGTCTGCTCAAACGGCTTCCAGGGTACCACTTGACAAAAGTCGTCTGACCGTTGGGGGAAAGAGTATTAGAAATATTAGTGTGGGGATTGACCTTTTTTTCCAGCCGGGTGCCTCTAAGGTGCCGAAGGGTGGCCAGCCACCTAAAGCTGCAAGCGGTTCTGCAGCGACTATAGGCAATTTAAGCCCACAGCCTTATCCCCAAGGTACTGCTGACCCCTTCAACTCTCCCTTTGAGTTGGGATGGCCCATGTGGGTCAAATCGCATTCACAGCTACAATCGGAAGGATCTTCAGGAAGCCGACAGTCTATTGGTGGCGCTTATGTAGCTTTCTCACCGTTTCTACCTTCTGGTGCAGATCGATCCCCCGGTGGACGGATGTGCAGCAGTACTCCAAAGCCATGCTGAGGGTTGTCCCAAAGGAGGACAAAGAGGCCATTCCCGGGATACAAACGTTTAACGTCGACCACATCCTTGCTATGTTGTGTGAAGTATAACAACTTTACTCACATTTTTCCAAGTTTTTTGCCGGTTGCTTTTCTAACATCGTTAGCATGTATACAAACGATGCTGCGAGTAGAAGGACTGAAAAAGCCGTATGCTCAAAAGCGAGAAGAGGTAAGGCAGGCCAAAAGAGAGGCGCCTGAGTCCACTAATGTAGCTCAATATTCAATGTTAATACATGACCTTGAGACTAAAGCTGAGCTCCTATCGCAGGCAAACTCCATCAAGCAGCTTACGACTGCTCTTTTTGAGGCCAACCTAAAGGCCTTAAACTTGAGCTGAGGCAGAGCTCAAAGCTGCTCATATGGGCCTCAAATCCTTAGAGGAAACCAGCCGGGAAAATGCCACTCTCAAAGCAGACGTCAGCCGTCTGAAGAAGGAGATGACTGCTTCCCAGGTCAACTTCAAGGCAACCTTGGAGGCTGAGTAGAACCAACTCATTGAAGAAAATGAGCAAGACTACAAGGACTGAATGAAAATGGCCTGGGAGCTTATGTATCCAGATGCTGAGTATGACGCCTGGGTACTGGACTACAGAACGAAGATCTTGTTCTCTTAGCAAGGGCAAAGGGGAAGCCGGAGCCAAAGCCGTTTCAGGAGTGGCTCTAGAAAGAGCTCTCGGACGGCGAGGAGGCTGCTGATGGCGCCAGGGAGGATGGGGAGGAAGAAGAGCAACAAGAGGATGAAGCCCAGGTGAACTCCACTCCTGCTCCGTCTGCTAAGGATGCGCCCCCGCCTTAGTAAATATAAATTTTTGTAGTTGTCTGTATTTTCGGCCTGTGTACCGAGTAGTTTTGTTGTACTTTTAACAATTTCCTTTTCCTGGATTGAGTCGGTTTTGTCAAATTTGCTTTAATTTTTCCAATTTTTGCAATTTTCAACATGTGTATTTTTTGCCAAGTACGTAGCCTAGTACATGCGGTTTATCGGATGTACCTGATGTATTTTCCCCTGGACGGATGTATGCTTGGTTTTAAGAGTGGATCAATCACCAAGGTGATTGCCTTAAACAAAGCGGACAGTCGTGCAATGAGCATCCAGACTGAATATAAAACGGTCATTGGTCGCACCTTAAATTGTTCTGGTCAATCGACTGTGAGTTAATCCTCAGAGGGTTAATGAGTCTTCCAATTGTTTTCTTCGACGAATTCACCCTGAGGGCTTCGCCGAATTTCTTGCTCTTGTTGAAGCTAACGAATTATCGTTTGGTAGAAGAAGGCAATTGACCGTGTGTTATTGCTTTAAACGAGCAAGGTTTTAGCTACTAAGTTTCTAGCTTAGCTTAGATCTTCAAATTTAACCGTTTGTAGTGCTTTTGAGCCACAGCAGGTTCTATCCAACCAAGATGATTACCGGTTGCCGTTGGTTGCATTACAGGTGGTAATCTATGGTATCCTGGTCTCTCTTGATGATTCAAACGACTGCGAGTTATCTTAATCCAGACAATCGGTAGGGTCGTTTGTTTTTAGGTTTATAGAGCAATGTGCCACTCGAATGGGAGATGATCTCTACGACGAATTCACCCGAATGGGCATCGCTGGTTGCCTACTCGTGTTGGAGCAGACGGTTTTTTTGATATCATCTGGCTGTTGGCCTCACCAAGTTGATCTATAAGGAACAACACATAGCTGCTAAGTTTTTAGACTTCGCTCATATCTACTCATGTTGGAGCAGACGTAAAATTTTTACAAGTCCGTCTGTAAATTGCACAGACGGTGTTTTATACAGAAAGCAATAAATATGATTGAATATAAAGAACAACTTTTCATTGATAAACTTTATTAACAAAATGTTTGAAGTCTTAGAAGTAGTACTTTTGTAAGTTGTCTACATTCCAAGTTTTGGCTAGCTGCCTGCCGTCTGGAGTTCCCAGGCGGTAAGTGCCGCCTCTTACTTCTTCATAAATCCGGTAGGGGCCTTCCCAATTGGGAGTCAGTTTTCCTTGCTCATTTGCCCTACCGGTTGTCTCCATTTTTCGGAACACAAAGTCCCCCACTTTCAAGGCCGTTTGTGTACTCTTTTGTTGTAGGCTCTTGTCATTCTCAGACGGTAAATCTCATGACGCAAGGCGGCATTGCCCCTTCATTCTGGGAGTGAGTCCAATGCTAGCCGCATGGCCTCCCAGTTAGCCTCTTCGTCATAAAGCATGACACGAAGAGTCGGCTCATAATGTTCAATAGGCAAGACGGCTTCCGCGCCGTATGTCATAAGAACGGGGTTTCACCGGTTGCCCTTTTTTAGTTGTTTTGATGGCCCACAGGACATGAGGCAACTCATTTGCCCATAGACCGCCCACCCTTTCAATTTTCTTCTTAATGCCGTATGAGATAAGCTTGTTGAGGCAACTCATCTCCCTACCAATTCTTGAGGGTAGGCGTCTCAAACTGAGGGCCATTGTCAAAGACCATAGACATAGGTATTCCAAACCAGGTGATAATATTCCTCCAAATGAAGGAGATGACATCCTTTGTCTTTATGCCCTTGACCGCCTCTGCTTCTACCCATTTGGTGAAGTAGTCAACAGAGACTAGAACATATTGTCGTCCGCCTGTAGCAGGCGTATATGGACCCAAAATGTTCATGCCTCATTTGGCGAATGGTACTGGGCTGTAAATTGCCGTAAGATCAGTAGCCGGATGGGTGTATGAGTTTGCCAAATCTTTGACACTTGTCACATTTATTCACCATCTCCATGGCGTCTGCCTCAAGAGTGGGCCAAAAGTAGCCTTTCCGCCTGACCCTTTTTGATAAGGACCTGCCGCCTATGTGGGATGCACAAAAACCCGAATGCAGATCCTCTAGTACCTCCTTCCTCCTTTCTAGGGTGACACATTTCATTAATGGCTGCAGATAACCCTTTTTAAAAAGTTCTCCTTTATGAATCTCAAAGTTTGCAGCATGCTTTTTCATTACAATCGCTTCTTGGTATGCATCCGGCAGAGTGTCGTCTGCCAAATAAGCCCGGATGTCATCCATCCAGGTTAAGCTTTGGTCCAGAATTCCTATGGGATCTTATTCAATACTTCTTTTTTCCATAACTTCCCAAAAGACAAACCTAGGCGTATCATAGGAGGCGGATGATGCTAACTTAAAGCGAGCATTTGCCTGGTAGTTTTCTGACCTGGGCACTTGACTTAGATGAAATTCGTTAAGTATCCTAGCCTCTTCTTTGATCGCCTGCAAATATTTGATCATAGCCGGATGAGTGGCCTCATAGTCACCATGGTATTGCCTAACGACCAACTGTGAATAAGAGTAGGCGTTAACTTTTCTTGCCCCTGTTGCCTTACACATGCGGATACCGGCTAGCAGGGCTTCATATTCTGCCTCATTATTTGATGCTTGGAACTTGAACCGTAGTACATATTTGTACTTGTCCCCTTTAGGGGACTGACATATAATGCCTGCATCACAGCCGTTCATTGTAGATCTCTCGTCTACATACACTTTCCAAACCTGGTCAAGATTCCTCGGGTCAGCCGACCTTGTCATTTCGAAAATGAAGTCGGCAAACGCCCGACCCTTCACTGCCTTCCTTGGTTTGAAAGAGATTTCAAGACTTTGCATTTCAATAGCCCATTTGAGCATCCTGCCGGATGACTCCAGAGTTGTCATTGGCTACTTGAGGGGTTGATCTGTCTAGACCACTACCGAGTGTGCCAAGAAGTAAGGTTTCAACTTCTTGATTGCCATGAAAAGAGCAAGGCCAAATTTTTTTCAACCATGGGGTATCGTAATTCAGCATTTCAAAGAACATGGCTAATGAAATAGACCAGGAGCTGAATGACGTCTCTCTCAGCAAGGAGAACAGCACTGAGGGCATGATATGAGACGGCTAAGTACATGTAAAGCACCTCCTGCGGTTAAGGGCTAACAAGACTTGGCGCAATGAGTGCAAGTGTTTTTTCAACTTTTGGAAGGCCGTCTCAGCATCCTCCCCCCATTCAAATCTAGTCTTCTTTTTGATTGCTTGGAAGAAATAAAGGCACTTTTCACCTGACTGGCTGAGGAATCTCCCCAATGCCGTCAGACAACCGGTTATTTTTTGTACTTCTTTGATAGTGCGGGGTGACTTCATGTCAATGACCGCCTGTATCTTTTCTGGGTTGGCCTCTATCCCCCTTTGATCAATCAGAAATCCGAGAAACTTCCCAGCCTTAACACCGAAGACACACTTCTTAGGATTGAGCATGACCTTGTGCCGCTTGAGGGTGGTGAAGGTTTCTAAGAGGTCAGCAAGGTGATCCTTCTGTAGCTTGGATTTGACTATCATGTTATCAATGTACGCCTCTACATTCCTCCCAATTTGATTAATAAAGACTGTATTAATCATTCGTTGGAAGGTAGAAGGCGCATTTTTCAACCCTAACGACATCATGGTATAACAGAATAACCCTTGATTAGTGACAAATGCAGTCTTCTCTTGATCTTTTTTCCACAAGGGTATCTGATGAAAGCTTGAGTAGGCGTCCATAAAGCTCATCAAGGCATGACCGGCTGTAGAGTCGACCAGACTGTGGATCTTTGGATGCGGATAACTATCCTTCGGACATGCTTTGTTCAGATTTGTGTAGTCAACACACATCCGCCAGGGGCCATTCGACTTTTTTACAAGAACAGTATTTGCAACCCAATTCGGGAAGTAACATTGCCGAATGAATCCAGCATCCAACAGCTTCTTAACCTCGACGGCTGCCGCCCGACTTCTTTCCTCATCCTGGTTCCTTTTCTTTTGCCTAACTGGCTTCTTCTTGGAATCCAGCATCCAACATCTTCTTAACCTCGACGTCTAGATGCGGGCAGACGCCTATCATCTCTTCTACTTCGAAGGCAAAGATGTCTTTGAATTCTTTCAGCAGGTTGTGCAAGTCTGCACCTAACTTCGCAAAAGCAACCGCCCGATCTTAACAGTTCGATCCGGACGTGTGTCGTCCAAAACGATATTAATTTGCTCACCAGCCGGCTAGGGACGGAGTTCGTCTGACCGTTCCCCGGCCAGTGATTGCTATTGCTTTTCTTTTTTCATAGCCACCAACTGGTCGACCTTTCTCTTTTTGCCGATTGCTATTGGAGCAGGCGCGACTTCTTTGAGCTGATCAAGGTCTATAGGTTGGCCGAATGCGACCACAGTAGGCTTGATGTCTGAGAGGTAGCACTCTCTTGCCGTCTTCTGATCCCCGTTCAAGGAACCTACAAACCCGTCATCCTTTTCAAATTTTAGGAGCATAAAGGATGGAATGATGATGGCCTTGGATTCATTCAGTGTGGGATGGCCCAATATCAGATTATAGGCGGTCAACTCCTCAACGACCAAGAATCGAACTACCATGTGGCGTCCTTCTCCCTTCTCCCCTAGCTGGATGAGTAGATCAATCCTTCCTATCGGATGCACTACTCCACCCCCAAAACCAACTAAGGGGTGAGATACTTTGTGCATACTGTTGGGCTTGTACTTGAGCTTTGCCAAGCACTTGTGACTAATCAGGTCAGACAAGCTCCCGGTGTCAATAAGGATCCGGCCTACCTTCTGGTTGGCCACTTTACATTCAATGACTATGGGGTCATCAAGCGGCCGCCTGACGTTGCCCCTATTCTACTCAGTGATGATTACCTCAAGAAAGGTGTCTTTTGACGCCTGACCCTCGTCAACTGAGTTGACATCCAACCGCCAGATATAGTCTTTGGTGCCCCGAATGGTTGGACCCCCTCCGGCAAAGCCGCCTGCTATTGTATACATCAGATCTTCATTAGTGGCCAAACTATTAACAGGTTGGGCCGCCTTTTTGGACAACTGTCCATTGTTTGTCCTCAAAGTCACCTTAGACTTTAGAATGTACGACTTTAGTACCCCTTTATTAGCCAGACGGTCCAACAACCATTTGAGGCTATAACATTCGTTGGTGTCATGGCCTATGTCTTCATGGAAATGACAGTATTTGTTCTTGTTCCGATTTTTGAAAGAACCTTTCATTGCAGCCGGTTTCTCAATAGTCACTCGGTCTTTGATCTCCATGAGGATGGTGTAGCAGTCTTTGTTAAACTCGTACATGGGAACATACGGTTTAAACTCTTTTTTTTCCTTCTTTTTCTAGGATGGCTGTTTAGAGTCATCTGCCACCCAGACTTCTTTTGTCTTGTTGCTCTCTTCTTTTTTGGCCATCTGAGCAGGCCGAATCTTTTTTTTGTCAGACTTCTTAGGGCCTGACTGCTTACTGATGGAAAGAGTTCAGTCGCCTGTATATAGGCTTCAGCCTCCATCAGAGCTTCTTGGAGGGTAGCAACCCTCTTTCTGACAAGGTCGAACTTAAGGTTGACCCGTCTTTTAGACCTTTAAATAAGTCTATGTAAGCCGGCTGTCAGGTTGCGAAACCATTGCTTAGCAATGCCCTTCAATGTAGCCGGGAAGCATCGGCACCAGGTGGCATCATCCAACTCCTGTAAGTACATGAGGTTAGTGTAGGCCATCAGGTGATCTTCAGGGTCGGTGATACCATCATAAGTACCCACCAACACATTCTTTACCTTGGCCGGCTATGCCGCCTCGGTTATCTCCTTGGAGAACGCAGAGGGTTGTTCCCCAAGTTTGAGCAAACGAAGCTGCCAGTCAAAAGGTTGGACATTCGGTGCCGCCTGACCCCTAAAGAGAGCCCGCTACATATATGGTGCCCAAACGACATGTATGGTTGCTTAGGCACATACGGAACCAAATGGATAACCTGAGGGCCAGTATGAACGGACAAGCCGATTGACTGACTCTCTCAGTTTGATTGCGAATACCTTATTGAGGTATTCTGAAAGCTGTCTGGGTAAGTCGACATTGAAGCCGACTCTGACATTTGTTGATTTTTCTTCTGTTGGATCAACATCCAAACATCAGAATAAGTTCTCTTTGAGTCTCCCGGCTGAACTTGCTGGATAGCCTTCCTCTTCCCTGGCTTAGGGAACCAGATCTTAGACAGATCAATCAAGGGCCGGTTCTCATCCTTAGGTTTGGGATGCGGAGTAGGCACAAGGTCCTTGACTGGCTTTTTCTTCTTGGCCGACTGACCCCTGTTGGAGCCAACCGTCTTCTTGTTGATCAAGTCCTTGATTTCCCCTTTGAAACTTGTCTTGAATTTCATGAGTTCGTCTCTAGTAACTTGGGCTGCGCCTTCTTCCACTTGGGGTTGTCCCGACGGCTGTCCGATTAGCTCGCTTGGACCAGCTTGATCTTTGCCCCGTTCCGTTATTTCTATGGGACGGGTGCGCCTGGTTCTGAGTGACCCGTCGGGGGCCACATAGGTTTCGACATCGAATTCATCACCACTGTCTAGGTCTGTATAGACCTCAAAGTCAGCCATAGACCGTTTCTCATTAGGAGGCGGTACAGGTTCTTGTGAAGCCATCTTAGAAGTACTCTACCCACAGACGGCCCCAAATGTTTTGGGGTTTACTGTGTCCCGCGGGAGAGTTATAATTTCAAGACTGGATTCCGGGCGCCTGTACCTGCAAAACAATGGAGACTCCGCTTGGGTGGAGTTCCGCCTCCGACAATCAAGTTAGAACGTGTTTGAGTGATGTAAAAAGTGCGGAAAGTAAAGTATCTTCTCGGATTCCGTGATCAAGAGTGTTCATTGAGGTGAGAGGTAAATATCTGCAATTAATGATTGCTCTGTTTTCAGCGAATGTTTGTGAATCCTTTTCCCATGCAGGAATATCTCCCTATTTATAGGGTCTTGGGATGCGTGCCGCCAACCTAAGTTATGGAAACTTAGGAATGGTGGGCTATCTTGGGAATTGGGCCTTGAAGGCCGCCTTTTTCCCAATGATTGAGGATGCCACGTGTCAGCAGAGAATTGGTTCATTTTGAACCTCTCTTAAGGTGACACGTGTTACCATTTTATTGGGGCACGTGGTCTTGGGTATTTTTACCACAACAATTATTATTATTATTATTATTATTATTATTATTGCTATTACTATTACTATTACTATTATTATTATTAATCAATAAATAGAAGTATAAAATACGAAGTACAAAACAAAACTTTACATGAATATATAAAGATATCAATCCTCAAAATTTTGCAAAGTTAATGATGAAGAAAAAGTTTAATTACTTTTGCTAACCCGAGTTTGTTTTCCGTTGGTTCTACTATATGCAACCACTATGAAATTATTACGCATTACATACACTAACCAACAAAATATTGATTATCAGTCACTTTCAAACACTACGAGGTGGAATTCCTGGTGTTGAATGCTGAAACAACATATTTCCTCCCGTTTATTTATTTGATCGTAATATTGGAGATTTCACAATTGCTAATATAAATTGTAAAGATACGTAAAAAGTATAAAATAATGAGAAATTCTCTGCCTTTGATAATGACTCTAATAATGCTTTGTTGGTTTTAATTTATACTTAGATAGTATCACTATGATATCAAAATAGAACAAAAGAAAAATGATTTGTTCAGATTATTGGATGTCTTTGTTGGTATTAAACAATTCCTTCAAAATACAATTTTATATAAATACAATTTTAAACCAAGAAGCGTTATTAAGTCATTAATGTCTCTAACTATTAGAGACCGAGAAATTCTAAAATAATTGTGCTGAGTCAACCCACTATTATTAGTTTAAGTAGACCTTCAACATACCTCTGTCTGCCGTACAAGTACAAGAAAAATACTTAGCTTGGCTAAATCTCAACTGTACTATTAAGTCTACTAGAACTTATTTTTCTTAAATCTTTACTTTTTAGGTAGATTTTTCCTTGTCCTTTTACCCAAATTCTTGGAGAATTATTTCTTTCTTACATATTGTACTTAGTTTTACATACTTAGTTTATAAGCAGGTAATTGAGTTCCAAGCTGTTGTAACCACCTAATACCTGCAGGAGTTCATTAACTGCCAAGTGAAAACAGCCAAAACAATACAAAACAAAACAATAACATTTGCCACCTTTTATAGCTGACCAAATTAATGTAGTCTCCCTATTTCTTGTTGGAATGGATTTACATGCATGATCTTAAGCTTGCTTAGTCATACTATTGTTAATGCTAATTAATGTAGGAATATGAATTTCTTGGTGAATCTTTGACATCAAATCTCCACATTAAACTTGTTAAGCTACATTAACTAATTAAGTTGATTCGGTTAGCAATTATTGAGTTGTACTGTACACTTGAGTGCATAGCGCTGAGCCTGTGCTCGATGAACATCCGTGCTAAATTCAGCATACATAAAAGTTAAAACAAGTGAAATTGAACCTTAAAAAACAAACAAAAAAAAAAAAAAAAAAAAAGAGAAATTCTCTTTGAATGTAGCACTATATTTCTTAATTTTCTCAGTGATAAATTGTAAAAATTCTTATTATCCTTGGTAAACTTTAATTAGCTATAATTATCCAATGGTGACATTAACAAAACAATTTAGTAAATGCTTAACCATGGTAAGTTTTTTTTTTTTTTTTTATTTTTTATTTTTTTTTTTTTATTTTTTAAAAAAATAAAATAAAAAACTAAAATTCCTAAAATGCTCTCACTTGATGCACTCAACCAACTAAAATATTTTCTTTTAAATTTTTTTTAACAACATAATAATAATTTATAAATAAATTTTTTCAAAAAATACCCACCTCCACTCTCCACCAGCCTTAGCCACCGTCCTCTCCAACCAGCCCAGCTCCCTCTCCCCCTCCATTTCGACTCCCACCCTTCCTGACGGCTAGAGGTGTTCACCGTGTGGGTTGTGCGAGCTGGGTTAGGTTAGGTGGGTCGCGGGTTGGGGTTTCATGACACATGACACGACCCATGTAGGGTAGGGTGGGCCGGGTCGTGTGTTGGGATAGAGAAATTGGACACACCAAGGTTGGGTTCATGAGTTAGATGGGTCGTGGATGGGTCGAGCTGGGTTTGTGGGTGGGTCAAGCTGGGTTCGTGGGTTAGGTGGGTTGGAGGGTGGGTCGAGCTGGGTTAGTGAGTTGGGTGGGTTAGGGTCATGGGGGTTCGTGGGTTTGGGTTGATTTGGGTTCGTGGGTTAGGGTCGGGTGAGCCAAATGGCTAAGTGGGTTGTGTGGGTCAAATATACAAGTATGTTTTTTTTAGTAATTTTGAACTTTTATTTTGAAATAATATTTTACAAATTTATTTTTAAGGTTGTTTAATTTTTACAAAATTAATAATTTGATGGCTTGCTTTTAATTAAGATGCCTACGTATCCTTATATCACAAAATAAGGAATCAAAGCCAACATAATTCTTATAATTCTAAAAGATTTTCCAAACCTTAAGCTTTGACATCGGAGTCAAGAATAGCAGCGATTCCATAAATGATTGGGAATTCACTAAAATAAGTATGCCACTTACATTTCATGCTATCAAGAACGGGTCGAAGCCCATAAATTTTCATATGCTCTTCAATGGTGTGAGGAACTTTAACACACTCCAATATGACTAAATGGATGTTAGGCTCATAGGTATAAGAGAAAATATGAGTTGCATTATCAAAAGCATTTAAAACATCACGAACAAAAGAGCCATTAGTCCAATGACTTTCGGTTATTAACTCACTAGGATCAACACGGGTCTCATCGTATAGTTGGGTCAAAACGTCACGATACATTATAGCATCATTTAACAAATTGAAAGTACAATTATATTCCAACGGGTAAGGGTATCAATAGATCGTTGTCTTTTATTAAGACCTCTCTCTTTACTCATAGCCATGTACTTCCATCTAACCGAGGAAGTAATCCTAATTCATTTTATAACAGTTTGATCTAATTGAATTTAGCAATGGTTGCAACTCACCGAGACCCTTTTGAAAAGACAAATTCAAAATATGTGCACAACATCTAACGTGTAAGAGATTAACACACAACAACAAATTCAACTTAGAGTCATTTTTCAAATAGTCAATACACATTGTGATTGCAGTTATATCATCAAGAGACAAAGAAAAAACTTTACCATTCAAGTAAAATTCTCTTAAACAATCCATAATATGAACTTTGATGTTAAAACCGGTATGCCTTTCTTCCACAAATTGAAAACAAAATATACGTTTTTTAATAAATCAATCATCATCCACCCAATGAACAGTAATGTAAAGAAAAGATTCGCCAAAGCAAGAAGTCCATGTATCACTTGTAAAACTAACACGACCATCAAAAGTACAAATATTTTAATCAAACCACTCCTATACTTATAATAAGAAGTTTGTGTGGGCCGTGTGGGTTAGGCAAGTTCGGTGGGTGGGCCATGCGGGTTAGGTGGGTCGTGCATGCGGGGTGGGCTGAGTCGTGGGCCGTGTGGGTTGGGCGTGCAAGGTGGGCTGGGTTGTGCGAGCTGGGTCGGGTTCGGTGGGTTCACGGGCTAGGTGTGTCAAATTAAATGGGTCAAAATGGGTTGTGCGAGTTGTTCCGAATCAAACGGGTTAAAGCGAGCTGGGTTGTGTCGAAAATTTTGGACCCACGACACAACCTGGGCTGTACTGTGCCAGGTTGGTACCGAGTTGAAACCGGGTTGGACCCACGTGACCCACCAGCCGTGCGGGTCAGGGTGGGCTAGGTCCAACCCGGCCCACTGGCCACCTCTACCGACGACAGCCTAGGCTTCTTCCCCCCGCAAGAATGTTAGGGTGCTCATAAGGTTTTGCCATTCTTGTAATAGCTATATTGAGTTTTCGGTTTACACAATTTAATTCTTTTTATCGGCGCTGTGGCTCCTCCTCTCTTTCTTCCTCTTCACCTTTTCTCAAGCTACCTTGTCAATCACCACCGTTGCTCCTCCTCCTCCTCTATTTTCTCCTTCATCCCACCATTAATTTCAACTAGGCTAAGCATTCTCTCCCCTCCATCCCACCCTTGATTATTTGAGCTATCCTAATTTAGCTCTCAAAATCTCCATTTTCAACTGGGCTAAGCTTTCTCTATCCACCCAACCAAAACCCCTCGAACTCGCCGATGCTATGAAGCTTCTAGAAATTGAAAAGGGGAGAAACTCAAGTAAATTGCTCAGTACAAATTAATGGTCAGAAAGTCTTCTTCTCCCAATTTTTTGTTGTATTTCAAATTTCAGATGTGAATTGGTTTCGGGGTCTCTAGGAAATCGGGGTTTGGAGGGTTGCTTGGGGAAGGGGAGGGGGGCGTTTGGGAAATTGGAGGTAGGGGTTCGCCGACAAGGGGATGCCGACAAGGAACGGTGGCCGGGGAGTGGGTGTTTTTTTTTTTTTTTTTTTTTAAAGTTGTTATAAAACTTAACCATTTGATTATTATAGATTATTAGACTTTACTAAGGATAATAAAAATTTTAACAATTTACCACTGAAAATATAAAAAACATACAGTGTTACCATAGAGAATTTACCAAAAACCATAAGAGTCAAAATGAATGAGCATGAACCCCAAAGCAACATAGAACAATATTTTATTTATTTATTTTTTTTTTTTAAAAATTGATTTATTGGTAAAAAGTTTACAAACCAAAAAACAAAATCACTTAATAAACTAATATTGAACAATTGTTATTTCTTTATTACACTATGAGTATAGTGTATTATGAAGTATAATATTTACTATTCTATTTTACTTATTTTTTTTAGAAAAATGCACGTAACGTAAGAGTATTCTTGGGTTCGTTGGGTTTAGAAGTGATGAGAAACAACTTAGTTATTTGTTGGATTTTGAAGTGATAAAAAACAACTTAGCTATCTGGTGCTTGCTTTGTATTATTATCAGATGTTTTCTGTGTTGTAACAACTATCCAAGTACTTGAACTATTTCATTGTTCTTGAAGATGTTCAAGAAAAATGTGCTTCAAAGTGTTTTGATCAAGGGAAAGTTTCAAGACTTGAAAAACACGATGATCTCTAGGATAAGACTTAGACTTTATCTGAGTTAATTAGTCTGATTGTTGTAAGTGTGCATGAATATGTGTTTACATTGTATAAGTGTTTTCTATGAAGGAGTTAGGTACTGTGAGTATCAGGAAATAGAACAAAAAGTCAGTAATATGAATTTTTAAGTACCCACAAATGACTTGAATTAAACCTTTTTAAGCCAACTTCCTCCAAAATTGTGCCTCGTATGCCATATGCTAGGATATGTGGTGTCAAACATCCTTGATTCTTAACTTAAACCATTGCATAAGAGTATATCAAGTAGTGTACCTAGTAAAGTCCAGAAACATTTTCATGACTCAAAATCTATACTAAAAAGTAAAGAAAATAAAAGCAATAAAGCATGGGTTATTACTTCCCAAGAAAGATTGCTTAAAGACCAAGCGTGATAGCTCTAGTAAATAATATTGTAACGATCACAAGAGATTGTTAAATGCACTACTACATATCTCATAAGATAATAAGTAGGCAAATTGGGAGGGGCATACAACAAGCATAAAGCATGCACAATGAAGAAGAAAAATCAAAAGAAGAAAAATATATAGGAAAGCAAATTCTCCTCACAAAAATCTTACTAGGCAATGGCGGATCCACGAAGGCACAAGGAGTAGCACATTGTAACATCCTAGAAATCACTTTCCTTTGAAATACCAAAATTTGCCCTTTTAAAATACGAAATAGGAAAATCTAAGACATTATCGCCACCGTGAAAACGGCTAAGGCAAATATCAAAGACTCACACAGCGGAAGACTATCTTTAAAACCATTTAAAATAAGGTAAACTTCACAAGTCAAACCAAACGAAAGTAAAGTAAAAAAAAAAATTCAACCTACAACTTGGAACCATTGTAGGCCCTCAAAACAAAAATATACTGAAAACCTTTACGTTAGTCTCATGAGCATAATAAAATAAATAATATTCAAAGCAAACAAAGCACATCATATTCCTATGGAAACTAAGCATGATTCGCTCTTCACTCATGCCCATCATGAATATGCTTCTTCACCTGAAAAACTTCTCTCTACTTGTTCCCACTACTCGCCATTAGAAATGGGTCATCGTAGGGCCAAGGTAAAGACAAGGCCAAACAAACATACAAATACACAATCAGCAATGCTGAGTACGTAAGCGTAATAAAAACACACTAACATGCTTTCATCCTATCATCACACAACTTACCGTGTTGCACCTTTTTACCAGTGACAGGATCTAGTCGTATCACCTAATCAAAAGTAATTACCTAATTCCTCTAACTAAAGTAGATAGGGAAGTAGGGTCGAATCCACAGGGAAACAGTGTTCTTTTATTTCTAATCAATAATTATAATCTAAATTATTAAGTAACCAAATTATGTAATTGTATGAATTAAACTAATAATAAAACTAAGCAAATCAATCAAAGGAATAATCAATAATAAAGAGCTCTAGGGTATAGGTTCACCAATAAATAATACTCCAGGGTAAAACATACGATCAATTATCAATGCATAAATTAACCAGATTATAAAGGGCTGTCGCTACGTATTATAATCACATAATCAATCTACTGGTATTAAATCTCATCTCTCGAATCTCGACCTAACCATTAATAGATTAACATGCCTATTGAAACTAAGCCTAAATATCAATTCTCATCTCTCGAATCTCGAATCAATATTGCAAAACTCATACAATTAAACCACGCCTAATCTAATTGCATAGCATTAAATCAATCAATAGGAAATTAATCAATCATCAATAATTAACAATAATAAATTTACCCCTTCGTATTATTCATGGATCCCCACAACCCTAGAATTAAAGTAAACTCACACATAATTAAATCTAAACTAATCATAGTAATCAAGGAATGCATGAAAATAACAAATTAATCAAATTGCGGAAAATAAAGTAAGCAAGAAATCGTTACCAAAATTAATAGAAATAATAAATTGCATAAAACTCAAGAGTGTAGAGAGAGAAAGTGTAGAGAGAGAGAAAGTTGAGAGAGAGAGAAAGTTGAGAGAGAGAGAGAGAGAGAGAGAAGAAGGTAAAGAAAAAGTGGTCCGTGTTAAAGACGACTCTAAACTTCCTAAACAAGAGCGTATTTATTTTAAACTAAAAAAAAACTAAATCAAAGAAAAAGTTAAAAAAAAATAAAAATCCTGACATAAACACGCGCCCGGTCGGGCGCGCCTTTTGTACTTCCTAAAGCTTCCTCGCGCCTGGTCGGGCGCGCATCTGGGCGAAGCGTGCCCGGACATTCTCCTCTCGCCCGGCCTGGCGCGCCTCAGGGCGAGCACTGCCAGGTCGGGCGGATACTTGGGCTTACACTTCTTCGTCCTTTGGGCCTTGTTACCTTAGAGCCCAATTCGTCATCCTTCTTGGATCGAATTGCCCAAGCTACGAATCTCCTCATTGAGCCCTTAATCACCGGATTGATTCCTCAAATATGGTCCTGGGCTTCGGAATACGATCATAGATATGCGTCTCGTCTCCAATGCTCGTGGTGGCTCCACTAAGTGCCGAAAAATGTTCCCAAATCTGCAGTTTCCTGTAGAATAATACCACAACTATGAAAACACTAGAAAACACATATTAGTAATAAAATTGGCTCCAAAGAGCCAAAAATACTCCTAACTATGATCACGGGACGGGGATAAAATAACATATAAAATGAATACATCAACAAGAATACAAGACACTCAACACTTAACTAGACAACTACCAATGTCCATTTAATTTGATTACGCATCAAACGGGTTGCCCCCTAAGCTGCCCCAAATAAAGGGGTACTAACACGGGAGCTAACCGTGCCAGTATAAAAGAAACCGCTCGTAAGTGGCGGAATTCCTACGCATAATAAAAAGGAATTTACAGTGTCTTGTACTCCCAGTAGAAGTTATGGTCAAATATAAAGTCGCATAACTCCCCCCATATGTTCACACTCAAGGTATATATGTTCCAAGAGTTTTGGTGCGTAACCTCTTTCACGTTACATTGTTTACATATTTTTAGACTTGGTGATGACTCTCGACCATAACATAATCAATCATAATAAATCATTCAAGCAATCTAACATACCAATTTAATTCTTGAATAAATAGTGATCACATAGGTTAAATGTTGAATCCTTTTTAAACTACCTCGGTGTTAAATAACACCTTAAGCGCATAAAGCACCACAAATCCTATCCCTTGGTGTTAGAAACACCATGAGTGCACTTAGACACCAAAATTTAATTTAATCCTCATGAACATAGACACATAAATAACTCCTTCTTCATGCTTAAAGCATCAATAAAAATTATATGAACCATAATAAAATTCCCTTTTCATATTCCAAACCAAATTAAACATTTAGTTTAATAAAACATGCTCTCTATCATGCCAATAATAAAAGTGTGGTTCATACTCAACATGCCCGCATAATTAATTCGAATCACCAATTCATCACAAATAATTCATACATCACAAATCATTTACCAACATCAATCCAATCAACAAATTCCAACGAACACCTATCATGATACTACTTGGAATTAATTAAACAAAGCCTAGCATGCTTCTACATATTCAAATAATTACTAAGTACACGAACGTACCTTGAATATGATCTCAAAATCGCCACGACTAAATAAAATCACTCGCTTGGAAGTCTCCTATAAACATTAATTTAGAAACCCAAGGTTTCAATTTTGGGCTTTTTAATTAAAAACCAAATCTGAAAATTTATATACAAAATAATTATCATCAAATGTCATAAAATCATCACAAAACCCAAAACAATAATTAGATTAAGGCTAGATTTAATTAGGAACAAAAAGAATAATATTTTTTTTTAAAAAAAACACACGCACGCACAAATATTATTCTTTTTGTTCCTAATTAAATCTAGCCTGGCGTCACCACCCACGGCTGATGCTGCTGCCGGCCCTATTCTAGCGGCGGCGACCGGCTGTGGTGGTGGTGGCAGCCGGCTACCGTGAGGTGTGTGTGGTGGTGGTGTGTGAAAAACATTAAAATTAAAATAAAGGGGAAAAGGAAAATTTAAGGGGAAAAGAAAATAAGAAGAGAGAGAGAGTTTACCTTTGGGTGCACTCCACCTTAGGTATATGATGGGTATTCATACCCTCTCTCCATAACCCTTCTACTTAAAATTCCTTTACTACCCTTAATGATCCTTTTCCTAGTCAAACTAGTATTTTGACTTTCTTTAAAAACCTCATTGACTTTAAAATTTCTTTTTATAAAATAATATACCCCAATATTTCTAAATTATGAAATAAAATATTTTCAAGATTATTAAATAATTAATAATAAACTTTTAATTAAATTAATTCTTTTTAAATTGATGAAAAACCATAAATAATTCATTTCGAATTATTTAAATGCTTTAAGAATTACTTATTTAAATTAAAATACGTTTAAAAATATGGGGTATTACAGTCTACCCACCTTAAATGAGTTTCGCCTCGAAACTTGGGTAACAAAATTCAAACTTTTTCCTCACTTTGTATATATTGTTGTACTCTTTTGTCACTGTCTCTTTGAAATCAAAATTACTCAAAATAACCGTTAAAAATGTGCAAAAAGCACATAAATAACTGAAAACACAGGGAAAAATGCGAAATTATACCCCATTCTACCCCCCTAAAAAAAACGAGTTACGTCCCCGTAACCTACCGTACCTTAAAGAACTCGAGATATTTCTTTTTCATTTCATCCTTAGCTTTCCAAGTTGCTTCCTCATACTCTTGGGTAGACCATAGCACTTTAACAATCTTAACTTCCTTGTTGCGTGTACTACGCACTTTACTGTTAAGGATCTTAACAAGTCTTTCCTCATAAGTTAAGCTTTGATCTAACTCAATGGTTTCAAGTTGTAGCAAATGTGACTTATCAGGGATATACCTTCTTAACTGAGATACGTGAAATACATCATGCACTTTACTTAGCTCCATAAGTAAGGCCAACCTACAAGCCACTTTGCCTATCCTTTGCAATACTTTATATGGACCAATATACTTTGGGCTAAGCTTTTCTTTCTATCCAAATCTCATTACACCTTTCATTGGTGACACCTTTAACAATACTTTTTCACCGACCTCAAATTCCTCCTCTCCACGCTTCAAATCCGCGTAGCTCTTTTGGCTATCTTGCGCCGCTTGAATCTTAGCTTGAATCACCTTTACCGTTTTAACTATGTATCCTCGATTATTTGAGGCCCTAAAATAATTGTTTCACTTATGTCGTTCCAACAGATCGGACTACGACACTTCCTTCCATATAATGCCTCAAATGGAGTCATGCCAATGCTTGCATGGTAGCTATTATTATAGGAATTAAATTAAGTCCAAGCTATCTTCCCATCCCCCTTGGAAATCTATAACACAAGCCCTCAACATGTCTTCCAAGGTTTGAATAGTTATTTCAATTTTCCCATCTGTGGCAAGGTCAAATGTTGTACTCATCTTAAGTGTTGTACCAAAGTTTTCCTGCACACTCTTCCAAAACCTTGAAAGAAACCTAGAATCTCTGTCAGAAACAATATCTTTTGGAACTCCATGTATCTCACCATATTTTTTATGAAAGCTTTTGCATGTTGTTTCATCTTCCAAGTCTCCTTCATTGTTATCAACACTGCAGATTTTGTAAGTCTATCCACCACTACCCAAATGGTGTCATTTCCACTCTTTGACTTTGGGAGGCAAGTCACAAAGTCCATTGAAATACAATCCCATTTCCATCCTAGAATTTCCAATGATTGCACAGTTCCTTGTGGTCTTTTGTGTTCTATCTTCACTTTCTGAAAAGTTAGACATTTTCCAACAAATTCCGCAACCTCATTCTTCATTTAGGGCCACCAATATATCTTTTTCAAATCTTTATATAGCTTGTCCCCTCCTGGGTGTACTGAGTATGGTGTATTGTGACCCTCTTACATCAACTTTATCTTTACCTCCTCAAATTTTTGTGATACACACCAACGACCTTTATACCGTAAGCTCCCATCTTCATGAATTTTGAAATCCGTGGCTTTTCCTTGCTTTATTTTCTCACAAATCCTATCCAACTTCACATCTCCTGCTTGGTTTTCCCTTATCTCATCAAATATTGTTGGTTGAATACTTAGGTTCGCAAGTATGCCTGTTGGCACTCCCAATTCTACTAATCCTAGATTCATTTTCCTCATTTCTCTACATATCTTATCAGCCACTATCAAAGTATTCAGTCCATGACTGGTTTTACGACTTAGAGCATCTACGACTACATTTGCTTTCCCCTCATGATATTGTATGTCTAAGTCATAATCCGTCGTATACTCTAACCACCTCCTTTGGCGTGCGTTTAAATCCCTTTCAGTGAAAATGTATTTCAAACTCTTATGGTCTATGTAAATCCTACATTTTCACTCCATACAAGTAGTGTCTCCAAATCTTTAGCGCAAAAATGATTGCAGCTAGTTCTAAGTCATGAGTAGGGTAATTTATTAATGAGTCTTTAATTGTCTTGATTCATACGCAATCACCTTCCCATTTTGCATAAGTACACATCCTAGACCACTCTTAGATGCGTCACTATATATATCATACATTCCACCATCGTCTGGCAGGGTAAGCACTGGCGCTATGATTAGCTTTTGTTTCAAGAGTTTGAATGCTTCCTCACACCAGTCATGCCATTCAAAATTCTTGTCCTTCTTCATTAGAGAGGTCATAGGTTTAGCAATCTTCGAGAAATCTTTCACAAAACGCCTATAATACCCTGCTAAACCTAAGAAACTCCTAACATCAGACACTGTTTTCGGCGTAGGCCAACTTTTAACTGCCTCATTCTTTGCTAGATCTACTTTTACCCCATCTTTGGACACAAAATAACCTATAAATGCTACTTTCTCCAACCAAAACTCGCACTTAGAAAACTTTGCGTAAAGCTTGTTTTCCCTTAGTGTTTGCAGAATTGCCTTCAGATGTTCTACATGTTCTTCTTCACTCTTCGAATACACCAGTATATCATCTATGAACACTACCACAAAACTGTCCATAAACGAATAAAACACCTTATTCATCAATTCCATAAAGATAGCTGGAGCATTCGTTAATCCAAATGGAATTACTGTGAACTCATAATGTCCATACCTTGTTCTAAATGCAGTCTTGGGAATATCTTCTTCTGCAATTCTAAGTTGATGGTAACCAGACCTTAAATCAATCTTAGAAAACATAGTTGCGCCTCTCAACTAGTCAAATAGGTCATCAATCCTTGGTAAAGGGTACTTGGTCTTTATGGTGAACTTATTTAATTCTCTATAGTCAATACATAACCTCATACTTCCTTCTTTCTTCTTTTCAAATAACACTGGCGCTTCCCAAGGTGATGCACTTGGTCTTATGTATCCCTTTTCTAATAAATCCTGCAATTGCTCCTTTAACTCACTCATCTCTGCAGGTGCCATTTGATATGGTGCCTTGAAAATTGGTGTTGTTCCTGGAACTAGCTCTATTGTGAAATCAATTGCCCTTTTGGGTGGCATTCTAGGAATCTCTTCTGGAAACACATCTAGAAACTCATTTACTACTTCTATATCTTCAGGCTTAGTTGTCTCTTCATGTTCCATATTCCTTATGCTACAAAAATACACTGGGTGCCCCTTCTTAATATACTTTGTCAATTTTAACATAGATATGATCCTTAGGCACTTGGTTTCACCATGCATCCAATATGTCACCAACTCATTATCAGCTGTACTCATTTTTACTTTCTGCGATCGACAACTAATCTCTGCACTGTACTTTCTTAACCAATCCATTCCCAAAATGACATCAAAGTCACTCAACCCAAACTCAATGAGATCTGACAAAAACACATTTCCTTCGATTTCAAGAGGTACATCTTTAAAGGTCTTGTTACACTTTACTACCCCACCCGTAGGAATAACTATAGGCAAATCTAATTCATCTACGGTTTTCAACAGTTTGATAACTTCGAAACAATGGCCTTTGAAATGAAAGAAAAAGTTGCACCAGAATCAAACAAGACTTTGATAGGAATAGAGTTAATAGAAAAGGTACTAGTGATGACATCTTTCATGGAATCAGCTTCATGCCTACTCATCACATTCAACTTCCTTGCAGCTCCATTCTTCACCTGATTTCCTCCATTATTATTGGTGTTGCCCGTCGCTCCATTCTGATGCACCCCCTTGTTTCCTAGAATAGTTGTTGCTTCCCTGAAAGTTTTTCTGAGCCCCTCCTTGATTATTTCCCTGTTTGTTTCAATTGGGATCCTTGGAGAAGCATTCATATTCCCTGTCCTAACTTGTTGCAAGCACGACAGGTAACCAAATTTCCATCACAATCCCTACCAGGGTGGTCATTCTTACACCTTCTACAAATATAGCGCCTTCTATCCTTATTATTTCCCTGGTTAAAGTTCTTAGCTCCACTATTAAAATTCCGACCACCTTGGCGATTGTTACCTTGGAAGTTATTGTTGTTGTAGAAGTTGTTGTTATTATGGTGGTACATTTGTTTCTTAAAGTTGTTCTGGTTACCTTGCGGGTTTCTAGAATTCCTTCCCATTTCTTTTCTTTTTTCCTTTCCTTCCACTTCAGCTATCTCTTTCATCTTTTTAATTCTAAGGCATACAATTGTGCAGCTCTCCATACACTTCATCCAAGGTTTTAAATACTTGCCCACATAACTTCAACTGCAAATCAGTAGTCAGTCCACTCTCAAACTTCCTAGCCTTAGTCTTTTCTGTAGAAACAAACTCTTTAGCAAATCGTGACAATTCAATAAACTTGGTGTAGTATTCAGTGACCAACATTTTCCCCATTGCAAGATTAGAAATTTCCTCATCTGTTTGTTTCTGTAAGAAGCTAGGGTAAAACTTGTCCCTAACCTTCTCCTGAAACATAGTCCAGTCAAATCCAGGTAATGCCTTAATGGAGCTTCATTTTGTTGCCACCAAAGGTCGGTTTCACCTCTAAGATAATAATGGCACAGCCTACTTTTGAGTTCTCTGGACACCCTACTGCCCCGAACAGTTTCTCAAACTCCCTCAACCAGTTTTCCAGTACAGTTGGATCAGGCTCTCCTTGATAGGTTGGTGGCTTGCTCTACGCCACCTTCTTAAATAGCTCTCCCTGAGCATCTACATTATTGGTTGAGTTCCTTGCTAATTGGTTGGCAACAGCTGTCAACTGCCTCACAACTTCACTCAAATCTCCTCCAACGTTGTTGATACCGCTCCTTCCTGCCATCTTTCTTTGCCTGAATTAAAACAAATGGGTCTTCATTAAAAACGGTCTTGGCTAGCTCTCAAGTTAGACACCCATTTAACTAACTCACTCTCTTGACACATACACATTAAATTTTAAACTAACAAATTGGGATTTTCAAAAATAAAAATTCCCAAAATTTGCAGCTTTTCAACCAAATATTGATTGCTAACCAACCACACATTTAATAAAGCATCACATTAATAAATAAAAATAATCCCCATGGGTTCCCAGAGTTTATAATTAAATCATTAGAATATTTTTGAGTAAGAAATGGCTTATTGGAGTAGTGGTACGAAATGAATGATTTAGGAACGAAATGAATTATTTGTCAATAAAATGAAATAATTGACAAGGAAATAAATGAGATTTTATTGTTGAGTAAGAAAATGAATGGAATACTGCAACAAAATGAGTTTAGATAACTTATGCAACTACATAAGTTTACTAACTCACTGTGGACATGCCACTTATTGCTTTACTGAAACTAAAATAATTAAAATGCAAAAATGAATCTAAGAATCCTATAAGAAATGAAACTACAAAAATCTAGTCCTTTCGAACTTTATCCTTCCTGTAGGTACATTGTTTGTAGCTTCCTGGATCGAATTCAGGGTCATCTTCTTCTTCCATTGGTTCAGGTGACTCTAGTTCTTACTCTACTTGGACTAACTCTTCATCTTCCTCATCGCCAGATGAAATATCAATTATAATTGGAGTTGGAGGTGGATTTGGATTTGAAATCTCCATAATGGAACTATCAACAGTTTGGTTACTCTCATCCATCATCTCTCCACCTTCCTGCCCTCCATTTGACCCTGCTTGATTACCCTGAGTGGGAGAAGATCTTCCTGGCTGATGACTAGTGGAAGGGGAATCATTCCCTGCCGGAATATTATAGTAATATTTGGGATATGGAATGTTTAAGTGCTAACAATGATCTTTCTCAACTCTAACGAGGTAAGAAATCAAGTATCTTTAATAAGTGTACCACTGTCCATAAATATTTTTTTATTTGGAGTAGTTTGGGATGTCCCTTGGAAAATAAAAATCAGAGAACTTTGATTTAATAGCAAGATACGGGGGTTCATCTGGAAGACAGTGAATAATCATAGCAGAAACACGATTAGGAAGATCATAGTGCTTGTCTCCTAGAACATCGCTCATATGGGAACAATATAACTGGATTTTCTTGACATAGTCAAACGGATGTACATAGTCTTTCTTAACTAGAGTACCAATTTGGGAAAGTTTATTTGGAAGAATCAGCATCCTGTAAAGGAAAAGGTTTAGAAAAGAATTCCCTTTCCAAAGAAAATAAAAACAATACAGTTCTTGCATGAATTAGGTTCAATGTTCAATCAAACAATTTCACTTATTCTATCATATAATCACATGCTTTCAATTAATCAATCCACATGATCAAACATCACAACCTAAAATATTAATGCATACAAGAACATGATTATTTCTAACTTATATGCCCAAATTCTTTCCTACCCAAGCTCACCAACATGCTTTTAAAAGCTTTTAACACATAATACTTACCTCAATCCTTGCTTTCCTGCAAAATGAACAAACTAAAAATATTTTTGACTCCTTTTTTTAAAATTAATTTTCAAAAATAAGCCCTGAAAAAGACCAAAATATTCGGCCAAATAAAAAAAAAATTCGAACACCCAAAATAATAAAAAAAATAAAAAATTCAAATGTCCCTTTTAAAAAAAATCAGATTTTTTTTAAAATAAAAAAAAAATTGGACCTTTTTTTTAAAAAAAAAATAATAAATAAATTTTTCCGGTTTCCAAAAATTAAAATAAGTGAAAATAACTCACTTTTAAAATAATTAATTAAATAAGCACTTGGTCAAGTTTAAAACAAAACACTTTAAAACACGTTTTTGGCTTTAGTGGTAATAAAAATCTCAACCTAAGCTTCCAGATACCACTTTGTAACACCCTAGAAATTCCTTTCCTTTGAAATACCAAATTTTTCCCTTTTAAAATACGAAATAGGAAAGTCTAAGACATTACCGCCGCCGTGAAAACGGCTAAGGCATATATCAAAGACTCACACAGCGGAAGACTATCTTTAAAACCATTTAAAACAAGTCAACTTCAAAAGTCAAACCAATCAAAAGTAAAGTAAAAAAAAGTCAACCTACAACTTGGAACCATTATAGGCCCTCAAAACAAAAATATACTGAAAACCTTTACGTTAGTCTCATGAGCATAATAAAATAAATAATATTCAAAGCAAATAAAACACATTGTATTCCTATCGAAACTAAGCATGATTCACTCTTCACTCATGCCCATCATTTATATGCTTCTTCACCTAAAAAGCTTCTCTCTACTTGTCCCCACTACTCGCCATTAGAAATAGGTTGTCGTAGGGCCAAGGTAAAGAAAATGCCAAACAATCATACAAATACACAATCAGCAATGCTGAGTACGTAAGCGTAATAAAAACACACTAACATGCTTTCATCCTATCATCACACAACTTACCGTGTTACACCTGTTTACAAGCATACAATACACTCAACACTTAACTAGACAACTACCAATGTCCATTTAATTTGATTACGCATCGAACGGGTTTCCCCCTAACCTGCCCCAAATAAAGGGGTATTAAAATGGGAGCTAACCGTGCCAGTATAAAAGAAACCACTCGTAAGTAGCGGAATTCCTGCGCATAATAAAATGGAATATACAGCGCCCTATACTCCAAGTAGAAGTTATGGTCAAATATAAAGTCGCTTAACCCCCCCATATGTTCATACTCAAGGTATATACGTTATAAGAGTTTTGGTGCGTAATATTTTTCACTTTACGTTGTTTACATATTTTTAGACTTGGTGATGACTCTCAACCATAACACAATCAATCATAATAAATCATTCGAGCAATTAAACATACTAATTTAATTTTTGAATAGTTAGTGACCACATAATGTTGAATCCTTTTAAAACTACCTCGGTGTTAAATAACACCTTAAGCGCATAAAGCACCACAAATCCTATCCCTTGGTGTTGGAAACACCTTAAGTGCACTTAGGCACCAACATATAATTTAATCCTCATGTACATAGACACTTAAATAGCTCATTCTTCATGCTTATAGCATCAATAAAAATTACATGAACCATAATAAAATTCCCTTTTCATATTCCAAACCAAGTTAAACATTTAGTTTAATTAAACATGCTCTCTATCATGCCAATAATAAAAGTGTGGTTCATACTCTACATGCCCGCATAATTGATTCCAATTACTAATTCATCACAGATAATTCATACATCACAAATCGTTTACAACATCAATCCAATCAACAAAATCCAACCAAGACCTATCATGATACTAGTTGGAATTAATTAAACACAGCCTAGCATGCTTCTACATATTCAAATAATTACTAATTACGCGAACGTATCTTGAATATGATCTCAAAATCGCCACGACTAAATAAAATCACTCACTTGGAAGTCTCCTACAAACCAAAGTTACAAAGAAGTATTAATACATCTTCCACACAAATTTCCAGCAACATATACCCTCTTTAAATCACTCATAAACCTTCTAAAATAAGTTGAAATTTAATTTAAAACCCTTACTTTTAATCCCAAATTATGGGTAAATCATTTCAAGAAACATAATTATAGCGTATATATAAAAATTTTAGCATTATTAAAACTTATAATCTTGCTGTAATTTAGCTTAAAAACATTAATTTCAATAGTTTTAATCAACCACAATCAAATTCCATTAATAAACATTAATTTAGAAACCTAGGGTTTTCAATTTGGGGCTTTTTAATTAAAAATTAAATCTAAAAATTTATATACAAAATATTTATCATCAAACATCATAAAATCATCACAAAACCCAAAGACAATAATTAGATTAAGGCTAGATTTAAATAAGAACAAAAAGAATAATTTTTTTTAAACACATGCACGCACAAGGGGAAGGGAGGGTGGCTGGCGCAACCTCCCAATGCTGCTGCTGCTGCCGGCCATGTGCTGGCGGCGGCGGCCGGCTGTGGTGGTGGCGGCAGCCGGCCACCGTGAGGTGTGTGTGGTGGTAGTGTGTGAAAAACATTAAAATTAAAATAAAGGGGAAGGGGAAAAATTAAGGGGAAAAGAAAATAAGAGGAGAGAGAGAATGTACCTTTGGGTGCACTCCACCTTAGGCATATGATGGGTATTTATACCCTCTCTCCATAACCCTCCTACTTAAAATTCCTTTACTACCCTTAATGATCCCTTTCCTAGTCAAACTAGTATTTTGCCTTTATTGAAAAACTCATTGACTTTAAAATTTCCTTTCATAAAATAATATGCCCCAATATACCCAAATCATGAAATAAAATATTTTCAAGATTATTAAATAATTAAAAATAAACTTTTAATTAAAATAAATCTTTTTAAAGTAACGAAAAACCATAAATAATTCATTTCGAATTATTTAAATACTTTAAGAAATACTTATTTAAATTAAAATACGTATAAAAATACAGAGTACACACACATGCTACCCCTAAAAAAAATGTAGTTCAAAGAGATCTGTTATTATAGATAACTGGTCTCTTAGATGCTCCCATAACAAAATTAATACTAACTTCTGCTACTTGCCATCTAACTTAAAAGAGACCTGGTTTTTGTGAACTGGTTTCTTAGAGGCTGCCATAATAAAATTAATACCAAATTGCGCTGATTTCCATTTTAACATAAAAGAGACCTGTTTTTACATAAGTTCTTTTTTTTTTTGTTCGAAACAAACTATTTTTTTTTTCAAGGAAAACAAAGTACTTATACTTATATTTGTGCATAATTAATTTTGTTATAAAAATGTAATGAAGTAATAAGAATCTTTAATTTTTAAATTATAAAATATATATACTTATACTTTAATTAGTATAAATTACCTTATGAATAATAAATACGGAGTGCATACAAAAGTATATATATATATACTTATATGCTTATACTTATAAAATATATATTTTTTAAATTATAAAATATATATACTTATAAAATAAAATAATAAGAATCTATAATTTTTAAATTATAAAATATATATACTTGTACTTTAATTAGTATAAATTACCATATGAATAATAAATACGGAGTGCATACAAAAGTATACTATTAAACTTATGGATTACATTTTAATTTGATTATTATATTATATTTATAACTAGAATATAAATTATTCGTAAAGTGAAATTTCATCTACCAAAATGAATGTTTACAATTTAAAGGATAATTATTAAACAATACTCCGTAATATATACTATAGCAACTCATTTCTACTTTTTTTGTTCCCTTATCGTTCTATGCTACCCCTAATTGGAAATCTTTTATCCGCCACTGTTATTAGGCCTGAAGTGTTGGAGGATATTCCATATGAGGAGAAGATGGAGGTACATGTAGAGCCAAATTCTGACTCTTTTTTAGATGATAGTAATGATACGGTGTACTCCTCGGGCACTGGAAGTTCCAGAGGCTCGGAGGTTGTAGATGGGATGGGAAAACAACCCATACTAGAAAATCACCAAGTTCGGCTCTCTCTGAGAAGACGATTGGGGTTAGGCCCAGATCCCTATGCTGAATTTACAGTTCCTAATTTGATTAACATTATTTCGCCTCTTTATTTGGGTTTATCTTCTTCATACAACTATCAATCTTTTCCAACTAACCTGAATGATAGAAATGCTTGATGAGTGTCATTTATGCACTCCTAGGGTAGGTTTTCCCTTACTTTTTTTCTCTTTTTAGTCCTGTTTAGCATGTTTTAGCTATGTTTTACTCTTTAGTCTTGTTGATCCTTTTTGCATGAATAAATTCCCTTTTATGTAGAGTTTCCCTTTGCTTTATTTTATGAGGTTTTTCTCCCCCTCTCTTCCTTCCTTGGTGTCTTTTACAAGTATTTAAGGAGGTGGCTTTGGAAAGGATTCAAGAGAATTAATAAGGAGGAGCAAAGGCACTCTTGCGTGCCTCCGGAGAGAGCGCACAACACCTAAGCTAGCCGCGGGCACTCTAGTAGACATTGCGGGCAGCCCGAACTTGGAAGCACTTTGGCCATTTTGAGGTAGAATAGGTGCGTGTGGGGAAAGTCTTTGTATGCTTGATTTTATTCAATTTGCTTGCAAAGTGCACACTGTTTGTGAATTGGAGTTGAGTGGATGCTTGATGATGCGATAGCGAACCTTGCCAAGCTCAATCTTGTCGATTTATGTTTAATGTTACCTCCTAGTATGTTATTCTAGTGCGATAGCATAGTTTCTATGTTAGAAGAAACCTTTTGATCCCGATAGGTGATTGGATTGGACTTTATTTCGGCATTCAAGTTTGCTTAGTTTACAATCAATTCGATTTTATCTCTATGCATGTTTAAGTGGATACTATGTCTACCCATTCCGCTTAGCGTTTTCTTAATAGACTTTTCTTGTGTTTTCATTGCTTTTTAGTGATAGTTTAATCATTTCTCCTTATTGCGCTAGCTTAATTGGTGGTAGCAATTGTAGTGTTTGATTATTCTCCGTGGTTCGACCCTTGACTTGCCACTAGACTCATATTTAGTGTTAGGTTTAGTTGTTATAAATTTGTGTTTAATTAGAGGTGTTTTAGAATTTAAAGACCTAAAGTATCCTTTGTGAAATTGGCGCCGCTGCCGGGGAACAATTTCCATTACGTGTTTGCTATCTTTTTGAGACTAGTTCATTGTTTCTTTTTGCTTTTAATTTTTGCTTGTTAGTGCTTACCTTCTTCTTAGCTTTGTTGTATGATCAGAGGACGAACCTGCTCAAGATCTTTGGTGCCCATTGATCTCGATTTGGAGCGTTCTTTAGCTTTGCTAAGGAAAGAGGCGAGAGCAAGGAGTAAGAACTCTCATACTCCTAACCGAGAGGTAGTGAGAGATTCTTCTACCCCGCATTCATCATCCTCAAGTGAAGAAGTAAGTAGCTCTAGTTCTTCCTCGAGTTCATAGATTAACCCTTTCTCCTCTTTCGAATTCGAGAGTGTGCAATCCCGCAACATGGAAGACCATAGAGTCCTAAAGAAACTAGGAACTCTTGAGGCCTATGCACCTCAATGTCGGATCTTAGCCCTTACCACTCAAGCAAACAACTTCGACATCAAACCCACTTTCATTGCTATGATCGAGAAGAGGCAATTTTCGGGTGGAAAATTTGAGAACCACATGAGCATCTCGAGAAATTTCTTAAGTATTGTGATACCATCAAGGCAAATGGTGTTGCTCAAGAGTACATTCGCCTTAAGATGTTCCCATTTTCTCTCATGGGTGTGGCCGAGCATTGGCTCAAGAAGGATGTCCTTCCCGGTTCTCTCACAACATGGAATGAAGTCGCCACCGCTTTCTTGGGAAGGTTCTACAATCACTAGAAGACCGTCAAGGCTCATTCTAAAATTCAAGGGTTCCGTCAAAGTGGTGTTGAATCTTTGTGTGAAGCTTGGGATAGGTATAAGGAACTTCAAAGACAATGCCCCCATCATGGTATTCCTAACTACCAAGTGCTTCAAACTTTTTATGGAGGACTTTCTCCTCAAATAAAAACAAGTTTGGACGCCGGTGCGGGTGGTCCAATAATGAACAAAAGAGAGGAAGAGGTGGAGTGCATCATAGAGTACGTGGTTCGTAACTATGAAGATTGGTATGAAGGAGAGCAAGAAGCTACCTCAAGTAAGGGAACGGTTCATTCATTGGAGCAAGCTAATGCCATCACTAATCTTTCTAATCAAATGACCATGATGGCAAAGTAAATGGAAGAGCTCATGAAAGTACAATCTCAAAATTCTTCCTCCCCTTCTACCAAGGTAAGCAATGGTATGAATACTCCTCCCCCTTCTTCTTATAATATAATGCCCCCAGGATGTTTGTTTTGTGATAATTGTGGTACTTATGATCATGATACTTCTCAATGTGTTTATTCTTGTGAAACTCAACCCCTTCCCAAAGAACATATTGATAATGTGGAAGATGTCAATGCTATGAATTTTTCCCCACGTATGGTAAACATGGGAATGAGGCCTAACATGAACCAAAGTTAGAGTTGGAATCAAGGAGGTGGTGGTTATGATAACCAACACTTTGGAAGAGGATACCCCAACCAAAGAGTATTTGGGAATCAAAATCAAGAACCTTACCCCAACCGCTATGACAACCAAAATTCTAATTTTTGTGGTCATAGTAATATGGGAAACAATTCTCAAAGAACCAACTACAACCAAGGTCAAAGGTTTCAAAATTTTTCCCAAAACAATAAACCTCTGGGTTTTGAGCAATTGAGGCCACCTTCCCAAGTTTCTCATATGCAATCTCTTCAATTGGAGTTACCTTCCGATTCTATAATGTTAATGCTCCAAACATGTATGAAAAATCAAGAGAAATTTAATAAAAGTCAATAAGAGAAGAAGAAGCAAATTAAGGCCCACATGAAAATGATGGAAACCCAAATCTCTCAACTTACTCAATAAAAACCTTCCTCTTCTTCTTCCTCCCTCCCTAGCCAAGGTTTGAATCTCAAGCTCATGTATGCCATCACCACTAGGAATGGTAAAGTTCTTGAGAATGAACCAAATATTGGGAAGAAATCAAAGGAGGAGGTTGAGCTTGAGGATGAGTGAGAAAACCAATGAGTCTTTGGGAAATGAGAAAGAGAGTGATGTTGTTAAGGGACCAAAGGAGAAAGAGCCCACAAAAGAAGCTACTCCCTTGTCCCTAAATCCCCAACGTATAAAGGAGAAGCTACCCTTTCCACAATGCTTTGTGAGGTCAAAGCTAGATGCACAATTTGAGAGATTTTTGGAAGTTATTAAAGGCTTACATGTCTAATTGCCTTTTGTTCAAGCCATGAAAGAGATGCCCCACTATTCTAAATTTTTAAATCACCTCTTGAATGGTAGGAGAGAAGTGGAGACCGCAAAACTCACTGCCTGTAGTGCTATTATTTCTAGCAAGCTCCCTACAAAGTTGAAAGACCCTGATAGTTTCTCTATCCCATGTTCTATCAATGATGTTCATCTTGGGAATGCCTTGTGTGATTTAGGTGCAAGTGTGAGCCTTACGCCTTTCTCGGTTTACCAAAAAATTGTTGTAGGTAACTTTTCTCCTACAAACATCACCCTCCAACTTGCCGATCGTTCTACCAAGTTACCCATCGGGAAAGTGGAAGACATCCCTCTTAGAGTTGGCAAGTTTACCTTATGTGTTAGAAATGAATGAAAATGAGAGAATCCCCATCATTTTGGGTAGGCCTTTTCTTGCTACTTCTAGGGTAATCATTAATATTAAAGATGGTAAGATGACTTTGAAGGTTGATAATGAATCCATTGAGTTTGATATGAATAGTGTCATGAACCAACCTTCCTCATCTAATGAATGCTATAGAGTCGATGTGCTTGAGTAATGATGGAGGAATTTCGCCATCCTCATTTGCATGCTACTAATGATCCTCTTGAAAGTGTTTTATTGAATGATCCAAAGATAGGTGCTCACAAATAGGAGATGCAACTCTATGAGGATTTGCTTGAAGAAATCAAGGAAGAATGCAAGAAAGCAAGCAAGGAAGAAGAGACTCCTTTTAATCATGACCTTTTCCAAGTGGAGGAGAAGGAAGAGGACTCTAGTGGTTAGGGAGTACCAAAGGTACCGAAGGTAGACTTGAAACCTCTACCTTCGGTCTTAAGGTATGAATTTCTTGATGCTAATGAGTCTTTTCCCGTCATAATCAATTCTAGTCTAACAGAGGAGCAAACCTCCCTCGTGGTCAATATTTTGAAGAAACACAAAAGGATTTGGGTTATACCATTGATGATCTCAAGTGTATAAGTCCATCATTATGCATGTGTAAGATTGATCTAGAGGGAGATGCAAAACCGGTTAGGCAAAGGCAACAAAAAATCAATCCTTCTGTTTCGGGGTTTTCTGATGTCCTGCGGGAGAGTTACAATTCCGAGACTGGAACCGGACGCCTGTACCTGCAAAACAACGGAGACTCCTGGTGGTGGGAGCTCCGCCTCCGACGGTCAAGTTAGTACTTGATTAAGGAGTAATTAATGCGGAAATTAAGGTGATTGGGTCTCTCTAGGTGAGAGTGTTTAATGTGTGTAATCTGCGTTTTTAGCATGTTCTCTCTTAATAAGGATTAAGGGAGGTATTTATAACCTTGGGAAATGTGCCAATCCTAGGTTTAGGTTAACCTAGGGCTGATTGGGCCTCCCTCGGAAGTTGGGCCTGGGTGGCCGGTTTCTCCATTAGGCATGGAGTATGCCACGTGTCATGACATAATAGGTCCAAGGTGGACGAATAAGCGTGTGCCACGTGGCAAGCCCTGACAGTTCCAACTGGGGGACACTTGGCAGGACCTGATTGGCCCACGTGGCGCGTTCCGATTGGTGGGAGCAAAATCCCCTAATCATTTGCCCCTCACAGGTGGCACGTGCCTGGTCACGTGTTACCAGTGACAGGTGTCGCACTGTAACAGGCGACGGCCTGCTACAGGTGTCACTCGGCGAAAGGCCGAGAGATTCTCCTGCCCAAATTATGAATTCTGGAAGTGATCCTTCGCCTTCTCACTTCGCCTATATAAGGGAGTGTTGACTTCAGCCATTTTCACACTTGAGAACTTTTTGAGAGAACATTCAGACCCCTGAACTTGCTCTGACATTTTGGACCCTTTCTGCCTACCGCCTGCTCTAACAAGCCGACTGCACAGGATTTTCAGAACTCCATCAACGTCACTCGTTCAGGTAACCGTCGGTTCTCTTACTCTTAATTTTCTCTTTATTTTATTCTTTTTTGAAATGGCACCACGGAAGCACACGACACGACCTAGGTTAGTGATCAGCCGGTCACCGGGGACGGCTGAATCTAGGACTAGGAGTGCCGCCTGCCCTTTTCTGGACCCATCTTTGCCCTTTATACAAAGTCCGACTGTATCTGTGTCTATGCAGAGTATGATGGCCAGAACAAAAAAGACTGCCAGGATCTCAAACTCAGACGGCTCCTCCCACAGGGTGCCGATTAGTGAAACATCTGACCAGGCGCCAGATGTGGAAGTGAAACAAAGCGGCTTGAAAGCCGGCAGTTCTGAGGGAGGAGTCAAAGTGACCCCTTCCCATTTTACAGTTGACAATTCTACATTCTCTCCTGCTCCTTTTAAAGGAGAGGAGGCGGGCCCCTCCGGGAGAGGGGAGGAGTCGTCCTCTTCGGACTCGTCAGAGGACGATTCCGAGTCTAGCTCTTCTGGCCATGCTTCCCTGGACACAGAAGAGAAAAACAGTCGCCTACAAGAGGCGAGGCTTTCTCACGCAGTTGAGAAGGGGGACGATTGGGCGGAGCCATCCGCCTCTCACCGAGAGCAAAATACCCCCTACTACTGCACGGTACCTCGGGGCCGGATCACGACCATGCAAGAGAAAGTTGAGAGCTTTATCGCAAACCACACAATGGGCCTCGACTTTTTAGTGTTTGTGCCGGATCCAGAAGACACAGTCGTCTGGCCGGCTGGTACCAGTTATGATAGCGCCTGCTTTGGCTGCTACGAGGCGGCCATCAAGGCTGGGTTGCGCTTCCCACTACCTCCGGCTGTTCAACAGATCTTGGATGGGTATGAGTTGGGGTTATGGAAGTTAGCCCCGAACTCCTGGGTCAACGTACTCGGCTATGTGGCTGGGTGCGAACTACACGGGGTAGAGCCGAGCTTCGAGGCTTTCGCCCACATGAACTACCTTAGCCGGACCCCTAAGGCAGGCGGTACCGGCTGGTATCAATTGACGAGCCACAGGGGATACCTCATGACAAGAGGTAAAGCAAACAAATGGAAGGACTGGCGGAGCACCTTCCTCATCATTGAGAGTTCAGACACAGAGCTGAACAAGCGCTTCAACAGGTGGAACAGGAATCCGCCCCTTCTTGCAGGCGGCCGCAGCATGCCGCCTGTTCCCCCCAAGGCTAAGAAAGAGATCCTAGATAAAGGACTCTTCAAAGTAGAGTCGAAGGTGAACTCTACTTCAGGGGTACGAGAGCAAGTACCCCTGCACTGCGTCCCGAGCTTCAAATGGCTCTACGACGAGTACTTTTTGGCCGCCTGTGGCCTCAGCAGTCGGTGCTCAAGAGGTAGCCGGCCTGTCGAATACTCTGTAGTTCCATGCATTTCTTGTTATGACTTTTATTAACTTTGCTATTTGTTTTTGCAACGGACGCCATGAGCAAAATTACCACCTCCAAGACTGCGGCGGCCATGTTGCGGGCCTCCATCATGCAACAGTCTTCAACCGACTCCCCCAACAAGGGGGCACCCTTGGTGGGCTTCGAACCTTTCACCCTCTTTTTGGAGTTGTGTTTATGCATATACTGACTCTTTTCTTCTTTTTTAGACGGGCGCTCCAAGAGCTTCTTCTTCCCAACAGCCGGACCCCAAGGCCCGGAGGACGACTGTTGCGAGCTCTCTTGGTTCTGCTAGGAAACATGCGGCGGCTGAGAAACAGCCGGCCACTTCTTCTAAAACTCCAGCTGGACCACCTAGAAGTATGAAATTGTCCTTGTAAATTTTAGACTTGCTCCCTTCTTTACTAGGTCTAATCCGTTTGTTTATGCTTGATGCAACCGGCCCTTAGGAGCCTGACTTGGTCGAGGTGGCCAAGTCTATGATCAAGGCCGTTCCTCCAGCTGAAAGGGAGGCGGTCAGGGGTGTCGGCACCCTTAACCTAGACGGGATTGCAGGGGTCCTTGCTGAGGTATACTTAGCATATTTTTGAGTATTTGAATTCCAAGACGCCTGTTTTCTTTTTGTTTGGAAACTGACGCCTGTTACCCTTTGTACTTAGGCCCTGCTCCGAGTGAACGGCCTTCGCAAGCCGCTTGACCGGAAGAACAAAGAGGTAAAGGCTGCAAAAGCTATGGCCGCCTCTGACTCTGATAAGGCAATGTTTCAAATTGCCCAAAATGAAGTTCTGACCATTGATATTCTTTATTATCAAGCGCAGGCTACCGCCGCTATCCGGGCTCAGTTAGAGGCGGCCCAGAAGAGGAATAGCGAGCTGGAGGCGACCATCAACAATCTCAAGGCCGAGCTGAGACCTCTTCGCCAAAAGATGTCCTCATACGAAACCTTGGAGAAATCCTTGGCGAGCGTAAAGGTACGCCTGGTGACCCAGGAGAAGAGTCTTACTCAGGAGCTCTCGGAAAAGGCCGTGCAAGAAAAGAAAGAGCTGGTCCGGGAGATGATGGAAGACTCTGCTCAAATCCAGCGCTCTAATAGATATAATCAAGAGATCCTGGCGGCTGCTGAGGAAGAGGCGTTGGAGGAGGCGTTGGAGGAGGAGCCGGTAGTGGCGCTTGTGCCGCTTGGGGGTAATGCATCAAAGAAGGATGCAGCTGAAGCCGAGTCCAGCAAGAAGAGTGCTGACCAGGCGGCAGCTGCTAATATTGAAGATCTTCCCCCTTCTTAAGCTTTATGTCTTCTTTCAACGGCATGCGTGCCGTTTGTTTGTATTTACCCGGCCAGGGGGCCGGGGCTCTGAATATTTTGCCGGTCTTTAATGACCGGCTACTTTTTAATGAATTTTTTTGTTTTGCTTCAAATTTGTTTAAGTATTGAATATTCTGATATCCAATTGTACACTATACTGACTGTTTTACATGGCCGATAGTTGCAGACAGGTACGGATAGTTAGTCACGCCGCCTATGCCCCTGGACGACTGGTTGTCTGTTTCCAGGCTAGACGATCAGTCGACCATTTATCCAATCGGTATTCGAACCATTTTAAAGACTGGATCCCCTTTAGGCAGGCGGTCCTGTCATTTGTAAAATTAACCAAGTAGGAAAGTGGTTTGACCAAGTAAACATGATTGTTACCTAGTCGCCAAGTAACTGAGTAGTAGAGGTATCAAGCGGTCGGTACCGGTTGTTCCCCTTTATTCGCCAATGTTTGTTGGCTTTTAACTCATAAGTTGTTAACCTAGCAAGAGTAGTGGTTGAGAGCCCCTGTTTGCTAAAAACAGGCGGACGACTCATACCTTTTAGGCTCCATACTAAGTTTGAGAGAGTGACTATGAGTTAACTTTGGAGTTACTCAGTCGCCGTCACTCCTGCTTGAGTAGTAAAGGTACCAGGCGGCGGAGGCCGGATGATCCTTTTGATTCGCCAATGTTTGTTGGCTATTAACTCAAGAGGTACCCCCTGCATTTATCCCAAGTAATACAGGCGGTCATCTAACTCAGATGTCAACTGCTACCACTGGTTTGGTTAGTGATAGAGTTATCCTTGTCTCAAAAACGGCTACGTGGTTGCCCTTGGGGACAGTCGTATAGGTGCCGTGTAATTAGTTTATAGAGCAATGTTCCACCCAAAAGGGAGCTGCTCTCTGCGACGAATTTCATCCGGAGGGATGCCGCCGGACGCCTGCTATGATGTTGGGACAGGTCGTATTAGTTTTGAAGATTGGATCAGTTGGCTTGGTGCCTGGTCTAATCATTCGGCCTGTGGCCTTGGTTATTTCTTGGTGAACGTAGGTGCTAAGTAAAAGGAGGGTAGCCGCCTGTTTAGGCACAGGGTCGGCCAGACCGTGATCATTTTTAGTTAAGTATAAGGGGGGTGGCTGTGTGTTTGGAACCAGTCGGCCCTCTTCTACGGAGAGTAGCCGACTATATGTCCAGACGGCATGCCCCTATGGTGATAGATTAAAATACTCAAAGGAGAGTAGCCGACTATAAAGGTACAGGCGGCATGCCCCTCTAAAGATAGAGTAAAATACTCAATGGAGAGTAGCCGACTGTAAAGGTACAGACGGCATGCCCCTCTGAAGATAGAGTAAAATACTCAATGGAGAGTAGCCGACTGTAAAGGTACAGGCGGCATGCCCCTCTGAAGATAGAGTAAAATACTCAATGGAGAGTAGCCGACTGTAAAGGTACAGAGGGCATGCCCCTCTGAAGATAGAGTAAAATACTCAATGGAGAGTAGCCGACTGTAAAGGTACAGGCAACATGCCCCTCTGAAGATAGAGTAAAATACTCAATGGAGAGTAGCCGACTGTAAAGGTACAGACGGCATGCCCCTCTGAAGATAGAGTAAAATGCTCAATGGAGAGTAGCCGACTGTAAATGTATAGGCGGCCTGCCCCTCTTAAGTAAGAATAAAAATTAAACATGGAGAGTAGCCGACTGTTTGTTAGTAGGCTTGCCCCTCTTAGTACAAAATTGAATATCAAGTATGCAAACTTTTATTAAGTAGCCCTTGACTATTTACATCATTCAAAAGAAATATTTCTTAAGATTATCTACATTCCAAGTTCGAGGCAACGGTTGTCCGTCTGGTGTTCCCAGACGGTAGGTACCGTCCCTGACCTCTTCACAGATTCGGTAGGGTCCTTCCCAGTTGGGAGTTAGTTTGCCAGACTCATTAGCCCTACCAACTGCTTCCATTTTTCTAAGTACAAAGTCCCCCACTTTGAGTGGACGCCTGTGTACTTTTTTGTTGTATGATCTAGTCATTCTCAGGCGGTAAATTTCATGGCGCAAGACAGCATTGCCCCTCTTTTTAGGAAGTGAGTCTAATGCCAGGCGCATGGCTTCCCAGTTTTCCTCTTCGTCATATAGCATTACTCGAAGAGTCGGCTCGTAGTGTTCTATTGGAAGAACAGCTTCCGCACCATAAGTTAGGAGGAATTCCCCTTTTTCAGTCGTCCTAATGGCCCAGAGAACAAGTGGCAATTCATCCTCCCATAGGCCGCCTGCTCGTTAAATCTTTTTCTTGAGACCGTCTGAGATGATTTTATTAAAGGCTTCTACCTGGCCGTTTACTTGTGGTCGGCCGACAGATGCAAAGTAGTGTGCAATTCCTTGGTCACCCAACCAGCTTTTGAGAACAGGCGTCTCAAACTGGGGACCATTATCAAAAACCATAGACATGGGAACCCCGAACCGAGTGATGACATTTTTCCAAATGAATGAAATTACATCCTTCGTCTTGATTCCCTTTACAGCCTCCGCCTCTACCCATTTAGTGAAGTAGTCGACGGCAACAAGTATGTACCTCCTTCCGCCTGTAGCAGGTGTATATGGACCCAGAATATCCATGCCCCACTTAGCAAACGGTAGTGGGCTATGAATGGTAGTGAGGTCAGTAGCCGGACGGTGAATTAGCTTGCCAAACCTTTGGCACTTGTCACATTTTTTCATCATCTCCATTGCATCTGCTTCTAAAGTAGGCCAAAAGTAGCCCTGCCGCCTTGCTCGTTGAGCAAGCGTCCTACCGCCTATATGGGAAGCACAGTAACCAGAGTGAAGATCGTCTAGAATCTCTCGTCCCTTTTCTGGAGTAACACACTTTTCGAAGGGTTGAAGGTACCCCCTTTTGTGAAGTTCTCCCTTTATTATTTCAAAACTGGTTGCTCATTTTTTCAGTGCTGCCGCCTGTTGATGATCATCTGGCAGGGTACCGTTTGTCAGATATGCCCTGATTGGATCCATCCAGGTTGAGCTTCTGTCTAAGATTCCAATAGGGTCTTCCTCAATGCTTCTCCTCTCCATTACTTCCCAAAAAACAGTTCGAGGAGTATCACAGGAGGCGGATGATGCTAATTTTGAAAATGCATCCGCCTGGTTGTTTTCTGATCTCGGCACTTGGGTCAGATGGAAATCCTCAAGGGAGCCGACTACTTGTCGGACCGCCTGTAAATACTTGATCATGGCCGGATGGGTTGCTTCGTATTCGCCATTGTACTGACTCACTATCAATTGTGAATCGGAACTTGCGTCTATTTTTCTTGCTCCTGCCGCCTTGCACATGCGGATTCCGGCTAGTAAAGCTTCATATTATGCCTCCTTGTTTGAGGCCTGAAAACTGAAGCGTAGAGCATACTCGTACCTGTCGCCCTCTGGCAACTGACATATAACGCCTACTCCACAACCATTTGAAGTAGAGCTTCCATCCACATATACCTTCCAGACTTGGTCTTGAACTTGAGAGTCAGGAGGACGAGTCATCTCAACAATAAAGTCAGCAAAGGCTTGCCCCTTCACTTCTTTTCTAGGCTCGAAAGTAACTTCGAGGCTCTGTATTTCTATGGCCCATTTGATCATACGGCCTGACGACTCCATGATGGTCAGTGGCCGCTTGATAGGTGGGTCTGTATACACGACGACTGCATGTGCCAAAAAGTAGGGCTTCAATTTTTTAACAGCCATGAAGAGTGCAAGACCAAATTTCTCCACTAAGGGATACCTCAACTCGGCATTTTTCAGTACATGACTGACAAAGTAGACCGGGAGCTGAAATCCGTCTCTTTCAGCAAGGAGAACAGCGCTTAACGCATGATCAGAGACGGCCAGGTACATGTAGAGTACTTCTTTGGGCAAAGGGCTGACCAGCCTCGGCAAGGAATGCAAGTGAACTTTCAATTTCTGGAAGGCGGCCTCAGCATCCGGCCCCCATTCAAACCTTTCCTTTTTCTTAATTGCCTGGAAAAAGTATAGGCATTTGTCGCCTGATCGGCTTAGAAATCTTCCCAAGGCTGCCAGACAACCTGTTAACTTCTGAACCTCTCGGATGGTACGAGGCGACTGCATGTCAATGTCCGCCTACACCTTCTCAGGGTTCGCCTTTATTCCTCTCTGATTGATAAGGAATCCGAGAAATTTCCCAAACTCAACTCCAAATACACATTTCTTGGGATTGAGCATGACATGGTGCCGCCTGAGTGTGGCGAAAGTTTCTCGGAGGTCCGACAGATGATCTTTCTGAAGTTTAGTCTTGACAATCATATCATCAATGTATGCCTCGACGTTTATCCCAATCTGATCAAAGAACACAGTGTTTATCATTTGCTGGAAGGTAGCCGGGGCATTCTTAAGACCAAACGGCATGACCGTGTAACAGTATAACCCCTGATCAGTGACGAAGGCCGTCTTCTCCTGATCTTTCTTCCATAAAGGAATTTGATGGAAACCAGAATAGGCGTCCATAAAGCTCATCAAAGCATGGCCGGCTGTTGAGTCGACCAGGTTATCAATTTTAGGCAGAGGGTAACTGTCTTTGGGGCACGCCTTGTTTAAGTCTGTGTAGTCTACACACATTCGCCAGGTGCCATTCGGCTTTTTAACAAGCACCACATTTGCAACCCAGTCTGGGAAGTAACATTGCCGAATGAACCCTGCATCAAGTAATTTTTTAACTTCGGCGGCTCCCGCCTGACTTCTTTCTTCGCCATGGTTCCGCTTCTTCTGCCGTACCGACTTATTTTTTGGATCCACGGTCAGTTTATGTACCGCCAGATAGGGACTAATGCCTGGCATTTCTTGGACTTCGAATGCAAAGATGTCATTGTATTCTTTCAATAGTTTGTGAAAGTCGTCACCCAGGGCCCTTAGAGTAGTCGTCCCAACCTTGACTGTTCGGTCAGGACGCGAGTCGTCTAAGATCAGGTCTGTATGCTCACCAGCCGGATGAGGGCGGAATTCATCCGACCGCTCCTCTGCCAATGATTGCTATTTTCTGTCTTTTCTTGCGGCCCCCGTCTGGGATGCCTTTCTCTTCTTGCCGCCTGCTTCTTGAACAGGCGCACTCTCCTTGACATTGTCAAGGTCTGTTTTTCCACCACTCGACCTAGTGGCCATAACAGTGGGCTTGACATCCGAGAGATAGCACTCTCGGGCCATCCTCAGATCTCCCCTTAGGGACCCGACTGTTCCATTATCCCTCTCAAACTTGAGCAACATAAGAGATGGGATTATAACAGCCTTGGAATTATTCAGGGTTAGTCGTCCCAGAATCATGTTGTAGGCCGAGAGTTCTTCTACTACCAGGAACCGGACTACCATGTGTCGTCCTTCCCCTTTTTCGCCCAGGCGGATGGGTAGATCCACTCGTCCCACTTGGTGGACGACTCCTCCTCCAAACCCTACTAAAGGGTGGGATGCCGGATGTATGCAATCAGTCTGATATTTTAGTTTCGACAGACATTTGCTACCGATGAGATCTGAGGAGCTTCCGGTATCTATGAGGATTCGGCCAACTCTCTGGTTGGCCAGTTTACATTCAATAACGATAGGGTCGTCATGCGGCCCTCTTACCCCTCCTAGATCTTCTTCAGTGATGACAATCTCAGGAAATGAATATTTGGAGGGCCGTTCTTGGTGAACGGAATTTACATCTAACCGTCTGATGTTGTCTTTGTTGCCCCGAATAGTGAGGCCGCCTCCTAAGAAGCCGCCTGCAATGGTGTAGACGACTGCATCATCTGTATCGGAGCTGTCGGACTTTTGATTCTTTTTGGTCGACTGCTTTTTTGAGGAAGTGTTCCCCGTAGATTTCTTGACATAAGTGTCAAGATCACCTTGCTCAGCCAGGCGGTCCAGATACCGCATGAGACTGATGCAGTCATTGGTGTGATGACCAACATCTTCATGATAATCACAGAATTTTTCTTGGTTCCGATAGTTTGCAGAACCCTTCATGGGGACCGGCTTCTCAATTGAGATCCGTCCCTTGATTTCCTTTAGGATAAATTGGCTATCCTTGTTAAACACATACTTTGGGGAGTATGGTTTGAATTCTTTTTTCTTCTTCTGGGACAGCTGTTTAGAGGAATCAGCCGCCCAGACCTCTTTTCTCTTCTCATCTTTGTTTGACGACTGTTTCTGTCGTCCTTTTCTTTTGTCGGACCTTCTCCCGTCTGACTGTTTTACCGTACTACAAAGATCAGTCGCCTGTATATAGGCTTCCGCTTCAATCAAGGCCTCTTGAAGAGTCGCCACCCTCTTTCGGACCAAATCAAATTTGAAGGTCGACCCGTCCTTGAGACCTCTAAAAAAGTCAGTATAGGCTACTTCATCCGGTAACCCTTGAATCTGTATTCTCATCAGGTTAAACCGCCTGATGTAAGAACGAAGCCCCTCCTTCTCGCCCTGCTGAATTGTTCCTAAATCAAGGGTCGTCTTCTTCGCAGGGATGTTCATGGCGAAGTTGGAGGTGAATAAGTAAGCAACCGTCTTGAAGCTATTTACACAACCAGTCGGCAGGTTGCCGAACCATTGTTGTGCGATTCCTTTGAGAGTCGCTGGGAAACACTTGCACCAAGTGGGATCATCCAACCCTTGAAGGTACATCAGGTTGATGAATGCCATCAGATGGTCTTCTGGGTTAGTAGTGCCGTCATAGGCGCCTACTAATACATTTTTACCTTTGGCCGGCTGAGCGGCTTCAGTAATTTCCTTGGAGAAGGCCGACGGCTGTTCGCCAAGTCTAAGCAACCGTAGCTGCCAGTCCATAGGTTGGACGTGTTTGCTGCATGTCCACCAAACGGAGGTGGCTGTAAAAAATACTGTTTTTGCGGTACAAACGGTAAGTTTGGTACCGCCTGGTCGCTATGAAAGCCGGATTGACGGGTGGTGCCGCCTGACTGACTCTCATGATACGACTAAGTATGCCTCATCGAGGTATTTTGCAGACTGTCTTGGAAGTTTGAAGTAGAGGCCGACTCTGACAATCGGTCACTCTTCTTCTGCTCTAGTAGTAGCCGAGCGTCTGTGTATGATTTCCTCTACCCGTCCGCCTGAATATGACGAACATGTTTCCTATTTCCTGGAGTAGGAAAACGGTATTTTGTGAAATCAAGGGCAGGTGGCTCCCGCTTCCTAGATTTAGGATGAGGAGTCGCCTCTCGCCCTTGAACTGGCTTCCTCTTCAGTGAAGTGGAGGGTTTCTTAGCCGACGTCTCCTTGTCCAGAGCAGGCGGCTTCTTGTTGATCAACTCTTGAATTTCTCCCTTGAAGTCCCTCATGAAGGTCATGAGTTCACTCCTTGTGATGGGAGCAGACCCATCAGTCGGCTGTTGCCGAACAGGCGGTGCGCCTGGTGGCTCGCTTCCAGTATGAAGATGTTCCCGTTCCCTCCTTTCGGTATGACAGGTACGTCAGGCCCTTAGGGTCCCGTCTGAAGCTGTGTGAGCTTCAACTTCAAATTCATTCTCAGTATCGTGGTCCGACTGAACTAGAGGGTCGTCCAGGGGACGTCTCTCTTCAGGAGTCGGTACAAACGTGGATGCCATCTCAGAAGTACTCTCCCCACAAACGGCGCCAAATGTTTCGGGGTTTTCTGATGTCCTGCGGGAGAGTTACAATTCCGAGACTGGAACCGGACGCCTGTACCTGCAAAACAACGGAGACTCCTGGTGGTGGGAGCTCCGCCTCCGACGGTCAAGTTAGTACTTGATTAAGGAGTAATTAATGCAGAAATTAAGGTGATTGGGTCTCTCTAGGTGAGAGTGTTTAATGTGTGTAATCTGCGTTTTTAGCATGTTCTCTCTTAATGAGGATTAAGGGAGGTATTTATAACCTTGGGAAACGTGCCAATCCTAGGTTTAGGTTAACCCAGGGCTGATTGGGCTTCCCTCGGAAGTTGGTCCTGGGTGGCCGGTTTCTCCATTAGGCATGGAGTATGCCACGTGTCATGACATAATAGGTCCAAGGTGGACGAATAAGCGTGTGCCACGTGGCAAGCCCTGACAGTTCCAACTGGGGGACACTTGGCAGGACCTGATTGGCCCACGTGGCGCATTCCGATTGGTGGGAGCAAAATCCCCTAATCACCTTCCATGAATGAGGTTATGCGGAAGGAGGTTTCTAAACTTCTTGATGCAGGAATTATCTATCCAATCACTCATAGCAATTGGGTGTCTCCCGTGCAAGTTGGAAAAAAAGGGTGGCATGACGGTTGTGAAAAATGATCGTGGTCAATTTATTCCTACTAGACTTGTTATCGGTTGGCGAATGTGCATTGACAATCGCCAACTCAACACACGTACTTGCAAAGATCATTTTCCATTGGCGTTCATTGACCAAATGCTTGAGAGACTTACCAAACATTCCTTTTATTACTTCCTTGATGGCTATTCGGGTTTCTTTCAAATCTCAATTGACCCAAGGGATCAAGAGAAGACTACGTTTACATGTCCCTACGATACTTTTGCGTATCGTAGAATGCCATTTGGTCTTTGTAACTGTTGGGTTTCGTAGCGTCTAACACTACGCGGAAGAGAAACTCGCCCAAGACCCGCTCACTAATTAAAGCAACTAAATATTTAATCACATAATTAACAACATAAAAGAGAGAAAGAGAAAAGAAATTCTTACCCTTGACGCGTGCTTCACTCGATTCAAGAGCTCTTACTTCAAAGCCCGAGCCTTGCAAGTGCGACGGCCTCCTATGGCTCTCACCCTTGATCCGAACTGAACGGTCCTAGTCCCGAAGGTTAGTCAGGACTTGGCCAATAAAAACTAGAGTATAACGAACTTAAGGTTTTCTAACTTTACTAAGGAGATGCCTTTTTAGTTCCACTCAAGTGTTCTTCCCAAAACATAGGTATTTATAGGGAAATGAACCTTGATTTCCCATTATTAATGTGGGAGATTTGCATTTTCCCTTATTTTATTTTAATCAAAAACAAAATAAAATGCTAAATCAATCAACAATCTACAAGTGGCATTGGGAGAGGAAAAATTAGGAGAGGACCATTTCAAGGGGGGGGGGGGGGGACCATAACCTTGCTCATCAAGCAAGGCCCTTGAATTTGGTCCCCACTAATAATCGGACCACTCCACCACTTGGCTGCCTGGCAGCCTGCCTTGGCTGCCAGCTGGCACCTAGCACCAAGGCTCGGAAGCCCAGCCAGCCAGCACACAGCCAGCCAGCACGCATGTGATGCTGATGTGCTGCCGCTAGGCATTGCTATGTAAGCACGCATGCGTAGCCCATCATGCCTAGCACGCTGCTATGCGATGCTGCTGCTTGGTGCAAGTCTTCAATGGGCTGGGTGCCAGGCCCTAGCATGCTAGCAAGCACGCACGCATAGCCCATCATGCCTTGCACGCTGCTATGCGATGCTGCTGCTTGGTGCGAGGCTTTGATCCCTTGGTGCTTGGCCTAGCATGCTAGCAAGCAGGCAACGTACCATGCTTGTGATTCTTGTGGGCTGTGCTAGCCCATGCCTATAATGATGCGATGGCTAGCGCTGCTATGCTAGCACGCCTAGCCACGCATGCACAGCTACACCACACGCATGCACGCATCTTGCGATGCTTGTGCCATGCGATGTGTGTGTGCTAGGGATGCTAGGCACCCATAATGCGCATGGGTTGGTGACCTCGCCTAGCCTAGTACTTGCATGGTAGGCCAAATGCGTGGCTATGGCTAGGCTCAAACTTGTTGCTTGCTTGATTTTACATCTCGTCGAATTCTAAATTCGACTCGACTTGCGACGCTCGGTTTCGATGCTCTAAGCTTGATATCCGACGTCTTTGTTCATAATACTCTAATGACTCATCTAATCCTTCGGAATGATTCGTCAAATTGGATCGGTTATTCGATTGGGGTGCGACCCAAAGGGTTCAGTCAAGATTAAGCCATAATATTAATTATGCATTAATATTACTGATCGGAAGCGGCCTCCACCTAGGAATTCAGATCACTTGACCTCACTGAAGAATTAGCTTTCTAATAATTCCGAACCTTCTGTCGGAATAATACACTTGTTGGAAGGACACCATTCCTTTCATTCTCCCACTTGTCCTTCCGGACAAGTCTGCAATTAGTGTATAGCCCTTTTCCTATGTTGCTTAATGTCTCTTCATGAACTATAAGGTAAGATTCTTTGTCATCCTTATTACGTCAAGAAGTGTTTCTCAATTCCCGAGTTTGACTGTCAATAAACAGATGATTTCTAAAATCCATCTAATCTGCGGGAACGGGGCGCTGTTATCCTAAAAAATCCAAAAATTGTGCAGTAGCAAGTCGCGCCTTCATTGCAGGCGTGACAATCTGCATGTGAACATGATTTTTACTGGGATTCTCTTTCTTTTTCTTATTTCCCCTAAATTTCCCAATTTTACTCCTCATTCTCTCTCCTCATCCTCTCAAACTCTAATCCCTAAAGTATCAAAATCATCATTTTCCTTCAAATTTCTACACTTTTCCAATTAAAATTCACAAATTTCTTCCATAATCAATAATCTACCTTCGATATCTCTGCAAAATACGCCGAAATCATTCTCGTTTGATCTTCTTAGGTATTTTTGAAGGGTAAATTTATGGATAGTTTTTTAAGCAATTTGGAGCTTCAATCTTGATATAATCTTAATCTTTGCCTTATTTTTGTCAATTTCCATTGATTTCTATGCAAAGCTTTTTATTTTTCATGGTTAAATGAACTTGTGATATTTGTGGATTGATTTTTGTAATTCTTGATTGTGGATTGTGTTTTCTTTGATTATCATTGTGTTTTTGTGGTTCTTGGTTGTTGTTTCTTGGTTTTTGGTTGTTGTTTTGATTGAAATAGATACCTTGGTAGTATTTGGTGTATTGTAAAGGGTTGTTAGAGATTGTTGGTGTTGTATTGGTGTTGTAGTGGTGGTTTTAGTTAATTGAGGATATTCATGTACGCTTTTCGATCAACATACATACATCAAATTAATCCTAAACTTGTTTAATCTACGTTGGTTGATTATTAATGCACAATCATGCACAATCAAATCTAATGTTGGTGATCACTTGAATTAAGGTCATATTAGCCTAAATCAAATTATTAATTATCTTATTGGACATGATTTCAAGTACAAATTCCCTTTAAACCTGCAAAAAGGGGCGTGATCAAGAAATAACAATAAATCATAAATAATCAATCAACATATGATTAATACAACAATCGTCATCATTAAACATCATCAAAACATCAGTAATAGTAAGATCCTAAATCCTAGCATGTCACTAATAACGAAATCAAAGTGTTATCCTAAACATGATACTAGAAATCATAACAAGCATCCTAAACATGATACTAGGAATTAAAATAATATTATGACATGATTTCTACTCCAAAATAAAAGAATATTAATAAAGGTGATTAAATTACTCACTTTGATGCTTCAACCTTCTTGCTATTAAAACAATACACACGTTAGTAAACTTCAAGAAAATTAAATTATTAAAGTAAATAAATCAAATGTGAATTGAAATATAGATTTGGGACCAAACCCTCAGAACTATCAGCCTTTCACGCCGAGGTCGAAGGCAACGTCGAGTAGGGTTTGAAGTATTCGAATCTTGTGAATGAGGAATTATGACAGATTTGGATGTATCAAGGATGTATTTAGGCTAAGGCTAACAACATGGAATTAAGGATTCTGGGTATTATGACGATAATTGGAGCTAGGTGGTTATAGCTTATGATTGATGGTTCTAGCTGATTTGAAAACGGGGAAAACGACCTCTATTTATAAGGAAAAAAGAGAGTTTGGACAATCAGAAAAGATTAAAACTTGTAACGGAATAAAATAGGTTTCATCGTGGGGCGATAGAGCTATCGCGGCGCGACAGAGTCCATTGTGGCGCGGTAAGATTATCGCGGTGCAATGGTTCTTTCGTTCTGTGATGGTTTCAAAGATGAAAAAGCCGTACGGAGTTTGATTCCTAATAGAAATGGGTTAACAAAGTACATCCGTACGTCTTTGAATTTGATCGGGATAAGGACTATTAAGTGAGAAGTTTTATTCAGTTTCGAACTCTTTTGATCTTTATCTTTTCAAAAAGGATAAATTAGAACCTTCTAGAGGACTCTAGAAGATCCTAAGGAATCCTAATGGCTTTAGGATTGGAAATAAGGTATTTGGACCCTCACATGATCATTGGGTCTTAGGTAAGGTGGACTTGGGTCCGGTTCGGGCTTGGTTTAGCATTTTGGCCATAACTCATTCGTTTTAAGTCGGATTTGGGATTATAATATATCGTTGGAAAGCTCTTTTCAAAAACCCATCCAACTAAACAATGATTGGACCAGGAATATGGACCAAATTAATCAGGTTTGGACGTATTTACGGATTGGACACAAAATGAATGATTTTAGGGACACAAATGAATTATTTTGGGTCTAAAGGCACGAAACGAATGATTTTGGTTTGAAATATTTTAGTTAAGGTTAGAAATATGGTCAAGGCTCAAGGAAACTTCACGAGACTTTTCAACTCTTTACCGAACTCGTTAATCAAATATGTGAAAGGCACTCATCATTGGGTTTGGTTTTTAGGGAGACACAATCAGGTGTCTACAAACGCCGATATCCTCTTCCCTATCCACTTTAACACCGATGGAAACAATGAAGTTGCTCGGAGGAAATCCGTTTCCATTAAGGACGAATTTCTTGATAAAACCAAACTTACTGATGGCTTCATTAAATCGCAGATTCTAACTTCTGCTTGCTTGCTTCAGTCCATAAATGGACTTCTTAAGCTTGCATACCTTTCCAACATTGCTTGGATCAAAAAAACCTTCCGGCTATGTCATATACACAGTCTCTTCCAAAATCCCATTGAAGAAGGCGATTTTCACATCAATTTGCCATATTTCGTAATCGTAATATGCAACAATCGTTAGGATGATCCGGACGGACTTAAGCATTGCGATTGGTGAAAAGGTTTCATCATAATCAATCTCGTGGATTTTCCTGTAAACTTTTGCTACCAGTCCAGCTTTGTATATTGATACATTTCCATCTTTGTTTGTTTTCCATTTGAAAATCCATTTGCAACCGATGGGTGTGTAACCTTCGGGCAAATTTACCGAGTCCCAGACTTGAGATTCAGACATGGAGTCCATCTCAGATTTCATGGCCTCTTGCTATTTAGCAGAGTCGGGGCTCCTCATAGCTTGTTTGGATGTCGTTGGCTCATCTCCATCCATGACTAGGATGTCTTGATCTTCGGTTAAGACAATACCAAGGTATTTGTCTGGTTGAGATCTTGGCCGTTGCGACCTACAAAGGGTAATAGGTTGAGCATTTACATTGTCTGTTTGATTCTAACCAATCTTATCAACTGCTTCTAAAGCATTTTGATTTTCAGTTTTATCAGGTTGACATTGTTGTTCGTCCTCTCGAACTTCGTCCAGTTCGATTTTCCTCCCACTTGTCATTTTGGAAAGGTGTTCCTTCTCCAAACAGACACCATCTCGAGCAACAAATACTTTGTTCTCGGATTTGTTGTAGAAGTAATACCCCTTGGTTTCTTTTGGGTAGCCCACAAAGAAACACTTGTCTGATTTCGAGTGAAGCTTGTCAGAAATTAATCGCATGACATATGCTTCGCAACCCCAAATCTTAAGAAAATACAACCTTGGAGGTTTCTTAGTCCATAATTCATATGGAGTCCTTTCTACAGCTTTTGACAGAGCACGGTGAAGTGTTAGTGCCGCAGTTAGTAGCGCATGTCCAGAAAGAGATAGGAAGTTCATTAAGACCCATCATTGATTGAACCATGTCTAATAAGGTTTGATTTCACCTTTCGGATACTCCGTTCCATTGAGGAGTTCCAGGAGGTGTCAGCTCTGAAAGAATACCATTTTCTTTCAAGTGATCGTCGAATTCATGGCTCAAATATTTGCCACCTCGATCCGATCGAAGTTCTTTAATCTTCTTGCCAAGTTGATTCTCAACTTCATTTTGAAATTCTTTGAATTCAAAAGATTCAGATTTGTTCGACATAAGGAAGACATAGCCATATCTACTATAGTCGTCAGTGAAGGTGATAAAATTATTGATTCAATGGTCTTAGCTCTTTTAGCAGTATCATGAGTGGTATAAACTTGTTTGTCTAGAGAAAGCACATAAAGACCTTTTCTAAATATGCTTTACCATATAAAACATTGTCGAAATAAAATGAACAACTATTGTTTTTAATTCGAAATTCAAAACCCTTGGCATCCAACGCCGAAATTAAAATAATGTTTTTGGTAACTGCAGGAATGTGATAGCAATTGTCAAGTTCTAAAATAAGCCCAGAGGGCAAAGATAAATAGAGAGTTCCAACCAAAACGACAGACATCTTAGCTCTATTTCCAACCCGAAGCTCGACCTCTCCCTTCTTTATCCTCCTATTTATCCTTAGTCCCTGAGCATTGGAACAAAGGTGTGAGCCACATCCGGTATCTAATACCCATGATGTTTTGCTAGCGAAGTTTAAGTCTATAACAAAAATACCTGATGAAGAAGCAATTGTGTCGTTCTTCTTATCTTCCTTGAATTTGAGCCAGTCCCGTTTCCAATGTCTCTTCTTCTTGCAGTAGAAACATTCGGAGTCGGATTTGGAAGAGGCTACCTTCTTGTCCTTGCTGCTCTTGGCAGTGTTTGACTTAGGCGGAAAATTCTTCTTTTTTCCTTGAAAGCTTTTCTTCTTGCCCGAGTGCTTAAATTGCTTGCCTTTCCTCACCATGAGCATGTCATGCTTGCCCTCATCCTTGAGGGTTTGCTGAGCTTGCTTCAACATACCATGAAGCTCGGTGAGGGTCTTCTCCATGCTGTGTATATTGTAGTTCATCTAGAACTGGTCATAGCCTTTGTGCAGCGAATGGAGAATAATGTCAATGGCCATCTCGGTCGAATACCTAGCATCAAGCCTTTCCATGTTCTAAAATAATCCAATCATCTTGAGAATATGCGGGCTGACTGACTCTCCTTTCTTCAGCTTACTCTCAAGGATTTGCCTGTGGGTTTCGAACCTTTCAGTTCGAGCCTGCTCTTGGAAAATGTTTTGCAGCTCAGAAATGATCTCCAAAGCTGTCTCCTTTTCAAAGAAAGTCTTTTGAAGTTCTGGAGACATAGTGGCCAGCATGATGCATTTGACATCCCGATTGGCGTTTTGCCATCGGTTAAGGGCAGCCTGAGTGACCTCCTCATTGGGAGTGTCGGGCATTTCCTCATCAAGGACGTATTCCTTTTGTTCTTGCATAAGTATAATGCGCAAATTTCTTTGCCAATCAAGAAAATTTGGCCCGCTCAACTTCTCCTTGTCGAGAATTGAGCGTAATGAGAATTGGTTGTTGTTTGAGTTACTTGTAGACATTGTTCCACAATTGAAAGAATTTTGAAATGAAAAACCATTCATATAATCAATAAGTTTGAATTTTAAAGCGCATATGCAAACATTTAATCTTATTTAGCATTTTATCCATGCATGAATAATTTTCCCCTTTTAGGCAAGAATAAAATGATTACAAGATCCTAAAGATAAAGAAATGATTAAGCATGCTTTGTCTTGTCTTAACATTTAATATCTTAAGGTAAGCAATCTAATTTCTAATAGCTCTAAGCTACTCCCGGTTTGATAAAACGTCGCATCTAATGTATCCTTGACATCTTATCTCTTTTGCCACGACATCTAAGGACTCCTTATTGATATCGTTGAGCTTAACCAAGACCAACTCGTATACCTAGTATACCTTACGTTCCTAGGGATGTAGTGATGCCTCGCTTTGGCGTAGCCCATCACGTACGCGCATTAGTTCGGTAATTGTTGTTATTGGAACGACAAATTTTAAGCTCAATATTATAGGGACCTAGGGTTTCTATGTTGGTTGATTTAAGTGAACTTAACTAATCATCGCAACATTTTAAAATCCTACACATCCATATAGCATTCAAATATATATATATAAGCACAATAATCTATATAAAGCATAAAATAGATGCATTTGACAACCAGCATGATCCCTTGAATCTTCAATTCTTCAAGGGTCTTCAAAGCATTATCTTGACTCGACCTCATGGAAAACACCGTCTTGAGACGTCTCCGCAAAGCATGCAATTTCTAGTTACTACAACTAAGATTAATCTAAATATTAAGGTACAAAAATACTCAACGGTACGCAGGCCGTATTTAGACTTACAAAAATACGTAACGGAACGCAGTCCGTAATTTTTATCCTAGTCGGGTCCCACTAGTTGCCATTTTCTCAAAACCCTGTTACATAACAAGCTTTCATCCACCCATTCACTATATGTGAATGGCCAATGCATTTTACGACGAAAAACAAGTAACAATGCACAACACCCGAAAACTATTAACTACCTTAGGTGGTTTATCCGATTAACATGCCTAATTAAAACTAGTCAAAGTTGTTTAACATATTATGTATTTTAAGGTGCAATTCGTTCACGTAATTACCTAAGCTCCCACTAAATTCCGCATCCAACTTAATCAATTTAATTAATTAAGCCGGTTTAACCCATAATTTGTCAAAACATTTTGCAAGTGCCTGAGCAACTGAGGCCTAGCCTCGTTTAAATTTAACAAATTAAATAATTAAAACGGCAAAATTTTTGCAAAAGTCATAGCCCAAAATTAAGCAAAAACGACCCACCCAAAACCTTGTGGGCTATGCACTAAGGCTGCTATGCAGCCCTTGGTGTTGCGCCTGCTATGCTGGGTGCTAGCATGCTCGCCCGGCATAGCACGCTACGCTAGCCAGCACCAGCAGCATGCAACGCAAGCTAGCATGCTTGCTGGCGCCTGGCAGCATATGGCAGGCTGGCTGGGGCTTGCTGTCATGGTGCCCAGCAACTTGCCTAAGCATCACCAGCAGCCTAGGCCACACACTTAGCAACAAGCAGCACGCAACGAGCCTTTCCACACAGCACAACAACATTACGAGGCTAGGCACCTTGCGCATACCTAAGGCAGCCACATGTGGCTAGCCTTGGTGGCACTTGGGTGTTCTTGCCTCGATTTGCGTGACATATAATTAATTCTAAATTTATTTTAGAATTAACTTAAGGCAAAAATGAAAATAAAACAAGTCTAACTTAATTAAATTCAATATTAATGGTGCATAAGCCTAATCATCCAAACTTACCTTTGAACAATTTAGGTCTTTCTTGATGCTTAAAATGAAAAGGGCTATACCCGTAATTAATTTGACCAACATGCAAATTAATAATGAGTTTAGACAAAGTAGGGGGTTGGAAAATTTTTCAACTTTTAACTTGTGTAAAATGACAAAAATTACATCTTCCAATATGAAGATTAATCATGATTCAATCACAAGTACTTAAACTTTAAGGATTTTAATCAACTAAAAAATGACTAAATCCTGCATAAGTTCAACATGAAATTTAGAATCAAAGTTCCAACCATTTAAACACTTAAAGATTGGATCTTTAATACACTAGGAACTTTAAAATTTCACATTCACAATAAACAGTCACACTTTAACGCAATTGATTTGCATGATTGTGAAATGACAAGTTTATGTGAGAAATTGAACATACTAACTTGAGCACACATTATGACTTCATAACCATGCTTAAAAGGGTTTAAAATTGTTGTAGATTAGGGATGCAACAATGCATTTAATCTACCCTTGACATGCTTAAATTAATCAAGGCATAAAGATTTAAAAAATTTCGTCAAATACGAAAAACCCCTCTAAAAAGGGACAGAAACGATTTAGAACATCGATTCCACCTAATAAAAATCACTATTTTTGAGTCGAAATCTGGGTTCATCAACCAAAATTAAAAAAAATACGAGATTAAAATTAATTAAAACGAGCTTCTAATCCAATTAGAAAGCTTAACCAGAAATTTAAATTCATTTTAAATCACCTTAATTAACTACTAATTGCAATAATTAAAAAGAGCGCAGCTCTGATACCGCTGTTGGGTTTTGTAGAGACCGTCTCTACGCGGAATAGAAACCCCCAAAGACCCGCCCTAATAATTAAAACAATAAAGCATGCATAAACATAATTAAACAACAATTAAGAAAAGGGAGAAAGAAACTATACCCTTGAAGTGTGCTTCGCTCGTAAACCGAGCTCTTACTTCTAAGCTTAAAGCCTCACAAGCGTGACGGCCTCCAACGGCTCGTACCCACGACCCGACCCGAACGGTCTTCGTCTCGAGGGTTAGTCGAGACTTGACCAAAGATAAAACTAGAGTTTTACGAACTTAAAGGTTTTCTCAATAATTAAAGATGCCTTTTTGAGTTTCACTCAAGTTGATTTCCAAATGCCCATTCATGGGGTATTTATAGAGAAATGCAACTTGCACTCCCTTTCATGATCAATGTGGGATAGTTTGCATTTCCAACTAATTTATTTAAATAAAAAATAAATAAAAAGATAATGCAATCAACAATCAACAAGTGGCACAAGGAGAATTAGTGATTAGGCGAGGACCATCACCAAGGGGGGACCATTGCCTTGCTCCCTAAGGGATTGCTCCAAGCTTTGGTCCCCACAACTCCAAACCGGCATCAAGGCTTGGGTAGGCTGGCAGCCTACCTTTGCTGCCAAGGCTGCCAGGTGGCGCCAAGAACCAAGGCTTGCCAGCCAGCCAGCACAGCAAGCCCCAGCGCATGCGTGTTGCTAGCGAGCAAAGCATGCCGCTACTGTTGCTGGGCGAGGCCCAAGCTCGCTGCTGTTAGGCGTGCTGCTGGGTGCTGCAATGCGAAGGCACACGTACATACGCAAAGCCCAACGTTCTTGCTAGCTGGTGCGTAGTGTTGTGCATTGCTAGGCTGCTAGCTCTAGGCTTAGGCACATGCACGCACGCATAGCCCAGCTTGCTTGCTGGCTGGTGCGTAGCGTTGTGCTACGATGCAACACCCAAGCGCCTAGAAAGCTAGGCATGCTGTGCGCCAGTGCTAGCAAGGCCTAGCCTTGCGATAGGAGTTGGGCATGCTATGCGCCAGTGATGAAAGGTTTAGCCTTGCGACAACAGCTGGGCACTAGCGCTTAGCACGCATGGCATGCTAGGCTTGTGTCTAGCAATGCGAGGTGCATGCTAGCTCGAGCTAGCCTAGAAATCACATGGCTAGGCCAATGTGATGCTACGGCTTTGCTTGAACTTGTTGCTAATTAATTTTGCGACGCTCGGTCTCGACGCTCTAGGCTCGATATCCGACGTCTGTGTTCGTAATACTCTAGTGACTCATCAAATCCTTCGGGTTGATTCGTCGGTTCGGATCGTCAGTTTGTTTGGGTTCGACCCGAAGGGTTTAGTCAAGATAAAGCTGTAATATTATTTGTTCACTAATATTATTGATCGAAAGCGGCCTCCAACCAGGCATTTTGATCACTTGATCTCTTTGAAGAATTGACTTCCTGTTAATTCTTAACCCTCTATCAGAATAATACACTTGTTAGAAGGACACCATTCCTTTCATGATTAACATAGTTGTCTTAGTTGTTCATAATTGGAACCGCTTTCCCTAATTTTTTTTTCATCATATTTCCTTTACAATCTTATTTTTCTTGTTTTAATCGTCTCTTGGTAGATATTTTAATCTTATATATTCACAAAAATAAACCAAAATACCCGTTGTTACTTGCCATAGATTCTTAATTCCACTTTGATTGTGCAATACCCTGTTTCCTTGTGGTTCGACCCTAGCTTGCCACTATCTAGTGTAAACTTAATAGAGTTACGTTAGGAATATAAATTGTTGATATGATTTAGGATAGTAGACACGACCTATTGTCCGCCGATCAAATTTTTGGCGTCGTTGCTGGGGAGACGGCTAGTTTTGCACTCTTATTGTGTTATTATTGGATTTATTGCTTTTTATTTTGTTCCTTTACTCTCTTGATAGTCATTGCTAATCGTTTTCTTAGCTTTGGTGGATGCTAAGGAGATCTCAAGGACCATTTACATAATACATTGACCACGAGATCGACCGCACTATAAGACAAGTCCGTAAGTTTTATCAAGAAGAGGGGCGAGGTCTTGGTGCTATTGTTGAGAGCAAGAGTGATTCTTGGTCTTCAAATTCTCAAAGTAGAGAAATGGCAGGACAAGAAGATGATGTTTTGTTTCGTGAGTTTGGGAATCCGGAGGATTATGAGCTCATGGGAGGGATTTAGCTACCCGTCACGAAAACCAATCTTACCATTCATCTCAATACACTAGAATGGTACAAGCGGAACAATTTTCGGGTTCTCTAAGTGAAGATCCTATTGAGCACCTTGATAGATTCCTTGAGCTTTGTGCCATGATTCAAACCAATCAAGTTTCTCAAGAATACATCCATATGCACTTATTTCGACAATCTCTTTCGGGTAGAGCAAAGAAGTGGCTCAAACAAGTTAAGCCAAATTCTCTTACAACATGGAGAGAGATAGTCAAGGAATTCTTGAAGAGGTTCGTTTTCGAAGAAAAGACCGTCGAAATGAGAAGGAAGATTGCCTCATTTGAACAAGAAGCGGATGAGTGTCTTAAAGAAGCTTGGGAAAGGTTCAAGGAGTTGGTACAAGCATGTCCTCACCTTGAATACAATCAAAACTTGCTTATGCGATTCTTCTATGATGGATTGGAACCTATGTCTAGAGCTAACTTGGATGCGGGGGCGGGTGGATAATTGATTAAGGTCCCCCAAAATCAAGTTGAAGCAATAATTGAAGAGGTAATGAAGAATTACTCTTGGGGTGGTATAAGGAGGAATGCACCAATGAAAGGTGGAAAGTATGAATTGGAGAAGGTTGATGAATTGCAACATCAAATTAATCTTTTGACAAAAGGGCTTGCTAAGTTGAATACGAGTGTTAATAGTGGGGCAAGCTCCTCTCAAGTCAATTCTTTCTCTTGTCAAAATTGTGGTGGTACAAACCACGATACATCTTATTGTGGAGGTTTGAGCCCCGAACATGTAGCGTCATACAACACAAGGCAAGATGGATATAGGGGAATTGGCGGTGGAGTAGCTTAGAGGCAACCACCACCCGGATTTTAACACCAACCTCAACAAGCTCAACAATCATACAACTCCAACCCTCAATACCAAAACCCACCTCCATTTCAAAACCAAAACCTAAGAGGAAACTACCCAAGAAACAACCAACATAATAATCAAAACTAATACAACAATAAAAATCAAGTGTCTTAAAGGAGACAAGAGCAAGCATTTTAACTCGATTATACACAAACCCAAATTCTTCAACAACTTCAAGCCATGAATCAACAAATTCATGAGGTCAAGGCTCATAATAGGATGGTTGATTCACAATTAGCACAATTGGCCGAGAGAGTCCCTTTCAATTCACCTTCTGTTTCGGGTGTTTTTAGTCCCTCGGGAGAGTTATAATACTGGGTATGAACGCATGACTTCTGTACCTGCAAAACCACGAAACTCCGGTTGGGTGGAGTTTCGCCTCCGAAGATCAAGTTAGTATGATTCCGGATGAGTAAGCGTGCGGAAAGTAAAATGGGTGTTTCTCTCTAATTCAGGGAGATTCCGCAATTAATATTGCTCGGGGTTTGTGTATGTATTTTTTTGAATCCAATAAATGAGGATGATTCCTCTATTTATAGCAGATGAGAATCTGCTCCCCCATTGGGGGTTCAATGCCACGTGGCATCCTCTTATTGGATCCCATGGGCCTGTATGAGGGTGACACATGTCAGGCCCTCTTTGGGCCACGTGGCAGGGGTAATTTTTACCCAAATCATTTTCCCCTCAAAGGTGTCACGTGACTTGCCACGTGGCACCTGTGACACTAGTCACCATGCGGGAGGGCGACGGTTCGCTTCCTTCCCTCCATTTTTATTGAATTTGAAACTGAAGGGGGGAAGGTGACGATTCACCTTCTGGGATTTCCTATAAATAGGAACCTCCCTCCTCTTATTTCTCACTTTTCTAAACTTGAGAGAGAAGTTGTTGGAGAGAAAAAAGAGAGCTCCTGATCTCACTTGTGTTTTCGTGCAAACAACCTTCAACCTCAAGTCATCCGGATATCGGTTGAGTTTTTCTTTGCCCGCCTCACTAAGGTATCCGTCTGGCCTTGTTATTTTCTTCAATCTTAATTTTTGATAAAGCTGCAGCCTGTCTCGAGCCGTCTCGAGCCTTTTTAAGAAATCTCATGATGAATTGCCCCCAATAGACCCTTAGCCGGTTTACACCGCCTGAGGTGTCTTCAAGCAATCTCATTGTGAGTTGCATTCAGTAGACCTTCAGCCGTTTATTCACCGTCTGGGATATCTTCAAGCATTCTCATTGTGAGTTGCATTCAACTGACCCTCAGCCGGTTATTCACCGTCTGGGATATCTTCAAGCAATCTCATTGTAAGTTGCATTCAATTAACCCTCAGCCGGTTATTCACCGTCTGGGGTATCTTCAAGCTATCTCATTATGAGTTTCATTCAATAAACTTCAGCTAGTTTTTCAACGTCTGAGGTATCTTCAATAAAACTTGCTTTCGAATTGCTTCGCAGTTCCTTCAGCCGGTCTCACACCGCCTGGGGTATATGCAAGCAATTCCCTTCTGAGCTGCTTTGCTGACACCCCAACCGGCCTTATATTTTCTTGGGTATCTGCGAACAGCCTCTTGAGTTATTGTTTTAACTGATACGCAACTGGCTTTCTGTCGCCTGTGGTAGTTCCGTACAATTTTCTTCGTAAGCTGCCCATAATGGTCCTCAGCCGGTTTACAACGTTTGGGGGGTCTTTGGACAACCTTTCATAAAACCGTCTAGGGGGTCTTTTGTTCCTTGCTTTTTTAGAGGTTTTTAATTCTTCCGGCTGTATATATATTGTTAGAATAATGGGCTCACACCATTCACACGCGGCACACCACGATTTAGAGGTCAGCCGGTCTCCCGGTACGGCTGAGTCTAGGACTGGGGGGTGCCGGCTTTGGGTACTGGGACTCTCCTTGTTCATCTCCAAAACCGACCGTCTCTGTCTCTATGAAGGACGCAATGGCTCGGACTAGGAAAACAGTCGTTGATCTAGAGTACAGAGGGAAAACCTCTGAAGAATTTCTACCTTACTCTAATCAGGCTGAGATGACAAGGGGATCTCTGCATGGCACCCAAATCACCCCTAGTGATGGAATACTGGGGCTGAGTCAGGAAGGCAGTGAAGATGCCGCCTCTCCCTCAAGGGTTGAACAGGAAAACCCTTCAGAGAACGCGAGAGGTGAAAAGACAGCCTCCTCATCCGGCTCGGAATAAAGCGGCAGTAGCAGCAGCCTTCTTACACCCGATGCGGATAGCGAGGATGAGGAGAGGCCCACGTGGAACAATAAGGGCAACCCTCTCCTTATCGCCGTCTCTGCAAGAGATAGGGCCAGCATGGCCAGAAACTTAGAGAGCTTTGTCAAAATACTTCCTCTTGGAGAAGATTGGAGAATAATCGTGCCGCTTGAGATGGGCACTATAGTCTGGGAAGATGATCAGCCGAATTCAAATGGGTATTTCGGCTTTTACGAGGCGGCGTTTCTAGCCGGTCTCCGCTTCACTTTGCACAACACCATAAAGGCCATTCTTCGAGTGTATGGTCTAGGTATTTGGCAGTTAACCCCTAATTCATGGGTTAATATCTAAGGTTATATCTCTGCCTGCGAGATGCAAAACATCAACCCCGGCTGGGAGGCCTTTTCCCATATGAATTATCTGAGTAGAAGCCCAGGCGGGTGGAGAGCCTGGGATACACTGACCACCTACCCTCATTACTTGATGACTCTAGACAAATCGTCCAAGTGGTCGGACTGGAAGAATAGGTTTTATCTGGTTTCTGCTCCCACCAAGGAGGAAAACCGGGAGTATTGGCAAAAGAAAATGAACCACGGCGAGGAAAGATCTCATACGACAGCCGCTAAGGTCAAGAAGCTGCTGGAAGCTGGGTTCATTCGGCAATGTTACTACCCAAATTGGGTAGCCAATGTCGTCATTGTGTAAAAGCCGAATGGAACCTGGCGGATGTGTGTTGATTACACAGATATGAACAAGGCGTGTCCAAAGGATAGCTATCCGCTTCCAAAGATCAACAGTCTGGTCAACTCTACAGCCGGTCATGCCTTGATGAGCTTCATGGACGCCTACTAAGGCTTCCATCAGATACCCTTGTGGAAAAAAGATCAAGAGAAGATAGCATTCGTCACTAATCAAGGGTTATTCTGTTATACGGTGATGTCGTTTGGGCTGAAGAATGCGCCTGCTACCTTCCAACGGATGATTAATACGGTTTTCTTTTATCAAATTGGGAGGAATGTAGAGACGTACATTGATGACATGATAGTCAAATCGACGCTCCAGATGGATCACCTGGCTGATCTCCGAGAAACCTTCACCACCCTCAAGCGGCATAAGGTCATGCTTAATCCCAAAAAGTGTGTCTTAGGTGTTATGTCTGGGAATTTTCTTAGATTCTTGATTGATCAAAGGGGGATAGAGGCCAATCCGGAAAAGGTACAGGCGGTGATTGACATGAAGTCACCCCGTACTGTCAAAGAAGTCCAAAACTTATCGGTTGTTTGGCGGGATTTGGGAGATTCCTCAGCCGGTCAGGCAGCAAGTGCCTCTACTTCTTCCAGGCAATCAAGAAGAAGACTAGATTTGAATGGGGGGGAAATGCTGAGGCGACATTCCAGAAATTAAAGGAGCACCTCCATTCATTTCCACGGCTGGTTTACCCTCTAGCAAGAGAGGTTCTTTATATATATTTGGCCATCTCAGATCACGCCCTCAGTGCTGTTCTCCTAACTGAGAGAGACGACATTCAGCTCCCAGTCTATTTCATTAGCTACGTCCTTCGAAATGATGAGCTGGGGTACCCCATGGTTGAAAAATTTGTCCTCGCCCTGTTCATGGCAGTCAAGAAGTTGAAACCATACTTCTTAGCACATCCGGTGGTGGTCTACATATATCAGCCCCTAAAGCGGCCAATGACAACCTTGGAGTCATCCGGAAAAATGCTCAAGTGGGCTATTGAAATGCAAAGTTTGGAAATCTCCTTCGAACCTAGAAAGGCAGTGAAGGGTCATGCGTTCGCTGACTTCATTGTTGAAATGACAAGGCCGGCTCAGCCGGACAACATCGATTAGGTTTGGAAGGTTTATGTAGACGGGAGCTCTACTATGAACGGTTTTGGTGCAGGCGTAATTTGCAAGTCTCCGGAAGGGGACAAATATGAATACGCACTACGGCTCAAGTTTCAGGCCTCAAATAATGAGGCAGGATACGAGGCCCTGCTAGCCGGTATACGCATGAGTAAGGCGGCAGGGCAAGGAAAGTTGACGCTGAAAGGAATGATGTCCTTCCAACAAGTGTATTATTCTAATATAGGGTTGAGAAATTATAGAGCTAATTCTTCAATAAGGTCAAGTGATCGGAATGCCTAGGTGGAGGCCACTTCCGATCAGTAATATTAAGCTATAATTAATATTACAGCTTAATCTTAACTGAACCCTTTGTGTCGAACCCAATCGAACAACTGATCCCTGACGACGAATTAATCTGAAGGATTTAATGAGTTGTCGAAGTTTTAAGAACACAGACGTCGGATATCGAGCCTAGGGCGTCGAGGCCGAGTGTCACGAAATCACAAGCAACAAGTACGAGCATAGCCGTAGCACCACATTGATCTAGCCATGTGGAAGCTAGGCTAGCTCGAGCTAGCATGCACCTAGCATGGCTAGGCGCAAGCATGCGTGCGTGCCTAGCATGGCAGCACCATCGCTAGCATCGTGTGGTGGGATGCGTGCATGCCTTGCATCTTATCATACGTGCTAGCTTGCGTGCTTGCCTTCGCATGGCAGCACCAAGCAGCACGCTGTGCTCCGCAATGCGCATGTGCGTGGCCTAGGCGCTAGCACAATGCTAGCCCATGCGAAGGCAGCCCAGTAGCTAAGCATGTATATGCGTGTGCAGGTTCCTGGGCCTGTGTGTGCGTGCATGTGCCTACGCCCAGTGCTGGCAGCCTCGCACAACATCTCGCCAGCGCCCAGCACAATGCGTGGCACGCTAGCAGCACGCAAGTGCTGGGAGGGCTTGCAGATGCACGCTGTGCATGCTAGCTATGCATGCTAGGCTGGCTGTGTTAGCTGGCCAGCAAAGTAAGCAGCCATCTCACCCAATGCATAGAGGCGGTTTTGTGAGGGGTAGGGACCAACCCTTGGGCAAAGCCTTGGGGAGCAAGGCAATGGTCCCCCCCACCTCTTCATGGTCCTCACCTAACCTTCTCTCTCCCCTTGACACTTGTTGCATTGTAATTGAATTTAATTATTAATTTATTTTAGAAATAAATTAATTGTCAAATTATTCATTCTCCCACATTGGTTGGGGAATGAAGTTCAAGGTTGCATTACCCTATAAATACCAAGGCTTGGGTATTTGGGAAAGAACACACTTGAGTGGAATAGCAAAGGAAACTCCATTGTTGAGTATACCTTGAAATTCGTAAAACTCCAAGTTTATATATTTGTCCGGGCCTTGACTATCCTTTGAGGCTTAGGACGATCGGGTGGGGTTCGAGGGTACGATCCCGTTGGAGGCCTCGCGTTATCGAGGTTGAAGTAAGAGCTCGTTGTAAGAGCGAAGCACTCGTCGAGGGTATATTTCTTATCCTTACTCTTAATTATGTTTTAATTATGTTTTGCTTGTATTACTTGCATTAATTATGGGGGCGGGTCTTGGGGGGTTTCCTTCCGCATAGTGAGGGTCACTACGAAACCCTACAGCGGTATCGGAGCCATGCTCCTTTTAATTTTTGCAATTATTTATTAATTAAGGTGTTTTTAAATAAGATTTTTTTTCTGGTTTTGCTTTTCTAATTGGATTAGAAGCTCGTTTTAATTAATTTTAAACTCGTATTTTTCTCGTTTTGGCTGTCGAACCCAGATTTTTGCTCAAAAATAGTGTATTTTTGGGTGGAATCGACAATCTGAATCAAATTCAATCCTTTTTGAGGACTGTCCAGAAGCCAAATTCGAACCAAAAACCCATTTATTTTGGGTTTTTTTCGTTTTTAACGAAAGTTTTAAATCTTTTAAGCCTTGATTAATGCAAGAATTTCAAGGATAGATTAAATGCATTATTGCATCCCTAATCTACTGCTTTTTATAAATATCTATAAGCATAATTATGGAGTTGTAATTAGTGCTTGAATTGATATGCTCTTTTTCACACAAACTTGTTTTTTCATAATTATGGAAATAAATTGCATTAATGTGTGAATGTTTGATGTGAATGTGTAATTTTAAGTTCCTAAGTATGTTAAAGATCTAATCTTTAAATGTTTAAATGATTGGAACTTTAACCCTAAATTCCATGATTGAACTAAGTTTTCATTTTTTTCATTTTTGGTTGATTAAAATCCTTGAAGTTCAAATGCTTGTGAGTAAATTTTGATTAATCCTCATATTGGAAGATGTAATCTTGTTATTTTACACAAGTATGAAAGTTGGAAATTTTTATCATTAGATGATTAATTTATTTTTCCAAACTCCCATTTGTCAAATCCATTATTAATTTTCATATTGTTTAAATTAATTATGGACATAGCTCTTTTCAATTTTAAGCATAAAGAAAGACCTAAATTATTTTAAAAGATATTATGGATGATTTGGGCTTGTGCACCATTAAAATTGAATTTAATTAAGTTGGAGTTATTTTATTTCAATTTTGCCCTAAATTAATTCTAAAATAAATTTAGATTAATTTTGCGTCGCACGTAAATCGGGATTGAAATCCCGAGAAAATTTCACGCAAATCGAGGAAAAACCCTAAGCGTCACCAAGGCTAGACGGGCTGCCCAGTAGCCCGCATGTAGGCTGCCTATGGTGCGCACAGGGACTAAGCATCGAAGCGTGCTGTTGTGCGATGCTGTGTGGCAGGGAAGCTTGGGGCTGATGTACGTGGGGCAGTGGCTGGGGGCTGGCTTGCGAGGGGATGTTGCTGGGCAGCATGGCAACAAGCGCCAGCCCAGCGCACCACTTGCTGGCAGGCACCATTATGCTAGCCAGCATGCGCAGCATGCTAGGCAGGCTGCTGGCGCTAGCAGCGTGGCATGCTACGCTTGGTATGCTGGGTGCTGCGTGCTAGCACCACACACCAAAGCACAAGCCATGGGCTGCCTAGCAACCATGGTGCGCAACCCATTAGGCGTTGTGTGGGCTATTTTGCTTAATTTCGAGCTATGCATTTTGCGAAAATTTTGCCGTTTTTAAAATTTTTGTTTAATTTTGCAAAATTTTGACAAATTATGGGTAAGCCGACGTAATTCATCGAATTGATTAAGTATGGATGCGGAATTTAGTGGGAGCTTAGTTAATTTCGTGAGCAATTTTGCACCTTAGAAATAATGGATTAAACAACTTTGACTAGTTGTAATTAGGCGCGTTAATCGGATTAACCACCTAAGTTAGTTACTAGTTTTTGCGTGTTTAATTATGTATCTCGTAATGTGCATGGGCCATTCACAAATAGTGAATGGGTGAATGAAAGATTGTTTTCCAAACAGGTTTTGAGAAAATGGCAACTAGTGAGACCCGACTAGGATAGAAAATACGGACTGCGTTCCTTTATGTATTTTTGTAAATCTAAATATGGTATGCGAACCGTTAAGTATTTTTGTACTATAGATTAATCTTAGTCATAGTAGCTAGTTATTTTATTTTGGCAAAGATGACTCAAGATGGCATTTCGATGAAGACGAGCCAAAATGAAGACCCTTGAAGATTTGAAGATTTCAAGGGGTCATGCTACTTGCCAAATGCATCAAATTTATGCTTTACATATATTATTATTATATAGAATGTTTAGATGCATGTCTAGGATTTCATATGTTGCGGTGATTAGTTGAGTTCACTTAAATCAACCAACATAGAAACCCTAGGTCCCTTTAAATATTGAGCTAAAATTTTTCCGTTCCAAGAACAACACTTACCGAACTAATGCGTGTATGTGATGGGCTACGCCAAAGCGAGGCATCACTACTTCCCTAGGAACGTAAGGTATACTAGGTATACAAGTTGTCTTGGTTAAGCTCAACGATATCAGTAAGGAGTCCTAAGATGTCGTGGCAAAAGAGATAAAATGTCAAGAGTGCATTAGATGCGACATTTTATCAAACCGAGATTAGCTTGGAGCTATGAGCAATTGGATTGCTTAGCTTAAGATATTTAATGTTAAGACAAGCCAAAGCATGCTTAACCATTTTGTTGATCTTTAGGATCTCGAAATCATTTTATTCTCGCCTAAAAGGGACAAATTTATTAATGCGTGGCTAAAATGCGCAATAAGATTGAAAATATGCATGAACGCTTTTAAATTTCAAACTTATTGGTTATATGAATGGTTTTTTTCATTTCAAATTCTTTCAATTGTAGAACAATGTCTGCAAGTAACTAAAACAACAACCATATGTGCCCGGAACTCCCCGAAAAGTTGACATTTTGCCTCAACTTGGTCATCTTTAAGGAGTGGGAGGAGGAACTCAGGAAAATTCTCCGGAATTGTTCCTTAGAGTATACTCTTGATACTCTCATTCCAAGTTTCTTCTATAAGGGGATCATGACCGATGAGGCTTATGAAGAATGGTCTTCCAATTGCAAGAAAGACTCACGACTAATGGCTAATTCCATCCCAGAAGATTGGAAGTAAAGCCTTTCCTCCTACCTTCCGGACATGTTCCTCAAAGCACTTGAGGACATTGTCAATGTAAGATTCACCTAGAGTGACAATGGCAACTATGATGGACTCGTGTTTTATTTGACTAGGTCACTCTCAAACATGAAGATAAAGCCACTGAATGTGGGTTTTCTTGCTAAGGAAAGGCGTCGGCTTTGGACAAAGGTCTAAAATGCCAAATTGAAACCCGGCATGCCCCTCCGACCTCATGTGCTTGGAATGACAAGACTCTTTAAACACATGTAGCTTCTCGGAATCTCTTTGGAGGATGAGATGGCGGGGCATATCTTGCTTGCTTCGCTCCACTTGGGCTATGATGCACTTAGAGTGCATATAGCTGCGGGAAAGGAGACACGCTCCTTAATGGAGGTGGTGCAACTACTCAGCCGAGCCACCGCATGTGGAGTGACCGAGAGGCCCTTGAGAGCAAGGACAAGGGAGTTTAAGAAGGTCAAGGCAAAGATGCGTTGCTTCTATTGTGGTGGGCAAGGCCACTACAAGAGAGAATGCAAGCTCTTTCGGGAAGAGGAGGAGAGGAATGGAGCATCTGCCTCAGGTATCTTCCTTAAACACTTGTGAATTAAGCTTATCATAAGTATTAGATACCAAGTATGACTCACTTTATGTTGCCTTTTCAGGAACCAAGTGAGAAGCTTATTATGTGTTGGTGCAAGGACAAGTAGACGACGAAGATGGTTTTTCGGTCGTGTTTGCATGCACTATTTTGTCTATGACATGTAATTAAACTAATCTTAGTTTTCATCATGCTTTTGAACATACTATGATCTATGGTGTTAGACTTCTAGTTATTTTGAATGTATGACTTTCACAATAGTTGTTTCAAAATTGTCTTGCAAATATATGTTCAATGGAAATTGCATGTTTTACATATGATTAGACAAGAGTTGATACCGCTAACTAAGACATCTAAGAATTCATTATCATTTACGACGATTTTAGTAGATATGGCTATATCTACTTAATGTCGAATAAATCTGAATCTTTTGAGAAATTCAAAGTATTTCAGAAAGAAGTTGAAAATCAACTTGGCAAGAAATTAAAGCACTTTGATTGGATCGAGGTGGCGAATATTTGAGCCATGAATTCGACGATCACTTGAAAGAAAATGGTATTCTTTCAGAGCTGACACCTCCCGAAATTCCTCAATGGAACGGAGTGTCCGAACGGACAAATCAAACCTTGTTAGACATGGTTCGATCAATGATGGGTCTTAGTGAACTTCCTATCTCTTTCTGGGGACATGCACTACAAACCGCGACACTAACACTAAACCGAGCTCCGTCAAAAGCTGTTGAAAGACTCCATATGAATTATGGACTAAGAAACCTCCTAGGTTGTCTTTTCTTAAGATTTGGGGATGCGAAGCATATGTCAAACGATTAATTTCTGACGAACTTCACCCCAAATTGGACAAGTGTTTCTTTGTGGGATACCCAAAAGAAACCAAAGGGTATTACTTCTACAATAAATCCGAGAACAAAGAGTTTGTTGCTCGTGATGGTGTCTTTCTGGAGACGAACCTTTCCAAAAAGACAAGTGGGAGGAAAATCGAACTCCACGAAATTCGAGAGGACGAGCAACAATGTCAACCTGATAAACTGACAATCTAAGTGCTTTGGAAGTAGCTGAGAAGATTGGTCAGAATCAAACAGTCAATGTAAATGCTCAACCCATTACCCTTCGTAGGTCGCAACGGCAAAGATCTCAACCAGACAGATACCTTGGTATTGTCTTAACCGATGATCAAGACATCCTAGTTATGGATGGAGATGAGCCCGCGGCATACAAGCAAGCTATGACGAGCCTTGACTCTGCTAAATGGCAAGAAGCCATGAAATCTGAGATGAACTCCATGTCTGAAAATCAAGTCTGGGACTTGGTGAATTTGCTCGAGGGTTACACACCCATTGGTTCCAAATGTATCTTCAAACTGAAGACAGAAAAAGATGGAAATGTATCAATATACAAAGCTAGACTGGTGGCGAAAGGTTATAGACAAATCCATGGGATTTACTATGATGAAACCTTTTCAGCAGTTGCAATGCTAAAGTCTGTCCGGATTATCCTAGCGATTGCTGCATATTACGATTATGAAATATGAAATGGATGTCAAAACCGCCTTCCTAAATGGGATTTTGGAAGAAACTGTGTACATGACACATCTAGAAGGTTTTGTTGATCCAAGCAACGGTGGAAAGGTATGCAAGCTTAAGAAGTCCATTTATGGACTAAAGCAAGCTAGCAGGAGTTGGAATCTACGATTTGATGAAGCCACCGGCAAATTTGGTTTTATCAAGAATCCAGATGAACCTTGTGTATAGAAGAAGGTCAGTGGGAGTTGATTAGGGGATTTTTATCCACCAATCACCGTCTGACAAGTGGACCAACCAGGTTCCGCCACGTGTCCTTCACGAAGGCCAATAGGAGCCTGCCACGTGTCAATCACAGATACGTCCTCTACGGACCAATTGAGACACGCCACGTGTCCACCCATGCCAAATGGGAAAACCAGCCAACAAGGCCCAATCCTGTCTAGAGGCCCGGTCAGCCCTAGGTTTACCCTAAACCTAGAGAGTGGCACGCTTATCAAGGCTATAAATACTTAATTAATCCTCATTAATTAAGCAGTCAAGCAGATCAAGAAATCAAGAGAAGAACATAAACATTACAGAACACTAATAACCGGCTAATCTCGCTAACGACGCAGATTACCAACATTAAACACTCTCACCTAGAGAGATCTCATTACTTTAATTTCTGTATTAATTACTCCTTAATCAGGTACTAACTTGACCGTTGGAGGCGGAGCTCTCAGGAGTCTCCGTTATTTTGCAGGTACAGGCGTCCGGTTCCAGTCTCGGAATTGTAACTCTCCCGCAGGACATCAGAAAACCCCGAAACATTTGGCGCCGTCTGTGGGGAGAGTACTTCAGAGATGGCATCCAAGTCTGTACCGACTCTTGAAGAGAGGCGTCCCCTAGACGACCCTCAAGTTCAGTCGGACCATGATACCGAAAGTGAATTTGAAGTGGAAACTCATACAGCTCCAGACGGGACCCTAAGGGCCCGACGTACCCGTCATACCGAAAGGAGGGAACGGGAGCATCTTCAAACAGGAAGCGAGCCAGCAGGCGCACCGCCTGCTCGGCAACAGCCGACTGATGGGTCTGCTCCCATCACAAGGAACGAACTCATGACCTTCATGAGGGACTTCAAGGGAGAGATTCAAGAGTTGATCAACAAAAAGCCGCCTGCTTCAGTCAAAGAGCAGTCGGCCAAAAAACCTTCCACTTCACTGAAGAGGAAGCCAGTTCAAGGGCGAGAGGCGACTCCTCATCCTAAATCCAAGAAGCGGGAGCCACTTGCTCTTGATTTCACAAAATTCCGTTATCCTACGGGAAATAGGAAACCGGTTCGTCATATTCAGGCGGACGGGTCAAAGCAAACGTTCACAGATGCTCGGCTACTGCTAGAGCAGAAGAAGAGTGACCGATTGTCAGAGTCGGCTTCTACTTCAAATTTTCAAGACAGTTTGCGAAATGCCTCAATGAGGCATACTCAGTCGTACCATGAGAGTCAGTCAGGCGGCACCTCCCGTCAGTCCGGCTTTCATAGTGCCCAGGCGGTACCAAACTTACCATTTGTGCCGCAACAACAGTATTTTATGCAGCCACCTCCATTTGGTGGACCTGCAGCAAAAAATGTCCAACCTATGGACTGGCAGCTACGGTTGCTTAGACTTGGTGAACAGCCGTCGGCCTTCTCCAAGGAAATTACTGAAGCCGCTCAGCCGGCCAAAGTAAAAAATGTACTAGTAGGCGCCTATGACGGCACTACTAACCCAGAAGACCATCTGATGGCATTCACCAACCTGATGTACCTTCAAGGGTTGGATGATCCCACTTGGTGCAAGTGTTTCCCAGCGACTCTCAAGGGAATCGCACAGCAATGGTTCGGCAACCTGCCGACTGGTTGTGTAAACAGCTTCAGGACGCTTGCTTACTTATTTGCCTCCAACTTCGCCATGAACATCCCTGCGAAGAAAACGACCCTTGATTTGGGAACAATTCAGCAGGGCGAGAAGGAGGGGCTTCGTTCTTACATCAGGCGGTTCAACCTGATGAGAATACAGATTCAAGGGTTACCGGATGAGGTAGCTTATACTGACTTTTTTAGAGGTCTCAAAGACGGGTCTACCTTCAAATTTGATTTAGTTCGAAAAAGGGTGGCGACTCTTCAAGAGGCCTTGATTGAAGCAGAAGCCTATATACAGGCGACTGATCTGTGTACGATAAAACAGTCGGACGGGAAAAGGTTCGACAAAAGAGAAGGACGACAGAAACAGTCGTCTAACAAAGATGAGAAAAGAAAAGAGGTATGGGCGGTTGATTCCTCTAAACAGCCGGCCTAGAAAAAGAAAAAAGAATTCAAACCATACTCCCCAAAGTATGTGTTTAACAAGGATAACCAGTTTATCCTAAAAGAAATAAAGGGACGGTTCTCAATTGAGAAGCCGGTCCCCATGAAGGGTTCTGCAAACAACCGGAACCAAGACAAAATCTGTGCTTATCATGATGACGTTGGTCATCACACCAATGACTGCATCAGTCTCATGCGGTACCTAGACCGCTTGGCTGAGCAAGGTGATCTTGACACTTATGTCAAGAAATCTACGGGGAACACTTCCTCAAAAAAGCAGTCGGCCAAAAAGAATCAACAGGCCGACAGTTCCGATATAGATGATGCAGTCGTCTACACCATTGCAGGCGGCTTCTCAGGAGGCGGCCCCACTATTAGGGGCAACAAAGATAATATAAGGCGGTTAGATGTAAATTCCGTTCACCAAGAACGGCCGTCCAAATATACATTTCCTGAGATTGTCATCACTGAAGAGGATCTAGGAGGGGTAAGGGAACCGCATGACGACCCTCTCGTTATTGAATGTAAAGTGGCCAACCAGAGAGTTGGCCGAATCCTCATAGATACCGGGAGCTCCTCAGATCTCATCAGCAGCAAATGTCTGTCAAAACTGAAATATCAGACGGACTGCATACATCCGGCCTCCCACCCTTTAATAGGGTTTGGAGGAGGTGTCGTCCACCCACTGGGACGAGTAGATTTACCCATTCGCCTGGGCGAAAAAGGGGAAAGACGACACATGGTAGTCCGGTTCCTAGTAGTAGAGGAACTCTCGGCCTACAACATGATTCTGGGTCGACCAACCCTGAATAATTCCAAGGCTGTTATAATCCCGTCTCTTATGCTGCTTAAGTTTGAGAGGGATAATGGAACAGTCGGCTCCCTAAGGGGAGATCAAAGGATGGCCCGAGAGTGCTATCTCTCGGATGTCAAGCCCACTGTTATGGCCACTGGGTCAAGTGGAGAAAAAACAGACCTTGACAATGTCAAGGAGAGTGCGCCTGTTCAAGAAACAGGCGACAAAAAGAGAAAGGCGTCCCAGACAGAGTCCGCAAGAAAAGCAAGAAAATAGCAATCATTGGCAGAGGAGCGGCTGGATGAGTTCCGCCCTCAGCTGGCTGGTGAGCATGCAGACCTGATCTTAGACGACTCACGTCCTGACCGAACAGTCAAAGTTGGGACGACTGCTCTGAGAAACCTTGGTGACGACTTTCACAATCTATTGAAAGAATACAAGGATATCTTTGCATTTGAAGTCCATGAAATGCCAGGCATTAGTCCTGATCTGGCAGTACATAAACTCGCTGTGGATCCGAAAAAGAAGCCGGTACGGCAAAAGAAGCGGAACCATGGCGAAGAAAGAAGTCAGGCGGCAGCCGCCGAAGTTAAAAAATTACTTGATGCAGGGTTCATTCGGCAATGTTACTTCCCAGACTGGGTTGCAAATGTGGTGCTTGTTAAAAAGCCGAATGGCACCTGGCGAATGTGTGTAGACTACATAGACTTAAACAAGGCGTGCCCCAAAGACAGTTACCCTCTGCCTAAAATTGATAATCTGGTCGACTCAACAGCAGGTCATGCCTTGATGAGTTTTATGGACGCCTATTCTGGTTTCCATTAAATTCCTTTATGGAAGAAAGATCAGGAGAAGACGGCCTTCGTCACTGATCAGGGGTTATACTGTTACACGGTCATGCCGTTTGGTCTTAAGAATGCCCCGGCTACCTTCCAACGAATGATAAACACAGTGTTCTTTGATCAGATTGGGAGAAACGTCGAGGCATATATTGATGATATGATTGTCAAGACTAAACTTCAGAAAGATCATCTGACGGACCCAGTGGCCATGTCATGCTCAATCCCAAGAAATGTGTATTTGGAGTTGAGTCTGGGAAATTTCTCGGATTCCTTATCAATCAGAGAGGAATAGAGGCGAACCTGAGAAGGTACAGGCGGTCATTGACATGCAGTCGCCCCGTACCATCCGAGAGGTTCAGAAGTTAACAGGTTGTCTGGCGGCCTTGGGGAGATTCCTAAGCCGATCAGGCGACAAATGCCTATACTTTTTCCAGGCAATTAAGAAAAAGGCAAGGTTTGAATGGGGGCCGGATGCTGAGGCCGCCTTCCAGAAATTAAAGGTTCACTTGCATTCCTTGCCGAGGCTGGTCAGCCCTTTGCCCAAAGAGGATCTCTACATGTACCTGGCCGTCTCTGATCATGCGTTAAGCGCTGTGCTCCTTGCTGAAAGGGACGGCTGTCAGCTCCCGGTCTACTTTGTCAGTCACGTACTGAAAAATGCCGAGTTGAGGTATCCCCTAGTGGAGAAATTTGGTCTTGCACTCTTCATGGCTGTTAAAAAATTGAAGCCCTACTTTTTTGCACATGCAGTCGTCGTGTATACCGACCAACCAATCAAGCGGCCCCTTACCATCATGGAGTCGTCAGGACGAATGATCAAATGGGCCATAGAAATACAGAGCCTCGAAGTTACTTTCGAGCCTAGAAAAGCAGTGAAGGGGCAAGCCTTTGCTGACTTTATTGTAGAGATGACTCGTCCTCCTGACTCTCAAGTTCCAGACCAAGTCTGGAAGGTATATGTGGACGGAAGCTCTACTTCAAATGTTTGTGGAGCAGGCGTCGTATGTCAATCTCCAGAGGGCGACAGGTTCGAGTATGCTCTACGCTTCAGTTTTCAGGCTTCAAACAATGAGGCAGAATATGAAGCTTTACTAGCCGGGATCCGCATGTGCAAGGCGGCAGGGGCAAGAAAAATAGACGCCTATTCTGATTCACAATTGATAGTGAGTCAGTACAATGGCGAATACGAAGCAACCCATCCGGCCATGATCAAGTATTTACAGGCGGTCCGACAAGCAGTCGGCTCCCTTGAGGATTTCCATCTGATCCAAGTGCCGAGATCAGAAAACAACCAGGCAGATGCACTGTCAAAATTAGCATCATCCGCCTCCTCCGATACTCCTCGAACTGTTTTTTTGGGAAGTAATGGAGAAGAGAAGCATCGAGGAAAACCCTATTGGAATCCTAGACAGAAGCTCAACCTGGATGGATTCAATCAGGGCATATCTGACAAACGGTACACTGCCGGATGATCCTCAACAGGCGGCAGCACTGAAAAAACGAGCCTCCTGTTTTGAAATGATACAGGGAGAACTTCACAAGAGGGGGTACCTTCAACCCTTCTTAAAGTGTGTTACTCCTGAAAAGGGACGAGAGATACTAGATGATCTTCACTCTGGTTACTGTGTTTCTCATATAGGTGGTAGGATGCTTGCTCAAAGGGCAAGGCGGCAGGGTTACTTTTGGCCTACTTTGGAAGCAGATGCAATGGAGATGGTGAAAAAATGTGACAAGTGCCAAAGGTTTGGCAAATTAATTCACCGTCCGGCTACTGACCTCACTACCATTCACAGCCCACTACCGTTTGCTAAGTGGGGCATGGACATTCTGGGTCCATATACGCCTGCTACAGGCGGCAGAAGGTATATACTTGTTGCCGTTGACTACTTCACTAAATGGGTAGAGGCGGAGGCTGTAAAGGGAATCAAGACGAAAGATGTAATTTCATTCATTTGGAAAAACGTCATCACTCGGTTCGGGGTTCCCATGTCCATGGTTTTTGATAATGGTCCCCAATTTGAGACGCCTGTTCTCAAAAGCTAGTTGGGAGACCAAGGAATTGCACACTACTTTGCATCTGTCGGCCGTCCACAAGCAAACGGCCAGGTAGAAGCCTTTAATAAAATCATCTCAGACGGTCTCAAGAAAAAGATAGAACGAGCAGGCGGCCTATGGGCGGATGAACTACCACATGTTCTCTGGGCCATTAGGACGACTGAAAAAGGGGCGACTGGAGAAACTCCATTCCTCCTAACTTATGGTGCGGAAGCTGTTCTTCCAATAGAACACTACGAGCCGACTCTTCGAGTAATGTTGTATGACGAAGAGGCAAACTGGGAAGCCATGCGCCTGGCATTAGACTCACTTCCTGAAAAGAGGGGCAATGCTGTTTTGCGCCATGAGATCTATCGCCTGAGAATGACTAGATCATACAACAAAAAAGTACACAGGCGTTCACTCAAAGTAGGGGACTTTGTACTTAGAAAAATGGAAGCAGTTGGTAGGGCTAATGAGTCTGGCAAACTAACTCCCAACTGGGAAGGACCCTACCGAATCTATGAGGAAGTCAGGGACGGTACCTACCGTCTGGAAACACCAGACGGACAACCGTTGCCTCGAACTTGGAATGTAGATAACCTTAAAAAATATTTCTTCTGAAAGATGTAAAGTAAAGAGCTACTTAATAAAGTTTGCACTTACTATTCAATTTTGTATTACGAGGGGCATGCCGTCTGTACCTTTACAGTCGGCTACTCTCCATTGAGTTTTTTCACTCTATCTTCAGAGGGGCATGTCGTCTGTACCTTTACAGTCGGCTACTCTCCATTGAGTTTTTTCACTCTATCTTCAGAGGGGCATGCCGTCTGTACCTTTACAGTCGGCTACTCTCCATTGAGTTTTTCACTCTATCTTCAGAGGGGCATGCCGTCTGTTCCTTTACAGTCGGCTACTCTCCATTGAGTATTTTACTCACAATACTTAGCTAAAAAGATTAGGGCCTGGCCGACCCTGTGCCTAACAGGCGGCTACCCTTCTTTTACTTAGCACCTACGTTCACCAAGAACTTACCAAGGCCACCGGCCGAATGATCAGACCAGGCGCCAAGCCACCTGATCAAATCTACAAAACTAATACGACCTGTCCCAACATCATAGCAGGCGTCCGACGGCATCCCTCCGGATGAAATTCGTCGCAGAGAGCAGCTCCCTTTTGGGTGGAACATTGTTCTATAAACTAATTACACGGCCCCTATACGACTGTCCCCCAAGGGCAACCACGTAGCCGTTTTTGAGACAAGGATAACTCTATCACTAACCAAACCAGTGGTAGCAGTTGACATCTGAGTCAGATGACCGCCTGTATTACTTGGGATAAATGCAGGGGGTACCTATTGAGTTAATAGCCAACAAACATTGACGAATCAAGGGGTCTAGCCGGCCTACGCCGCCTGGTACCTCTACTACTCAATCTAGATTGTGACGAAGACTAAGTAACTCCTATGTTAACTTAATAGTCACTCAAACTTAGTATGGAGCCTAAAAGGTATGAGTCGTCCGCCTATTTTTAATAAACAGGGGCTCTCAACCACTACTCTTGCTAGGTTAACAAATTACGAGTTAAAAGCCAACATTGGCAATAAAGGGAAACAACCGGTACCCGCCGCTTGTTATCTTACATAATTCCTTGGCGACTAGGTAATACTATTTACTTGGTCAGACCGATTGAATAAACAGTTCGAATACCGATTGAATAAATGGTCGACTGATCGTCTATCCTGGAAACAGACAACCAGTCGTCCAGGGGCATAGGCGGCGTACTTACTATTTGTACCTGTCTGCAACGTTCGGCCATACACAATAGTCGGTCTAGTGAACAATGGGATTTTAGAAATGGAATACTTAGAAAAATTTGAATCAAAACAAAAATTTGATTAAAAATAAGCCGGTCATTAAAGACCAGCAAAATATTCAAAACCCCGGCCTCCTGGCCGGGTAAATACAAAGCAAACGGCACGCAGGCCGTGAAAAAAATATACTTTAAGCTTAAGAAGGGGGCAGTTCAGTATTAGCAGCTGCCGCCTGGTCAGCACTCTTCTTGCTGGACTCGGCTTTAGCTGCACCCTCTTTTGATGCCTTACCCCCAAGTGGCACAAGCGCCACAACCGGCTCTTCCTCCTCTTCTTCCAACGCCTCTTCTTCAGCAGCCGCCAGGATCTGTTGATTATATGTTTCCGAACACTGGCGGTACGTTCTTTCCCATGAGGCAAAGTCGGCATTGGGGAACAGGCCGCCCCAGGTCATGCGCTGGATTTGAGCGGAGTCTTCCACCATCTCCCGGACGAGCTCTTTCTTCTCTTGCTCGGCCTTTTCCGAGAGCTCTTGGGTAAGACTCTTCTCTTGGCTCACCAGGCGTTCTTTTACGTTGGCCAAAGATTTCTCCATGGCTTCGTAAGAGTGCATTTTTTGGCGAAGAGGTTTCAGCTCGGCCTTAAGATTTGTGACGGTCGCCTCCAGCTCGTCATTCTTCTTCTGGGCCGCCTCTAACTGAGCCCGAACAGCGGCGGTAGCCTGCGCCTGATAATAAAGAAGATCAATGGTCAGTACTTCATTTTGGGCAATTTGAAACATTGCCTTATCACAGTTGGAGGCGGCCATAGCTTTTGCGGCCTTTACCTCTTTGTTTTTCCGATCAATCGGCTTGCGAAGGCTGTTAACTCGGAGCAGAGCCTAAGTACAAAAAAAAAAAACAGGCGTCAGTTTCCAAATAAAAAAGATAACAGGCGTCCTGGAACTCAAATACTCAAAAATATGCTAAGTATACCTCAGCAAGGACCCCTGAAATCCCATCAAGGTCAAGGGTGCCGGCACCCCTGACCGCCTCCCTTTCAGATGGAGGAACTACTTTGATCATGGACTTGGCTACCTCAACCAAGTCAAGCCCCTGAGGGCCGGCTGCATCAAGCGTAAAAAAAAAAAAAAAAGCAAGTTAGACCTAGTCAAGAAGGAAGCAAATGAGTTTTTACAAGTAATTGTCCATACTTCTAGGCGGCCCCGCCGGGGTTTTAGAAGAAGTGGCCGGCTGCTTCTCAGCCGCCACTGTTTTCCTGGAAGACCCAGGAGAGCTTGCAACAGTCGTCCTCCGGGCCTTGGGGTCCGGCGGTTGCGAGGAAGAAGCCCTTGGAGTGCCAGACTGAAAACAAAAAGAGTTAGTATATGCATAAGACAACTAAAAGAGGAAGAGTTTTCGAAGCCTACCAAGGGTGCCCCCTTGTTGGGGGAGTCGGCATAAGACTGTTGCATGAGAGAGGCCCGCAACATGGCCGCCGCAGTCTTGGATGCTGTTATTTTACTCATGGCGTCAGCTGCAAAAAATAAACAGCAAAGTTAGTAAAGATCCCAAGTAAACAAGGCGTGAAAAAACAGAGTATTTGTCAGGCCGGCTACCTCTAGAGCACCGACTGCTGAGGCCACAGGCGGCCAAAAAGTACTCGTCATAGAGCCACTTGAAGCTCGGGACGCAGTTTAGGGGTACTAGCTCTCGTACCCCTGAAGTAGGGTTCACCCTAGTCTCTACTTTGAAGAGTCCGTTGTCTAGGATCTCTCTTTTAGCCTTTGGGGGAACAGGCGGCATGCTGCGGCCGCCTGCGAGAAGAGGCGGATCCCTATTCCACTTGTTAAAACGTTGGTTCAGCTCCGTGTCTGAACCCTCAATGATGAGGAAGGTGTTCCGCCAATCCTTCCATTTGTTCGCTTTACCTCTCGTCATGAGGTAACCCCTATGGCTTGTTAATTGATACCAGCCGGTACCTCCCGACTTAGGGGTCTGGCTGAGATAGTTCATGTGGGCGAAAGCCTCAAAGCTTGGCTCCACCCCGTACATTTCGCACCCGGCCACATAGCCGAGTACGTTTACCCAAGAGTTGGGGGCTAACTGCCATAACCCCAAATCACACCCATCTAAAATCCGCTGAACAGCCGGATGTAATGGGAAGCGCAGTCCAGCTTTGATGGCCGCCACATAGCAGCCAAAGCAGCCGTCATCATAGCTGGTACCAGCCGGCCAGACGACAGTGTCTTCTGGATCCGACACGAACAGTAAAAATTCCGGGCCCATTCTGTGGTTAGCAATAAAGCTCGCCACTTTGTCTTGCATGGTTGCGATCCGGCCCCGGGGTACCATGCAGTAGTAGGGGGCGTTTTCCTCTCTGTAAGAGGCGGACGGCTCCGCCCAATTGTCCCCCTTCTCAACTGCATGAGAAAGTCTCGCCTCTTGTAGGCGGCTATGTCTTTCTTCTAAGCTTGGAGAACTGTGGCCAGAAGAGCTGGACTCGGACTCGTCCTCTGACGAGTCCGAAGAGGACGACTCCTCCCCTCTCCCAGAGGGGCCCGCCTCTTCTCCCTTAGAAGGAGCAGGAGGAAAATTAGACATGTCAACGGTAAGATGGGAAGGGACCACCTTGGCCCCTCTCTCAGAACTGTCGGCTTGGCGGCCGCCTTGTTTCATTTCTACATCTGGCGCCTGGTCAGATGTTTCACTAATGAGCACCCTTTGGGAGGAGCCGTCTGAGTTTGATATCATAGCAGTCTGTTTTGTTCTGGCCATCACGTTCTGCATAGACACAGATACAGTCGGACTTTGTATAAAGGGCAAAGATGGGTCCAGAAAAGGGCAGGCGGCACTCCTAGTCCTAGATTCAGCCGTCCCCGGTGACCGGCTGATCACTAACTTAGGTCGTGTCGTGTGCTTCCGTGGTGCCATTTCAAAAAATAAAAAGAAAATTAAGTGTAAGAGAACTGAGTTACCTGAACGAGTGACGGTTGAAAGTTCTGGAAATCCGGTGCAGTCGGCTTGTCAGAACAGGCGGTAGGCAGAAAAGGTCTGAAATGTCAGAGCAAGTTCAGGGGTCCGAATGTTCTCGCAAAGTTCTCAAATGTGAAAATGACCGAAGTCAGCACTTCCTTTTATAGGCAAAGTGAGAAGACGAAGGGTCGCTTCCAAATTCGAAATTTGGGCGGGAAAATCTCTCGGCCGTTTACAAGGTGACACCTGTAGCAGGCCGTCGCCTGTCACCATGCGACACCTGTCACAGGCGACACGTGACTAGTCACGTGCCACCTGTGAGGGGCAAATGATTAGGGGATTTTTATCCACCAATCACCGTCTGACAAGTGGACCAACCAGGTTCCGCCACGTGTCCTTCACGAAGGCCAATAGGAGCCTGCCACGTGTCAATCATAGATACGTCCTCTACGGACCAATTGAGACACGCCACGTGTCCACCCATGCCAAATGGGAAAACCGGCCAACAAGGCCCAATCCTGTCTAGAGGCCCGGTCAGCCCTAGGTTTACCCTAAACCTAGAGAGTGGCACGCTTCTCAAGGCTATAAATACTTAATTAATCCTCATTAATTAAGCAGTCAAGCAGATCAAGAAATCAAGAGAAGAACAGAAACATTACGGAACACTAATAACCGGCTAATCTCGCTAACGACGCAGATTACCAACATTAAACACTCTCACCTAGAGAGATCTCATTACTTTAATTTCTGTATTAATTACTCCTTAATCAGGTACTAACTTGACCGTTGGAGGCGGAGCTCTCAGGAGTCTCCGTTATTTTGCAGGTACAGGCGTCCGATTCCAGTCTCGGAATTGTAACTCTCCCGCAGGACATCAGAAAACCCCGAAACAGGAGTGACATCGCATTCCTAGTCCTATATGTCGATGACATACTGCTCATTGGAAACAGCACAAAATTCCAAGAGTCCGTAAAGGGCTGGTTGGGAAAGTGCTTTTCAATGAAGGAATAAGGAGAGGCAGAGTACATATTCGGCATCAAGATTTACTGCGATAGATCTTAAAGGATGATTGGATTGAGCCAGAGTACTTACATTGATAAGGTACTGGCACGATTCCACATAGAGAATGCCAAAAGAGGGCATCTACCCATGTCCTATGGCGTAACTCTCAGCAAGAAACAGTGTCCACAAATACCTATTGAGCGAGAGAGAATGGATCATATTCCATATGCTTCGCCAATTGGATCGATCATGTATGCCATGATATGTACCAGGTATCGTATACTTGAGTGCTATGAGCCGACACCAATCAGACCCAAGAGAGGCGCATTGGGCTGCGGCCAAGAATATTCTGAAGTACCTGAAAAGGAACAAGGATAAATTCCTGGTCTATCGCGGCCACAAAAACCTGGTTGTTGAAGGTTACACCGACACTAGCTTCTAGACTAACAGAGACAACTTCAAAGTCACAATCAGGGTACATATTCTGTCTGAATGGAGGAGCGTTTAGCTAGAAGAGTGCCAAGCAGAGCACCACTGCAGATTCTACAACTAAATCCGAATACTTGGCTGCTTCAAAAGCCGCTAAGGAGGCTGTTTGGATTTGCAAGTTCATCAGCGAACTTAGTGTTGTACCCTCCATCAAGGGTGTGATAGATCTCTACTGTGACAACAATGGAGCTATCGCTCAGGCTAGAAAGCCAAGAGAGCACCAGAAAGTCAAACATGTCCAAAGGCGATTTCACATGATAAGGGAATGGAAATCCGAAGGTGAAATAAGAATTTGCAAGATTGGCACGGATGATAATGTGGCTGATCCTTTGACTAAACCTCTATCTCTAGTGAAACACAAGAAGTACATTGATGCAATGAGTATCAAGCACATCGGAGACTGGCTTTAAACTTCCATGTACATGTGTTTTAATTAAAAGTGGTTGTTTTAATGTAAGACACTGTATTGAAACCATTCATTAATGGAGTAATTAATTTTTACGCAAATTTTTTTTTTTTCACTGCATTGCTATTTAATTGTGGTTTAGAATTAAATAATGAGTCCATTCGATTTATGGAAGTATTCAAAATAGGGTATCAAGACCATGTCTTGGATAAAGAAACACATGTTAAGTGAACATTGAATATTTAAATTGAAAATTGTCCCTAATCGAGGTCATCTAACTGATGGACGATTGATGACCACCAAAGATTAGTGTGTAGTATGATTTACAGCACCGTTTCTTGTGCTGCAAGGACGTAATGGTCATAAATCATTTGCATAGGTGCCAGTTTAGAACTGCACTGGATAGACCTATGAGAGTACTTTAAGAGATTCAAAATTGTGATGAGTACATTTCTCATTATAGCTATCGGAACTCGTTTTCTCGACCATGAGTATTGTGAAGTTTACTTATTTGAGAACTAGTTTCTTTGATGTTGCCTAACGTCTTCCGTAACTGGGGATCATAACGCGAACACTCAGGAAATTAGGTCCTCTTAGTAAGAGAAACTTAAAATGCAAGACTGGGAATGTCCCCGTATTAGCAATAGAGAACATTTCTTTTTTTTTTACAAGGCCCCTCGAAGAGCGATACTGTGAAAATGCATGGCCGTGCTTAGATGGATTTTAGAAATCATCTGCTTATTGATAGTCGAACTGGGAGATCGAGAAACACTTCAGAACGTAATAAGGATGACGATGAATCTTACCTTATAGTTCATGACGAGACATTAAGCGACATAGGAAATGGGCTATACACTGTATGCACACTTGTCCGGAAGGACAAGTGGGAGATTTAAAGGAATCGTGTCCTTCCAACAAGTGTATTACTCTGATAGAGGGTTCAGAATTATTACAGAGGTATTCTTCAGTAAGGTCAAGTGATCGAAATGCCTAGGTGGAGGCCGCTTCCGATCAGTAATATTAAGGTATAATTAATATTACAGCTTAATCTTAACTAAACCCTTCAGGTCGAACCCAATCGAACACAAATCCGAGACGACGAATTAATCCGAAGGATTTAATGAGTCGTCGGAGTTTTACAAACACAAACGTCGGATATCGAGCCTAGGGCGTCGAGGCCGAGCGTCGCAAAATCACAAGCAACAAGTACGAGCATAGCCGTAGCACCACATTGGTCTAGCCATGTGGATGCTAGGCTAGCTCGAGCTATCATGCACCTAGCATGGCTAGGCGCAAGCCTAGACACACTAGGTGTGCTAGGCGCACCATCGTTAGCACTAGACGCTAGCATGCGTGCGTGCCTAGCATTGCAGCACAATCGCTAGCACTGTGTGCTGGGATGCGTGCATGCCTTGCATCGCGGCATAGGTGCTAGCTTGTGTGCTTGCCTTCGCATGGTAGCACCAAGCAGCATGCTATGCTCCGCAATGCGCATGTGCGTTGCCTAAGCGCCAGCACAATGCTAGCCCACGCTCAGCAGCCTAGCAGTCAAGCATGCATATGCTTATGCAGGTGCTTGTGCTAGCTGGCCAGCAAAGCAAGCAACCAGCTCACCAAATGCTGAGAGGCGGTTTTGTGAGGGGTTGGGACCAACCCTTGGGGAGCAAGGCAATGGTCCCCCCCACCTACTCTTGGTCCTCACTTAACTCTCTATCTCCCCTTGACACTTGTTGCATTGTGATTGATTTGATTATTTATTTAATTTAGAATTAAATTAATTATCAATATTACTCATTCTCCCACATTGGTTGGGGAATGAAATTCAAGGGTTCATTTCCCTATAAATACCAAGGCTTCTGACGATCGGGTCGGGTTCGAGGGTACGATCCCGTTGGAGAGCTCGTCGTAAGAGCGAAGCACGCGTCGAGGGTATATTTCTTATCCTTACTCTTAATTATGTTTTAATTTTGTTTTTCTTGTATTACTTGCATTAATTATTAGGGGCGGGTTTTGGAGGGTTTCCTTTGGCGTAGTGAGGGTCATTAAGAAACCCTACAGACGGCTTCTCAGATTCTCAGTTGATCGTTAGTCATTACCATGGTGACTACAAAGCCACCCATCCGGCTATGATCAAGTATCTGCTGGCAGTCAAAGATAAGGCTGGGACACTTGATGAATTTCATTTAAGTCAGGTGCCCAGGTCTGAAAATAATCAGGCGGATGCACTATCAAAATTGGCATCCTCCACCACATGTGATGCGCCTAGGTTAGTCTTTTGGGATGTCATGGAAAAAAGAAGTATTGAACATGATCCCATTGGAGTTCTTAACCGAAGCTCTACCTGGATGGATGCCATCCGGGATTATTTGGTAGACGACACTTTGCCGGATGCCACTTTAGAAGCGGTTGCGTTGAAAAAGCAAGCCTCAAGTTTTGAAATCTACAAGGGTGAGCTCTTTAGAGAGGGTTACCTCCAACTGTTGCTGAAGTGTGTTACCCTTGAAAGGGGAAAAGAGGTTCTAGAGGATCTGCACTCGGGCTTTTGCGCATCACATATAGGTGGCGGAACTCTAGCAAAAAGAGCCAGACGACAAGGTTACTTTTGGCCCACTGTTGAGGCGCACGCCATGGAAATGGTGAAGAAGTGTGACAAGTGCCAAAGATTTGGCCGGCTCATACACCGTTCAACCACTAACTTGACGGCTATCTACAGCCCGGTTCCATTTGCAAAATGGGGCATGGACATCTTAGGTCCATATACGCCTGCTACAGGCGGGCGGAGGTACATCCTAGTGGCTGTAGATTACTTCACCAAATGGGTAGAGGCAGAGGCGGTCAAGGGCATTAAGACAAAGGATGTCATCTCTTTCATCCGGAGAAACATCATCACCCGGTTTGGGGTTCCTATGTCTATGGTCTTTGAAAATGGCCCTCGGTTTGAAACGCCTACCCTCAAGAGCTGGTTGGGAGATCAAGGGATTTCACATTTTTTTGCATCAGTTGGCCGCCCCCAAGCAAACGGCCAAGTTGAAGCCTTCAACAAGCTCATCTCAGACGGCATTAAGAAGAAAATTGAAAGGGCTGGTGGTCTATGGGCGGATGAGTTGCCTCATGTCCTATGGGCCATCAGAATTACTGAAAAAGGGGCAATCGGTGAAACCTCGTTTCTCATGACATACGACACTGAAGCCGTCCTGCCAATTGAACTTTATGAGCCAACACTTCGAATCATGCTCTATGATGAGAGGAAAATTGGGAGGCCATGCGTCTAGCATTGGATTCGCTCTCAGAGCGCAGGGGCAATGCCGCCTTGCGTCATGAGATTTATCGTCTGAGAATGACGAGAGCCTACAAAAAAAAAGAGTACAGAAACGACCCCTCAAAGTGGGGGACTTTGTGCTACGAAAAATGGAGGCAACCGGTAGGGAAAATGAGCAAAGGAAGCTAACCTCTAATTGGGAGGGTCCCTACCGGATTTTTGAAGAAGTTAGAGGCGGCACCTACCGCCTGGAAACACCAGACGACAGGCAGCTAGCCAGAACCTGGAATGTAGATAACTTGAAAAAGTACTACTTCTAAGGACTTGTAAATTTTTGTAAATAGAGTATATTAATGAATGAGCACTTTATTTCTATTATCTTTTGTATGATGTCCCATCTGTGCAATGCACAACCAGGCAACTACCAAGTCCCATCTGTGCAAAGCACAACTGGGCAGCCGTCTGCTCTAAACTGAGTAGAAGGCTAAGTACCGAACTTTGCTATTCATAAGGCTAATGGCCGAGCATATTTTAAACCGCCTACTCCAACATCAGCCGGCATCTGGCGACGCCCATTTGGGTGAATTCGTCGAAGAGAACATCTCCCTTCTGGGTGGTACATTGTTCTACAGGTCATAACTCAAACGTCTTTAACCGACTGTCTAGGTTAAAGATATGGCCGTTCGAATGATAGCCGACGTTTTCCAAACAACACTACAACCGGGTACAAACACAGCAAGCAAGGTCAAAACCTTAGCATTTAAACCGCAACTGGGTTATGATGCATACGTTCGGCCACAGGCTGCTTGCATACCAACGGCACTGCCGGATAACCAAAGGGTATTCCGCAACCGGTTAAAAGAATAATGTAGGTTGGCCTTAGCCGGTATCGCCAGCTAATCCAACTTGGAGTGATTTCTAAACGGTCAAAGGACAGTCTATCTATTTGTCCGGATGTTTATATGGAAGGTTGCCTGTTTAGAACTGTAATTATAAGAAAAAAACCGTCCAGGAGCAGGCAGAGTCAATACATCCGGCGTATTGCATGTATCAATTTTAATCACAAAAAAAGATTGGTACGAGGCAAAAATCGTAAAAATTGAAGCAAATAATATCAAGACAAAACTGACTCAGTCGGAAAATATATTAAGAAATTAATGATTGTCAGCCGGACCCATGTCCAAGGAAAGAGATACAAGTAAAATACACGGCACGCAGGCCGAATGAAGACAGGAAGCATAAAATAACATAAGGCTAAGCTGCTGCTGTTGTTATTGCTGCGACGACTGCCCTTGGCCTAAAGGAGGAGCCTCCTGAGTTTGCTAGACTTGGGCTTCATCAGTCCCACGCGGCATCTGCTCGTCTGCTTGCTCCTCCTCCTTTAGGATGTCGGCCCACTCTTCAAAGGGCGCCGGCTTCTCGGTCCCGAGAACTTGGGCGTCAAATACTTCAGTGGCGTATTTGTACCTCAAGTCAAAAAAGGCATAGTCGGTATCAGGATGGATCATAGACCAGGCCATCTTTATGCGCTCTCGCATTCGCGGTCGTTCTCGGTGACCAGCTGGTTTTGTTCAGCCGCCAGTTAGTCCTTGTGCTCCGCCTAGGTTGGGGCCAACTCATTTTTCAGCCGGTTGACCTCAGCCCGCAGCTCGGTGTTCTGCTTATCAACATCCCCCAAGGCTTTGACGTCAGCCTAGAGTTTTTTCACTTGGAGATCAAAGTCGACTGCTTTTTTGTTGGCTGCAGCAGCAGTAGCCGTGAGCCCCTTGATCAGCTGCTCCTATTTCATCTCCCGGCTTTTATTTTCGATTTCATACATTAGGGAGTTATATTGCGTAACATCAATGAGTTCGACTGCCCTTCTCTGGGCATCTCTCACCTCCTCCTGCTTTTTCCTCAAGGGAACCTTGAGGCCTCCTATTTTGAGCATTGTTTGCAAAACAGCCGGAAAGGGGTTAAGTCATTTGAATAACATACAACCGGCAAAGAGATGAAATACATTTGGTCAGCCAGTGGCAAGCCAGATTAGCTCTCAATGCCCCAAGCGGTGAAATTACCTTAGAAAGAAGGGTAGTTATGTTGACCTGGTTTATACCCGGTACAACCTCCTTTTCGGACCGGGTAAGGTTCCTCAGCATTCTCTTGGCGTAGCTTTTGAAATTCGGCCAACGGGAAGAGGCATCTGCATCAATAGATTTATCTTTTAAGTATTGAGCATATGAAGCGCCTATATTCTACCGGCTGCCTGAAGAATCCCCTACCTAGGTAGCTTGGGACTTGATTCGAACAGGCCCAAGCGGCCAACGGGGATCAAAGGTGAGAGTCGTACCTTGATTTTCAGGCTGAGGGGTCACACCACCCCCAGCCGCATTAGAGTCGGATGCTACAGCAAGCACCCGGCTTGAGGGAACCTCGAGCTCCCCAGTCTTTGCCTCAGCCGGCCCTGAGCTCAAGCCCAGATCTCTCAGGCTTTTGCCTGCTGAGGTAGGCCTCTCAGGAGCCGGCGGTATTCCGGCAAAGGTAGGGGCAGCCAGAACCCTCCGGCTTTTGGAAGCAAGATGGGAGAGCTCCTCTCCCGGCCTTTTCAGCATTTGCATGATGGAACGAGAAACGTTCTTGCTCCCTGTCTGCAAAAGAAAACAGCACAATCGGCTAGTATCAAAATGAGCTACAAATAATACAAACGGTAGAGATATCAGCCGGTGCTTACCCTATCATCTTTTGCCACTAGCTGGGCCCTTTTCTTCTCCAACTCCTCTTTCTGGATTTCAGTGGCTAATTTAGCCGGAGTTTTTTCTAGAGGAACCATTTCCAACCCTTTCTCTATAAAGAAGAATAGAAATCAGAAACTATTCAAGCTTCATATAGACGGCAAAAAGTGCTAGTTAACATTCAACATACGTTTGCTCCATAAGGTGCTAAGGCCACAGGTGGAAAGGAACGCCTCGTCCTTAAGCAAGTCTGGGTAAGGGACCCAGTATTTGGGGGTAATGACATCTGTCCCATCATCCAGAGGCAAGGTGGTCTTCTTGAAAAGACCCGTCTCCATAATTTGGACCCAGGACCTCTCCGGTATTTTAGGAAGGGCACACTTTTTTCCCAAAAGAGTCGGGTGTTCGTTGTAACGACGCAGCCGGTGGTTAATAGACGGAGAAGGCGAAGAGACCATGTCAAATTTGCTCTTCCAACTGCTCCACTTAGACGACTTTTCAAGCGTCATCATATATTCCGGATGTGTGGTCAGCGTATACCACGCATTCCAGCCGCCTAGGGCACGACTAAGGTAATGCATATGTGCAAACGCCTCCCAGCTAGGCGTTATGTCTTGCATCTCGCAGGCGGCGATGTATCCAATAATGTTCACCCATGAGTTTGGTATTAGCTGCTAGACGCCAAGGTCGTAACCCCTTAGAATCGCCTTTATTGTGTTGTGAAGGGGGAACCGGAGACCGGCTTTGAATGCCGCCTCATAGCAGCCAAAGTAATCATCGGCATGATCTAAGTCATCATCCCAGACAACGCCTGCCTCTACAGGCGGCACAACAATCTCCCATCCTTCCCGAACCGGGCGCTTTCCAAAAATGCCGGAAGTGTGGTGTTTAAAGTTACTACATCTTGGGCGCTTATATGCGCCTCTGTTGGATTTTTTATTGAGGGCCAATTATATGCCTCCTCGTCCTCTTAAGAGGCATCCGACTCCATTGTTGACTCAGTGGAGTCAGATTGCTGGACGGTCTCCTCCCCGTCAAAACTCCCGGATTCCTCCAAGATTTCATCTACGGGCGTGCTAGGTGTTTCGGGGTTTTCTGATGTCCTCCGGGAGAGTTACAATTCCGAGACTGGAACCGGACGCCTGTACCTGCAAAATAACGGAGACTCCTAGGAGCTCCGCCTCCAACGGTCAAGTTAGTACTTGATTAAGGAGTAATTAATGCGGAAATTAAAGTGATGGGGTCTCTCTAGGTGAGAGTGTTTAATGTAGGTAATCTGCTTTGTTAGCGAGATCAGCCGGTTATTACTGTGTGTAATTAATGTGTTTTTTCGTTCTCCCCCTTAATGAGGATTAAGGGAGGTATTTATAACCTTGGGAAACGTGCCCATCCTAGGTTTAGGTTAACCTAGGGCTGATTGGGCTTCCCTCGGAAGTTGGGCCTGGGTGGCCGGTTTCTCCATTAGGCATGGAGTATGCCACATGTCATGACATAATAGGTCCAAGGTGGACGAATAAGAGTGTGCCACGTGGCAAGCCCTGAGAGGTCCAACTGGGGGACTCTTGGCAGGACCTGATTGGCCCACGTGGCGCATTCCGATTGGTAGGAGCAAAATCCCCTAATCATTTCCCCCTCACAGGTGGCACGTGACTGGTCACATGTTACCTGTGACAGGTGTCGCACTGTAACCGGCGACGACCTTCTACAGGTTTCAGTCGGCGAAAGGACGAGAGATTTGCCCGCCCAAATTTTGAATTGTGAAAGTGACCCTTCGCCTTCTCACTTCGCCTATATAAGGGAGAGTTGTCTTGAGTCATTTTCACACTTGAGAACTTTTTGAGAACATTCGGACCCCTGAATTGCTCTGACATTTTGGACCTTTTCTGCCTGCCGCCTGTTCTGACAAGCCGACTGCACATGATTTTTAGCACTTCATCAATCGTCACTCGTTCAGGTAACTGTCGGTTCTCTTACTCTTAATTTTCTTTTTATTTTTTGAAATGGCAACACGGAAGCACACGACACGACCTAGGTTAGTGATCAGCCGGTCACCGGCGACGGCTGAATCTAGGATTAGGAGTGCCGCCTGCCCTTTTCCGGACCCATCTTTGCCCTTTATACAAATTCCGACTGTATCTGTGTCTATGCAGAGCAGGATGGCCAGAACGAAAAAGACAGCTAGGATCTCAAATTCAGACGGCTCCTCCCACAGGGTGCCGCTTAGTGAAACATCTTACCAGGCGCCAGATGTGGAAGTGAAACAAGGCGGCCTGAAAGCCGGAAATTCTGTGGGTGGAGTCATAGTGACCCCTTCCCATTTAACAGTTCACAATTCTGCTCCTGTTCAAAGAAAGGAGGCGGGCCCCTCCGGGAGAGGGGAGGAGTCGTCCTCTTCGGACTCGTCAGAGGACGATTCCGAGTCAAGCTCTTCTGGTCATGCTTCTTTGGACACAGAAGAGAAAAACAGCCGCCTGCAAGAGGCGAGACTTTCTCACGCATTTGAGAAGGGGGACAATTGGGCGGAGCCATCCGCCTCTTACCGAGAGCAAAATACCCCTACTACTGCACGGTACCTCGGGGCCGGATAACAGCCATGCAAGAGAAAGTGGAGAGCTTTATTGCAAACCACACCATGGGCCCCGACTTTCTAGTGTTTGTGCCGGATCCAGAAGACACAGTCGTCTGGCCGGCTGGTTCTAGTTATGATAGCGCCTGCTTTGGCTGCTACGAGGCGGCCATCAAGGCAGGGCTGCGCTTCCCATTACATCCGGCTGTTCAGCGGATTTTGGATGGGTATGAGTTGGGGTTATGGCAGTTAGCCTCAAACTCCTGGGTCAACGTACTCGGCTATGTGGCCGGGTGCGAACTGCACGGGGTGGAGCCGAGCTTCGAGGCTTTCGCCCATATGAACTATCTCAGCCGGACCCCTAAGACAGGCGGTACCGGCTGGTATCAATTAACAAGCCACAGGGGCTACCTCATGACGAGAGGTAAAGCAAACAAGTGGAAGGACTGGCGGAGCACCTTCCTCATCATTAAGAGTTCAGACATTGAGCTGAACAAGCACTTCAATGGGTGGAACAGGAATCCGCCCCTTCTTGCAGGCGGCCGTAGCATGCCGCCTGTTCCCCCCAAGGCTAAGAAAGAGATCCTTGATAAAGGACTCTTTAAAGTAGAGTTGAGGGTCGACTCTACTTCAGGGGTACGAGAGCAAGTACCCCTGCACTGCGTCCCGAGCTTCAAATGGCTCTATGACGAGTACTTTTTGGCTGCCTGTGGCCTCAGCAGTCGGTGCTCAAGAGGTAGTCGGCCTGTCGAATACTCTATTGTTCCATACATTTCTTGTTATGACTTTTATTAACTTTGCTGTTTGTTTTTGCAGCTGACGCCATGAGCAAAATCACCACCTCCAAGACTGCGGCGGCCATGTTGCGGGCCTCCATAATGCAACAAGCTTCAACCGACTCCCCCAAGAAGGGGGAACCCGTGGTGAGCTCCGAACCTTTCACCCTCTTTTTGGAGTTGTGTTTATGCATATACTGACTTTTTTCTTCTTTTGTAGACGGGTGCTCCAAGAGCTTCATCTTCCCAACAGCCGGACCCCAAGGCCCGGAAGACGACTGTTGGGAGCTCTCCTGGTTCTGCCAGGAAACATGTGGCGACTGAGAAACAGCCGGCCACTTCTTCTAAAACTCCAACTGGGCCGCCTAGAAGTATGAAGTTGTCCTTGTAAATTTTAGACTTGCTCCCTTTTTTACTAGGTCTAATCCGTTTGTTTATACTTGATGCAGCCGGCCCTCAGGAGCCTGACTTGGTAGAGATGGCCAAGTCTATGATCAGGGCAGTTCCTCCAGCTGAAAGGGAGGCGGTCAGGGGTGTCGGCACCCTTGACCTAGACGGGATTGCAGGGGTCCTTGCTGAGGTATACTTAGCATATTTTTGAGTATTTGAATTCCAGGACGCCTATTTTCTTTTTGTTTGGAAACTGACGCCTGTTCCTTTGTACTTAGGCCCTGCTCCGAGTGAACGACCTTCGCAAGCCGCTTAACCGGAAGAACAAAGAGGTAAACGCTGCAAAAGCTATGGCCGCCTCTGACTGTGATAAGGCAATGTTTCAAATTGCCCAAAATTAAGTTCTAACCATTGATATTCTTTATTATCAGGCGCAGGCTACCGCCGCTGTTCGGGCTCAGTTAGAGGCGGCCCAGAAGAGGAATGGCGAGCTGGAGGCGACCATCACCAATCTCAAGGCCGAGCTGAAACCTCTTCGCCTAAAAATGTACTCTTACGAAGCCTTGGAGAAATCCTTGGCCAACGTAAAGGAACGCCTGGTGACCCAGGAGAAGAGTCTTACTCAGGAGCTCTCGGAAAAGGTCGAGCAAGAGAAGAAAGAGCTGGTCCGGGAGATGATGGAAGACTCCGCTCAAATCCAGCGCATGACTTGGGGCCGCCTCTTCCCCAATGCCGACTTTGCCTCTTGGGAAAAAACGTACCACCAGTGTTCTGATACATATAATCAAGAGATCCTGGCGGCTGCTGAGGAAGAGGCGTTAGAAGAAGCGTTGGAGGAGGAGGAGCCGGTAGTGGCGCTTGTGCCGCTTGGGGGTAAGGCATCAAAAAAGGATGCAGCTGAAGCCGAGTCCAGCAAGAAGAGTGCTGACCAGGCGGCAGCTGCTAATATTGAAGATATGCCCCCTTCTTAAGCTTTATGTATTCTTTCCACGGCCAGCGTGCCGTTTGTTTTGTATTTACCCGGCCAGGGGGCCGGGACTTTGAATATTTTGCCGGTCTTTGATGACCGACTTCTTTTTAATGAATTTTTGTTTTGCCTCAAATTTGTCTAAGTATTCCATATTCTAATATCCAATTGTTCACTAGACCGGCTGTTTTGCATGGCCGATAGTTGCAGACAGTTACAGATAGTTAGTCACGCCGCCTATGCCCCTGGACGACTGGTTGTCTGTTTCCAGGATAGACGATCAGTCGGCCATTTATCCAATCGGTATTCGAACTATTTTAAAGACTGGATCCTTTTTAGGCAGGCGGTCCTGTCATTTGTAAATTTAACCAAGTAGGAAAGTGGTCTAACCAAGTAAACATGAGATTACGTAGTCGCCAAGGAACTGAGTAGTAGAGAGAATAAGCGGCGGGTACCGGTTGTTTCCCTTTATTCGCCAATGTTTGTTGGTTTTTAACTCATAATTTGTTAACCTAGCAGGAGTAGTGGTTGAGAGCCCCTGTTTGCTAAAAACAGGCGGACGACTTATACCTTTTAGGCTCCATACTAAGTTTGAGGGAGTGACTATAAGTTAACATAGGAGTTACTTAGTCTCCGTCACACTCTAGATTGAGTAGTAGAGGTACCAGGCGGCGGAGGCCGGCTGATCCCCTTGATTCGCCAATGTTTGTTGGCTATTAACTCAATAGGTTACCTAGTAGGAATAGGGATTTTAGTGCCCCTGTTTGCCAAAAAACAGGCGGTCTACTCAAACTTTTTAGGTTCCATACCAAATTTGAGGGAGTGACTATGAGTTAACGTTGGAGTTACTCAGTCGCCGTCACTCTTGCTTGAGAAGTAGAGGTACCAGGCGGCGGATGCCGGCTAGACCCCTTGATTCGCCAATGTTTGTTGGCTATTATCTCAAGAGGTACCCCCTGCATTTGTCCCAAGTAATACAGGCGGTCATCTGACTCAGATGTCAACTGCTACAACTGGTTTGGTTAGTGATAGAGTTATCCTTGTCTCAAAAACGGCTACGTGGTTGCCCTTAGGGACAGTCGTATAGGTGCCGTGTAATTAGTTTATAGAGCAATGTTCCACCCAAAAGGGAGCTGCTCTCTGCGACGAATTTCATCCGGAGGGATGCCGCCGGACGCCTTCTATGATGTTGGGACAGGTCGTATTAGTTTTGTAGATTTGATCAGTTGGCTTGGCGCCTGGTCTGATCATTCGGCCTGTGGCCTTGGTTAGTTCTTGGTGAACGTAGGTGCTAAGTAAGAGGAGGGTAGCCGCCTGTTAGGAACAGGGTCGACCAGGCCCTAATCTTTTTAGCTAAGTATTAGGGGGTGGCTATGTGTTTGGAACCAGTCGACCATCTTCTTATGGAGAGTAGCCGACTATATGTCCAGACGACATGCCCCTATTGTGAGTAAAATACTCAATGGAGAGTAGCCGACTGTAAAGGTACAGACGGCATGCCCCTCTGAAGAGAGTAAAATACTCAATGGAGAGTAGCCGACTGTCAAGGTACAGACGGCATGCCCCTCTTAAGTAAGAATAAAAATTAAACATGGAGAGTAGCCGACTATTTGTTAGTAGGCGTGCCCCTCTTAGTACAAAATTGAATAGTAAGTGCAAACTTTTATTAAGTAGCTCTTGACTATTTACATCATTCAAAAGAAATATTTCTTTAGATTATCTACATTCCAAGTTCGAGGCAACGGTTGTCCGTCTGGTGTTTCCAGACGGTAGGTACCGTCCCTGACTTCCTCACAGATTCGGTAGGGTCCTTCCCAGTTGGGAGTTAGTTTGCCAGACTCTTTAGCCCTACCAACTGCTTCCATTTTTCTAAGTACAAAGTCCCCTACTTTGAGTGGTTGCCTGTGTACTTTTTTGTTGTATGATCTAGTCATTCTCAGGCGATAGATTTCATGGCGCAAGACAGCATTGCCCCTTTTTTCAGGAAGTGAGTCTAATGCCAGGCGCATGGCTTCCCAGTTTGCCTCTTCGTCATATAGCATTACTCGAAGAGTCGGCTCGTAGTGTTCTATTGAAAGAACAGCTTCCGCACCGTAAGTTAGGAGGAATGGAGTTTCTCCAGTCGCCCCTTTTTCAGTCGTCCTAATGGCCCAGAGAACATGTGGTAGTTCATCCGCCCATAGGCCGCCTGCTCGTTCAATCTTTTTCTTGAGACCGTCCGAGATGATTTTATTAAAGGCTTCTACCTGGCCGTTTGCTTGTGGACGGCCGACAGATGCAAAGTAGTTTGCAATTCCTTGGTCACCCAACCAGCTTTTGAGAACAGGCGTCTCAAATTGGGGACCATTATCAAAAACCATAGACATGGGAACCCCGAACCGAGTGATGACATTTTTCCAAATGAATGAAATTACATCTTTCGTCTTGATTCCCTTTACAGCCTCCGCCTCTACCCATTTAGTGAAGTAGTCAACGGCAACAAGTATGTACCTCCTTCCGCCTGTAGCAGGCGTATATGGACCCAGAATGTCCATGCCCCACTTAGCAAACGGTAGTGGGCTATGAATGGTAGTGAGGTCAGTAGCCGGACGGTTAATTAGTTTGCCAAACCTTTGGCACTTGTCACATTTTTTCACCATCTCCATTGCATCTGCTTCCAAAGTAGGTTAAAAGTAGCCCTGCCGCCTTGCCCTTTGAGCAAGCGTCCTACCGCCTATATGAGAAGCAGAGTAACCAGAGTGAAGATCGTCTAGTATCTCTCGTCCCTTTTCTAGAGTAACACACTTTAAGAAGGGTTGAAGGTAGCCCCTTTTGTGAAGTTCTCCCTTTATCATTTCAAAACAGGTGGCTCGTTTTTTCAGTGCTGCCGCCTGTTGAGGATCATCCGGCAGTGTGCCGTTTGTCAGATATGCCCTGATTGAATCCATCCAGGTTGAGCTTCTATCTAGGATTCCAATAGGGTTTTCCTCGATGCTTCTCTTCTCCATTACTTCCCAAAAAACAGTTCGAGGAGTATTAGAGGAGGCGGATGCTGATTTTGACAGTGCATCCGCCTGGTTGTTTTCTAATCTCGGCACTTGGATCAGATGGAAATCCTCAAGGGAGCCGACTGCTTGTCGGACCGCCTGTAAATACTTGATCATGGCCGGATGGGTTGCTTCGTATTCGCCATTGTACTGACTCACTATCAATTGTGAATCGGAACAGGCGTCTATTTTTCTTGCCCCTGCCGCCTTGCACATGCGGATCCCGGCTAGTAAAGCTTCATATTCTGCCTCATTGTTTGAAGCCTGAAAACTGAAGCGTAGAGCATACTCGTACCTGTCGCCCTCTGGCGACTGACATATGACGCCTGCTCCACAACCATTTGAAGTAGAGCTTCCGTCCACATATACCTTCCATACTTGGTCTGGAACTTGAGAGTCAGGAGGACGAGTCATCTCTACAATAAAGTCAGCAAAGGCTTGCCCCTTCACTGCTTTTCTAGGCTCGAAAGTAACTTTGAGGCTCTGTATTTCTATGGCCCATTTGATCATTCGGCCTGACGACTACATGATGGTAAGTGGCCGCTTGATAGGTTGGTCTGTATACACGACGACTGCATGTGCCAAAAAGTAGGGCTTCAATTTTTTAACAGCAATGAAGACTGCAAGACCAAATTTCTCCACTAGGGGATACCTCAACTCGGCATTTTTCAGTATGTGACTGACAAAGTAGACCGGGAGCTGACAGCCGTCTCTTTCAGCAAGGAGAACATCGCTTAACGCATGATCAGAGACGGCCAGGTACATGTAGAGTACTTCTTTGGGCAAAGGGCTGACCAGCCTCGGCAAGGAATGCAAGTGAACTTTCAATTTCTGGAAGGCGGCCTCAGCATCCGGCCCCCATTCAAACCTTGCCTTTTTCTTAATTGCTTGGAAAAAGTATAGGCATTTGTCGCCTAATCGGCTTAGAAATCTTCCCAAGGCCGCCAGACAACCTGTTAACTTCTGAACCTCTCGGATGGTACGAGGCGACTGCATGTCAATGACCGCCTGCACCTTCTCAGGGTTCGCCTCTATTCCTCTCTGATTGATAAGGAATCCGAGAAATTTCCCAGACTCAACTCCAAATACACATTTCTTGGGATTGAGCATGACATGGTGCCGCCTGAGTGTGGCGAAAGTTTCTCGGAGGTCCGACAGATGATCTTTCTGAAGTTTAGTCTTGACAATCATATCATCAATGTATGCCTCGACGTTTATCCCAATCTGATCAAAGAACACAGTGTTTATCATTCGCTGGAAGGTAGCCGGGCATTCTTAAGACCAAACGGCATGACCGTGTAACAGTATAACCCCTGATCAGTGACGAAGGTCGTCTTCTCCTGATCTTTCTTCCATAAAGGAATTTGATGGAAACCAGAATAGGCGTCCATAAAGCTCATCAAAGCATGGCCGGCTGTTGAGTCGACCAGGTTATCAATTTTAGGCAGAGGGTAACTGTCTTTGGGGCACGCCTTGTTTAAGTCTGTGTAGTCTACACACATTCGCAAGGTGCCATTCGGCTTTTTAACAAGCACCACATTTGCAACCCAGTCTGGGAAGTAACATTGCCGAATGAACCCTGCATCAAGTAAATTTTTAACTTCGGCGGCTGCCGCCTGACTTCTTTCTTCGCCATGGTTCCGCTTCTTTTGCCGTACCGACTTCTTTTTCGGATCCACGGCCAGTTTATGTACCGCCAGATCAGGACTAATGCCTGGCATTTCATGGACTTCGAATGCAAAGATGTCCTTGTATTCTTTCAATAGTTTGTGAAAGTCGTCACCAAGGTCTCTCAGAGCAGTCGTCCCAACTTTGACTGTTCGGTCAGGACGTGAGTCGTCTAAGATCAAGTCTGCATGCTCACCAGCCGGCTGAGGGCGGAACTCATCCGACCGCTCCTCTACCACTGATTGCTATTTTCTTTCTTTTCTTGCGGCCCCTGTCTGGGATGCCTTTCTCTTCTTGCCGCCTGCTTCTTGAACAGGCGCACTAACCTTGACATTGTCAAGGTCTGTTTTTTCACCGCTTGACCCACTGGCCATAACAGTGGGCTTGACATCCGAGAGATAGCACTCTCAAGCCATCCTTTGATCTCCCCATAAGGAGCCGACTGTTCCATTATCCCTCTCAAACTTGAGCAACATAAGAGATGGGATTATAACAGCCTTGGAATTATTCAGGGTTGGTCGACCCAGAATCATGTTGTAGGCCGAGAGTTCTTCTACTACCAGGAACCGGACTACCATGTGTCGTCCTTCCCCTTTTTCGCCCAGGCGGATGGGTAAATCCACTCGTCCCAGTGGGTGGACGACTCCTCCTCCAAACCCTACTAAAGGGTGGGAGGCCGGATGTATGCAATCAGTTTGATATTTTAGTTTCGACAGACATTTGCTACTGATGAGATCTGAGGAGCTTCCGGTATTTATGAGGATTCGACCAACTCTCTGGTTGGCCACTTTACATTCAATAACGATAGGGTCGTCATGCGGCCCTCTTACCCCTCCTAGATCTTCTTCAGTGATGACAATCTCAGGAAATGAATATTTGGACGGCCGTTCTTGGTGAACGGAATTTACATCTAACCGCCTGATATTGTCTTTGTTGCCCCTAATAGTGGGGCCGCCTCCTGAGAAGCCGCCTGCAATGGTGTAGACGACTGCATCATCTGTATCGGAGCTGTCGGCTTGTTGATTCTTTTTGGCCGACTGCTTTTTTGAGGAAGTGTTCCCCGTAGATTTCTTGACATAGGTGTCAAGATCACCTTGCTCAGCCAGGCGGTCCAGATACCGCATGAGACTGATGCAGTCATTGGTGTGATGACCAACATCATCATGATAAGCACAGAATTTATCTTGGTTCCGGTTATTTGCAGAACCCTTCATGGGGACCGGCTTCTTAATTGAGATCCGTCCCTTGATTTCTTTTAGGATAAACTGGTTATCCTTGTTAAACGCATACTTTGGGGAGTATGGTTTGAATTCTTTCTTCTTTTTCTGGCCGGCTGTTTAGAGGAATCAGCCGCCCAGACCTCTTTTCTTTTCTCGTCTTTGTTTGACGACTGTTTCTGTCGTCCTTCTCTTTTGTCGAACCTTTTCCCGTCCGACAGTTTTACCGTACAAAGATCAGTCGCCTGTATATAGGCTTCTGCTTCAATCAAGGCCTCTTGAAGAGTCTCCACCCTCTTTTGAACCAAATCAAATTTGAAGGTAGACCCGTCTTTGAGATCTCTGAAAAAGTCAGTATAGGCTACCTCATCCGATAACCCTTGAATCTGTATTCTCATCAAGTTAAACCGCCTGATGTAAGAACAAAGCCCCTCCTTCTCGCCCTGCTGAATGGTTCCTAAATCAAGGGTCGTTTTCTTCGCAGGGATGTTCATGGCGAAGTTGGAGGTGAATAAGTAAGCAAGCGTCCTGAAGCTATTTACACAACCAGTCGGCAGGTTGCCGAACCATTGTTGTGCGATTCCTTTGAGAGTCGCTGGGAAACACTTGCACCAAGTGGGATCATCCAACCCTTGAAGGTACATCAGGTTGGTGAATGCCATCAGATGGTCTTCTAGGTTAGTAGTGCCATCATAGGCGCCTACTAGTACATTTTTCAATTTGGCCGGCTGAGCGGCTTCAGTAATTTCCTTGGAGAAGGCCGACGGCTGTTCACCAAGTCTAAGCAACCGTAGCTGCCAGTCCATAGGTTGGACGTTTTTTGCTGCAGGTCCACCAAACGGAGGTGGCTGCAAAAAATATTGTTGTTGCGGCACAAATGGTAAGTTCGGTATTGCCTGGTCGCTATGAAAGCCGGACTGACGGGAGGTGCCGCCTGACTGACTCTCATGATACGACTGAGTATGCCTCATCGAGGCATTTCGCAGAATGTCTTGAAAGTTTGAAGTAGAGGCCGACTCTGACAATCGGTCACTCTTCTTCTGCTCTAGCAGTAGCCGAGCGTCTGTGAATGTTTGCTTCGACCCGTCCGCCTGAATATGACAAACATGTTTCCTATTTCCTGTAGGAAAATGGAATTTTTTGAAATCAAGGGCAGGTGGCTCCCGCTTCCTAGATTTAGGATGAGGAGTCGCCTCTCGCCCTTGAACTGGCTTCCTCTTCATTGAAGTGGAGGGTTTCTTAGCAGACTGCTCCTTGACTGGAGCAGGCGGCTTCTTGTTGATCAACTCTTGAATCTCTCCCTTGAAGTTCCTCATGAAGGTCATGAGTTCGTTCCTTGTGATGGGAGCAGACCCATCAGTCGGCTGTTGCCGAACAGGCGGTGCGCCTGCTGGCTCACTTCCGGTTTGATGATGTTCCCGTTCCCTCCTTTCGGTATGACGGGTACGTTGGGCCCTTAGGGTCCCGTCTGAAGCTGTGTGAGCTTCAACTTCAAATTCACTCTCAGTATCATGGTCCGACTGAACTTGAGGGTCGTCTAGGGGACGCCTCTCTTCAGGAGTCGGTACAAACTTTGATGCCATCTTAGAAGTACTCTCCCCACAGACGGCGCCAAATGTTTTGGGGTTTTCTGGTGTCCTGCGGGAGAGTTACAATTCCGAGACTGGAACTTGACGCCTGTACTTGCAAAATAACGGAGACTCCTGGGAGCTTCGCCTCCAACTGTCAAGTTAGTACTTGATTAAGGAGTAATTAATGCGGAAATTAAAGTGATGGGGTCTCTCTAGGTGAGAGTGTTTAATGTAGGTAATCTGCTTTGTTAGCGAGATCAGCCGGTTATTACTGTGTGTAATTAATGTGTTTTTTTCGTTCTCCCCCTTAATGAGGATTAAGGGAGGTATTTATAACCTTGGGAAACGTGCCCATCCTAGGTTTAGGTTAACCTAGGGCTGATTGGGCTTCCCTCGGAAGTTGGGCCTAGGTGGCCGGTTTCTCCATTAGGCATGGAGTATGCCACATGTCATGACATAATAGGTCCAAGGTGGACGAATAAGAGTGTGCCACGTGGCAAGCCCTGAGAGGTCCAAATGGGGGACACTTGGCAGGACCTGATTGGCCCAAGTGGCGCATTCCGATTGGTGGGAGTAAAATCCCCTAATCACTAGGTACACCCGGCTGGTCATAAGGAACATCATCAACTGGAGCTTTGGCTAAGTCACCTGACTAATACTCGGGGTCTACAGCCATCCATCTAGTCCGAGCCATTATGTCCTGCACATGAACAGAGACGGTCGAATTCAAAGGAGAGTAAGGGTGATCCAAACACCCCAGACGACATCCCCAGTCTTAGATTTAGCCGTGTCCGGTGACTGGTTGACAACTGCCCTAGGCCGTGGCGTGTGTGTGTTGGGTGAGTCCATTATTCTCTAACAACCTATACAACTGGAAAAAACTCAAAAAAGTTGCGAGGGGCAGAGACAGTACCTTGAAGTTGTAAAAAGCTGTAAAGACGGTTGACTCCTTTAAGCTAGCAGACGGACCTCTGAGTTGTTGCTTGGAGATACCCCAAACGATAGCCCGGATGTACCCTCTTCAAAGAGCAGCTAAAATTCTGAAGCTACCCAACCGTTTCTCTATAATGTGGCTTGAAGATACCCAAGGCGGTAGAGACCGGCTGTGGGTGTTTTGAAAGCTAAAGAAAATAAACGGGTGGTCAGGCGATTTTGAAGAAAATGGCTTGGAGATACCCCAAACGGTAAAGAACCGGCTGTGGGTATATTGAAAGCAAGAGAAGAAAATTGACTAAAGTCAGGCGATACTTGAGAAAGTTGAGCAAAGAACACTTAGACGGTGTCCGGATGAGTGTTAAAAGAGGAAGTGATTGAATGCAAAAGAAGCCGGTATCAGAGCTTTTTCTCTCAAGAAGTTTGTGAAAATTTGCAAAGTGTTGCAAATGAGGGTGGAGGTTTCTACTTATTGAAGAGGTAGAAGGCGAACCGTCACCTCCCCCTCAAATTCAAATTCGAAATTAGAATTCAAAAAAAAAGGGAGGAAAGACGACGAACCGTCACCTTCCTAGAATGTGACGCCTGTCACAGGTGCCACGTGGCAAGACACATCACACCTATGAGGGGCAAATGTTTAGGGTAAAATTACCCTATGCCACGTGGCCCAATAGCATGCTTACACGTGTCAGCCGCAAAGAGGCCCAATGGGATCCAATCCTCAACTGACACGTGGCACCGTAACCGTAGAAGGGGAACTGATCCTCTTTCATTATAAATAGAGGAAAATCCGCATTTATTACATATTCATAAATACAAACACGAAAACCGAGCAATATTAATTGCAGAATTCTCTTTAAATCAAAGAGAAAATCCATTTACTTTCCGCACATTTATACATCCGAAAACGTTCTAACTTGATCATCGGTAGCGGAACTCTACCCAACCAGAGTTTTGTGGTTTTGCAGGTACAGACGGTCGACGCGCATTCCTGGAATTGTAACTCTCCCGAGGGACTCCAAAAACCCCGAAACACTACTTTATACGTGCACTGCCTTCTCGACATAGGAAATTCCTTCCAACACACCTTAGACCAAATCCACACACGGTCCCCGAAAAGGTACTCCACAAAATGGTCACCAATATCAGTCTTACCCAGCTGGGTATGATAGCCCACTCTATTACAGTGAACTTGGACTTCAACAAATTTCGCATCTGTCTAAATTTTATGAAATTTTCTTTCCACTACAATCTCACTCATTAAAGGCCTCACAAATCGACTAACATTAGCATCAATTTCCCTCTCATCCTTTGGCCTTCTTTCCATCGCCTTATGACGTAGGGAAAACTAGGTCATGACTAATCCTCCCTAAGGTCAAATAATATTTGTAATCACTTAAAAAACCTAAATACAAGTACAGAGGTAAGTCACGAGTCAAACCACTAGGAACGATTATACTTAAGTGCTTTCAATCTATTCCTAAGCTAGGTCAAAGTCGAAGTATGGAAAAGGAGGTAACCAACACTAGCCAACTACAAGAGCTAAGTAAACAAAATAAACACTAGCAAATGGGGATCCACATACATTCATGATAAACAAGCTAATTAGGGAACCAAGCAATGTAAAGACAAATAGTAGGAGCAATTAGGAGCATTCATTTAATCACCCTCATATTCTCCAACCTGGATCCTTCTAGTGCTAAACAATAAGAAGAAACATAATTAAATTCTTAACTAATTATGACCAAACCAATATCAAGTGGTCTTGTCAATCCATTCAATCATGTAATCAAGTTTAGCATCATGGTTAGCTACTCAAATCTAAATAAACAACATTTAAACCTCTATCAATCAATTTAATTACAACACAATAACTACTCGAATTCCCAAATCAATCTCAACAATAAATCATATAAGCTTCACCCAAGCCCTAGCAAGCAACTACTCACTAACAATCATCATCAAATAAAACAAGCAAGAGGATAAAATCAAGAATCAATGAACATGAAGAAAAATTAAACTAACCAAGAATCAAGCTACAAACTTAAATCAAACAAACATGAAATTAAAGGAAGCAATGAAGAGGAGAGAGAGTAAGAAATGCTCATTAATAATTGAGAAGATCTTCAATACAATTGTCCCTCTTAAATCTTCAATCTCTCAAATCACCATTAATTTCCCTCACTTTCTCTCTCTAAAACTACTCATAAGCTAAGCCTAATTTAGAGAGAGAAGCTCTCAACCTAAGCTTAATAATGGAGAGAGAAATTCTAAGCTATTCTAAAGTTCAAGTTTACAAAGGGGAAGTCGTGAGCTATTTATAAGACAAAGAAATAAAGTGGCAACACACGAGCAGGTCTGCTCGGGCAGGATAGATTGTACGGGCGAGCAAAGCAGCCTGCCCGAGCAATCTCATTTCTGGGCTGAGAAGCTTAGCCAAGTTATTATCCGTGCCATGGCCGAGCTGTTGCTGAAGAGAAAGATATCCAAGCACGATAGAATCTGTCGAGCCACGGTAGAATCCGCCACGCCACGGTAGAAAACGCCTCTCCACGACAGCATTTGCCACGTTACGGCAGCATTTGCCGCACGACGACAATTGTACTTGAACAGCGGTACCTAGCTCCAACGTTCGCATTCTTGACAGTGGACAGCAGCTCGACTTGGGAGAAGTAGAGGATGCTCGAGCAGGTGAAGGTGCTCGGCTGAGCAAAAAGGCCTACCCGGTACAGGTCATTCTCCCTTCAAAAATCCTTGAATTCTTCTTATATGGCTTGGGCAAGCATATGATCTTTCCCGTGCAACTTGCCCAAGTCTCTATGCTTTGACTTCCAACTTGATTTGATTGCATTCTAACTTCCCATACTCGGTTTTGTTGACTTCTATAGCTCGTGTTGGGCTTCCTCCTCGATATTTGAGCCTTGAAAATGTAGGGTTTCGTAGTGACCCGACACTACGCGGAAGGAAACCCACCAAGACCCGCCCCTTAATTAAAGCAATTAAACAAGCATAAAATTAATCAAACAAGATTAAGGACAAGAATTATACCTTTGACGCGTGCTTCGCTCCCAAGGAGCTCTTACTTCAAAATCCCGAAAAGACGAGATCTTCGACGGATCGTACCCTCAACCCGACCCAAGCGCCCTAAGTCTTGAAGGTTAGTCAAGACCCGGACAAAATAATTATGAGTTTTACGAATCAAAGGTTTACTCGTTTCTAGAGTTGCCTTTTTAATTCCACTCAAGGTTGTTCCAAATCCCAATACCAAGCTTGGTATTTATAGGGAAATGATCCCTTGATTTTTCATCCTCCACCAATGTGGGAGAATGCATTTTTGCTAATTAATTTATTTCTAAAATAAATTATTAAACAAAACTAATCACAATGCAACAAGTGTCAAATAGAGAGAGAAGGTTAGGTGAGGACCATGAATGGGTGGGGGGACCATTGCCTTGCTCCTCAAGGCCTTGCCCAAGATTGGTCCCCACCCCTTCACCTAAACCGCCACCTAATTGGGGATGCTGGGCTGCTGCCAGCTAGCACGCCATCTAGCATGGCGCTGGCCAGCCCAGCCAGCTAGCATGGTGCTGCCCAGTTGCCTCGCATGCCTGGTGCTAGGCCATGCTAGGCGCTGGTGCTGGCCAGTGCTAGGCGCTGCTACTGCTGGCGGCCTGGCACTGCCTATCGAACCACGAATCTCCCTCCCACATCGCATCGCTAGCACAGCCAGTGCTAGCTGGGCATCGCTGGCGCTGGCCTCGCATGCTATGCACTGGCTGGTCGCACATGCTTCGTATCACGCACCAGCCATGCGCCATGCACCACGCACATGCTCGCGTCCATCGCTACACCTCACGTATTGCCACATGCATTAAGCACACACTCGCACTAGCCAGTGCCTAGCACTGCTTGTGCTAAGGTGCGAGGCATGCACACACGCACACACACATGCATGCGTGGTGATGCTGCCTAGCACCCGGCCAGCCATTGCACGCACACGCACTAGCCCACAAGCATCAGTGCGGCTGCTGTGCGAGGCTAGTGTGCGAGGCAGCGAGGCACACACGCACACACACGCATGCCCCTGGCATTGCGATGGTGCTTGTGCGTGGTGCCAGGCCTTGCGATGGTGCCTAGCAAGGCCTGTGCGCTGCGATAGGTCTCCACATGCACCCAGGCACCACGCTAGCATGCTTGCTAGCTGCTATGGGCTGCCTGGTGCCTGTGTGGCTTGCAATAGCTGCTATGCGAACCTAGGAACCCACGCTAGCATGCGATGGGCTGCCAGGGTGCGCGTAGGCTGCGATGGTGCCTAGCACACCATGGTGCGCCTAGCACACACATGGTGCACCTAGGCATGCCATGAGCTAGCCTAGCCTAGCTACGGCTACGCTCATACTTGTTGCTTGTGATTTTGCGACGCTCGGTATCGACGCCCTAGGCTCGATTTCCGACGTCTGTATTCGTGAAACTCGGTCAACTCATTAAATCCTTTCGAATTAATTCGACGTCTCGGATCGGAGATTCGATTGGGTTCGACCCGAAGGCTTCAGTTAAGATTAAGCTGTAATATCAATTGTACTCTGATATTACTGGTCGAAAGCGGCCTCCACCTAGGCATTCCGATCACTTGACCTTACTGAAGAATTATCTCTGTAATAATTCTGAACCCTTTATCGGAATAATACACTTGTTGGAAGCACACCATTCCTTTCAATCTCCCACTTGTCCTTCCGAACAAGTGTGCATATTGTGTATAACCCATTTCCAATGTCACTTAATGTTTCTTCGTGAACTATAAGGTAAGATTTTTTGTCATCCTTATTACGTTCAGAAGTGTTTCTCGATCTCCGAGTTTGACTGTCAATAAGTAGATGATTTCTAAAATCCATCTGAGCATGGCCATGCATTTTACAGTCTTGCTCTTCGAGCGACCTTTTAAACAACAAAACATTTTCCCTATTGTTAGTAGGGGGAATATCCCAGTCTTGTACTGAAAGTTCTTCTTACTAAGAGGACATAGACTCCCGAGTGTTCCCGTTATGATCTCCAGTTACGGCAGACGTTTGGAAACATCAAAGAGCCTAGTACTCAAACAAGAAAACTTCACAGTACTCATGGTCGGAGGAAATAAGTTCCGATAATCATAATGAGAAATGTACTTATGAAATAATTTTAATATTTCTTAAAGTACTCTCATAGGACTTAGCCAGTACAGTTCTAAACTGCACCTGTGCAAATGATTTATGACTGTCACGTCCTCGCAGCACAAGAAACGGTGTTGTAAATCATACTACACACTAATCTATGGCGGTCATCAATCGTCCATCTGTTAGATGACCTCGATTAGGGATACTTTTCGATTTAATATTCAGAGTTCACTTAACAAGTGTTTCTTTATCCAAGACACGGTCTTGATACCCTGTTTTGAATATTTCAGTAAATCGAATGGACACATTATTTAATTGTAAACCACAATAAAATAGTAATGGAGTGAATGATAATTTTGCACAAAAAATTAATTACTCCATTAATGAATGGTTTTAGTACAATGTCTTACATTAAATCAACCTTGTTTAATTAAAACACATGTATAGGGAATTTCAAAGCCAATGTCCAACATGCTTGATTCCCATTGTCTCAACGTGTTTGTTGTGTTTCACTTGAGGCAAAGGTTTAGTCAAAGGATCGGCTACATTATCATCTGCGCCGATCTTACAAATTCTGATTTCACCTTCGGATTTCCATTCCCTTATCATGTGAAATCTCCTTTGCACGTGTTTGACCTTCTGGTGTTCTCTCGGCTCTCTGGCCTGAGTGATAGCTCCACTATTATCACAATAGAGGTCTATCGGTCCCTTGATTGAGGGTACAACACCAAGTTCACTAATGAACTTGCGAATCCAAACAGCTTCCTTGGTAGCTTCCGAAGCGGCCAAGTACTCGGCTTCAGTTGTAGAGTCTGTTGTGGTGCTCTTCTTGGCACTCTTCCAGCTAAACGCTCCATCATTCAGATTGAATATATACCCCGACTGCGACTTGAAGTCGTCTATGTCAGTCTGGAAGCTAGCGTCGGTGTAACCTTCAACAACTAGTTCTTTGTGGCCTCCATACACCAGGAATTTATCCTTGTTCCTTTTCAGGTACTTAAGGATGTTCTTGGCCGCAGTCCAATGCGCTCTCCTGGATTCGATTGGTATCGACTCGTTGCACTCAGGGCATACGATACATCCGGCCTTGTACATATCATGGCATACATGATCGATCCGATTAGCGAAGCATATGGGATTTGATTCATTCTTTCTCGCTCAACAGGTGCCTGTGGACACTGTTTCTTGCTGAGAGTTATGCCATGGGACATGGGTAAATGCCCTCTTTTGGCATTTTCCATGTTGAATCGAGCCAGTACCTTATCAATGTAAGTACTCCGGCTTAATCCAATCATCCTCTTAGATCTATCCCTGTAGATCTTGATGCCCAATATGTACTGTGCCTCTCCTAAGTCCTTCATTGAAAATCACTTTCCCAACCAGCCCTTTACGGACTCCAATAATTTTGTGTTGTTTCCAATGAGCAGTATGTCATCGACATACAGGACTAGGAATGCAATATCACTCCCACTGACCTTCTTGTATACACAAGACTCATCTGGATTCTTGATAAAACTAAACTTGCTGATGGCTTCATCGAATCGCAGATTCAAACTTCTGCTGGCTTGCTTTAATCCATAAATGGACTTTTTCAACTTGCAAACCTTTCCAGCGTTGCCTGGATCGACAAAACCTTCTGGCTGTGTCATATACACAGTTTCTTCCAAAATCCCATTAAGGAAGGCGGTTTTGACATCCATTTGCCATATTTCGTAATCGTAATATGTAGCAATCGCTAGGATGATCCGGACGGACTTTAGCATTGCAACTGGTGAAAAGGTTTCATCATAGTCAATCTTGTGGACTTGTCTATAACCTTTTGCCAACAGTCTAGCTTTGTATATAGATACATTTCCATATTTGTCTGTCTTCACTTTGAAGATCCATTTGCAACCAATGGGTGTATAACCCTCGGGCAAATTCACCAAGTCCCAGACTTGATTTTCAGACATGGAGTCCATCTCGGATTTCATGGCCTCTTGCCATTTTGCAGAGTCGGGGCTCGTCATAGCTTGCTTGTATTTCGCCGGCTCATCACCTTCCATAACTAGGATGTCCTGATCATCAGTTAAGACAATACCGAGGTATCTGTCTGGTTGAGATCTTTGTCGTTGCGACCTACGTATGGTAATCGGTTGAGCGTTTACATTGTCTGTTTGACTCAGACCAATCTTCTCAGATGCTTCCAAAGTATCTAGATTGTCAGTTTTGTGAGGTTGACATTGTTGCTCGTCCTCTCGAACTTCGTCGAGTTCGATTTTCCTCCCACTTGTCATTTTGGAAAGGTGATCCTTCTCCAAAAAGACACCATCACGAGAAACAAACACTTTGTTCTCGGATTTATTTTAGAAGTAATACCCTTTGGTTTCTTTTGGATATCCCATAAGGAAACACTTATCCGATTTGGGGTTAAGTTTGTCCGAAATTAATCGCTTGACATATGCTTCGCATCCCCAAGTCTTGAGAAAAGACAACTTAGGAAGTTTCTTAGTCCATAATTCATATGTAGTCTTTTAAACAGCTTTTGACGGAGCTCTATTCAGTGTTAGTGCTGCAGTTTGTAGCGCATGTCCCTAAAAGGAGATAGGGAGTTCACTAAGACCCATCATTGATCGAACCATGTCTAACAAGGTTCGATTCCTCCGTTCTGACACTCTGTTTCATTGAGGAGTTCCGGGAGGTGTCAACTCTGAAAGAATGCCATTTTCTTTTAAGTGATCGTCGAATTCATGGCTCAAATATTCGCCACCTCGATCCGATCAAAGTGCTTTGATTTTCTTTCCAAGTTGATTTTCAACTTCTTTCTGAAATTCTTTGAATTTCTCAAAGGATTCAGATATATTCGACATTAAGTAGACATAGCCATATCTACTATAATCGTCGGTGAAAGTGATGAAATATCGGTAACCTTGTCTTGCGGGTGTGCTCATTGGTCCACATACATCCGTGTGTATTAGACCTAATAAGTCACTTGCCCTTTCTCCCAACATGGAGAATGGTTGTTTGATCATCTATCCTAATAAGCATCCTTCGCAATTTCAAATGACTCTAAGTCAAATGAGTCAATAACACCTTCTTGAAGAAGTTTCTTGATGTGTTTGATGTTAATGTGGCCAAGACGACAATGCCACAAGTAGGTTTGATTCTACTCGATGGTCTTAGCCCTTTTGGCTGTATTTTCGATGTTATAGACCTGTTTGTCTAGTGATAGCACATAAAGACCATTTTCTGAATGTGCCTTTCCATATAAAACATTATCAAAATATATAAAACAACTATTGTTTTTGATTCGAAATTCGAATCCTTTGGCGCCCAACGCCGATATTGAAATAATGTTTTTGGTACTCTAGGAACATGATAACAATTTTCAAGTTCTAGAACAAGCCCAGTGGGCAAAGACAAACTGAAAGTTCCAACGGAGACGGCAGACATCCTTGCTCCGTTGCCGATCCGAAGCTCGACCTCTCCCTTTTCTAGCCTCCTACTTATCCTTAGTCCCTGGGCATTGGAACAAAGGTGTGAGCCACATCCGGTATCTAATACCCATGATGTTTTGCTAGCGAAGTTTAAGTCTATAACGAAAATACCTGATGAAGAAGCAACGTTGCCGTTCTTCTTATCTTCCTTGAATTTGAGGCAGTCCCTTTTCCAATGTCCCTTCTTCTTGCAGTAGAAACATTCGGAATCAAACTTAGAAGAAGTTGTCTTCTTGTCCTTGTTGCCCTTGGCAAACTTTGACTTAGGCGGGAATTTCTTCTTATTCCCTTTAAAGCTCTTCTTTTTGCCCGCACGTTTGAACGGCTTGCCCTTCCTCACCATGAGTATGTCATGCTTGCCCTCATCCTTGAGGGTTTGCTCGGCTTGCTTCAACATACCATGAAGCTCGGTGAGGGTTTTCTCCATACTATGCATATTATAGTTCATCTTGAACTGATCATAGCCTTTGTGAAGGGAGTGGAGAATGATGTCAATTGTCATTTCAGTTGAATACCCAGCATCAAGCCTTTCCATGTTTTCAAATAATCCAATCATTTTGAGAACATGCGGGCTGACTGGCTCTCCTTTCTTGAGCTTGCTCTCAAGGATCTGCCTGTGGGTTTCGAACCTTTCAGTTCGGGCCTGCTCTTGGGACATATTTTGAAGCTCAAAAATGATCTCAAAGGCTGTCTCCCTTTCAAAGAAAGTCTTTTGAAGATCCGGAGACATTGTGGCCAACATGATGCATTTGACAACCCGATTGGCACTATGCCATCGGTTAAGGGCAGCCTGAGTGACCTCCTCATTGGGAGCGTCGGGCATTTCCTCATCAAGGACGTATTCCTTTTGCTCCTGCATTAGTAAAATGCTCCTTTTGCTCCTGCATTAGTACAACTTCTCCTTGTCGTGAATTGAGCGCAAAGAGAATTGGTTGTTGTTTGAGTTACTTGCAGACATAATTTCTACAATTGAAAGAATTTGAAGTGAAAAACCATTCATGCATCAATAAGTTGAAATTTAAAGCGTTCATGCACTTATTAACACTTATTGAACATTTTATCCACGCATTTTAAGAATGTCCCTTATGGGCGAGAATAAAATGATTCCGAGATCCCAAAGATCAACAAAATGGTTAAGCATGCTTTGGCTTGTCTTAACATTAAATATCTTAAGCTAAGCAATCCAATTGCTAATAGCTCCAAGCTACTCTCGGTTTGATAAAATGTCGCATCTAATTCATACTTGACATTTTATCTCTTTTGCCACGACATCTAAGGACTCCTTACTGATATCGTTGAGCTTAACCAAGACAACTTGTATACCTAGTATACCTTACGTTCCTAGGGAAGTAGTGATGCCTCGCTTTGGCGTAATCCATCACGTACGCGCATTAGTTCGGTAAGTGTTGCTCTTGGATCGGCAAATTTTAGCTCAATATTATTAAGGGACCTAGGGTTTCTATGTTGGTTGATTTAAGTGAACTTAACTAATCATCGCAACATCATAGAAAACCTAGACATGCATCTAGAAATCATATATAATAACAATATATAAGGCATAAAATAGATTCATTTGGCAACTAGCATGACCCCTTGAAATCTTCAATTTCCATGGGTCTTCATCTTGTCTTGTCCTCGTCGAAACGCCGTCTTGAGACTTCTTGGCCAAAATGAAATAAAAGAAGCTAGCTAGAACGACTAAGATTAATCTAAATAGTACAAAAATACTTAACGGTTCGCAGACCGTATTTAGATTTACAAAAATACATAACGGAACGCAGTCCGTATTTTCTATCCTAGTCGGGACCCACTAGTTGCCATTTTCAAAGAATCTGTTTTGAAAGCAATTTTACATTCACCCGTTCACTATTTGTGAACGGCCCATGCAATTTTACGAAATACATAATTAAACACGCAAAACTAGTAACTAACTTAGGTCGTTAATCCAATTAACGCGCCTAATTAAAACTAGTCAAAGTGGTTTAATCCATTATTTCTAAACGCAAAATGCTAACGCATTTAATTAAGCTCCCACTAAATTCCGCATCTGTACTTAATTAATCCGATTAATTAAGTCGGCATAACCCCTAATTTGTCAAAATTTTGCAAAAAACGAAAACGAGAAAAAATCGCAAAATCATAGCTCAACGTTAAGCAAAATCACCCAACAAAGCCCTTGGTGGGTGCGCACCATGGCTGCTAGGCAGCCCATGGCATGGCCCCAGGGTGCGTGGTTGAGGCCTGCTGTGCCTAGCAAGGAGCGCCTCAAGCCCAGCTGGCTGCTAGCATGCTTCGCATGCTTGCTAGCACGCTGGTGCCTGCGAGCATCTGGCCTGCTGGGCAGGCGCATCATGATGCTCGTGGTGCGCTGGCTGATGCTTGCTGCCCTACTGCCCAGCAGCATGCTTCGCAAGCCAGCCCAGCCACCCCACGCACCCCAGCCATGCATCCCAGCCACACACACAGCGCATAGCAGCATCAAGCCTCGCCCTTGTGCGCACCACAGGCAGCCACATGTGGGCTGCTAGGCAGCCCGGCTAGCCTTGGTGGCACTTGGGTGTGTTGCCTTGATTTGCGTGCCATGACTCGGGATTTTAATCCCGATTTGCGTGTGACATGAATTAATTCCAAATTATATTTTAGAATTAATTTTAGGGAAAATAAAGTAAAACAACCATTAATTCTAACTTAAACAAATTTTATTTTAATTGGTGCACAAGCCTAAATTTATCCAAAAGTTCAATTTTGAACAAAATAGGTCAAACATTATGCTTAAAATAAAATGAGCTCTGTCCAAAATTAATCTTGCCAATATGCAAATTAATCATGTATTTGACAAAAGGGAGTTGGAAAAATAAATTAATCATCCAATGATAAAAAATTTCCAATAGGCATACTTGTGTAAAATACCAAGATTACTACTTCCAATATGAAGATTAATCAAATTTTACTCACAAGTAATTGAACTTAATGGATTTTAATCAACCAAAACATGAAAAAATCCAAACTTTGTTCAACATGGAATTTAGGGTTAGGGTTCCAATCATTTAAACACTGAAAGATTAGAACTTTAACATTACTTGGGAACTTAAAATAACATAATCACAACAAGTTTTCACACCTTATTGCAATTTATTTGCAAAATTGTGAAAAACAAGTTTATGTGATAAGTTGGTATATCAACTTAAGAATTAATAAACATTCCATTATTATGCTCAAGGATATTTTAAAATCAGTAGATTAGTGATGCAAATGTGCATTTAATCTAACCTTGTAATGCTTGCATTAATCAAGGCTTAAAAGAATTAAAATTTTCGTTGAAAAACGAAAAACCCTAGAAAAATGGGTTTCTGGTTCGAATTTGGCTTCTGGACAACCCTAAAAGGGCTGAAACAGTAACAGAATATCGTTTTCACCCAAATATAACTATTTATGGGCCAAAATCTGGATTCGACAGCCAAATCGATAATAAAATCGAGTTTTAAAAAATAATTAAAACGAGTATCTAATCTAATTAGATGAACATGAACCAGAAAATTAAATTGTTTGAAAACACCTTAATTAAACAATAATTGCAAAAAATAAAAGGAGCGTGGCTCCGATACCGCTGTAGGGTTTCGTAGTGACCCGACACTATGCGGAAGGAAACCCACCAAGACCCGCCCCTTAATTAAAGCAATTAAACAAGCATAAAATTAATCAAACAAGATTAAGGACAATAATTATACTTTTGACGCGTGCTTCGCTCCCAAGGAGCTGTTACTTCAAAATCCCGAAAAGACGAGATCTCCGACGGATCGTACCCTCGACCCGACCCGAGCGTCCTAAGTCTTGAAGGTTAGTCAAGACCCGGACAAAATAACTATGAGTTTTACGAATCAAAGGTTTACTCTTTTCTAGAGTTTCCTTTTTAATTCCACTCAAGGTTGTTCCAAATCCCAATACCAAGCTTGGTATTTATAGGGAAATGATCCCTTGATTTTTCATCCTCCACCAATGTGGGAGAATGCATTTTTGCTAATTAATTTATTTCTAAAATAAATTATTAAACAAAACTAATCACAATGCAACAAGTGTCAAATAGAGAGAGAAGGTTAGGTGAGGACCATGAATGGGTGGGGGGGACCATTGCCTTGCTCCTCAAGGCCTTGCCCAAGATTGGTCCCCACCCCTTCACCTAAACCGCCACCTCAATGGGCATGTTGGGCTGCTGCCAGCTAGCACGCTAGCTAGCATGGCGCTGGCCAGCCCAGCCAGCTTGCATGGTGCTGCCCAACTGCCTCGCATGCCTGGTGCTAGGCCATGCTAGGCACTGGTGCTGGCCAGTGCTAGGCGCTGCTACTGCTGGTAGCATGGGACCTCCTATCGCACCACAAATCTCCCTCCCGCATCGCATCGCTAGCACAACCAGTGCTAGGTGGGCATCGCTGGCCCTGGCCTCGCATGGCTGGTCGCACATGCTTCGCATCACGCACCAGCCATGCGCCATGCACCACGCACATGCTCGCGTCCATCGCTGCACCTCACGTATTGCCACACGCATCAAGCACACACTCGCACTAGCCAGTGCCTAGCACTGCTTGTGCTAAGGTGCGAGGCATGCACACACGCACACGCACATGCATGCGTAAAGGTCCACAACATCATCCCCTTGATTTTGCAATAACAGACTGTGCACGTAAACAAAATCACCAATAAATATTTGATATATTATCGTAAATTAAAATTATATTATATTACAATCGGATACTACTTATCCTCATTGTACCCAAATATTTATTACCATCGGATAAGCCTACCATTCGATATATTAAGAGACCAAAACACCAATCTCTTAAGTCTAATTTTACAGCTACATTCTTTTCACCCTGTCCCCCCCCCCCCCCCAATCCTCCTGAACTTTCAAGAATACAACCTATTCATTCTTTGCCTCTTTACAATGTTTAAGCTTAACCTTACATGTGGATAAACAACATTTTGAAACCAGTGTAGCATTTTCAATTAAATCACCAATACAAGTTTCTAGTGTGTCCTTAATTACTACTATGATAAGCTACTCTTTTATAATCAACTTCTCCCTCTCTCATCTTTCTTTGATATGGTATATTTTATTAATTGAATCTAATGTGATCTTAAAATTTCCAAAATGATTTCCTAAATGAGTTCTTATTTCAAAACTAAGATAAGCTTACAATCATGCTACCTTTATGCCTTATAAAAAGTAATACTACCTTAACATCTGTTATAAACTAATCCAATATGTCTGATAATTAAGATAAGATATGTAATAAACTTGGAATTAACAAGAGTTGCCTATGATTTTAAAAGGTGAGTGTGATCTGAACTTTAAACAAAATGCTTATACCAAAACATTTAAATAAACGTGGGGCAAGTTTTTATTTCAAAGGTTTTGATGGTATACCAACATATGGTATTGATGGTATACCGAATATGAAGTTAAAGATATACCATTTTAGAATGTGATGGTACACTCATATTGGCCAATATGTATACTACGATGATAACCTACTCAATAATCACATATTACCTAATTAAGTTTCAAAGTGTGCCCATAATTACTGGTTCGACAGCCGTAAAATGGTGGCAGGTTATAACACAAGTAACACAACTTTTCATGACCATGAAACAATAGATTTCGCCAAATGGTGGTTAGCCATAACCCATGTTCTAATCCAAATTCAATAAAATCAAGCAAATTTGTCAATTTTCCCCCATTTTGAAATCCAAATTCCAGTAGCTATCAAATTAATCACAATTAAATAATGATATAACTAGATTAATTGCACCAATTAAATTTATTTATCATCAATATTTACATTATCTGAAATTTTCGTTCTTTACACTTAAGTTAATTACATCAATTACATTATAGCATACATACCACATTAATTGAACATAAATGTAGACAATTTCACTAAGACACCCACAAATACGAACCAAAAAATCAACCTATATAACCGATTCAACATTAACTGAATTATACATTAACCCAATAAACACGATTACACATTAACTCAAAAACAGAAACCCGGATACTCGAATGATGAATGAAACCTTAAAAAAAATACAATTGAAAAGAATAGTTTTATTTACCTACAAAGTTTCACCGTTATCGCTGTCAGAAATCGGGATGTTCAAATCCAACAAGGGCGTCATTATCAGTTGCAAAGTTGAAATCAACTTGCTATTTTGTTCTGCTTTTGAATTACCAAGAAAATTTCTGCATTAGCGTCGTTGTTCCTTTGAAACCTTCCATAAATAGATTTTTCACATTTAGAAATGTTTAGAAACAATCCAAAAATTATCAACATTTCAAAACCAACAACTTTTCAAAAATAGATTCCAATAAAAATGGAAGATCAACCTTATCGTAAATCATTGTCCCAAACTAAGTGTGAACACCCCCAAACTAGAGACTCCTTACATAATGCTATACTTGGGAAAAAGACTAGATCATTGCAACACCCCAATAATTCTCCCTTTTCCAAACCACTTACTTCAAATAAAATAGAGGAGAACTATTGACAAGTTACCGCCACGTGTTAAAACGTTAAGGTATTATCAGAATATTGCAGCGGAAAAACCAAACTTAAGTCCTTAAAATAATATAGTTTAGAAAATGTTGGGTTTCGTAGCGTCCAACGCTACGCGGAAGAGAAACCCGCCCAAGACCCGCCCTAATAATTAAAGCAATAAAGCATGCATAAACATAATTAAACAATAATTAAGAGAAGGGATAAAGAAGTAATACCCTTGAAGCGTGCTTCCCTCGTAAACCGAGCTCTTACTTCGAAACTTAAAAGCCTCACAAGCGTGACGGCCTCCAACGGCTCGTACCAACGACTTGACCCGAACGATCTTCGTCTCGAGGGTTAGTCGAGACTTAACCAACTATAAAAGTAGAGTTTTACGAACTTAAAGGTTTTCTCAATAATAAGAGATGCCTTTTTGAGTTCCACTCAAGTTGATTTCCAAATGCCCAATCATGGGGTATTTATAGGGAAATGCAACTTGCACTCACATTCATGATCAATGTGGGATAGTTGCATTTTTCAACTAATATATTTAAAAATAAATTATAAAACAATGCAATCAACAATCCACAAGTGGCATGAGGAGAGGAGAGGTTAGGTGAGGACCATAACCAAAGGGGGAGACCATTACCTTGTTCTCCAAGGTTTTGCTCCAAGCATTGGTCCCCACTCCTCCATATAGGCATCAAGGACAAGGCATGGCTGGCAGCCTGCCTTGCTGGCCAGCTAGCACAGCCAGCCTGCCCCTGCCAGCACGCCCCAGCACATGCGTGCTGCTAGTGAGCCACGCATGCTGCTGGGCGCATAGCAGTGCTGAGCAAGGCCTCAAGCTCGCTGCTGCTTGGTGCTTCCATGCGAAGGCACGCATACACGCAAGCAAGTAGCTCGCTGCTGCTGCTTGGTGCTGCCATGCGAAGGCACGCACACACGCAAGCAAGCACAACATGCTGCTATGCGAAGACACGCAAGCACACACGCAAGCACCTAGCAATGCGAGGCATGCTCTGCGCCTAGTGCTAGCGATGCACGCACACACGCAATCTCGCACGCTTTGATGGTGCTGTGCCATGCAAAGGCACGCGCACACGCACAGCCATGGTGCTGCGATGGTGCTGTGGTAGCGAAGCATGCACACACGCACACCCTTGGTGCTGCGATGGTGCTGTGCTACCTCGAGTTAGCCTAGCAACCACATGGCTAGGCCAATGTGATGCTACGGCTTTGCTCGAACTTGTTGCTTGTTGATTTTGCGACGCTCGGTCTCGACGCCCTAGGCTCGATATGTAGGGTTTCGTAGTGACCCGACACTACACGGAACGAAACCCCCCAAGACCTGCCCCTTAATTAAAACAATTAACAAGCGTAATAAACTTAATCAAACAAGACTAAGAACAAGAATTATACCTTTGTTGCGTGCTTCGCTCCCGAAGAGCTCTTACTTCAAAATCCCGAAACCACGAGATCTCCGACGGATCGTACCCTCGACTCGACCCGAGCGTCCCAAGTCTTTAAGGTTAGTCAAGACCCGGACAGAACAAAACTATGAGTTTTACGAATCAAAGGTTTACTCTAATTACAAGAGTTTCCTTTTTAATTCTACTCAAGGTTGTGTGTTTCCCAATACCATGCCTTTGGTATTTATAGGGAAATGCACCCTTGAACTTCATTCCCCAACCAATGTGGGAGAATGAATAATTTGATAATTAATTTATTTCCAAAATAAATTAATAATTAAATTCAATCACAATGCAACAAGTGTCAAGGAGAGAGAGAAGGTTAGGTGAGGACCATGAAGAGGTAGGGGGACCATTGCCTTGCTCCCCAAGGCTTTGCCCAAGCCTTGGTCCCCACCCCTCACAAAACCGCCTTAAGCATAGGCTGCTGGGCTGCTGTCAGCTAGCACGCCAACTAGCAGTGCCAGCTAGCCCACCCATCCAACACCAGCCGACCCAGCAGCCTTCGCATCCCAGCCAGGCAGTGCATGCTTGGTGTTGGGCGATGCTTGGCGCTGGTGCATGCTAGTGCTAGGCGCTGGTGCGTGCTGGCGTAGGTGCTGGCCCTCGCCTCTCTCGCACATGCTCGCATAGCCAGCACGCGTGCTACTAGCGAGCCACTCATGCTGGCCTCTTGCCTCGCCAGTCACACGCACCACCCTCGCATCAGTTGCTGCACCTCTCGCACACACACATGCCTCGCACACCTTGCTAGCCCAGCCAACGAGCCTACGCACGCAAGGGCCTAGCATGTGTGTTGGGCGATGCTGCTAGGCATCCTCGCACTAGAACACGCCATTGCCTAGCACTTCTATGACTGTGCTTAGTGCGAGGCACGCACACGCACACGCACATTCACATGCGCTAGTGCCTAGCACTGCGATGGCTGTGCTTGGTGCGTGTGTGGCCCTGCCATGCCCACCTAGGCATCCAGGCAAGCATGTTGATGTGTTGCGATGGTGCGCCTAGGCTGCGACGCTCAGCGATGGTGTGCCTAGGCTGCGATGGTCACCGATGGTGTGCCTAGGCTGCGATGGTGCACGAAGGTGTGCCTAGGCTACGATGGTGCGCCTAGCCATGCTAGGTGCATGCTAGCTCGAACTAGCCTAGCATCCACATGGTTAGACCATTTTGGTGCTACGGCTACGCTCGTACTTGTCGCTTGTGATTTTGCGACGCTCGACCTCGACGCTCTAGGCTCGATATCCGACGTTTGTATTCGTAAAACTCTGTCGACTCATTAAATCCTTTCGGATTAATTCGTCGTCTCGGATCGATGATTCGATTAGGTTTGATCCGAAGGGTTCAGTTAAGATTAAGCTGTAATATCAATTGTACCTCCATATTACTGATCGGAAGCGGCCTCCACCTAGGAATTTCGATCACTTGATCCACCTAGGAATTAACTCTATAATAATTCTGAACCCTCTATTGGAAGAATACACTTGTTGGAAGGACACCATCCTTTTCACGATATCTGACGTCTGTGTTCGTAATACTCTAGTGACTCATCAAATCCTTCGGATTGATTCGTTGGTTTGGATCGGAAGTTCGTTGGGGTTCGACCCAAAGGGTTCAGTTGAGACGAAGTTGTGATATTAATTGTTCACTAATGTTACAAATCGGAAGCGACCTCCATCCAGACATTCCGATCACTTGATCTCATTGAAGATTTAGCTTCCTGATAATTCTGAACCCACTATCAAAATAATACACTTTTTGGAAGGACACCATTCCTTTCAATTTCCCACTTGTCTTTCCAGACAAGTGTGCAAACAGTGTATAGCCTATTTCCTATGTCACTTAATGTCTCTTCATGAACTATATAAGGTAAGAATCTTCGTCATCCTTATTACGTCCAGAAGTGTTTCTCGATCTCCGAGTTCGACTGTCAATAAGCAGATGATTTCAAAAATCCATCTAAGCACGGCCATGCATTTTCACAGTCTCGCTCTTTGAGCGGCCTTGTAAACAACAAAGACATATTCCCTATTATTAGGGGGATATTCCCAGTCTTGTACTGTAAGCCTCTCTTATTAAGAGGACCTAATCTCCCGAGTATTCCAGTTATAATCCCCAGTTAAGGCGGACGTTTGACAACATCAAAGAGACTAGTACTCAAACAAGAGAACTTCACAATACTCATGGTTGAGGAAACTGGTTCCGATAGCTATAATGAGAAATGTACTTATGACGTTCTTAAATCTCTTAAAGTTCTCTCATAGGTCGATCCGGTGTAGTTCCAAACTAGCACCTGTGCAAATGATTTATGACTACTATGTCCTTGCAGCACAAGAAATGGTGCTGAAAATCATAATACACACTAATCTCTACGTGGTCATTCATCGTCCATCAGTTAAATGACCTCGATTAGGGATAATTTTCGATTTAAATATTCAATGTTCACTTAACAGGTGTTTCTTTATCCAAGACATGGTCTTGGTACCCTGTTTTGAATATTCTCATAAATCGAATGTGATTAGGGGATTTTGCTCCCACCAATCGGAATGTGCCACGTGGGCCAATCATGTCCTGCCAAGTGTCCCCCAGTTGGACCTCTCAGGGCTTTCCACGTGGCACACACTTATTCGTCCACCCTGGACTTATTATGTCATGACACGTGGCATACTCCATGCCTAATGGAGAAGCCGGCCACCTAGGCCCAACTTCCGAGGGAAGCCCAATCAGCCCAAGGTTAACCTAAACCTAGATTGGCACTTTTCCCGAGGTTATAAATACCTCCCTTAATCCTCATTAAGGGAGATAACGCAGATTACACACGTTAAACACTCTCACCTAGAGAGACCCAATCACTTTAATTTCCGCATTAATTACTCCTAATCAAGTACTAACTTGACCGTCGGAGGCGGATCTCCAATCATCCGGAGTATCCGTTTGTTTTGCAGGTACAGGCGTCCGGTTCCAGTCTCGGAATTGTAACTCTCCCGCAGGACATCAGAAAACCCCGAAACATTTTTGGCGCCGTCTGTGGGGAGAGTACTTCTGAGATGGCACCCACGTTTGTACCGGCTCCTGAAGAGAGACGTCCCCTGGACGATCCTCTAGTTCAGTCGGACCACGATACTGAGAATGAATTTGAAGTTGAAGCTCACACAACTTCAGGCGGGACCCTAAGGGCCCGACGTACCCGTCATACCGAAAGGAGGGAACAGGAACATCTTCAAACTGGAAGCGAGCCAGCAGGCGCACCGCCTGTTCGGCAGCAGCCGACTGATGGGTCTGCTCCCATCACAAGGAACGAACTTATGACCTTCATGAGGGACTTCAAGGGAGAAATTCAAGAGTTGATCAACAAGAAGCCGCCTGCTCCAGTCAAGGAGCAGTCGGCTAAGAAACCCTCCACTTCACAGAAGAGGAAGCCAGTTCAAGGGCGAGAGGCGACCCCTCATCCTAAATCTAGGAAGTGGGAGCCACCTGCCCTTGATTTCACAAAATACCGTTTTCCTACTCAAAGAAATAGGAAACTTGTTCGTCATATTCAGGCGGACGGGTCGAGCAAAACATACACAGACGCTCGGCTACTGCTAGAGCAGAAGAAGAGTGACCGATTGTCAGAGTCGGCCTCTACTTAAAACTTCCAAGACAGTCTGCGAAATACCTCGATGAGGCATACTCAGTCGTATCATGAGAGTCAGTCAGGCGGCACCTCCCGTCAGTCCGGCTTTCATAGCGACCAGGCGGTACCAAACTTACTGTTTGTACCGCAACAACAATATTTTTTACAGCCACCTCCGTTTGGTGGACATGCAGCAAAAAATGTCCAACCTATGGACTGGCAGCTACGGTTGCTTAGACTTGGTGAACAGCCGTCGGCCTTCTCCAAGGAAATTACTGAAACCGCTCAGCCGGCCAAAGTGAAAAATGTATTAGTAGGCGCCTATGACGGCACTACTAACCCAGAAGACCATCTGATGGCATTCACCAACCTGATGTACCTTCAAGGGTTGGATGATCCCACTTGGTGCAAGTGTTTCCCAGCGACTCTCAAAGGAATCGCACAACAATGGTTCGGCAACCTGCCGACTGGTTGTGTAAATAACTTCAAGACGCTTGCTTACTTATTCACCTCCAACTTCGCCATGAACATCCCTGCGAAGAAGACGACCCTTGATTTAGGAACAATTCAGCAGGGCGAGAAGGAGGGGCTTCGTTCTTACATCAGGCGATTTAACCTGATGAGAATACAGATTCAAGGGTTACCGGATGAAGTAGCCTATACTAACTTTTTCAGAGGTCTTAAAGACGGGTCGACCTTCAAATTTGATTTGGTCCGAAAGAGGGTGGCGACTCTTCAAGAGGCCTTGATTGAAGCGGAAGCCTATATACAGGCGACTGATCTTTGTAGTATGGTAAAACAGTCAGACGGGAAAAGGTCCGACAAAAGAGAAGGACGACAGAAGCAGTCGTCAAACAAAGACGAGAAGAGAAAAGAGGTCTGGACAACTGTTTCCTCTAAACAGCCGTCCCAGAAGAAGAAAAAAGAATTCAAACCATACTCCCCAAAGTATGTGTTTAACAAGGATAGCCAATTTATCCTAAAGGAAATCAAGGGACGGATCTCAATTGAGAAGCCGGTCCCCATGAAGGGTTCTGCAAACAATCAGAACCAAGAAAAATTCTGTGATTATCATGAAGATGTTGGTCATCACACCAATGAATGCATCACTCTCATGCGGTATCTGGACCGCCTGGCTGAGCAAGGTGACCTTGACACTTATGTCAAGAAATCTACGGGGAACACTTCCTCGAAAAAGCAGTCGACCAAAAAGAATCAACAGGCCGACAGCTCCGATACAGATGATGTAGTCGTCTACACCATTGCAAGCGGCTTCTCAGGAGGCGGCCCCACTATTAGGGGCAACAAAGACAATATCAGACGGTTAGATGTAAATTCCGCTCACCAAGAACGACCCTCCAAATATTCATTTCCTGAGATTGTCATCACTGAAGAAGATCTAGGAGGGGTAAGAGGGCCGCATGACGACCCTATCGTTATTGAATGTAAAGTGGCCAACCAGAGAGTTGGCCGAATCCTCATAGATACCGGAAGCTCATCAAATCTCATCAGTAGCAAATGTCTGTCGAAACTAAAATATCAGACTGATTGCATACATCCGGCATCCCACCCTTTAGTAGGGTTTGGAGGAGGAGTCGTCCACCCAGTGGGACGAGTGGATTTACCCATCCGCCTGGGCGAAAAAGGGGAAGGATGACACATGGTAGTCCGGTTCCTGGTAGTAGAAGAACTCTCGGCCTACAACATGATTTTGGGACGACCAACCCTGAATAATTCCAAGGCTGTTATAATCCCATCTCTTATGTTGCTGAAGTTTGAGAGGGATAATGGAACAGTCGGGTCCCTAAGGGGAGATCAGAGGATGGCCCGAGAGTGCTATCTCTCGAATGTCAAGCCCACTGTTATGGCCACTGGATCGAGTGGTGGAAAAACAGACCTTGACAATGTCAAGGAGAGTGCGCCTGTTCAAGAAGTAGGCGGCAAGAAGAGAAAGGCATCCCAGACAGGGGCCGCAAGAAAAGACAGAAAATAGCAATCATTGGCAGAGGAGCGGTCGGATGAATTCCGCCCTCAGCCGGCTGGTGAGCATACGGACCTGATCTTAGATGACTCGCGTCCTGACAGAACAGTCAAAGTTGGGACGACTGCTCTAAGGGTCCTGGGTGACGGCTTTCACAAACTGTTGAAATAATACAAGGACATCTTTGCATTCGAAGTCCATGAAATGCCAGGCATTAGTCCTGATCTGGCGGTACATAAACTGGCCGTGGATCCGAAGAAGAATCCGGTACGGCAGAAGAAGCGGAACCATGGCGAAGAAAGAAGTCAGGCGGCAGCCGCCGAAGTTAAAAAATTACTTGATGCAGGGTTCATCCGGCAATGTTACTTCCTAGACTGGGTTGCAAATGTGGTGCTTGTTAAAAAGTCGAATGGCACCTGGCGAATGTGTGTAGACTACACAGACTTAAACAAGGCGTGCCCCAAAGACAGTTACCCTCTGCCTAAAATTGATAACCTGGTCGACTCAACAGCCGGCCATGCTTTGATGAGCTTTATGGACGCCTACTCTGGTTTCCATCAAATTCCTTTATGGAAGAAAGATCAGGAGAAGACGACCTTCGTCACTGATCAGGGGTTATACTGTTACACGGTCATGCCGTTTGGTCTTAAGAATGCCCCGGCCACTTTCCAGCGAATGATAAACACTGTGTTCGTTGATCAGATTGGGAGAAATTTCGAGGCATATATTGATGATATGATTGTCAAGTCTAAATTTCAGAAAGATCATCTGTCGGACCTCTGAGAAACTTTCGCCACACTCAGGTGGCACCATGTCATGCTCAATCCCAGGAAATGTTTCTTTGGAGTTGAGTCTGGGAAATTTCTCGGATTCCTTATCAATCAGAGAGGAATAAAGGCGAACCCTGAGAAGGTGCAGGCGGTCATCGACATGCAGTCGCCTCGTACCATCCGAGAGGTTCAGAAGTTAACAGGTTGTCTGGCGGCCTTGGGAAGATTTCTAAGCCAATCAGGCGACAAATGCTTATACTTTTTCCAGGCAATTAAGAAAAAGGCAAGGTTTGAATGGGGGACGGATGCTGAGGCAGCCTTCTAGAAATTGAAAGTTCACTTGAATTTCTTGCCGAGGCTGGTCAGCCCTTTGCCCAAAGAAGTACTCTACATGTACCTGGCCGTCTCTGATCATGCGTTAAGCGCTGTTCTCCTTGCTGAAAGAGACGACTGTCAGCTCCCGGTCTACTTTGTCAGTCACGTACTGAAAAATGCCCTACTTAGTGGAGAAATTTGGTCTTGCACTCTTCATGGCTGTTAAAAAATTGAAGCCCTACTTTTTGGCACATGCAGTCGTCGTGTATACAGACCAACCTATCAAGCGACCACTGACCATCATTGAGTCGTCAGGCAGAATGATCAAATGGGTTATAGAAATACAGAGCCTCGAAGTTACCTTCGAGCCTAGAAAAGCAGTGAAGGGGCAAGCCTTTGCTGACTTTATTGTTGAGATGACTCGTCCTCCTGACTCTCAAGTTCCAGACCAAGTCTGGAAGGTATATGTGGATGGAAGCTCTACTTCAAATGGTTGTGGATCAGGCGTCATATGTCAGTCGCCAGAGGGCGACAGGTACGAGTATGCTCTACGCTTCAGTTTTCAGGCCTCAAACAATGAGGCAGAATATGAAGCTTTACTAGCCGGAATCCGCATGTGCAAGGCGGCAGAGGCAAGAGAAAATAGACGCTTGTTCCGATTCACAATTGATAGTGAGTCAGTACAATGGCGAATACAAAGCAACCCATCCGGCCATGATCAAGTATTTACAGGCGGTCCGACAAGCAGTCGGCTCCCTTGAGGATTTCCATCTGACCCAAGTGCCGAGATCAGAAAACAACCAGGCGGATGCACTTTCAAAATTAGCATCATCCGCCTCCTGTGATACTCCTCGAACTGTTTTTTGGGAAGTAATGGAGAAGAGAAGCATTGAGGAAGACCCTATTGGAATCTTACACAGAAGCTCAACCTGGATGGATCCAATCAGAGCATATCTTAACAAATGGTACCCTGCCGGATGATCATCAACAGGCGGCAGCACTGAAAAAACGAGCAACCAGTTTTGAAATAATAAAGGGAGAACTTCACAAAAGGGGGTACCTTCAACCCTTCTTAAAGTGTGTTACTCCAGAAAAGGGGCGAGAGATACTAGATGATCTTCACTCTGGTTACTGTGCTTCCCATATAGGCGGTAGGACACTTGCTCAACGGGCAAGGCGGCAGGGCTACTTTTGGCCTACTTTAGAAGCAGATGCGATGGAGATGGTGAAAAAATGTGACAAGTGCCAAGGTTTGGCAAACTAATTCACCGTCCGGCTACTGACCTCACTACCATTCATAGCCCACTACCGTTTGCTAAGTGGGGCATGGATATTTTGGGTCCATATACGCCTGCTACAGGCGGAAGGAGGTACATACTTGTTGCCGTCGACTACTTCACTAAATGGGTAGAGGCAGAGGCGGTAAAGGGAATCAAGACGAAGGATGTAATTTCATTCATTTGGAAAAATGTCATCACTCGGTTCGGGGTTCCCATGTCTATGGTTTTTGATAATGGTCCCCAATTTGAGACGCCTGTTCTCAAAAGCTGGTTGGGTGACCAAGGAATTGCACACTACTTTGCATCTGTCGGCCGTCCACAAGCAAACGGCGAGGTAGAAGCCTTTAATAAAATTATCTCAGACGGTCTCAAGAAAAAGATTGAACGAGCAGGCGGCTATGGGCGGATGAATTACCACATGTCCTCTGGGCCATTAAGACGACTGAAAAAGGGGCGACTGGAGAAACTCCATTCCTCCTAACTTATGGTGCGGAAGCTGTTCTTCCAATAGAACACTACGAGGCGACTCTTCGAGTAATGCTATGTGACGAAGAGGCAAACTGGGAAGCCATGCGCCTGGCATTAGACTCACTTCATGAAAGGAGGGGAAATGATGTCTTGCACCATGAAATTTACCGCCTGAGAATGACTAGATCATACAACAAAAAAGTACACAGGCGTCCACTCAAAGTGGGGGACTTTGTACTTAGAAAAATGGAAGCAGTTGGAAGGGCTAATGAGTCTGGCAAACTAACTCCCAACTGGGAAGGACCCTACCGAATCTGTGAAGAGGTCAGGGACGGTACCTAGCGTCTGGAAACACCAGACGGCCAACCGTTGCCTCGAACTTGGAATGTAGATAATCTTAAGAAATATTTCTTTTGAATGATATAAATAGTCAAGGGCTACTTAATAAAAGTTTGCATACTTAATATTCAATTTTGTACTAAGAGGGGCACGCCTACTAACAAACAGTCGGCTACTCTCCATACTCAGTTTTCATTTTTACTTAAGAGGGGCATGCCTACTGGCAAACAGTCGGCTACTCTCCATGTTTAATTTTTATTCTTACTTAAGAGGGGCAGGCCGCCTATACATTTACAGTCGCCTACTCTCCATTGAGTATTTCACTTTATCATCAGAGGGGCATGCCGTCTGTACCTTTACAGTCGGCTACTCTCCATTGAGTATTTTACTCTATCTTCAGAGGGGCATGCCGTCTGTACCTTTACAGTCGGCTACTCTCCCTTGAGTATTTTACTCTATCTTTAGAGGGGCATGCCGCCTGTACCTTTATAGTCGGCTACTCTCCATTGAATATTTTACTCTATCACCATAGGGGCATGCCGTCTGGACATACAGTCGATTCCAAGACAGACGACCACCCTCCTATACTTAGCTAAAAAATGATGGTGGCCTGGCCGACCCTGTGCCTAAATAGGCAGCTGCCCTCCTCTTACTTAGCATCTGCGTCCACCAAAGGACTAACCAAGGCCACAGGCTGAATGATCAGACCAGGCGCCAAGCCAACTGATCCAATCTTCAAAACTAATACGACCTGTCCCAACATCATAGCAGGCTTCCGGCGGCATCCCTCCGGATGAAATTCGTCGCAGAGAGCAACTCCCTTTTGGGTGGAACATTGCTCTATAAACTAATTACACGGCACCTATACGACTGTCCCCAAGGGAAACCACGTAGCCGTTTTTGAGACAAGGATAACTATATCACTAACCAAACCAGTGGTAGCAGTTGACATCTGAGTCAGTTGACCGCCTGTATTACTTGGGATAAATGCAGGGGGTACCTCTTGAGTTAATAGCCAACAAACATTGGCGAATCAAAAGGTTCAGCCGTACCTTTACTACTCAAGCAGGAGTGACGGCGACTGAGTAACACCAAAGTTAACTCATAGTCACTCTCTCAAACTTAGTATGGAGCCTAAAAGGTATGAGTTGTCCGCCTGTTTTTTGCAAAAAGGGGCTCTCAACCACTACTCCTGCTAGGTTAACAACCTATGAGTTAAAAGCCAACAAACATTGGCGAATAAAGGGGAACAACCGGTACCCACCGCTTGATACCTCTACTACTCAGTTACTTGGCGACTAGGTAACAATCATGTTTACTTGGTCACACCTTAAAAATTTAGTATGAAACTAAAAAGGTGTTCATACAGCACCTGTTCACACTAGATTAAATATGGCGGGGAACAGTCGGCCTAGACGGCCTAAAGTCTCTAGCCTAAAAACATGACAAGTAGGAAACCACTTTCCTACTTGGTTAATTTTACAAATGACAGAACCGCCTGCCTAAAGGGGATCCAGTCTTTAAAATGGTTCGAATACCGATTGGATAAATGGCCGACTGATCGTCTAGCCTGGAAACAGACAACCAGTCGTCCAGGGGCATAGGCGGTGTGACTAACTATCCGTACCTGTCTGCAACTATCGGCCATGTAAAACAGTCGGTATAGTGTACAATTGGATATCAGAATATTCAATACTTGAACAAATTTGAATCAAAACAAAAATATTCGTTAAAAGGAAGCCGGTCATTAAAGACCGGCAAAATATTCAGAGCCCCGGCCCCCTGGCCGGGTAAATACAAACAAACGGCACGCAGGCCGGGGAAAGAAGACATAAAGCTTATGAAGGGGGCAGATCTTCAATATTAGCAGCTGCCGCCTGGTCAGCACTCTTTTTGCTGGACTCGGCTTCAGCTGCATCCTTCTTCGATGTATTACCCCCAAGCGGCACAAGCGCCACTACCGGCTGCTCCTCCTCCTCCAGCGCCTCTTCCTCAGCAGCCGCCAGGATCTCTTGATTATATCTATCAGAACACTGGCGGTATGTTTTTTCCCAGGAGGCAAAGTCGGCATTAGGGAAGAGGCGGCCCCAAGTCATGCGCTGGATTTGAGCAGAGTCTTCCATCATCTCCCGGACCAGCTCTTTCTTTTCTTGCTCGGCCTTTTCCGAGAGCTCCTGAGTAAGACTCTTCTCCTGGGTAACCAGGCGTTCCTTTACGCTCGCCAAGGATTTCTCCAAGGTTTCGTATGAGGACATCTTTTGGCGAAGAGGTCTCAGCTCGGTCTTGAGGTTGTTGATGGTCGCCTCCAGCTCACTATTCCTCTTCTGGGCCGCCTCTAACTGAGCCCGGATAGCGGCGGTAGCCTGCGCCTGATAATAAAGAATATCAATTGTCAGAACTTCATTTTGGGCAATTAGAAACATTGCCTTATCACAGTCAGAGGCGGCCATAGCTTTTGCAGCCTTTACCTCTTTGTTCTTCTGGTCCAGCGGCTTGCGAAGGTCGTTCACTCGGAGCAAGGCCTAAGTAAAACGGGGAACATGCGTCAGTTTCCAAACAAAAAAGAAACAGGCGTCCTGGAATTCAAATACTCAAAAATATGCTAAGTATACCTCAGCAAGGACCCCTGCAATCCCGTCTAGGTCAAGGGTGCCGACACCCCTGACCGCCTCCCTTTTAGCTGGAGGTACGGCCTTGATCATAGACTTTGCCACTTCGACCAAGTCAGGCTCCAGAGGGCCGGCTGCATCAAGCATAAACAAACGGATTAGACCTAGTAAAGAAGGGAGCAAGTCTAAAATTTACAAGGACATTTTCATACTTCTAGGTGGCCCAGCTGGAGTTTTAGAAGAAGTGGCCGGCTGTTTCTCAGCCGCCGCATGTTTCCTGGCAAAACCAGGAGAGCTCGCAACAGTCGTCCTCCGGGCCTTGGGGTCCGGCTGTTGGGAAGAAGAAGCTCTTGGAGCGCCCGTCTAAAAAAGAAGAAAAGAGTCAGTATATGCATAAACACAACTCCAAAAAGAGGGTGAAAGGTTCGAAGCCCACCAAGGGTGCCCCCTTGTTGGGGGAGTCGGTTGAAGACTGCTGCATAATGGAGGCCCGCAACATGGCCGCCGCAGTCTTGGAGGCGGTAATTTTTCTCATGGCGTCCGCTGCAAAAACAAATAGCAAAGTTAATAAAAGTCATAACAAGAAATGCACGGAACAACAGAGTATTCGACAGGCCGGCTACCTCTTGAGCACCGACTGCTGAGGCCACAGGCGGCCAAAACGTACTCGTCGTAGAGCCATTTGAAGCTCGGGACGCAGTGCAGGGGTACTTGCTCTCGTACCCCTGAAGTAGAGTTCACCTTCGACTCTACTTTGAAGAGTCCTTTATCTAGGATCTCTTTCTTAGCCTTGGGGGGAACAGGCGGCATGCTGCGGCCGCCTGCAAGAAGGGGCAGATTCTTGTTCCACCTGTTGAAACGCTTGTTTAGCTCTGTGTCTGAACTCTCAATGATAAGGAAGGTGCTCCGCCAGTCCTTCCATTTGTTTGCTTTACCTCTCGTCATGAGGTAGCCCCTGTGGCTCGTCAATTGATACCAGCCGGTACCGCCTGCCTTAGTGGTCCGGCTGAGATAGTTCATGTGGGCGAAAGCCTCGAAGTTCGGCTCCACCCCGTGCAGTTCGCACCCGGCCACATAGCCGAGTACGTTGACCCAAGAGTTCGGGGCTAACTGCCATAACCCCAAATCATACCCATCCAAGATCCGCTGAACAGCCGGATGTAGTGGGAAGCGCAGCCCAGCCTTGATGGCCGCCTCGTAGCAGCCAAAGCAGGCGCCATCATAACTGGTACCAGCCGGCCAGACGACTGTGTCTTCTGGATCCGGCACGAACACTAAAAAGTCAGGGCCCATTGTGTGGTTTGCGATAAAGCTCTCCACTTTCTCTAGCATGGCCGTGATCCGGCCCCGAGGTACCGTGTAGTAGTAGGGGGTATTTTGCTCTCGGTAAGAGGCGGATGGCTCCGCCCAATCGTCCCCCTTCTCAACTGCGTGAGAAAGCCTCGCCTCTTGTAGGCGACTGTTTTTCTCTTCTGTGTCCAGAGAAGCATGGCTAGAAGAGCTAGACTCGGAATCGTCCTCTGACGAGTCCGAAGAGGACGACTTCTCCCCTCTCCTTTAAAAGGAGCAGGAGAGAATGTAGAATTGTCAACTGTAAAATGGGAAGGGGTCACTTTGACTCCTCCCTCAGCACTGCCGACTTACAAGCCGCTTTGTTTCATTTCCACATCTGGCGCCTGGTCAGATGTTTCACTAATCGACACCCTGTGGGAGGAGCCGTCTGAGTTTGAGATCCTGGCAGTCTTTTTTGTTCTGGCCATCATGCTCTGCATCGACACAGATACAGTCGGACTTTGTATAAATGGCAAAGATGGGTCCAGAAAAGGGCAGGCGGCACTCCTAGTCCTACATTCAGCCGTCCCCGGTGACCGGCTGATCACTAACCTAGGTCGTGTCGTGTGCTTCCGTGGTGCCATTTCAAAAAAGAATAAAGTAAAGAGAAAATTAAGAGTAAGAGAACCGACGGTTACCTGAACGAGTGACGATTGATGAAGTTCTTAAAATCCTTTGCAGTCGGCTTGTCAGAGGAGGCGGTAGGCAGAAAGGGTCCAAAATGTCAGAGCAAGTTCAGTGGTCCGAATGTTCTCTCACAAAGTTTTCAAGTGTGAAAATGACCAAAGTCAACACTCCTTTATATAGGCGAAGTGAGAAGGCGAAGGGTCACTTCCAGAATTCAAAATTTTGGCAGGAGAATCTCTCGGCCTCTCGCCGAGTGACACCTGTAGCAGGCCGTCGCCTGTTACAGGGCGATACCTGTCACAGGTAACACGTGACCAGTCACGTGCCACCTGTGAGGGGCAAATGATTAGGGGATTTTTCTCCCACCAATCGGAATGCGCCACGTGGGCCAATCAGGGCCTGCCAAGTGTCCCCCAGTTGGACCTCTCAGGGCTTGCCACGTGGCACACACTTATTCGTCCACCCTGGACTTATTATGTCATGACACGTGGCATACTCCATGCCTAATGGAGAAGCCGGTCACCTAGGCCCAACTTCCGAGGGAAGCCCAATCAGCCCAAGGTTAACCTAAACCTAGATTGGCACGTTTCCCGAGGTTATAAATACCTCCCTTAATCCTCATTAAGGGAGATAACGCAGATTACACACGTTAAACACTCTCACCTAGAGAGACCCAATCACTTTAATTTTCGCATTAATTACTCCTTAATCAAGTACTAACTTGACCGTCGGAGGCGGATCTCCAATCATCCGGAGTATCCGTTTGTTTTGCAGGTACAGGCGTCCGGTTCCAGAATGCACTCATAATTTAATTCTAAACCACAATTAAATAGCAATGGAGTGAATAGTAATTTTTGCATAAAATTGATTACTCCATAACTGAATGGTTTCAACGTAGTGTTTTACATTAAGACATCTAGTTTAATTAAAACACTTGTACAGGGAATTTCAAAGCCAATCTCCAACGTGCTTGATTCTCATTACCTCGACGTGCTTGTTGTGCTTCACTTGAGGCACAGGTTTAATTAAAGGATAAGCCACATTGTCATCCGTTAATTAAAGGATTTCACCTTTTGATTTCCATTCCCTTATCATGTGAAATCACCTTTGGACATGTTCGACCTTCTAGTGCTCTCTTAGCTCATTGACCTGAGCATTAGTCCATCGTTGTAACAATAAAGATCTATTGGACCCTTGGTGGAGGGTACAACACCAAGTTCACTAACGAATCCAAACGTTCTCCTTAGCTGCTTCCGAAACTGCCAAGTATTCGGCTTCAGTTGTAGAATCTGCAATGGTGCTTTTCTTGGCACTCTTCAAACTAAACGCTCCTCCATTTAGGCAAAATATGTACCCTGACTGTGACTTGAAGTTGTCTCTTTTAGTTTGGAAGCTAGCGTCGGTGTAACCTTCAACAACCAAATCTTTGTGGCCACCATAGACCAGGAATTTATCCTTGCTTCTTTTCAGGTACTTTAGGATATTCTTGGCAGCAGTCCAATGCGCCTCTTCTGGGTCTGATTGGTATCGGCTCGTAGCACTTAAGGCGTACGATACATCAGGCCGAATACATATCATGGCATACATGATCGATCCAATTAGCGAAGCATATGGAATCAGATTCATTCTCTCTCGCTCAATAGGTGTCTGTGGACACTATTTCTTGCTGAGAGTTACGCCATGGGACATGGGTAGGTGCCCTCTCTTGGCATTCTCCATGCTGAATCGTGGCAGTACTTTATCAATGTAAGTACTCTGGCTCAATCCAATCATCCTCTTAGATCTATCCCGATAGATCTTGATGCCAAATATGTATTGTGCCTCTCCTAAGTCCTTCATTGAAAAGCACTTTCCAAGACAGCCCTTTACGGACTCTAGTAATTTTGTGCTGTTTCCAATAAGCAATATGTCATCGACATATAGGACAAGGAATGTGATGTCACTCCCACAAACCTTCTTGTAAACACAAGACTCATCTGGATTCTTGATAAAGCCAAATTTACTGATGGCTTCATCAAATCGCTGATTCCAACTTCTGCTTGCCTGCTTCAGTCCATAAATGGACTTCTTAAGCTATCATACCTTTCCAGCGTTTCTTGGATCAACAAAACCTTTCTTTTCTATCATATACACAGTTTCTTCAAAAATCCCATTAAGGAAGGCGGTTTTGACGTCCATTTTCCATATTTTGTAATCGTAATATGCAGCAATCGCTAGGATGATCCGGACGAACTTAAGCATTGCGACTGGCGAAAAGGTTTCATCATAATCAATCCATTGGATTTTCGTGTAACCTTTTGCCATCAGTCTAGCTTTATATATTGATAAATTTCCATCTTTGTCTATTTTCAATTTGAAAATCCATTTGCAATCGATGGGTGTATAACCTTCGGGCAAATTTACCAAGTTCCAGACTTGATTTTTAGACATGGAGTCCATCTCTGATTTCATGGCCTCTTGCCATTTAGCAGATTCGGGGCTCGTCATAGCTTGTTTGTATGTCGCTGGCTCATCTCCATCCACGACTAGGATGTCCTAATCTTCGGTTAAGACAATACCGAGGTATCTGTCTGGTTTAGATCTTGGCCGTTGTGACCTATGAAGGGTAATAGGCTAAGCATTTACATTGTTTGTTTGTTTCTAACCAATCTTATCAACTGCTTCTAAAGCATTTTGATTGTCAGTTTTATCAAGTTAACACTGTTGCTCGCCCTCTCGAACTTTGTCGAGTTTGATTTTCCTCCCACTTGTCATTTTGGAAAGGTGTTCCTACTCCAAAAAGACACCATCACGAGCAAGAAACACTTTGTTCTCGGATTTTTTGTAGAAGTAATACCCCTTGGTTTCTTATGGGTAGCCCACAAAGAAACACTTGTCTGATTTTGGGTGAAGCTTATCAGAAATTAATCGCTTGACATATGCTTCGCAACCCCAAATCTTAAGAAAAGACAACCTTAGAGGTTTCTTAGTCCATAATTCATATGGAGTCTTTTCAACAACTTTTGACAAAGCACGGTTCAATGTTAGTGTCGCAGTTAGTAGCGTATGTCCCCAGAAAGAGATAGGAAGTTCACTAAGACCCATCATTGATCGAACAATGTCGAACAAGGTTCGATTTCTCCTTTCGGATACTCTGTTCCATTGAGGAATTCCAGGAGGTGTCAGCTCTGAAAGAATACCATTTGCTTTCAAGTGATCGTCGAATTCATGGCTCAAATATTCGCCACCTCGATCTGATTGAAGTGCTTTTATCTTCTTGCCAAGTTGATTCTCAACTTCACTCTGAAATTCTTTGAATTTCACAAAGGATTCAGATTTATTCGACATAAGGTAGACATAACCATATCACCTATAGTCGTCGGTGAAGGTAATGAATTGTCTTAGTTTTGTCAGCGGTATCAACATTTTTCTAATCATATGTAAAAACATGCAATTTCCATTGAACATATATAAACAAGAAATTTTGAAACAACTATTGTCAAAACCTTGCGATCGAAATAACTTGGTGTCCAACACCATAGATCATAGTATGTTCAAAAGCATGATGAAACTAATATTAGTTTAATTACATGTCATACACAAAATAAATGTGCCTACAAGCACGACCAAAAGACCATCTTCGTCCGCTCATAGTTGCACATCCAGTTGTGAAGCCCTCTCACTTGGTTCCTGAAAAAGGCAACGTAAAGTGAGTCATATGTGGTATCCAATACCTATGAATAGCTTTTATACAAGTGCTAAGGAAGATACCTGAGGTAGATGAAACATTCCTCTCCTTCTCATCCTTGCGAAAGATCTTGAATTCTCGTTTGTAGTGGCCTTGTTCACCACAATAGAAGCATCTCATCTTCTCTTTGACCTTCTTCTTCAAGGGTCTTTTCCTTGCTCCATGAGATGTGGCTCGGAGAAGCTGCTCTACCACAACTCTTAATGATTGAGTCTCCTCTTCCGCAGCAATATGTACCCTGAGAGCATCATAGCCCGAGTGGAGAGAAGCAAGCAAGATATAACCCGCCGTCTCATCCTCCAATGGGATTCCAGGAAGCTCTATATGCTTGAAGAGCCTAGTCATTCTAATCACATAAGGTCGAATGGGCATACTGGGTCTCAATTTGGTATTACATACCCTTGACCAAAGCCGGTACCTTTCCTTAGCAAGACAATCCTTTTCCAGTGGCTTTATCTTCATGTTCAGAGTGACCTAGTCAAGTCAGACACGAGTCCATCATAGTTGCCATTATCACTCTTGGTGACTCTTATATTGACAACGTACTCAAGTCCTTTGAGGAACATGTCCGAAAAATAGAAGGAGAGATTTTCCTTCCAATCTTCCGGGATGGAATTATCCATAAGTCGTGAGACTTTCTTGTAATTGGAAGACCATTCTTCATGAGCCTCATCGGTCATGATCCCCTTAGAGAAGAAGCTTGGAATGGGAGTGTCAAGAGTGTACTCCAAGGAACAATTCCGAAGAGTTTTCCTGAGTTCCTCCTTCCACTCCTTGAAGTTGACCAAGTTAAGGCTAAAAGCCAACTTGTCGGGGTGTTCCGGGCACATAGAATTGTTGATTGAGTTACTTGAAGACATGTTTCTACAATTGAAAGAATTTGAAATGAAATACCATTCATATAATCAATAAGTTTGAAATTTAAAAGCGTTCATGCAGATTTTCAATCTTATTGAGCATTTTATCCACGCATTAATAATTTGTCCCTTTTGGCGAGAATAAAATGATTCCAAGATCCCAAAAATCAGAAAGTGATTAAGCATGCTTTGGCTTGTCTTAACACTTAATATTTTAGGGTAAGCAATCCAATTGCTAATAGTTCTAAGCTACTCTCGGTTTGATAAAACGTCGCATCTAATGCATTCTTTACATTTTATTTCTTTTTCCACGACATCTAAGGACTCCTTACTGATATCGTTGAGCTTAACCAAGATCAACTCGTATACCTAGTACACCTTACGTCCCTAAGGATGTAGTGATGCCTTGCTTTTGCGTACCCATCACGTACGCGCATTAGTTTGGTAAGGCACGCACACACGCACAGCCATGGTGATGCGATGGTGTTGTGCTAGCTCAAGCTAGCCTAGCAACCACATGGCTAGGCCAATGTGCTGCTACGGCTTTGCTCGAACTTGTTGCTTGATGATTTTGCAACGCTCGGTCTCGACGCCCTAGGCTCGATATCCGACGTCTGTGTTCGTAATACTCTAGTGACTCATCAAATCCTTCAGATTGATTCGTCGGTTCGTATCGGCAGTTCGTTTGGGTTCGACCCGAAGGGTTCAGTCGAGACAAAGCAGTAATATTAATTGTTCACTAATATTACAGATCGGAAGCGGCCTCCACCCAGGCATTCCAATCACTTCATGTCACTAAAGAAATAGCTTCCTGATAATTCTGAACCCTTTATCAGAATAATTCACTTGTTGGAAGGACACCATTCCTTTAAGAAACCAATTAGTCAAAGCTTACAAATTAGAACAATATAAGGCCCTTATTTAAAACCAAACCAATATTCAAAAACCAAAGCATAAACGAAATAGTAATACATGAATATGTTCAACACAAGGAACAAATACTCTCAATCACACCAAGCCCTTGACAATTAAATTGTCAAATCCTCAAACTTCACATCACCAAACTAACCAGTGCTGCCACGACCAAAAGAAAACACACACTAAAGCACGCAATCAGCAATGTTGAGTACATACAAGCTACTACGCACCAACCTAGCATGCTCAACTAATTAAAGTAAATAAACATACATCATGAATTCATTAATCAAGACTCCTCACTTAAGTAGTTTAATCAACTCAACATAATTACTAACCAATTCCAATCACTTGATTCTTCAAGCTTAATTTAATTAATTTGGAGTAAGCAATAGACGAGGTTGTCCAATCCACCAAACCATTTTGGTCCCAAATGACCATTTAAAATAAAAATATAGCGCAACGCAAGAATGGACGCGACTCCATTCTCACAAAATTAGTTTAGGATCCCATCTAACTTTCATTATAAAATAAAAATGTAAATACAAAGAGAACAGAGAACATGTTGATCAAACAAGCCTCCGAAAGGCTACCACCGTGTACCCCAACCCATAATTTTCAATACTCTAGAAGTGCTCGCTTTCCAGAGTTTTATTGCTCTTTCATGTTTCACTTTACGTGATTACAAGTTTAATTAATAGCCGACCCATTCAAGTATACCATACATAATAATCATACATATAATTTACTTTTAATCTTATCTAGGACAATGATGATCACATTACAAATTGACCTTTAATTCCATTAAATTTCCAAGATATCCAAAATTGTTGAACATAGTCAACCCACCTAGCCATTTTGGCTTAATCCACCTTTACTCAACATACTAACAAGTCATTCTTGAGTAATAAATAAAATAATAATAACCTCATGGTATAATTAATAAATTCATTCCACTTAAACCATTAAATTTCAATCCTTCAATATTCCAAATTTGGTTAATAAACCCATCCATTAAAAATATGCTTGTATCAACATTCCATGCAAACAATTAATAATCCAATTCAACATGCTTGCATCCATAATTTCGTACAAACATAATAAATTTACCAATACATGTCTCATTAACATAAGCAAATGAATTAATTCAATGTTTAATCAAACTATTTTTATCCAAGAGTTCTCTAAACATGAAAATAAGTTATTTCCTTTTTGGAACCTAAACATGATACTATTTGCAACGAAATAGACATGTATGTACCTCGTGTAAACAATTGTTTGTGCCACTATTAACCAATTAAAAGTCTCCAAGGGAATAATCACCTCCTAGAAAACAACCAACAATCATAAATTAATACCCAAAATAATTTCCAGCAATATAATTAGATTTAAAACACCTTAAAACTTCCTTTAAAACATGTTTTTGTGCTTAATTAATCATTAAAAATACATTAGGAATAAAAGCCCCTATTTAATTTTTCATAAGATTCCTAAAATCCCAATTTAAATAAATTAAAACCCTAGGTTTTAAAACTCATAAAATCTGAAAATTAAAACATTTATATAATCTGAAAGTATAGCTTTAAATTATTAAAAATATAATCTTGATACTAAATAAACTAATTTCAAACAGCTAAAATTAAAACCCTAAGCAAATTAACAATTTTTAAGCAAAAAAAAAAAAAAAAAAAAGGAGGAGGAAGGGGGCAGCCTTGGTGGGCCACGGATGGGCCGCCAAGTGGGTCACCTGCGGTCAGAGGGGCGGCGGCGCCGGAGTCTGGCGGACAGTAGGTGGCTGGCGGCATAAGTGGGTGTTTCACGCAAGGAGAAGGGAGAAAAAGAAAGAAAAAGGAAAAGAAAAAAAAATATAATAAAGAAAGTAAAGGGAAAAAAATAAAGACTAACCTTTTTGTGTGGGGAAAAATTTGGGGATTTATGGGGTATTTATAAGAGAGAAAGAATTGTAAGGTAAAATTGGGCCTCATGAAAATAATGGGTCAATTAAATAAATAAAATGGATTAGGCCTGGTTTTTATGGTCATGAGTTGTAGGGTATAGGTACATAAAAATCCTATTGTAATAAAATAATTTTCCACCCAAAAATAATTTGAAACTTTTAAAATAAATTCCGAAAAAATAAATATAAATAAAATAAAATTTCATTTATAAATTATTTAAAAATACGGGGGATTACAATCTACCCCTCTTAAAAGAAGTTTTGCCCCGAAACTTAGCACAAAATCCCTTAAATTGCAAAACATTTGCATAAAATCATTTCAAAATTATGAATATTATGTTGCTGGAATTCCAATTGTGTCATGATATCGACCCTAATACCTTATCACCATCCCTATTAACGTACTTCACTAGATATGTAAACAATAAATAAGCTATGAAAAGCATAAAAACATCACAAAATAACATAAAATAGGGCAAAAAGTGCGAAATTATACGCATTCTACCGCCCTTAAAGAATAAGAGTTACGCCCTCTTAACTTACCTCATTGAATAAATTAGGGTATCTCTTTCTCATATCATCCTCGGCCTACCAAGTACCCTCCTCATACTCTTGGTTTGACCAAAGAACTTTAACAATTCTCACATCTTTATTGCATATAGTACACACCTTATGATCCAAAATTTGCATAGATCTTTCCTCAAAGGTCAAAGTCTCCTCCAATTGAATTGATTCAGGTTGTAACACGTGCTTAGAATCAGGAGCATACTTTTTCGATTAAGAAACATGAAACACATCATGCATTTTCTCAAATTCCATAGGTAGTGCCAATTTGTAAGCAACCTTGCCTACATGTTCTAAAATTTCATAAGGACCTACATACTTTGCACTCAATTTGCCCTTCTTTCCAAATCTCATCACTCCTTTTGTAGGTGAGACCTTTTAAAAGACTTTATCACCCATATTAAACTCATCATCTCGCCTTTTTAAATCGGCATAGCTATTCTGCCTATCTTGCGCAGCTTGGATTCGCCAACGAATCAACTTCACTTTATTCACCATTTCCTCAATAAATTATGTTCCCAAGACAAGTTTCTCACTATAGTCATTCCAACGTACAAGACTTCTACACTTTTGACCATATCATGCTTCGAAAGGTGTCATGACAATGCTAACATGGTAGCTATTATTGTAAGAAAACTCAACAAATCCAAATGATCCTCCCAAGTACCTTGAAAATCTAAGGCACGCGCCCTTAGCATATCTTCAATGGTTTGATTGGTCCTTTATGTTTCTCCATTTGTTGCTGGGTGGAACGCAGTACTCAATTTTAGTGTTATTCCCAAGTTGCCTTGAACCTTTTGACAAAATTTGGACAAGAACCTTAAATCTCGATTGGAGATGATGTCCTAAGGCACTCCATGTAGTCGAACTACTTTCTTCACATACACCTTTGCCAATTGTTTCTTCTTCCAAGTTTTCTCTATTAGAATAAACAATGCAGATTTTGTAAGTCGATCTATAATCACCCTAATAGTGTTATTGCCACTTTTGGTTCTAGACAATCCTGTGACAAAATCCATGGATATTGAATACCATTTCCAACTTGGAATATCCAAAGGTTGAACCTTTCCCATAGGCCTCTTATGGTCAATCTTGACCTTTTGATAAGTCACAAACTTAGCTACTTCACTCTTCACGTTTGGCCACCAATACAACTCTTTCAAATATTTGAACAACTTATCCCCTCCTAGGTGTATAGAATATGGAGTATTGTGGCTTTCTTCCATGATTTATCTCTTTAAATCCTCACACTTTTCTGGTATACACCATCTTTCTTTGTAACTCAAACTTCCATCATCATGGCTCTTGAAATCTGCATTCTTTCCTTGGCTCATTTTCTCCTTAATCAATTGGATTCCTTCATCACCTTTCTGACTCTCTTTTATTTCATCCAACAAAGACTCCGAAGTGAAAGAGCACTGAACCTTGATTCTACTTCACCATAGTTCATAACCTCCAAATTCAAACGCTTCATATCTTCACATAACTCGTCAGGCACGATTAAAACATTCACATCATGACTTGATTTCCTACTCAAGGCATCTGCAACAACATTTGCTTTCCCTTCATAGTATTGTATGTTTACATCATAGTCATTGGACAACTCCTACCAACGCCTCTGTCTCATATTCAGATTTGTCTAAGTGAAAATATACTTGAGACCCTTGTGATCCGTAAAGATCTTACACCTTACCCTATACAAACAATGCCTCCAAATCTTCAATGCAAATACTGTAGCCGCAAGCTCAAGATCATGTATAGGGTAATTAACTTCATAAGGTTTGAGTTGGGGAGAAGCATACGCTATCACCTTCCCATTTTGTTGCAACACACAACCTAATCCATTCTTCGAAGCATCACTATAAACTTCAAATCCATCGCTTCCATCCGGTAAGGCTAAAACAGGTGCGGTAGTTAAACGCTGTTTAAGAGTTCAAAAGGCTTGCTCACACTTTTCATCCCATTCAAAATTACTTTCTTTCTTCATTAAGGTAGGGGTATAGCAATCTTCGAAAAATCCTTCACAAACCTTCTGTAAGCCAGCTAGTCTCAAGAAACTCCTTATGTCAGACATGTTTTTAGGTGTAGGCCACTCACTCACAGCTTGAAACTTTGCCGCTGTATCCACAGAAACACCTTCTTTAGACATATAACATCCCAAAAATGCAACCTTCTCTAACTGGAACTCGCACTTCAAAAACTTAGCATACAACTTATTGTCTCTAAGAGTTCTCAGTACAGTCCTCAAAGGCTCATTATGTTCTTCCTCACTTTTCGAGTCTACCAAAATATCATTAATGAAAATAACCACAAACTTATCCAAATACTCATGGAATACTCGATTCATCAAATCCATAAAGATTGCAGGTGCATTGGTCAACCCAAAAGGCATAATTGTAAACTCATAGTGCCCATATCTAGTCCTAAAAGTAGTCTTAGGTATGTCCTTATCAGCAACTCTCAGTTGATGGTACCCCGAACGTAAATAAATCTTGGAAAACACACCAGATCCCTTCAATTAATCAAACAAATCATCGATCCTGGGCAATGGGTACTTATTCTTTATCGTCACATTATTCAATTCACTATAATCAATGCACAACCTCATGCTCCCATCCTTCTTCTTCACAAACAAAACGGGTGCTCCTCATGGAGATGCACTTGGCCTAATATATTCTTTATCCAACAATTCTTCCGATTGCACTTATAACTCCCCCATCTCAGCAGGTGCCATTCTATACGGTGCCTTAGAAATCGGTGTCGTTCTAGGAACCAAATCTATTGTAAACTCCAATTCCCTCTTTGGTGGCATCCTAGAAATCTCCTCAGGAAATACATCCAAAAACTCATTCACGATTGGTACATCTTCCACATTCACCTCATTACTCATTTCCATGTCTTACACACAACAAAAGAACAAAGGATACCCCTTACTCACAAGTTTTGACAACTTCATTACAGAAATAATCCCAATATTTTTTTCGTTTCCCAAAACGTTTGTAAGACACAATTTTTCCCAAAGGACTCCTTAAATAAACCTTTTGTATCTCACAATCAATCTTAGTTTTATAAGTAGCTAACAAATCTATTCCCAATATTACATCAAGGTCACCCAACTCAAATTCTATAAGATCGGATGGGAAATCAGTCCCTCCAATCCTCAAGGGTAAACTCTTATGTATCTTAGTGCACCTCTCGACTTCACCAGTAGGTAAACTAATAGGCAAGTCAATCGAATTTGGTTCAACTAATTCTAACCGTTTCACAACAGAACTAGAAATAAAAGAATAGATCGCTCCAGAATCAAACAAAGCTTTAACAGAAATAGAATGAATAAAAAAGTTACCAGTGACAATTCAAAACACCTTTCAGCTTCCTTCTTGCCCATCACAGACAAACGACCTGGAGTGACATTCTTTCCTTGATTTCCGGAGTTATTGTTACCAACATTTCCGTTCCTTGCATTCCCATTAGGACCATTCGAATTCCCTCCTTAATTGCTCATTTGTGTAGACTTGTTCTCATTCCCCTATTGCTTAAATTTGGTGAAACATTCAAACTCCCTATGGCCCTTCTTGTGACAGAGCCTGCACACAATCAAGTTCCCATCACAATCCTTTCCAGGATGATCCTCGCCACAACTCTTGTAGTTGTAATGCCTCTCAGCTTGGCCAGTAGTTCTAAACGATCCTCATTTATTTTGAAAATTTCTATTCCTTAAATTCTCGTTCCTTGGCTTCTTGAAGTTGCCTTGGTTACTCAAATTCCCAAAATCCTTACGCTTTTCTCCAACACTTTCACTGTTAGGAGAACTCCTGATATTCAGACTGTATATGTGCGCTGCTCTCCGATAAACCTTATCAAGAGTCTTAAAGGTCTTTCCAGCCAAGTCCTTCTGTAACTGCTTAGTCAAACCTTGCTCAAATCTTTTAGCCTTCAACTCCTTAGTAGGTACTACTTCTAGAGAAAACCTCGATAAGTTCATAAACTTGTTATAGTACTCAGTAATCGACATGTTGTTCATTTGTAGATTAATGAACTCTTGAGCCTTTTGCTTCCTTAAGAATGGTGGATAGAACTTCTCCCTAAGTTTAGTCCTGAAATTCACCCAACCAAAATTAGCCTCAGCACTAATCACATCTCCATTATCCCTCCACCAAATATATGACTCTTCCTTCAAATACATGGCAGCTTGATCAACTCTCATATTCTCAGGGCAATTCAAAGCAACAAAGATCTTATCAAACTCCCTAACCCAATTTTCCAGAAAATTTGGGTCTCCACCTCCCCTAAAGTATGGTGGCTTGACTTGAGCAAGCTTCTTAAACATCTCACCAATGGATCAGGACTATCATTACGATTTTTATTCAAATTCTCAACTATTAGCCTAATGGTATCAGCTAAAGCATCGTTGTTAGCCATCCTCCTTCTCTACTTAAAAATATAATGCACTCTTAGGCCAACATCAACGAAAAAGTACTCTACTTGCACAATACATCGCATTTATGATCATTAAATATATTACGGTGGAAAGGTGTACAAGGCCACACAATCGCCCCTAATAAGTTACTTTTAAGGGAAATGATTATTAAATTTTAATTATCCCTACACACAAGAAATATAAATAAAATAATTCCCTTGATACAATCCCCTCTAAAATCCAAGCATTAAGTAAACAACATCATTTAATAAACACATATTAATAGTCACGTAATTACATGCTTATCATAAGCAAATCATCACATACCATTCCATATTACATGCTTTAAACCTTAAACATGATACTAGGTGATCACACTCAAGTTGCACTGTACCATTACATAAAACACACAAAATTAAATCACTTCCATAATCACTTCATACATGAATAAAAGCAATTAATAACCATACATATAGAAAGAAATAATCTACGTATACGCCCATCCTTATGCTACCCTAATCTCACCGATAAAATAAAATCAGCAAACAAGTTCAAAGAATAAAAAAAATCAAATTCATTTTATTTTAAAATAATTAAATAACACGAAAATATATAAAACAAATAAATACTTTTTTTTTATAAATGCCAAATTAATATATTAGAATAAATAATTTTCGAAAACTGAAGTTAACTTTAAATAAAGTAGTTAATTAAAACTCATTAGATTTAAAACATTAGGCGCCTAGAAACTTTAAAATTGGCTTTAGTGGTAATAAAAACTAACCTAAGCTCCCACATACCACTTTATAACACCCCAATAATTCTCCCTTTTCCAAAACACTTTATATAGAGGAGAACTATTGGCATGTTACCGCCACGTGTTAGAATGCTAAGGCTTTATCAGAATATCGCAGCGAAAAAACAAAACTTAAGCCTTTAAATAATATAGTTTAGAAACTAATAAGTCAAAGCTTACAAATTGGAAGCATATAAGGCCCTTATTTAAAACCAAACCAATATTCAAAATCAAAGCATAAATGAAATAGTAAGACATAAATAAGTTCTACACAAGGAACGTATATTCGCAATCACACCAAGCCCTAGACAATGCAATTGTCAAATCCCCGAACCTCACATAACCAAGCTAACTTGTGTAATACTACTCCTCAATTATATAAGCGTAATAATTGGATCATCACAGGGTCATTAAAAGGCGAAGGCCATGACCAAAAGAAAACACACACAAAAGCAAGCAATCAGCATAGCTGAGTACATACAAGCTACAATGCACTAACCTAGCATGCTCAACTAATGAAAGTAAATAAACATACATCAAGAATTCATTAATCAAGACTCCTCACTTAAATAGTTCAATCAACTCAACATACTTACTAACCAATTCCAATCACTTGACTCTTTAAGCTTAATATAATTAATTTGGAGTAAGCAATAGACGAGGTTATCCAATCCACCAAACCATTTTGGTCCCAAATGACCATTTAAAATAAAAATATAGCGTGATGCAAGAATGGACACGACTCCATTCTCATAAAGTTAGTCTAGGATCCCATCTAACTTTCATTATAAAATACATATGTAAATACCAAACGACAAAGCACATGTTCATAAAACAAGCCTCGAAACGCCACGGGCTACCACCGTGCAGTGTACCCCAACCCATAATTGTCCATACTCTAGAAGTGCACGCTTTCCAGAGTTTTATTGCTCATCCATGTTCCACTTTTTGTGATTACATGATTAATCAATAGCCGACTCATTCAAGTAAATTATACATAATAATCATATTTATAATTCACTTGTAATCTTATTAGGACAACGATGATCACATCACAAATTAACCTTTAATTCCATTAAGATTCCAAGATATCCAAAATTGTTGAACGTAGTCAACCCACCTAGCCATTTTGGCTAAATTTACCTTTACTCATCATACTAACAAGTCATGCTTGAGTAACAAATAAAATAATAATAACCTCATGGAATAATTAATAAATTCATTCCACTTAAACCATTTAATTCCAATCCTTCAATATTCCAAATGTGGTTAATAAACCAATCCAACAAAAATATGCTTGTATCAACATTTCATACAAACAGTTAATAATCCAATTCAACAAGCTTGCATCCATAGTTCCATACGAACATAATCAATTCACCAAAACATGTCTCATAAACATAAGCACATGAATTAATTCAATGTTTAATCAAACAATTTCCATCCAAGAGTTCTCTAAACATGAAACTAATTTCTTTCCTTTTGGTAACTAAACATGATAATACTTACAAAAAAGTAGACATGTACGTACCTCGAGTAAACAATTCTTTGTGCCACTTTTAACCAATTAAATGTCTCAATGGAATAATCACCTCATAGAAAACAACCAACAATCATAAATTAATACCCAAACTAATTTCGAGCAATATAATTAGATTTAAAACACCTTAAAAATTCCTTTAAAACATGTTTTTGTGCTTAATTAATCATTGGAAATATATTAGGAATAAAAGCCCCAACTTAGTTGTTCACAAGAACCCTAAAATCCCAATTTAAATTATTTAAAACCCTAGGTTTTAAAACATTTATATAATCTGAAATTTTAGCTTTAAATCATTAAAAATATAATCTTATACTAAATAACCTAATTTAAAGCAATAAAAATTAAAATCCAAAGAAAATTAACAATTTTGACGCAAAATAAAAAAACAGGAGGAGGAAAGGGGGCAGCCACGGATGGGCCGCCTAGTGGGTCGCCAACTGTCAGAGGTGCGGCGACATCGGAGTTTGGCAGACAACAGGTGGCTGGCGGCATAAGGGGGTGTTTTACGCAAAGAGCAGGGAGAAAAAAAAGGAAAAGAAAAAAAAGAAAAATAAAGGAAAAAGAAAATAAAGAAAGTAAAGGGGATAGAAATAAAGACTAACCTTTTTGTGTGGGGGAAAATTTGGGGATTTATGGAGTATTTATAGGAGAGAGAATTGTAGGGTAAAATTGAGGCTCATGAAAATAATGGGCCAATTAAATAAACAAAATGGATTAGGCTTTGTTTTTATGGTCATGAATTGTAGAGTATATTGAAAGGAATGGTGTCCTTTCAACAAGTTTATTATTCTGATAGAGGGTTCAGAATTATTACAGAGCTAATTCTTCACTAAGGTCAAGTGATCGGAATGCCTAGGTGGAGGCCGCTTCCGATCAGTAATATTAAGATATAATTAATATTATAGCTTAATCTTAACTGAACCCTTCGGGTCGAACCCAGTCGAACAACCGATCCGAGACGATGAATTAATCCGGAGGATTTAATGAGTTGTCGGAGTTTTACGAATAAAAACGTCGAATATCGAGCCTAGGGTGTCGAGACCGAGCGTCGCAAAATCACAAGCAACAAGTACGAGCATAGCCGTAGCTACGCTAGGCTAACTCGAGCTAACATGCATCTAGCATGGGTAGGCGCAAGCCTAGGCACCATCGCAGCACAAGCACAACACCATCGCATGGCTAGGCCTGTGCGTGTGTGCGTGTGCTTGTGCCTTAGCCTATCGCACCATCGCAGCAACATGGCTGCGAATATACGTGCCTTCGCATAGCGCTGCACCGCAGCATGCGTGCCTGGGTGCTAAGCACCATCGCAGGTTCCTCGCACAAGCACAACACTATCGCATGGCTAGACTAGTGCGTGTGTGCGTGTGCGTGGAGGGCATCGCAGCAACAGCACGAGCCTCGCTCAGTGCGTGTGCCTACAAGCCATCGCAGCATCACAGCACCAAGATTCGCATGCTTGTGCGTGTGGCTGGCGAGGCGATGCCCAGCATGTGTGGCTCGCTAGCAGCACGCATGCAGGGAGTGCGAGGGCATGCGTGTGCGTGTGCGATAGCGAGAGAGGCAAGGTCCAGCGCTAGCATCTAGCAGCGCCTGGCACTAGCATTAGCACTAGCACGCAGCAGCAGCACAAGCATCGCCCAACACAGCATGCATATGCTGGCTGGGGTGATGCGGGGCTTGCTGGCTGGTGCTAGCTAGCAGCACTAGCTGGCGTGCCTAGCTGGCTGCCAGCCCAGCATCCCTCCTATGCCTGTTTTGGATGAGGGGACCATTTCTTGGAGCAATGGCTTAGGGATCAAGACAATAGTCCCCCACAAGCCTTTGGTCCTCACCTAACTCTTTTCTCTCCCCTTGACACTTATTGCATTGTGATTGATTTGATTATTAATTTATTTTGAATGTAAATTAATTATCAAAATTATTCATTCTCCCACATTGGTTGGGAAATGAAGATCAAGGGTTCATTTCCCTATAAATACCAAAGTTTGGGTATTTGGAAAAGAACAACCTTAAGTGGATTTGAGTAAACCTTGATTCTTAAAACTCATAGTTTTATTTGTCTGGGTCTCGACTAACCTTCGAGACTTCGGACGCTCGGGTCGGGTTCGAGGGTACGATCCCGTCGGATGCCTCGTGTTTTCGAGGTTCAAGTAAGAGCTCATAGTTGAGCGAAGCACACATCAAAGGTATAATCTTTTATCCTTAATTGTGTTTTAATTATGTTTTGCTTGTTAATTGCATTTATTATGGGGGCGGGTCTTGGCGGGTTTCTTTCCGCGTAGTGAGGGTCACTACGAAACCCAAAAGCGGTATCGGAGCCACGCTCCTTTTAATTTTTGCAATTATTGATAAATTAAGGTCTTTTAAAGTAAGATTTAATTTCTGGTTTTGCTTTTCTAATTAGATTAGAAGCTCGTTTTAATTAATTTTAAAACTCGTATTTTTTATCGATTTGGCTGTCGAACCCAGATTTTGGCTCAAAAATAGTTATTTTTGGGTGGAATCGACATTCTGAAACAAATTAAACCCTCTATGAGAGCTGTCCAGAAGCAAGGATTACAAGGTTAGATTAAATGCATTATTGCATCTCTAATCTACTGCTATTTTAAATATCCTTAAGCATAATTATGGAGTTTTAATTAGTGCTTGAGTTGATATGCCTTTTTCATATAAACTTGTTTTTCACAAATTTTGCAAATTAATTGCAAGAATGTGTGAATGTTTGATGTGAATGTGTATTTTTAAGTTCCTAATATGTTAAAGTTCTAATATTTAAAGGTTTAAATGATTGGAACTCTAACCCTAAATTCCATATTAAACAAAGTTTGGATTTTTCTTTTTTGATTGATTAAAATCCATGAAGTTCAAATACTTGTGAGTAAAATTTTGATTTATCTTCATATTGGAAGATGTAATCTTGGTATTTTACACAAGTATGAAAGTTGGAAAAAAAATTTATCATTAGATGGTTAATTTATTTTTCCAACTCCTATTTGTCAAATCTATTATTAATTTGCATTTTAGTTAAATTAATTATTGATGTAACCCTTCAATTTTGTTGCATCAAGTTAGACCTAAAATTGATTCAAAGAATGGTTCTTGAATAATTTAGGCTTGTGCGCTATTAAAATTGAATTTATTTAAGTTAGACTTGTTATATTTTCTCTTTGCTCTAAATTGATTCTAAAATAAATCTAGAATTAATTTTATCTCACACGAATAGGATTAAAATCCCGAGTCAAAAGCACACAAATCGAGGCAAAAGACACCCAAGCACCACCAAGGCTAGTCGGGCTACTCTCGCAGCCCACATGTGGCTGCCTTGGTGCGCGTGGTGGTGCTCCCACCTCGTATTGTTGCTGCTGTGTGGGGAGCAAGCATAGTGCACCAAGCGTGCTGCTGCGTGTGGTGTGTGGCTGCTGGGCACTGCTCGCAAGTGCTGCTAGGCAGCGAGGCAGCAAGCCACAGCAGGCCAGCCACACCTGCCAACACACATGCGCGCATGCTAGCATGCAAGCATGATGCGTGCTGGTGCTAGCAGGCGCAGCAATGCCTTGCTAGGCAGGCTGCCTGCGCCCAAGCACAGCACAGCCGCAGCCATGATGCTAGGCACTTGGTTTTGTGTAGGATGTTTTTCGATGCATGGGCTATGTACTTTGCGAAAATTTTGCCATTTAAAATTATTTATGTAAATATTTTAACGAGGTTAGACCTCGATTTTTCCGGCTTTTGAAAATTTTTTGATTTTGACAAATTATGGGTTATGCTGACTTAATTAATCAGATTATTAAGTATGGATGCGGAATTTAGTGGGAGCTTAGTTGATTACTTGAGCAATTTGCTTTTAGAAATAATGGATTAAACAACTTTGACTAGTTTTAATTAGGCGCGTCTGGATTAACCATCTAAGTTAGTTACTAGTTTTGCGTGTTTAATTATGTGTTTCGTAATTTGCATGGGCCATTCGCAAATAGTGAATGGGTGAATGGAAGATTGTTTTCAAAACAGGTTATTGAAAATGGCAACTAGTGGGGCCCGACTAGGATAGAAAATACGGACTGCGCTCCGTTATGTATTTTTGTAAATCTAAATACGGTCTGCGAACCGTTAAGTATTTTTGTACTATTAGATTAATCTTAGTCATACTAGCTAGTTATTTTATTTTGGCCAAGATGTCTCAAGACGGCGTTTCGATGAAGACGAGCCAAGATGAAGACCCATGGAAATTGAAGATTTCAAAGGGTCATGCTAGTTGCCAAATGCATCAATTTATGCTTTATATATTATTGTTATATATGAATGTTAGATGCATGTCTAGGATTTCATATGTTGCGACGATTAGTTAAGTTCACTTAAATCAACCGACATAGAAACCCTAGGTCCCTTAATAATATTGAGCTAAAATTTGTCGTTCCAAGAACAACACTTACCGAACTAATGCGCGTATGTGATGGGCTACGCCAAAGCGAGGCATCACTACTTCCCTAGGAGTGTAAGGTATACTAGGTATACAAGTTGTCTTGGTTAAGCTCAACGATATCAGTAAGGAGTCCTTAGATGTCGTGGCAAAAGAGATAAAATGTCAAGGATGCATTAGATGCGACATTTTATCAAACCGAGAGTAGCTTGGAGCTATTAGCAATTGGATTGCTTACCTTAAGATATTTAATGATTAAGACAAGCCAAAGCATGCTTAACCATTTCATGATCTTTGGGATCTCGGAATCATTTTATTCTCGCACAAAAAGGGACCATTTAATAATGCGTGGATAAAATGCTCAATAAGATTGAAAATATGCATGAACGCTTTTAAATTTCAACTTATTGGTTTATGAATGGTTTTTCATTTCAAATTCTTTCAATTGTAGAACAATGTCTGCAAGTAACTCAGACAACGACCATGTGTGCCCGGAACTCCCCGAAAAGTTAGCTATCAAGCTTAACTTAACAAACTTTGAAGAATGGGAAGAGGAACTCAGGAAAACTCTCCGGAGTTGTTCCAAGGAGTATGTCCTGGATACTTCCCTCCCAACCCTCTGTACCAAGAAACACTTGAGTGACGAAACTTATTGTGCATGTTCCAATGATTGCAAATTAGTGTCACAACTCATGGCTAACTCCATCCCGAAAGAATGGAAAGAAAAACTTCCATTCTCTTTTCCAGACTTATTCCTTGGAGGACTAAGGGATGTTGTCGGTGTGAGATTCTCTAAGAGTTTCAATGACAACAATGATGGACTCTTGTTTGAAGTGACTAGGTCACTTACAGACATGAATGTGAAGCCATCGGATCAAGGTTGTCTTGCAAAAGAGAGGTACCATCTTTGGTCTACAATCTGCAACACCAAGTTGAGACCGGGTATGCCCCTCTGACCCCATGTGGCAAGAATGACTAGGCTCTTCAAGCACATGGAACTCCTCGGAATTCGATTAGAAGATGGAATGGCTGGTCATATTATGCTCACTTCACTCCACTCAGGATATGATGCACTAAGGGCATATATTTCTGAAAGAAAGGAGACACATTCTTTGAAAAATGTGGTGGAGCTACTTCACCGAGCCAAATCATTTGGGGCAACCAAAAGACCATCAAGAAGGAGGGATTTCAAGGTCAAGGCAAAGATGTGTTGCTTCTATTGTGGTGGGCAAGGCCACTACAAAAGAGAATGCAAGCTCTTCAAGGAAGAAGAGGAGAGAAATGGAGCATCTGCCTCAGGTATCTTCCCAAACACTTGTGAATTAAGCTTATCATAGGTATTAGATACCAAGTATGACTCACTTTATGTTGCCTTTTCAGGGACCAAGTGAGAAGCTTATCAAGTGTTGGTGCATGGAAAAGTAGACGACGAAGATGGTTTTTTGGTCGTGCTTGCATGCACTATTTTGTCTATGACATGTAATTGAATAATCTTAGTTTTTTATCATGCTTTTGAACATACTATGATCTATGGTGTTGGACACCTAGTTATTTTGCATGTAAGACTTTGACAATAGTTGTTTCAAAATTGTCTTGCAAATATATGTTCAATGGAAATTGCATGTTTTTTACATATGATTAGACAAAATATGATACCGCCAAAAAGTCTAAGACCATCGAGTCAAATCAAACCTACTTGTGGCATTGTCATCTTGGCCATATTAACGTCAAACGCATCAAGAAACTTCTACAAGAAGGTGTTCTTGACTCATTCGACTTGGAGTCGTTTGAAAATTGCGAAGGATGTCTGTTAAGCAAGATGATAAAACAGTCGTTCTCCAAGTTGGGAGAAAGGGCAAGTGACTTATTAGGTCTAATACACACGGATGTATGTGGACCAATGAGTACACCCGCAAGACAAGGTTACCGATATTTCATCACCTTCACCAACAATTTTAGTAGATGTGGTTGTATCTACTTAATGTCGAATAAATTTGAATCCTTTAAGAAATTCAAAGAATTTCAGATAGAAGTTGAGAATCAACTTGGCAAAAAAATTAAAGCACTTCGATCAGATCGAGGTGGCGAATATTTGAGCCATGAATTCAACGATCACTTGAAAGAAAATGGTATTCTTTTAGAGTTGACACCTCCCGGAACTCCTCAATGGAACGGAGTGTCCGAACGGAGGAATCGAACCTTGTTAGACATGGTTCGATCAATAATGGGTCTTAGTGAACTTCCTATCTCTTTCTGGGGACATGCGCTACAAACCGCGGCACTAACATTGAACCGCGCTCCGTTGAAAGCTGTTGAAAATACTCCATATGAATTATGGACTAAGAAACCTCCTAGGTTGTCTTTTCTCAAGATTTGGGGATGCGAAGCATATGTCAAGCGATTAATTTCGGACAAACTTCAACCCCAAATCAGTTAAGTGTTTCTTTCTGGGATATCCAAAAGAAACCAAAGGGTATTACTTCTACAATAAGTCCGAGAACAAAGTGTTTCTTGCTCGTGATGGTGTCTGTTTGGAGAAGGAACACCTTTCCAAAATGACAAGTGGGAGGAAAATTGAACTCTACGGACTTCGAAAGGACGAGCAACAATGTCAACCAGAAGTTTTTGTCGATCCAAGCAACGCCTAACAATGCATTAGCACTAGCACGCAACAGCAGCACAAGCATCGCCCAGCACTACACGCATATGTTGGCTGGGGTGATGCGGGGCTTGCTGGCTGGTGCTAGCTGGCAGCACTAGCTGGCGTGCCTAGCCGGCTGCCAGCCCAGCATCCCTCCTATGCTGGTTTTGGATGAGGGGACCATTGCTTGGAGCAATGGCTTGGGAATCAAGGCAATGGTCTCCCCCAAGCCTTTAGTCCTCATCTAACTCTCTCTCTCTCCCCTTGACACTTGTTGCATTGTGATTGATTTGATTATTAATTTATATTGGAATTAAATTAATTATCAAAATTATTCATTCTCGAACATTGGTTGGGAAATGAAGATTAAGGGTTCATTTCCCTATAAATACCAAAGTTTGGGTATTTGGGAAAGAACAACCTTGAGTGGAATAAAAAGGCAACTCTTGATTTGAGTAAACCTTGATTCATAAAACTCATAGTTTTATTTGTCCGGGTCTCGACTAACCTTCGAGACTTAAGACGCTCGGGTCGGGTTCCAGGATACGATCCCGTCGGAGGCCTCGTGTTTTTGAGGTTCATGTAAGAGCTCATAGTTAAGCAAAGCACGCGTCAAAGGTATAATCTTTTATCCTTAATTGCAATTTAATTATGTTTTGCTTGTTAATTGCATTTATTATGGGGGCGGGTCTTGGCGGTTTTCTTTCCGCGTAGTGAGGGTCACTACGAAACCCAACATATATGTACATAAAAATCCTATTGTAATAAAATAATTTTCCACCCAAAAATAATTTGAACTTTTAAAATAAATTCCGGAAAATACAAATAAATAAAATAAAATTTCATTTATAAATTATTTAAAAATGCAAGGGATTACAATCACACATAGTTCATAGTCTTATCATTTATCTCCGCATAGTGGGATTTATAAAAACCAATAAATATCTTTAATAAAACAACCTTTCAATTCCCATGTATGGGATGATTAAAATGATAACATTTTCTTCTTAAACAATTGGGTAAACAAAGTAAGTTTACAAACAAGCTTATAAAGCGTTTAAATATTTAAAATCAAACATTCGTTTTTATTGTAACATGCTTACAGAATTTAGTTTATAAACATTCATAAATCATTTTTCAACATTGCTCATCATTCAAAAAATAAAACACATTTGTATAAAGTCACATATTTAAAGATCTAGCCACGAGTACGTACCCTGATCTTTACAACTATTCCACCAAGAATTACAATCACAAACGATCTCCTAAATAAACATTATACGCATTATTTTAAATAAACATCAAATATGAAAAATTATAAAAATCATAAATTTAAAATAGATATTTATTTTGGAAAACTAACAGCAAAACAATTTAAACTAGCAAAGCTCATGTGAAGATTCACATTGGAAAGAAGGATACAGATCTTGCAGAGGCCATATCTCCTAGTATATAACTCCAAATTGGGTAATATTTGAGCCTAAACTCAAGGACTTTTTGAGAAGAACAACTTTTTCTGAAACAAAAGAAGGCTAAAAATGATCAGAAGTGGTTGAAAAATTGCTTAGAACATATACGGGTTGAACTATTACAAAAATGAGAAGCAAAATAAGAAAGAAAGAAGAAAAGAAGGATGGAGCTTTGAGAGCAAGAGACTTTTTCGCTTAATATGGTTGAAGTTTGGGTGCTTTTTATAGAGTTGAGAAACACCATTGACATCATTTATGATGTCAAAGAGTTGGTGGTCAAGTATGATCTTGGTGACAAGGCCAAGTTCACGTTAGTCAAACTCGAAGAAAAGAAACAAACTTTGGTCATGCTTATAGAAGAAGTATTGACTTTGGTCTTTATATTGACTTGGAGAAAGATGCACACAAATTAGATTTTCGGTCACCGAATTCCCGGCTTGCATATCAAAATCTTTTATAAAACATTATTTTAACTAAGTCATTTTTGTATCAATTATATAATAAAATAATTTTGAGTCACTTTAAAACATAACAGTATATATTAGTATTATTTTCCCAAAAAATAAGACGTATTTAAGTCAAAACATAATTAAAATTTCATACAACGACTTTTAAAAATACGGGGTATTACAAAGATGACCATGGTCTCTAACTTGGGATGTGCATACCGTACAAACTTAACGAATAACTAACCAAACAGAATAAGTTAATAAGTTCAGTTTATAATTTATGATAGTGGCGAAATAAGAGTTTAGTATAAAGTATGGACATACCATTTCACATTTTTCATCTCCCACTATTTTTACATCAGGATTTGTGGTTAAACTTTCAGCAACTAAAATCATGCTTAACTCATCAAACTAATAAAAAAAACTAGGTAAGTAGAAAGTTAGAGTCTAAGTTGTGAAGTTTTTACCATTCAAGACTTCAGACAATAACTAAATTATTTTGAGTTAAGCAAAAAACAAGAATCTAATACTAAAATGTCCGTTTGCTTTCGGGTTTCTTTTTTTTTTAAAAAAAAATAAAAATAAAATAAAAACCGAAAACATGGTTTACACTTTTTTGTTTTCAATTTGCAAAATCATGATGATTTTAAGTAGTTTAAATAATTTTTTTATTCATAATATACTATAAAACTTTCAAAAAAAAATGAAAACTACAGTGATTGCGAATAGGCACTTACACTTTTCACCTTTAAGGACCTCCTACCTTTTTCCGGCATTTGTAACCACATCTACATATCTCAACCATAGTTAATTATTGTAATAAATAAAAGTTAGATCAAAATAATATATAATAAATAAATATATTTAAATACAAATATAAAATTATTCAATTACAAATTCTTATTGCACACTTATTTCTTAATAAAAAGCAAACACTGCTTTTATGAAACGTCATTTCCTCTTTCTTCTTTTTTGAAATCTCAAGTATTTATCTCTCGTCCATTATTATGACAATCAATTTAAGAAAAAAATTGTAAATAACCACCCCTCAAAGAACCTAAAATTGATTTTACCACCCTTTTTTTCTTCATTTTAAATAACCGTCTGTAAAAAGCCAAAATATTAGATATCACCACCTTCAGCCTGAATCCATCCATTTTTTCCGACCGTGGGGCCCTTATAAAGACTACTTTTTGAAAAAAAAAAACTCCTGCCCTCAATTTTTTATTCTTTTTCATCCAAAAAACCTAGTTAATTCCATTTTTTCCCTAAAATGTGTGTTCAAATTCAAATTCAGTTGCAATGAACCCATCCAATTGCTCTTCAATTGAATTGATAGCTAGGTAAGTTAATTACAAATTCGATAGAAAACTCTTTTTGTTTCGATTCATATTGTTAATTAAAATTGTGCAATTAGAAGCTAATTTCTAGGCAAATTGTTTCGTAAATTTTTATAAATTGATGAAGTCATACTTGAATTACTGTTAATTACGATACTTAATTACTACTAATTGGGTATTTAATTGCAATGGCTGGGTGAATTATTGTTCATTTTTATGAAATTGGGGATCTGGTTAGGGTTCATGTATGATTGTAGGAAATTACTCAAATTGGTTGCTTTTCTATGTGCAAACATTATGTCCATCGTACGAGAATATCCATCCAAACAAAAACGGTTTTTTCACCATATTTCCCTGAGTTTTTTGTTTATTCACCATATACCCTTGAAATTTTTCAAATTCACCATATACCCCGGAGTTGTTACAAAAATTAACCATATACCTCTAATGACAACAAGATGAGTGGAATTTGGTTAATTATGCATCGAAACCACCTTAGGCTCTCCCCCTCCCTGAAACTATTCCTCTCCTTTCTCCAATCCCCGAAACCACTCCAAATCTCCATAACCATATCCGTATGATTGATTTTAAGGATGAGAAAAGGAAATTTGGGGTGGTTTTGGGGGTGGGAAAAAGGAATGTGGGTGGTTTCGGGTGTAGGGAATGTATTTAGGGTGGTTTCGGGTCATAATTAACCCTAATGACTGACGAAGTTAAGAATCATTAGTCATCAAGGGTATCTAATGTATTTTTGTGAAAACTTGGGGGTATATGATGAATTTAAAAAAGTGCAAGGATATGTGGTGAATAAAAAAAAAAACTCAAGGGTATATGGTGAAAAAATCGAAACAAAAAAGATGTGAATGTGGTTTGCCACTTGTAAGGCTTACTTCATGAACTCGAGAGAATCCTTTAAGGAAGTTTAAGGCCTGTAAGTTTTATGATACTATATTTGAAAATAGGGGCTGTAAATGCTTTGAATGGGTTGATGAAGAAGATTGAACAGAATGGTAAAAGGATGTTATTAACCAATTGTTGCTTGACAAGAAGCTGATGAAGGCTGAGCTCAACTCACTACAAAGAGAGGTGGAGGATATCAGTGACCAGAGAAGATGCTTTTTGAATGATATTAACAACTTGAAGTTGAAATGCAAGGCTTTAAGTGGTGATAGGAATAAAACGAGCAAGAATTGTTAGCAATTGAACCCTAATCCAACTTCTAACTACTTCCTAGTTGTTGATGTGCTTTGTTTTATGTTGATAGTGGTAGGAATGATTGTAATTTTCAAAAAAAATGTAGGCATGTATTAAGTTTTTAAGGTTTAAAACATTAATAGATTATAGTTTTAAATATGGTAGTTAACTGTCGCACTAATGTAAACTTTGAAGATTGGAATGAAATGGAATACATTTTGCCATAAATTTGTCATATTGCATTGTGAATTTTTGTCCCAAATGTGCAAAATAGAAGTACACAAACCCCAAGGCTAATTTTTTAACAATGACAGAAACTACACAAGCATTTGAAAATAATTACATAGTTGGTTGTTTTCAGAGTTAGCAGAAAAACATAAGCCCTACACTAAAACCATAATCAACACTAATCACTACAATCCTCTAACTAGTTTCATCTTCTCTCTATTCTATGTTGATCTAGTTATTGGTCTAGTAGTTAGTGCAGTTCATGCTTGGCTTCTTGTCCTTGGCTAAGATGACCTTGACGCAGGTGCTGATGTTGTTGCAGCTATTGTTGTTGGAGTATTTGCTATAAGAGGTGGAGGTGCTGAATTAGCTTGTTCTTGAGGGAAGCTCTTGTGTGCTATGCTGGATGGGCCAGCTCCAACTGCAGTTTGTGAATGCAAATAAAGGAATTTTGTGTTAGTTTTGATACACGGCAGGCAAAATAAAATATAAAGAAGGAATCTCACTCTCCTAGCAACTCTCTCTTCCTTCCTCTTTCTCTGATCATCTTCCTAGGCTGTTTGCAGAGGTGGTCTCCCACCTTTGTTCTTTTCTGTTTCAAAAGCAACTTCAACCAAGATAGATGCAAATGTAGTTTGATTTGAGGCACAAGTTTTTGCATAATGGCCTGCCTTGCCACATCAACTGCAATGCTTCTTTTTCTTTGGTAATTTAGGCTTCTTTGTTTTTTTATCTTCTGATGTGCCCTCCGCCCTTTTAAGTTTTCTCTTCTTGGACTTGGGCCTTCCTGCTTGGATCTTAATTTTTGGTGGGAAGGGTACCCTAAGTTTAACCTTTTCCTAGTGTTTTGGACCAGGGATAGGGGTAATTGAATGCCTATATGTAGCAAAGTAAGTTGAGACATGATAGTAACTATCCACATAGTCTACTAGACCAACTCTTTTGTCCATCATGCAAGCAAAGGCATGTACACAAGGGAGCCCAGTTAGCTCCCAATGATAACAAGTACAAGTCATTTGGGAAAGGTCAATTGAGACCTAATCCCCATTTAGTTGTACTTCATATGTATCACCCCTTGAAACTTATACAATACAATACCTAGCTGGCCTCTCTATCCCTTCAAAGACCTTGTCGACGTAAGGAACCACCTTCCCCCCCCCCCCATTTTGTCATATAATTCCCATTTTACAGAGTTCCTTTTCATCATGTATCTTCTAATCCACTCCATTTGTGTCAAAATGGGCTTATCCCTAGCTTCTCTAATCACTGCATTAAATGTCTCACATATGTTGTTCAACAACATATTAGACTTGCAGTTAGGGGAAAAGGCATGTCTTGACCAATGATGGGGTGGGATTTCAGCAAGGTATCCATATGCATCATCACTCATAAAATTAATGGATTTTATTGCCACCTCAAAATCAAACTAGTTCAAATAAAAACAAGAAAAAAAAAACAAACAACAAGTTACTATATCCTCATGCAACCACATCACAATAGCAACTAGAGTACTTAATTATGCACAAACACATAAAATGAAATAAGATAGAAATATACCAAGTGTTTAGGGTAAAAATACCCTATCCAGGTGGACCAATAGCATGCTGACACGTGTTAGCCTCAGAGAGGCCCAAGGGGATCCAATCCTCTACTGACACGTGACACTTTGACCCTAAAAGGGGAACTAATCCCCTTCCACTATAAATAGAGGAAAATCCTCATTTATTACACATTCATAAATATACACACAAAACCCGAGCAATATTAATTGCAAAATTCTCTCTGAATCAGAGAGAAAACCTTTTACATTCCGCACTTTTATACATCCGGAAATGCTCTAACTTGATCATCGGAGGCGGAACTCCACCCAACCGGAGTTTCCGTGGTTTTGCAGGTACAGATAGTCGACGCGCATTCTTGGAATCGTAACTCTCTCGAGGGACTCCAAAAACCTCGAAACATTTGGCGCCGTCTGTGGGGAGAGTACTTCCTAGATGGCATCCGAATTTGTACCGCCTGTTGAGGGAAAACGGCCTATGGAAAAAACCAAGGTCCACACAGACCAAGATAGTGGTGACGACTTAGAGGTCGACACCTATGTGGCCCCGGACGGGTCATTCAGAACGAGACGCACCCGTTCTAAAGAAACAAGGGAACGGGGCGAAGACAAAGCTGGTCCGAGTAGTCCAACCATCTAGCCGGCTGGGAGACCCCAAGCGGCGCAAGGCGCTGCCCCCGTAACTAGAGACGAGCTCATGAAATTCATGACGAGTTTCAAAGGGGAGATCAAGGACATAGTAAAAAGTCAACTGGACCAACAAGGGTCAGTCGGCCAAGAAGCCTTCTCCCTCCGGGAAGAAGCATGTCAAAGATCATGTGCCTACTCTTCACCCTAAACCAAAGGGGGTGGACAGGCCCCTGATCGACCTATCCAAACTTCGTTTCCCTAAATTAGGGCAAAGAAAGGTCATTTGGCAAGTTTAGCCGGATGGGTCAAAAAAGACTTACTCAGACGCCCGGATGTTGATCCAGGAGAAAAGAAGTCAACAATTGTCTGAGTCTGCCTCAACGTTGACTTACCTAGACAGTTTCCTAAATACTTTAATAAAGTATTCGGAAACAAACCGAGAGAGTCAGTCACGCAGCATGTCCGCACGTACTGGCCCTCAGATTATCCAGCCGGCTCCGTATGTGCCCCAACATCCATACATGTCGTATGGATCGCCATACATGCAGCCTGCCCTCTTTGGGGGTCAGGCGGCACAGTAGGTCCAGCCCATGGACTGGCAGCTCCGGCTGCCAAACCTTGGGGAACAGCCGTCGGCGTTCTCTAGGGAGATAACCGAGGCTGCTCAGCCGGCCAAGGTTAAGAATGTGTTAGTTGGTACCTATGACGGTACCACCAACCCGGAAGACCACCTAATGGCTTACACCAACCTCATGTACTTACAGGGGTTGGATGATGCCGCCTGGTGCCGATGCTTCCCGGCAACATTGATGGGCATAGCCCAACGATGGTTTGGCAATCTGCCAGCCAGATGCATCAACAACTTCAAGACGCTAGCATACCTGTTCGCGTCCAACTTCTCCATGAACATCCCTGCCAAAAAGACAAGTCTCAACTTGGGGGCTATTCAGCAGGGAGATAAGGAAGGACTAAGGTACTATGTCAGGCGGTTCAATCTGATGAGAATCCAGATTCAGATCCTAGGGCTGTCTGACGAATTTGCCTATACAGACTTCTTCAAGGGTCTGAAGGACGGGTCGACCTTTAAGTTCGACCCGGTCATAAAGAGGGTTGCTACCCTCCAAGAGGCATTGATGGAAGCCGAAGCCTACATACAGGCGATAGATCTCTGTACCGTCAGGCACTCGTCGGACCCTAAAAAGGCCGATAGAAAAGAGAGTCGGTCTGCTCAGCCGGCTAAAAAAGAAGAGAGGAAGAAAAGAAAAGAAGTCTGGGTGGCGGACCATTCTGGTCGGCCGTCCTAGAAGAAAGAGAGAGTTGAAGCCGTATGTCCCCAAGTACGAGTTCAACAAGGATTGCTCCTCCATCCTCATGAAGATCAAAGACCGGTTGACCATTGAAAAACGACAACAATGAACGGTCCTATCAAAAGTCGGGACAAGAGCAAGTACTGTCATTTCCGTGAGGATATAGGCCATGACACCAATGGCTGCTATAGCCTCAGGCGGCTGCTGGACCGTCTGGCTGATGAGGGGGCTTTGAAATTCTATATGTTGAAGTCCAAGGGTAACCACAAAACAAACAATGGACAACCGTCCAAGAAGCCGGCTATAAGCTCTAACACTAATGAAGAGCAGATCTTTACCATAGCAGGCGGCTTCAGAGGAGGGGGTCCTACCATCCAGGGTACCAAGGACAACATCAAGAAGTTGGTCAACTCAGTGGATGAGGACAAGGCGTCGAAAGACACCTTCCTTGAGGTCCTCATCTCTAAGAAGGACCGGGGCAAGGTCAGGCGGCCTCACGATGACCCTATAGTCATCGAATGCAAGGTTTCCAACCAACGAGTGGGTCGGATCCTTGTTGATACCGGGAGCTCGTTTAACCTTATAAGCTATCAGTGCTTAGCGAAGCTCAAGTACAAGACTATCAGCATGCATAAGGCCTCTCACCCCTTAGTTTGCTTTGGGAGAGGGGTAGAGCATCTGGTGGGGAGGATTGACTTACCCATCCGGCTAGGAGAAAAGGGGGAGGGACGGCACATGGTCGTCAAGTTCTTAGTGGTCGAGGAATTGACCGCCTATAATCTGATTTTGGGCCGTCCAACCCTTAACGAGTCCAAAGCAGTAATCATCCCATCCCTCATGCTGATCAAGTTTTAGAGGGATGATGGGTCAGTGGGTTCCCTGAATGGGGATCAAAAGACGACAAGGGAGTGTTATCTCTTAGACGTCATGCCTAGTGTGGCCGCAGCCGGCCAAGGCGAGGAACCCATCGACCTTGATGACTTCAAGGAAGTCGCGCCTGCTCCCTTGAGAGAACTTCAGGCTCCCTTGTTCTGACCTCAGCCGGCCCTGTGCTAAGGCCAAGGTCTTTAAGGCTTTTTCCCGCTGAAGTAGGCCTCTCAGGCGCAAGCGGCCTTTCGGTAGAGGCAGGGGCAACCGGAACCCTTCGTCTTTTAGAAGCAGGCTGGGAGGCCTCCTCTCCTGGTCTCTTTAGCATCTGTCTAAGGGAACGAGGAACATTCTTGCTCCCCGTTTGAAAAGGAAACTAGCACACCCGGTTAGTATCAAAATAAGCTTCAAATTATGCACAGTAAAAGAGCTCAGCCGGCGCTTACCCCATCATCCTTGGCCGCCAGTTGGGCCCTCTTTTTCTCCAGTTGATCCTTCCAAATCTTTACAGCGGACTTAGCCGGTGTCTTTTTAGGAGGCACCATTTCTAATCCTTTCTCTGCAAGGAAGAAAAATCAAAAAATCAGAAATGGCATAAAGTGCCGGTTAACAATCAACATACGTCTACTAAACATTATGCTTAGGCCACAAGCGGAAAGGAACGCCTTGTCCTTTAGCCAGTCTGGATCAGGGACCCAGTTTTTGGGGACAATGACTTCTATCCCATCATCCAAAGGCAATGAGGTCTTTTTAAAGAGACCCGGCTCCATTATTTGATCCCAAGCCTCCTCCGGTACTTTAGGAAGGGCGCACTTATTTCCTAGGAAAGCCGGGTGTGTGTTGTAGCGATGCAGCCGGTGGTTTAGTTGCAGATGTAGGGTTTCGTAGTGACCCGACACTACGCGGAAGGAAACCCACCAAGACCCGCTCCTTAATTAAAGAAATTAAACAAGCATAATAAACTTAATCAAACAAGATTAAGAACAAGAATTATACCTTTGACGCGTGCTTCGCTCCCAAAGAGCTCTTACTTCAAAATCCCGAAAAGACGAGATCTCTGACGGATCGTACCCTCGACCCGACCCGAGCGTCCCAAGTCTTGAAGGTTAGTCAAGACCCGGACAAAATAACTATGAGTTTTACGAATCAAAGGTTTACTCTTTTCTAGAGTTGCCTTTTTAATTCCACTCAAGGTTGTTTCAAATCCCAATACCAAGCTTGGTATTTATAGGGAAATGATCCCTTGATTCTCATTCCCCAACCAATGTGGGAGAATGTTTTATTTTCCAATTAATTTATTTCTAAAATAAATCAATAAACAAATGCAATCACAATTCGACAAGTGTCAAAAGGAGAGAGAGTGTTAGGTTAGGACCATGGAGAGGTGGGGGGACCAATACCTTGCTCCCCAAGGCTTTCCCAAAGCCTTGGTCCCCACTTCCCTCATAAACCGTCTCACCCTTGGCTGCTGCCCAGCAGCCAGCTAGCGTGCCAGCAGGATGTGCCAGCTAGCCCAGCATGCTAGCACAAGCCCAGCAGCATCGCTGATGCTTGCTGGTGCGTGCTGGCGCTGGTGCTGGATGGTGCGTGCTGGCGCTGGTGTTGGCAGGTGCGTGCTGGCGCTGGTGCCAGCATCCCACGCATCGTTGTTGCTCGCATGGCCCAGCATGCGTGCTGCTAGCGAGCCACGCATGCTGGCCTCTCTCCACGCACCGCACTCCCACACCATGCGCACCACGCATCTCTCGCACACAATGCCCAGCATGCGTGCTGCTAGCAAGCCACGCATGGTTGGCTTGACGTTGCTTGCTAGCCTGCCAGCCCCTCACACACACTCTCGCACAGCCACTCGCATCAGCCCCGGCGTTGTGTACCATACACGCACATGCCTCGCCCAGGCACCACGCACCACGCATGTGCCAGAGCCTAGAACTAGCTGTGCTTGGTGCGTGTGGTCCTGCCATGCGCCCAGCACTATGCTAGGGCTTCTATGGCACCAGGCCATCCTAGGGCACGCATGGTGCGCCTAGTGATGCTGCCTGGGCTGTGATGGTGCCCATCTATCCTAGGCCACGCATGGTGCGCCTAGTGATGCGCATAGGCCTGCGATGGGCTGCTGGCTTGCGATGGCGCCCAACATCATGCTAGGGCTGCGATAGCGCCTAGGCATGATGCTAGGGCTGTGTGGGCGCGCCTGGTGCTAACGATAGCCAGCCATGGTGCCTAGCCATCACGCTAGGGCTGCGACAGCGCCTAGGCATGATGCTAGGGCTGCTATGGCGCGCCTAGCGCCTATGATGAGCTAGCTTAGCCTAGCTACGGCTACGCTCATACTTGTCGATTGTGATAATGTGACGCTCGGTCTCGACGCCCTAGGCTCGATTTCCGACGTCTGTATTCGTAAAACTCTATCGACTCATTGAATCCTTTCGGATTAATTCGTCGTCTCGGATCGGAGATTCGATTGGGTTCGACCCGAAGGGTTCAGTTAAGATTAAGCTGTAATATCAATTGTACCTTGATATTACTGATCGGAAGCGGCCTCCACCTAGGCATTCCGATCACTTGACCTTACTGAAGAATTAGCTCTGTATTAATTCTGAACCCTTTATCGGAAGAATACACTTGTTGGAAGGACACCTTTCCTTTCAGTAGCGAGGGGGAAGAAACCATGTAAAACTTGCTCTTCCAGCTGCTCCACTTAAACGGCTTGTCAAGCGTCATCATAAATTCCGGATGTGTGGTCAATGTATACCACGCATTCCAGCCGCTTGGGGCACGGCTGAGGTAGTGCATATTTGCAATCGCCTCCCAGCTAGGAGTTATGTGCTGCATCTCGCAGGCAGCTATGTATCCTAGTATATTCACCCAAGAGTTGGGTGTTAGCTTCCAGACGCCAAGGTCGTAACCCCTTAGAATGGCCTATATTGTGTTATGGAGGCGGAACCGGAGGCCGGCTTAGAACGCCGCCTCATACCAGCCAAAATAATCATTGGCATGGTCAAGGTCGTCATCCCAGATGACGGATGCCTCGATAGGCGGCACAACAATTTCCCATCCGGCCCCAACCGGGCACTTTTCCAAAAATGCCGGAAGGGTGACGTTTAAAGTGACCACATCCAGGGCGGTCATATGCGCCTCTATTGGATTGTTGATAGAGGGCCACTTATATGCCTCCTTATCCTCTTGAGGGGCATTCGGTTCCATTGTTGACTTAGTGGAGTCTTGATTGCTGGACGGTCTCTTCGCCGCCTGTACTCTCGGATGCATCCAAGATATCATCTCTGGGTGTGCTAGGTACGCCCGGCTGGTCATAAGGTATATAGTCAACCGGAACTTCTGCTGAGCCGTGTGACTGATATTCGGGGTCTACAACCGTCCGTCTCGTCCAAACACTCCCAAACGGCATCCCCAGTCCTAGACTCAGCCGTATCTGGTGACTGGTAGATAACTGTCCTAGGCCGTGCCGTGTGTGTGTTGGGTGAGTCCATTATTCTTTACAAGCTATACAACCGGAAGGAATATCCTCATTTATTACACATTCATAAATATACACACAAAACCCGAGCAATATTAAGTGCAGAATTCTCTTTGAATCAGAGAGAAAAACCTTTTACATTCCACACTTTTATACATCCGAAAACGCTCTAACTTGATCGTCGGAGGCAGAACTCCACCCAACCGAAGTTTTCATGGTTTTGCGGGTACAGACGGTCGACGCGCATTTTTGGAATCGGAAACACCAAGGTTGTAGCTCTTGCAGCACTCCAAAACTATTCTTTGAAAGTTTTCCTAGTGAAGTGTAACTTGAATTTTGCCCAAATGTGTCTCACACAATACCTTGTCTTTTCTTTAGGAACAACTTGCTTAAAAGCTTCCAACAATCACTGATTTCAAAGAACAAAAAAAAAACAACATTGCAGTCAATAAGTCAACCAGATGAAATTGAGAAATAGGAAGTATGTGTAAGAAGGAAAATTACCTTCTGCGTATTAGACATAAATGTCCATCCATACCCATGGTCTTCATTACCAAGATCCCTCATTAAGAGCTCCAAGAACCAATTCCAAGAATCGTTGTTCTCTATTTCCACTGTAGCCTAAGCAATTGGGTATATGCTATTATTACCATCCTTACCCACTGCAACAAGTATCTGACCAAGGTATGCCCCTTTCACGTGGCATCCATATACTCCAATAAGTGGTCTACATCCATCAAGAAACCCTCTCTTCAATGCATCTAGACAAATGTACATTCTCATAAAAAATGGAGGCTCGGGTGAATCTACAAACCACACACACACTAAAACTAAGATTATGCTTGAGTACAACCTTCCCATAATCCCATACCCTTGCGTACTTCTGAGCCATAAATTTCAAGTTTGGTCATAGCTCTAGCCATCCAGACCTTAAAATAGCTTAGACTAATGCCAAAGTCACTAACTATTCTTTGCCTGAAACTCTTAATCCTCTAGTTTGGATCACTTCTAAAATCCTCCAAATACTTCTCAACTAAGTATTTAGAAGTTAACTAACTATTTTTCATCACTCTCATACACTTATGTTTCAAATACAGACTCTTTATTTACCAATCTTCTTCATTTGGTAACTTCCTAGCATTCACCTTATACTGACACCTAATACAAGTAGCACAAGTACACATAGGTAGTCTACTCTTTTTTACATCCCAAACACATCTACATCTCCTTTTGCAATGAATAGTTATGCTTTTACTATCATTATGCAAAAAATAAATTTCATACATGTTCTCTACTGCATGCACTCTTAAAGCTTTCCTCAACACTGTACTATTTCTGAATTTTTTTATCCTTCAACAACTGCACAGGCTATTTGAAATCTGTCAAATCATTAAACCAAGGAGAATTATCTTCCTCCTCATTTGAACCATTGATTCTCCTTAGTTCATCAAAATCATCACAAATCTCTTCCTGTAGCCTAAGATGTATGCAGTCAAGCTTTTCATTTATGATTAGGGGATTTTGCTCCCACCAATCGGAATGCGCCACGTGGGCCAATCAGGTCCTGTCAAGTGTCCCCCAGTTGGACATCTCAGGGCTTGCCACGTGGCACACGCTTATTCGTCCACCCTGGACTTATTATGTCATGACACGTGGCATACTCCATGCCTAATGGAGAAGCCGGTCACCTAGACCCAACTTCCGAGGGAAGCCCAATCAGCCCAAGGTTAAACTAAACCTAGTTTGGCACGTTTCCCGAGGTTATAAATACCTCCCTTGATCCTCATTAAGGGAGAGGACGCGAACAACGCAGAATACACATATTAAACACTTTCACCTAGAGAGACCCAATCACTTTAATTTCTGCATTAATTACTCCTTAATCAAGTACTAACTTGACCGTTGGAGGCGGATCTCCAATCATCCGAAGCATCCGTTTGTTTTGCAGGTACAGGCGTCCGGTTCCAGTCTCGGAATTGTAACTCTCCCGCAGGACATCAGAAAACCCCGAAACATTTTGGCGCCGTCTGTGGGGAGAGTACTTCTGAGATGGCACCCACGTTTGTACCGGCTCCTAAAGAGAGACGTCCCCTGGACGATCCTCTAGTTCAGTCGGACCACGATACTGAGAATGAATTTGAAGTTGAAGCTCACACAGCTTCAGACGGAACCCTAAGGGCCCGACGTACCCGTCATACTGAAAGGAGGGAACGGGAACATCTTCAAACTGGAAGCGAGCCAGCAGGCGCACCGCCTGTTCGGCAACAGCCGACTGATGGGTCTGCTCCCATCACAAGGAACGAACTCATGACCTTCATGAGGGACTTCAAGGGAGAAATTCAAGAGTTGATCAACAAGAAGCCGCCTGCTCTGGACAAGGAGCAGTCGGCTAAGAAACCCTCCACTTCACTGAAGAGGAAGCCAGTTCAAGGGCGAGTGGCGACCCCTCATCCTAAATCTAGGAAGTGGGAGCCACCTGCCCTTGATTTCACAAAATACCGTTTTCCTACTCCAGGAAATAGGAAACTTGTTCATCATATTCAGGCGGACGGGTCGAGGAAAACATACACAGACGCTCGGCTACTGCTAGAGCAGAAGAAGAGTGACCGATTGTCAGAGTCGACCTCTACTTCATACTTCCAAGACAGTCTGTGAAATACCTCGATGAGGCATACTCAGTCGTATCATGAGAGTCAGTCAGGCGGCACCTTCCGTCAGTCCGGCTTTCATAGCGACCAGGCGGTACCAAACTTACCGTTTGTACCGCAACAACAGTATTTTTTACAGCCACCTCCGTTTGGTGGACATACAGCAAAAATGTCAAACCTATGGACTGGCAGCTACGGTTGCTTAGACTTGGTGAACAGCCGTCGGCCTTCTCCAAGGAAATTACTGAAGCCGCTCAGCCGGCCAAAGTGAAAAATGTATTAGTAGGCGCCTATGACGACACTACTAACCCAGAAGACCATCTGATGGCATTCACCAACCTGATGTACCTTCAAGGGTTGGATGATCCCACTTGGTGCAAGTGTTTCCCAACGACTCTCAAAGGAATCGCACAACAATGGTTCGGCAACCTGCCGACTGGTTGTGTAAATAACTTCAAGACGCTTGCTTACTTATTCACCTCCAACTTCGCCATGAACATCCCTGCGAAGAAGACGACCCTTGATTTAGGAACAATTCAGCAGGGCGAGAAGGAGAGGCTTCGTTCTTACATCAGGCGGTTTAACCTGATGAGAATACAGATTCAAGGGTTACCGGATGAAGTAGCCTATACTGACTTTTTCAGAGGTCTCAAAGACGGGCCGACCTTCAAATTTGATTTGGTCCGAAAGAGGGTGGCGACTCTTCAAGAGGCCTTGATTGAAGTGGAAGCCTATATACAGGCGACTGATCTTTGTAGTACGGTAAAACAGTCAGACGGGAGAAGGTCCGACAAAAGAGAAGGACGACAGAAACAGTCGTCAAACAAAGACGAGAAGAGAAAAGAGGTCTGGGCGGCTGATTCCTCTAAACAGCCGGCCCAGAAGATGAAAAAAGAATTCAAACCATACTCCCCAAATTATGCGTTTAACAAGGATAGCCAATTTATCCTAAAGGAAATCAAGGTACGGATCTCAATTGAGAAGCCGGTCCCCATGAAGGGTTTTGCAAACAACCGGAACCAAGAAAAATTCTGTGATTATCATGAAGATGTTGGTCATCACACCAATGAATGCATCAGTCTCATGCGGTATCTGGACCGCCTGGCTGAGCAAGGTGATCTTGACACTTATGTCAAGAAATCTACGGGGAACACTTCCTCGAAAAAGCAGTCGGCCAAAAAGAATCAACAGGCCGACAACTCCGATACAGATGATGCAGTCGTCTACACCATTGCAGGCGGCTTCTCAGGAGGCGGCCCCACTATTAGGGGCAACAAAGACAATATCAGACGGTTAGATGTAAATTCCGTTCACCAAGAACGACCCTCCAAATATTCATTTCCTGAGATTGTCATCACTGAAGAAGATCTAGGAGGGGTAAGAGGGCCGCATGACGACCCTATCGTTATTGAATGTAAAGTGGCCAACCAGAGAGTTGGCCGAATCCTCATAGATACCGGAAGCTCCTCAGATCTAATCAGTAGCAAATGTCTGTCGAATTTAAAATATCAGACTGATTGCATACATCCAGCATCCCACCCTTTAGTAGGGTTTGGAGGAGGAGTCGTCCACCCAGTGGGACGAGTGGATTTACCCATCCGCCTGGGCGAAAAAGGGGAAGGACGACACATGGTAGTCTGGTTCCTGGTAGTAGAAGAACTCTCGGCCTACAACAAGATTCTGGGACGACCAACCCTGAATAATTCCAAGGCTGTTATAATCCCATCTCCTATGTTGCTCAAGTTTGAGAGGGATAATGGAACAGTCGGGTCCCTAAGGGGAGATCAGAGGATGGCCCGAGAGTGCTATCTCTCGGATGTCAAGCCCACTGTTATGGCCACTGGTTCGAGCAGTGGAAAAATAGACCTTGACAATGTCAAGGAGAGTGCGCCTGTTCAAGAAGCAGGCGGCAAGAAGAGAAAGGCAGAAAATAGCAATCATTGGCAGAGGAGCGGTCGGATGAATTCCGCCCTCAGCCGGCTGGTGAGCATACGGACCTGATCTTAGATAACTCGCGTCCTGACAGAGCAATCATGGTTGGGACGACTGCTCTAAGGGATCTGGGTGACGACTTTCACAAACTATTGAAAGAATACAAGGACATCTTTGCATTCGAAGTCCATGAAATTCCAGGCATTAGTCCTGATCTGGCGGTACATAAACTGGCCGTGGATCCGAAAAAGAAGCCGGTACGGCAGAAGAAGCGGAACCATGGCGAAGAAAGAAGTCAGGCGGCAGCCGCCGAAGTTAAAAAATTACTTGATGCAGGGTTCATTCGGCAATGTTACTTCCCAGACTGGGTTGCAAATGTGGTGCTTGTTAAAAAGCCGAATGGCACCTGGCGAATGTGTGTAGACTACACAGACATAAACAAGGCGTGCCCCAAAGACAATTACCCTCTGCCTAAAATTGATAACCTGGTCGACTCAACAGCCGGCCATGCTTTGATGAGCTTTATGGACGCCTACTCTGGTTTCCATCAAATTCCTTTATGGAAGAAAGATCAGGAGAAGACGGCCTTCGTCACTGATCAGGGTTATACTGTTACACGGTCATGCCGTTTGGTCTTAAGAATGCCCCAGCCACTTTCCAGCGAATGATAAACACTGTGTTCTTTGATCAGATTGGGAGAAATGTCGAGGCATATATTGATGATATGATTGTCAAGTCTAAACTTCAGAAAGATCATCTGTCGGACCTCCGAGAAACTTTCGCCACACTCAGGCGGCACCATGTCATGCTCAATCCTAAGAAATGTTTCTTTGGAGTTGAGTCTGGGAAATTTCTCGGATTCCTTATCAATCAGAGAGGAATAAAGGCGAACCCTGAGAAGGTGCAGGCGGTCATCGACATGCAGTCGCCTCGTACCATCCGAGAGGTTCAGAAGTTAACAGGTTGTCTGGCGGCCTTAGGAAGATTTCTAAGCCGATCAGGCGACAAATGCCTATACTTTTTCCAGGCAATTAAGAAAAAGGCAAGGTTTGAATGGGGGCCGGATGCTGAGGCGGCCTTCCAAAATTGAAAGTTCACTTGCAATCCTTGCCGAGGATGGTCAGCCCTTTGCCCAAAGAAGTACTCTACATGTACCTGGCCGTCTCTGATCATGCGTTAAGCGTTGTTCTCCTTGCTGAAAGAGACGGCTGTCAGCTCCCGGTCTACTTTGTCAGTCACGTACTGAAAAATGCCGAGTTGAGGTACCCCTTAGTGGAGAAATTTGGTCTTGCACTCTTCATGGCTGTTAAAAAATTGAAGCCCTACTTTTTGGCACATGCAGTCGTCGTGTATACAGACCAACCTATCAAGCGGCCACTGACCATCATGGAGTCGTCAGGCCGAATGATCAAATGGGCCATAGAAATACAGAGCCTCGAAGTTACCTTCGAGCCTAGAAAAGCAGTGAAGGGGCAAGCCTTTGCTGACTTTATTGTTGAGATGACTCGTCCTCCTGACTCTCAAGTTCCAGACCAAGTCTGGAAGGTATATGTGGATGGAAGCTCTACTTCAAATGGTTGTGGAGCAGGCGTCATATGTCAGTCGCCAGAGGGCGAGAGGTACAAGTATGCTCTACGCTTCAGTTTTCAGGCCTCAAACAATGAGGTAGAATATGAAGCTTTACTAGCCGGAATCCGCATGTGCAAGGCGGCAGGGGCAAGAAAAATAGACGCCTGTTCCGATTCACAATTGATAGTGAGTCAGTACAATGGCGAATACGAAGCAACCCATCCGGCCATGATCAAGTATTTACAGGCGGTCCGACAAGCAGTCGGCTCCCTTGAGGATTTCCATCTGACCCAAGTGCCGAGACAGAAAACAACCAGGCGGATGCACTTTCAAAATTAGCATCATCCGCCTCCTGTGATACCCCTCGAACTGTTTTTTTGGAAGTAATGGAGAAGAGAAGCATCGAGGAAGACCCTATTGGAATCTTAGACAGAAGCTCAACCTGGATGGATCCAATCGGGGCATATCTGACAAACGGTACCCTGCCGGATGATCATCAACAGGCGGCAGCACTGAAAAAACGAGCAACCAGTTTTGAAATAATAAAGGGAGAACTTCACAAAAGGGGGTACCTTCAACCCTTCTTAAAGTGTGTTACTCCAGAAAAGAGACGAGAGATACTAGACGATCTTCACTCTGGTTACTGTGCTTCCCATATAGGCGGTAGGACGCTTGCTCAACGGGCAAGGCGGCAGGGCTACTTTTGGCCTACTTTAGAAGCAGATGCAATGGAGATGGGGAAAAAATGTGACAAGTGCCAAAGGTTTGGCAAGCTAATTCACCGTCCGGCTACTGACCTCACTACCATTCATAGCCCACTACCGTTTGCTAAGTGGGGCATGGATATTCTGGGTCCATATACGCCTGCTACAGGCGGAAGGAGGTACATACTTGTTGCCGTCGACTACTTCACTAAATGGGTAGAGGCGGAGGCTGTAAAGGGAATTAAGACGAAGGATGTAATTTCATTCATTTGGAAAAATGTCTTCACTCAGTTCGGGGTTCCCATGTCTATGGTTTTTGATAATGGTCCCCAATTTGAGACGCCTGTTTTCAAAAGCTGGTTGGGTGACCAAGGAATTGCACACTACTTTGCATCTGTCGGCCGTCCACAAGAAAACAGCCAGGTAGAAGCCTTTAATAAAATCATCTCAGACAGTCTCAAGAAAAAGATTGAACGAGCAGGCGGCCTATGGGCGGATGAATTACCACATGTTCTCTGGGCCATTAGGACGACTGAAAAAGGGGCGACTGGAGAAACTCAATTCCTCCTAACTTATGGTGCGGAAGCTGTTCTTCCAATAGAACACTACGAGCCGACTCTTCGAGTAATGCTATATGACGAAGAGGCAAACTGGGAAGCCATGCGCCTGGCATTAGACTCACTTCCTGAAAGGAGGGGCAATGCTGTCTTGCGCCATGAAATTTACCGCCTGAGAATGACTAGATCATACAACAAAAAAGTACACAGGCGTCCACTCAAAGTGGGGGACTTTGTACTTAGAAAAATGGAAGCAGTTCGAAGGGCTAATGAGTCTGGCAAACTAACTCCCAACTGGGAAGGACCCTACCGAATCTATGAAGAGGTCAGGGACGGTACCTACCATCTGGAAACACCAGACGGCCAACCGTTGCCTCGAACTTGGAATGCAGATAATATTAAGAAATATTTCTTTTGAATGATATAAATAGTCAAGGGCTACTTAATAAAAGTTTGCATACTTAATATTCAATTTTGTACTAAGAGGGGCACGCCTACTAACAAACAGTCGGCTACTCTCCATACTCAGTTTTCATTTTTACTTAAGAGGGGCATGCCTACTGACAAACAGTCGGCTACTCTCCATGTTTAATTTTTATTCTTACTTAAGAGGGGCAGGCCACCTATACATTTACAGTCGCCTACTCTCCATTGAGTATTTTACTCTATCTTCAAAGCATGCCGTCTGTACCTTTACAGTCGGCTACTCTCCATTGAGTATTTTACTCTATCTTCAGAGGGGCATGCCGCCTGTACCTTTACAGTCGGCTACTCTCCATTGAATATTTTACTCTATCACCATAGGGGCATGCCGTCTGGATATATAGTCGGCTACTCTCCATAGAAGAGGGCCGACTGGTTCCAAAGCACACAGCCACCCCCCTTATACTTAGCTAAAAATGATCAGGGCCTGGCCGACCCTGTGCCTAAACAGGCGGCTACCCTCCTCTTACTTAGCACCTACGTTCACCAAGAACTAACCAAGGCCACAAGCCGAATGATCAGTCCAGGCGCCAAGCCAACTGATTCAATCTTTAAACTAATACGACCTGTCCCAACATCATAGCAGGCGTCCGGCGGCATCCCTCCGAATGAAATTCGTCGCAGAGAGCAGCTCCCTTTTGGGTGGAACATTGCTCTATAAACTAATTACACGGCACCTATACGACTGTCCCCAAGGGCAACCACGTAGCCGTTTTTGAAACAAGGATAACTCTATCACTAACCAAACCAGTGGTAGCAGTTGACATCTGAGTCAGATGACCGCCTGTATTACTTGGGATAAATGCAGGGGGTACCTCTTGAGTTAATAGCCAACAAACATTGGCGAATCAAAAGATTCAGCCGGCCTCCGCCGCCTGGTATCTTTACTACTCAAGCAGGAGTGACGGCGACTGAGTAACACCAAAGTTAACTCATAGTCACTCTCTCAAACTTAGTATGGAGCCTAAAAGGTATGAGTCGTCCGCCTGTTTTTAGCAAACAGGGGCTCTCAACCACTACTCCTGCTAGGTTAACACCTATGAGTTAAAAGCCATTAAACATTGGCGAATAAAGGGGAACAATCGGTACCCACCGCTTGATACCTCTACTACTCAGTTACTTGGTCACTCCTTAAAAATTTAGTATGAAACTAAAAAGGTGTTCATACAGCACCTGTTCACACTAGATTAAATATGGCGGGGAACAGTCGGCCTAGACGGCCTAAAGTCTCTAGCCTAAAAGCATGACAAGTAGGAAACCACTTTCCTACTTGGTTAATTTTACAAATGACAGGACCGCCTGCCTAAAGGGGATCCAGTCTTTAAAATGTTTCGAATACCGATGGGATAAATGGCCGACTGATCGTCTAGCCTGGAAACAGACAACCAGTCGTCCAGGGGCATAGGCGGCGTGACTAACTATCCGTACCTGTCTGCAACTATCGGCCATGTAAAACAGTCGGTATAGTGTACAATTGGACATCAGAATATTCAATACATAAACAAATTTGAAGCAAAACAAAAATATTCATTAAAAAGAAGCCGTTCATTAAAGACCGACAAAATATTCAGAGCCCCGGCCCCCTGGCCGGGTAAATACAAACAAACGGCACGCAGGTCGGGGAAAGAAGACATAAAGCTTATGAAGGGGGCAGATCTTCAATATTAGCAGTTGCCGCCTGGTCAGCACTCTTTTTGCTGAACTCGGCTTCAGCTGCATCCTTCTTTGATGTATTACCCCCAAGCGGCACAAGCGCCACCACCGGCTGCTCCTCCTCCTCCAGTGCCTCTTCCTCAGCAGCCGCCAGGATCTCTTGATTATATCTATCAGAACACTGGTGGTACGTTTTTTCCCAGGAGGCAAAGTCAGCATTGGGGAAGAGGCGGCCCCAAGTCATGCGCTGTATTTGAGCAGAGTCTTCCATCATCTCCCGGATCTTTTCTTGCTCGGCCTTTTCCGAGAGCTCCTGAGTAAGATTCTTCTCCTGGGTCACCAGGCGTACCTTTACGCTCGCCAAGGATTTCTCCAAGCTTTCGTATGAGGACATCTTTTGGCGAAGAGGTCTCAGCTCGGCCTTGAGGTTGTTGATGGTCGCCTCCAGCTCGCTATTCCTCTTCTGGGCCGCCTCTAACTGAGCCCGGATAGCGGCGGTAGCCTGCGCCTGATAATAAAGAATATCAATGGTCAGAACTTCATTTTGGGCAATTTGAAACATTGTCTTATCACAGTCACAGACGGCCATAGCTTTTGCAGCCTTTACCTCTTTGTTCTTCCGGTCAAGCGGCTTGCGAAGGTCGTTCACTCGGAAAAAGGCCTAAGTAAAAAGGGGAACAGGCGTCAATTTCCAAACAAAAAAGAAAATAGGCGTCCTGGAATTCAAATACTCAAAAATATGCTAAGTATACCTCAACAAGGACCCCTACAATCCCGTCTAGGTCAAGGGTGCCGACACCCCTGACCGCCTCCCTTTCAGCTGGAGGAACGACTTTGATCATAGACTTGGCCACTTCGACCAAGTCAGGCTCCTGAGGGCCGGCTGCATCAAGCATAAACAAACGGATTAGACCTAGTAAAGGAGGGAGCAAGTCTAAAATTTACAAGGACAATTTCATACTTCTAGGTGGCCCAGCTGGAGTTTTAGAAGAAGTGGCCGGCTGTTTCTCAGCCGCCACATGTTTCCTGGCAGAACCAGGAGAGCACACAACAGTTGTCCTCCGGGCCTTGGGGTCCGGCTGTTGGGAAGAAGAAGCTCTTGGAGCGCCCGTCTAAAAAAGAAGAAAAGAGTCAGTATATGCATAAACACAACTCCAAAAAGAGGGTGAAAGGTTCGAAGCCCACCAAGGGTGCCCCCTTGTTGGGGGAGTCGGTTGAAGACTGTTGCATGATCGAGGCCCGCAACATGGCCGCCGCAGTCTTGGAGGCGGTAATTTTGCTCATGGCGTCCGCTGCAAAAACAAATAGCAAAGTTAATAAAAGTCATAACAAGAAATGCATGGAACAACAGAGTATTCCACAGGCCGGATACCTCTTGAGCACCGACTGCTGAGGCCACAGGCGGCCAAAAAGTACTCGTCGTAGAGCCATTTAAAACTCGGGACGCAGTGCAGGGGTACTTGCTCTCGTACCCCTGAAGTAGAGTTCACCTTCGACTCTCCTTTGAAGAGTCCTTTATCTAGGATCTCTTTATTAGCCTTGGGGGGAACATGCGGCATGCTGCGGCCGTCTGCAAGAAGGGGCGGATTCCTGTTCCACCTGTTGAAGCGCTTGTTCAGCTCTGTGTCTGAACTCTCAATGATAAGGAAGTTGATCCGCCAGTCCTTCCATTTGTTTGCTTTACCTCTCGTCATGAGGTAGCCCCTGTGGCTCGTCAATTGATACCAGCCGGTACCGCCTGCCTTAGGGGTCCGGCTGAGGTAGTTCATGTGGGCGAAAGCCTCGAAGTACGGCTCCACCCCGTGCAGTTCGCACCCGGCCACATAGCCGAGTACGTTGACCCAGGAGTTCGGGGCTAACTGCCATAACCCCAACTCATACCCATCCAAGATCCGCTGAACAGCCGGATGTAGTGGGAAGCGCAGCCCAGCCTTGATGGCCGCCTCGTAGCAGCCAAAGCAAGCGCCATCATAACTGGTACCAGCCGGCCAGACGACTGTGTCTTCTGGATCCGGCACGAACACTAAAAAACCGGGGCCCATTGTGTGGTTTGCGATAAAGCTCTCCACTTTCTCTTGCATGGCCGTGATCCGGCTCCGAGGTACCGTGTAGTAGTAGGGGGTATTTTGCTCTCGGTGAGAGGCGGATGGCTCCGCCCAATCGTCCCCCTTCTCAACTGCGTGAGAAAGCCTCGCCTCTTGTAGGCGACTGTTTTTCTCTTCTGTATCCAGAGAAGCATGGCCAGAAGATCTAGACTCGGAATCGTCCTCTGACGAGTCCGAAGAGGACGACTTCTCCCCTCTCCCGGAGGGGCCCGCCTCCTCTCCTTTAAAAGGAGCAGGAGAGAATGTAGAATTGTCAACTGTAAAATGGGAAGGGGTCACTTTGACTCCTCCCTCAGAACTGCCGGCTTTCAAGACACTTTGTTTCACTTCCACATCTGGCGCCTGGTCAGATGTTTCACTAATCGGCACCCTGTGGGAGGAGCCGTCTGAGTTTGAGATCCTGTCAGTCTTTTTTGTTCTGGCTATCATGCTCTGCATAGACACAGATACAGTCGGACTTTGTATAAAGGGCAAAGATGGGTCCAGAAAAGGGCAGGCGGCACTCCTAGTCCTAGATTCAGCCGTCCCCGGTGACCGGCTGATCACTAACCTTGGTCGTGTCGTGTGCTTCGTGGTGCCATTTCAAAAAAGAATAAAGTAAAGAGAAAATTAAGAGTAAGAGAACCGACGGTTACCTGAACGAGTGACGATTGATGAAGTTCTGAAAATCCTTTGCAGTCGGCTTGTCAGAGCAGGCGGCAGGCAGAAAGGGTCCAAAATGTTAGAGCAAGTTCAGGGGTCCGAATGTTCTCTCACAAAGTTTTCAAGTGTGAAAATGACCGAAGTCAACACTCCTTTATATAGGCGAAGTGAGAAGGCGAAGGGTCACTTCCAGAATTCAAAATTTTGGCGGGAGAATCTCTCGGCCTCTCGCCGAGTAACACCTGTAGCAGGCCGTTGCCTGTTACAGGGCGATACCTGTCACAAGTAACACGTGACCAGTTACGTGCCACCTGTGAGGGGCAAATGATTAGGGGATTTTGCTCCCACCAATCGGAATGCGCCACGTGGGCCAATCAGGTCCTGCCAAGTGTCCCCCAGTTGGACATCTCAGGGCTTGCCACGTGGCACACGCTTATTCGTACACCCTGGACTTATTATATCATGACACGTGGCATACTCCATGCCTAATGGAGAAGCCGGTCACCTAGGCCCAACTTCCGAGGGAAGCCCAATCAGCCCAAGGTTAACCTAAACCTAGTTTGGCACGTTTCCCGAGGTTATAAATACCTCCCTTGATCCTCATTAAGGGAGAGGACGCGAACAACGCAGAATACACACATTAAACACTCTCACCTAGAGAGACCCAATCACTTTAATTTCCGCATTAATTACTCCTTAATCAAGTACTAACTTGACCGTCGGAGGCGGATCTCCAACCATTCGGAGCATCCGTTTGTTTTGCAGGTACAGGCGTCCGGTTCCAGTCTCGGAATTGTAACTCTCCCGCAGGACATCAGAAAACCCCGAAACAATTTAGTTGTGTAATCTTAGACAGAGCCCTATTCTCCCTTTTTGTAGATTCTTAATCCCTTAAACTGCAGTTGACCTTCCCTAATATATCTTTAATACTCCTCTCAATCACAATTTCAGTCTCCCATTCCTCTTCTCCAATCTCCCATGCTATGTCCTAGTCATTGAAATCAGTAGTATTAAAACCAGAATTCTCAAACTCAAGCTTCCTAGATCTTGTAGTAGCTTTTGAATCTTCCCATACCTTCTCTTTCCCCTTCCTAGATCTTGCAGTAGCTTATGAACCTTCCCCTACCTTCTCTTTCCCCATCCTAGATCTTGCGACATCTTGTAAATCTTCCCCTCCCTTCTTTGTAGTGGTTACTATCACTCCCTTCCCCTTAGAAGTAATTTAACTTACCCTAGGGCTTATTCTAGGAAAGACTTCATTAGTGGTGGGCTTGTATAGGATATTTTGACTAGCTTGTGTTGCAATCACATCTAATGGTTCTGGCTCCCATTCTTCATCAAGCAGTGCAATAAAGTATAACTTGCCCATCCTTGTTCACTGTCTTTAAAAAACCATTTACCTCTTCTTGGTTTACTATTTCCATTTTACCAATAGCTCAAGTCTTCCCCTTCTGTTTATACCATATGTTAAATAGCCTACGTACATCTATATCTAACTTCACAAACCCCCAAACACAAAGTCAGACACCTTACACCCTGTCCTAGAATACAGCCAACCATCCTCATACCTATAATCCTTATGACCATTACGTTTTATAGGGACTAATCCATCAAATAACCTCACCTTAATATCTACAAGTTGAGGACTATATGCCATCTGTTCAATTTACAACAAAAGGAAAAGTGTATTTTAATTTGTCTGTAATTAACATGGCATAGTCAATTCTTCAATCGGTTTTTAAACTCAGATCCAATCAAACAATAGAAATTACATAATCCCCAAGTACACAAAAGCAATTAAAAAATCCCCAATTAAATAATACCAGTTTAACCTAATCGATCTCAGTCAAATTCATCAACACAATAATACGCAATTAACAACAGTATTTCAATTTAAATTAGGGTGTTATATATAATAACATACTTTACACTTCCTAGGGTTTAAAATACATGTCACATTTGACCCTAAGATCTATCAAAATTACGAAAATAACATCAACATTAGACACGAAAAACACATGCATACCTTTTTCGGCTTTGATGTTCCCTCCACTGCCAGAATAACACCCACCAATTGGTCCCCTTCTGTAGAAGATGATGACTACTCCTTCGCTATATTACTATTCAAAGAAAAAAGAAATTGATAGTGAGAGAAGGAAGTACACTAAAAAAGGAAACTTGATCAATTAGGTTTAGCTAAGAGAGAGAGCAAAAAAATTGGGGGCTAAAAGAATTGACAGCATCAATTAATGGGGGGAGGTTAAAGGAATTGAATTAAGAAGGTCATAGTTAGTAGATTAAATGAAATAGTGGGAAATCGTGGAAATGAAAAGGAAAAGGGTGGGAAATACAAATGTGGGCCCCACAATCGAAAAAATGGTCAGACTCAAACTAAGATGGTGATATCTAATTTCTTGGCATTTTACAAGTGGTTGTTTAAAAAAAAAAGGTGGTAAAACCAATTTTAAGTGCTTTGAGGGGTGGTTATTTACAGTTTTTCATCAATTTAATTTTTGTTGCTTATTTTTTTCTCTCTCCTCTATTGTTGTTTTCCCATTATTCTCTCTTCTCATTGTTGATATTCCTATTTTCTCTCTTCATAATTGTTTTCCTACTCCTTTTTTCTATCCTCTATTGTTTATGTTCCCCTTTTACTACACAATAATCAACCAAAATGAAGAACAAACGTGGAATCAAAGTGATCGAATTGAACTAAATCTAGGATTTGAAAGAGTATGAGATGAGAGTAGTGGCATCATTGTTGTCAATCTTAGTTAAAATTCAAGCTTCGGCCATTTTTATTTTATAGGGGCTACTTGTTAAAGATATAAAGGCTACTTGTTATACGAGGTTACCTATTAAGGGGTATAGGGGTTAATTAATCTTATATTTAGGTTACCAAACATGATCAATATGGGAGTTACCTGTTTGTGTTGTAAGGTTGCAGATTGCCAAATTAATTTTTGATAAACACGTTTTCCTCAATTTGGTTGTTCGCGCTCTCAATGTCGAGATCATTAATAAGTCTCTAATCTCTTTAATTTCCATTGATTTAGAAAGAAAAAAAAATACAAATTCTTTAGTTACGATATATTGTGGATGGTGTTGATGCAATTTTATTTTTGTTTGTGAAAATCTGTGTTAATGTCTGAATTTAAGTCGTTAAAGTCCGTTTTGTAAGGAAAAAGAGTTGATAAAAATAGAGAGATTCATTAAGTGTGAGATTTAGAATTTTGCGAACATTTTTTCAATTTGACAGTGTAAGTGTGTGTTGACGTGGCGTGCAGTCGGTGCAGACATACAAATTGTTTTGTGTGTGGACAGCCACACAGAAGATGCGCTATTAATTAAATATTCATACACTTTTCTCTTTCCTTTACTTTTCCAATCAACGCCACACCTTAATCTCCTTCTCCTATATTAATTAAAATTTACCAATTAAAGATAACAGATTATGGATGTTATAATCCACAGTTAAGCTTTTTATGCCTTTTCCATACTCCAAACCACCACCTATTTGTTAAACAAACATTTAGATTTTGTTATTTCATTAATATAAATATGATCAAGATAAGAATAACAAAAACTTTGAGATTTTTTGAAATTTTCATAGGGTTTTATTCGTGATTATGAACTATAACAAAAAATTTGCACAATTTTTTTAAATTCAATAATAACCCAGAGAGAGAGAGAGAGAGAGAGAGAGAGAGAGAGAGAGAGAGAGAGAGAGAGAGAGAGAGCACAACATCACAAGAGACTAAGGTCTTGTTTAGTTCACCTTATTTTAGGACCTTGTTACTTATTTCAGATCAAATCAGAAAAAATAAGTTCTGAACATACTTTATCGTTTTATGTGTGGTTTTTATCACTAAATATCTTTAATTTGTAATGAACATTGCATGTTAAGAAGATACATATTATTACGAATCCATCAAGTCAAATCAGACAAACATATCATATTAAAGGAAAAAAAAAGCTATTATCAGGTCAGATAAGAAAAAAAAAAGATGAACTAAACTGGAACTAAGATGTGCAAATAAATAAGGATGCTTTTTTGTAGTGGAAAATGAGGCAAAGAGCTTGAAAAGAATTTTACCAGGTGGGTTTAGTTTATAAGTAGGGGCAAAGGAATATGTATACATTTGAGGTAGTTTCAGATATTAAATAAAAGGAGGGTACATTTGTCCAAAAATTTGTTATATACTACCGCCCGTAGTTGCCAGGATCGAGATCCTACTTTGGATCGAAAAGGGCTGATAGGATCGGATCAGTAAAATTGGATTGTAGGAACGTAAGATCTTACAAAAACTCGTAAAAAGAGTGATTAAAGACTTTAATAATACTTATTACATGTGACTCGGGGTAAAATTGATGCTAAACCCAATAATTTTGAAATAATTAGCCATGTTTAAGACAATACAATCCAAAAAATAATTTAGAATACAAAATAATCTAGAAATCTAGTAGGATCAGGTAGGATCATACGATCCTACACGATCCTACGCGAACCTATCCGATTCTACAGTGATCCTACCGTACTTGGGCTGAAATTCCTTTATATTCCCAATTTTCGATTTTTCTGTAATCATCCCAACTTTTACCTGCGTTTTCTTTCTTCAATCCCAAACCGGTCAACAAAAGTCAATGACTTTATATTCCAGGTTACCTGGCACGTGTTCGGTTGTGATTGGTCCAAAAATTAAAAAAAAAAAAATAGAAAAAAAAAAGAAAAAAAATAATTTGAAATTTAAAATTGAATTAAATTAAAAAAAAAATTAAAACCAACCCCCACCAACGGCAACCTCTCCCTTCCCAGCCCCCACCCACAAAATCACCCCCTCCCTACCGCACTACCAGAAATAACACCCCTCCCTATCCCTCCCCCCAAAACTGCCCCCTTCCCAACCCACACCGCCGAAACTGCCCCCTACCCCTACCCCAACCTAAACCGCCACCCCCATCCCCTTAACCCCTATCCCTCCCCTCGAAACCCCTCCCCCTCCTCTCCAAACACCTACGAAACCCCTCCCCCTCACCTGGCCTAAGTTTTTCGAGGGTGGGGGAGAGATTTTGTAGGTGTTTGGAAGTATGGGGGAAGGGTTTCAAGGGGAGGGATTGGGTTACGGGAAAGGGGCGGTGGTTCAAGGTGAAGAGGGAGGACGAAGAGACGGTGGGGCGACGGCTGGCAAGTAAGAGAGGGGGGAAATAGTGGGTTTTCCGGTGGAGAGGGGTAGTGGGGTTTGGGGTTTTGGTGGGAAGGGGGTAGGGGCTGGGTGGTTTTTCAGTTTTTTCTTTTTATATTTTTAATTATTATTTTTTATTTTTTGAACCAATAAACATCTAACACGTGGCAAATAATTTTTAACCTTTTCTTCAGGTTCAGATAACTGGTAATCGGAATTGAAGAAAGAAAACACAAATGAAAGTTGGGATTATTGCAAATAATCAATAGTTAGGATTATTCAAAGTAAATCAGGCAAAGTTGGGATTATTAAAGTGTATATTTCTTTATTCTTTTACTATTGATACTTTTGTAAGAGGTTTCAAAATCAACATTACCTAATTTAAGAAAAAACATCTCTTATGCATTGCATATATCCAATACAATCTTGTTGCATATTTAATGTTTGCAATCACTTAAACAAATTTGTAAGTTTACCTTTCTCCTCTTTTTTCCTAGTACCTAAAATCTTATATACTTTTTCCCATGCAACTGATGGCCATATTGCTATTTTTAAGTAATGTAAGAAATTATCTTCTATAGGCATAACATTTTAGGACAGTTGATTAAGAATACAAGGACAGTTGATTAAGAATATAAGCATGTACAGGTGTCAAAATCGAACCGACCCGTAAAATCATCCGTTTCGAACTGTAACCGAACCGATTTGATTCGACAAATTCAAGACTCAAATCCGAACTGTAACCGAATTGAACTCAGCCCGAATCCAAATTTAACCTGATTTAAACTTAACCCGGCACCGATTTGACCAGACTTGAAATCAACCCAAAATCGATTTGACCCGACTTGAACTCAATCCGAACCGAAATTGACCCGAAAAATACCCGATTCAATACGATATGTTTTTTATTCGAAATGATATTAACCAGACCTGATTTTGACTTACCATGATTTCAAACCAACCATAATTTTAAACCCAACTTATTATATACCTTTTTTTTACTTTAACATTTATTAATAACACGATATGAAAAAGACACGTGAATGACTTGATATCGACCCAATAACAAAATAATACAACTCAATAATTACTCTAGTTTTAAATATGTACTTATTTGATATTAAGTTTGGTCAACTCAACCATAATTAAGCCAAACACGAAAAGTTTATGTATCATAATTAATCGAATACCGAATCACCCTAAGTAATTAAATCGAACTTAACAGAACCAAAATTAACCGAAAACCAACCCAATCCAAAGTCATCCGACCCAAAATTAACCCGGTCAAACCCGTTTTGAATTCAATCCAAATTTATCCGAACCGAATATGAACCGATCTGAAGTTGACCCAATCCAAACCCGATCTGGACTCGACAGATCTAAACAAGAATTTGACTCAACCCGAAAGTGACCCGATCCGGCGTGAGGTGGGTTAAAAGGATAACTTTAAACCGAATATACCCGACCCGAACAAGCCTGACCTGTCATGGATCAACCCAAACTCCATCCGGTTATCTGAAATTGACACCTCTAAGCATGTACTAATGTTCTATGGGCTAGAGGGAGTATAAAATTGCCCTAATATCTGTGGTGTTTTTCCTTTCCAATAAATTATTATCAATAGAAAACAATAAAAATAAAATAAAATTGGTGTCTTCAACTGCTCGAATCGAAAATTCCTTTTCAATTACGTCAATTACATTAGAAGATAACTCTTCAATATGGACACCCATGTTCCAAAGGTCCTTATGTTTTTATGTTTTTTGTGGTTGTGTATGACACATTATTACACAATCTGGCACAGTTACAACAAATTGTCTCACTTTCTGCAATCTGTAGATATTTGATGCTTTAGCAACTTGTTGTCTAACTACCTTAAAGCTGTAGGGCTTGTAGCACCAGTCAAAATTTGCTTTCTGCTTTTATCCTTCTCCGATGATGCAACAAATAATAAGAGTGGTCTGTATGGAGTGCGAGGAACCATGCATCCCAACCTTAGGATGGTCCAAAGTATCCGAACCAAAGTAGATTTTTGTAGTGTGTACACTGTATCGTGATTGTAGGAATTGAAGAATAGGACAGGACAAAGACTAGAAAGGGACCAAGAGTGCACTCAAAGCTTTGTTAGCCATCTCTCCACTTCATACAACTTAATTGCAATTTGCAACCTGGAAGTGAAACAATTTAAATTCTTTGACTTGAACAAACCAAAGTAACTATGACCATGTCAGTTTGAGACTTTGAGAACGAGGTCATGCTATGAAGTAGAGGCCTCCGACCTCAAGAAAGGTATGCATTAAGTTAAACTCCTGTCCAGCCACAGCCTCAACAATTCATCACAACTGGACATGCCAACAAAGAATAAGCAGGTCAGTATCATTCTACCTAGTTATTAAGGAGCTGAAGTGCTGATACTTCTCATTTGCATCATGTAGTCAGCCGAAAAATATGTTACTTCAACTCTACATTTTATGGTATGTAAATGTGTTGGACACTCATTCAACAAGAATGAGAGCGGAATCCTTGCCTTCGACAATTCAATTTTCACCTCAACTCCTCAACAAATGTAAAAGGAGAGGGAAAAGACAATAGAAAGCTTCTGTATATCATACAAGCTTTAAAATTAGAGATGAAGATTTTTAACTATAACTTGCAAGAAGCTGAACACATTAACTTCAAATGTGTTTAACCATATAAAGTACAATGGGAAAAGCTTGTACAAATGTCTTAGAATGGAAAAAGTGTTATATGAATGTTGTATCTTCACATATGCCTCCAATTTGTTCTGTCCAACACTTTGAGCCCTATGATATCCAAGACTAGGAAATGTACCGAAACTGACACTCATACCCAATGCCAGTGGCATATTTGAGATATTTTAAGTGCACGGCATGTTCCAGATTTTTCTGACTTTATAGAGAGATATTTTGGAAAAAATACACCTGATACTGGATCATTAGCTCAATCTAGGAGAAAGGACACTGGTTATTCCAGAACCAGCAACACCCCATCCCAATACGATGCATATCAATATCAACATCACACCAGTCAATTGCAGAACAGGGTCTCAGAAATAGCCAAATTACCAGTACTTTTAATAACAAGACTCAAGTTCCAAACAAAACCATACCAAAGTTTGAGTAAAAATAGTACCTATACTTGTACACTACTTCAGTTGAATAACAGGTCACAAAATGTAGAGCGTCTAACTTGCAAAAGTTCACCATTATAATTTATCAGATTTCAACCCCTCTCCCTCTTTTCAACAGAAATAAAGAGAAACGACATGAACACAGACTAACAACATTCATTCACATAAATTCTCGTTTTCCACATAACAATACATCTATACACTGGGAATTTCAATTGGCTCTATATCCATATCGAACCACTATTTTCAATAACCTGACACCTACGTGCTTAACACTCAGGCATAGCCCATAAACAACCACCACCGGCATTAGCCAAGCAATACTCAATCCTCACAAAGCGATGCCAAAAGTTCACAAGGGGAATTCCAAATTGGGAGATTAAAGTAATGTTCTTTTGCCTTCTCCTCCTGGGCATTGCACAAGGACTCTGCTACATCACAAAGTTGCTCAAAGTTGTGTATTATTGCTTCCTGTGCTTCAACCTTAAAACACACAAAACATCCCGAAATTTAGTCATAATCCACATACCATGATAGAAAGTTCTGCAATAACACTACTAGCACAAACCACATCACAAACACAAACCAAATTCCTCCAAATTACCCGAAATTCACTTGGTATTTCCGTAATGTTGGAGGTCTATATTAAATTAATACCATCTCAAAGCAATTTTAATTCCAATTTTCTATTGAAATTACACAATTTAATACTCCAATAACCAAATCAAGTCATACTCCTATGAATTAATAAAACTATAATAATTCAATCTACCAAAACTTCTTCAAAACCTAGAATCCCAACACTTATAATTCCAATACTAAAAAGCTCACACTACTAAATTAGAAATTGAAAAATTCAATCAATAAGCTAGGTTTAAACATAGAAAAAGCAATAACAAATCAAAAGGCATAAAACCACGAATTATTGAATGGTTACCTGCAAAAGAAGCTCATCGACTAAAGACCCAGAACATTTTTCGACTGAAACAACTGATTCAGACCCTTTAGCACCCATTTCTAGAACTTTCCCACCTTCTCCCTCCTCGTCATCTTTCTCCTTAACCTGTTCAAGCTTAGATTTAACACTATCTTCCATTGTCTTTAAGGTGTTCGACAAATTGTCCCAAAGACAAATTTCGGTTTGATATTTCTCCTTTAAGTTGCGCAAAGTTGCAAGTTTTTTCTCCCTTCTTTGCTTGATTTGAAGAGCAGGATCTGGTTCGGGATCTGGCGCACAAGGGAAGGAAAAAGGATCGATGCGACGCTTCTTGCGCTTGTAGACGAAGCCATCGTCGTTGACGATTTCCCAGTCTTCGGGATCCCAGTAGGATGTAGGAATGGTAGTAGTGAAAGCTGCCATTGATGAGAGCGGGAAAGAGCTTACACACTGCTTAATAAAATGGTTGTGATTCATCATTTCATCCTGTTCCATCCTAATTTACTAATATATGCACTTTCGAGTTTTATATATAAAAGAGAATAGTGAAAAAAAAAATAAAAAAAATTATCGGAACTAATAAAAAAAGGAAAAATACACTTTAGTGATCTTAACTTTTTCACTTGCGTTTTCTTTATTCAATATCAAGTACCGGTAACCTGAAAATAAATAAATAAATAAATAAAAGGTAAAAAAAGGAAAAATTGTTGAAAAAAATACTTGTAATACAAACTAGATGAAGCTCATGCGATGCACGGTTTGTTTGTATTTTTTCAAATAAAATATTTTACTAATATATATTTATCAAATAAACTTTGTGATATTCGTTTGCTTACTACTTGAATATTTTATTATAGAATGAATTATTAAATTTGTTTCTCATATTTAGATAAAATTCTTAATACAAAAAGATAATATTTTATTTCACAAAGTTTCATATGTGACTGGTCACACCGTGTGGTCGGGATTATTTGTTCAAGAGTTACTTGGTTGGTCAAGGGAGTTACTCGAACGGTTAGGGTTACTCGGTCAGTGTTTGGGTGTGTCTCAACCGACCACACGATATGGCCAGCCACACAAAAAACACATTGATTTTATTTTTATAATTATTATAAAAAATTTAATCTAAAATAAATTGCAATTCTCTTTTTATTGGCTAAAATATAACATTTTCCTACGTGACGCTCTAAAATTAATCTTACGTGGCATAATGCTATTGTAGCGTTTTAAAATTATTAAACCTACGTGGCGATTTTTTTTATTAAAATCCTACATAGCGCTTTAAAAAAAAAAAAACTAATCTTAAGTGGCAAAATCTTATTATCGTTTTAAAAATATAAATCCTAAGTGGCGCTCTAATAATTTTTTAAAAATTAAAATCCTACATGGTGCTCTAAAAACTCGGGAAAAAACTCCTGTTTATATATATTAGATTTTAAGCGGTCTACAAAAAAAAAGTCATTTTTTCAATTAACAAATTATGACAAAGAAGTAAAAAGACCACTTGTTTAGGGTAAAAATTACCCTAACACGTAGCCCAATCCTATAGTAACACGGGGCCCAATAAAAGGGTGACACATGTCCCAATAGGAAGATGACATGTGGCAAAACATAAGGGCAACTAAAAGAGAGGAGGCATTCTTACATCAGGAGGCCCAAATCCCGAGAAAGGCGTCATAATGACGCCCCCCAAGAGACACGTGTCTCTACCTGATTGTGCCGCTAATCAGTGCACTCCTTTTTAGGGCACCAACCCTAAAATGCACACATTCCCACCCCTATAAATACCCAATCATTTATGATGGGAGGTGATTAGGGGATTTTTCCCCGCCCAATTACAGTCTGTCACGTGGACCAATCAGGTCCTGCCATGTGTCCGCCACATGAACTAGTCAGAGCCTGCCATGTGTCAAGCAGTAATCAGTCCAGCATGGACTAATCATGCCACGCCACATGGTCCATGACATGCCAACCTAGAAAACGGCCACCAAGGCCCGATTTCCGAGGCAAGGCCCAATCAGTCCTAGGTTTACCTAAAGCCTAGTATTGGGCACACACTTCGAGGCTATAAATACGGTAATTAAGACTCCATTTAACACATTCAGAATTAATTACTCTCACCAAGAGAAGCTTAAACACACGTGCATTTTAATCGCTGGACCAGACTTAGCATTATTTGCACTCCCCGATCACTCCTCCCCTTCGAGAACCAGATCACCCTCTTTACTTTCCGCACCTTTTTACTCCACATACAAGTACTAACTTGATCGTCGGAGGCGGAGCTCCCACCACCCGGAGTCTCCGTTGTTTTGCAAGTACCGGCGCAAAGATACCAATCCCGGAATTGTAACTCTCCCGCAGGACATCAAAAAAACCCCGAAACATTTTGGCACCGTCTGTGGGGAGAGTATTTTCGAGATGGAATCACAGTCTGTACCGATTCTAAGTGAGAAGCGTCCCCTGGACAACCCCTTGGTTCAGACGGACCAAGACACTGACAATGAAATTGAAGTCGAGACTCATACGGCCTCTGACAGGACCTTTAGAGCTCGACGCACCCGTCCCACTGAAAGGAGGGAACGGGAGGATTGCCTGGCTGGATCTAGTAAACCAGCCGGCCAGCCGCTTGATCATCAATAGGCGGCCGAGGGATCTACCCCCATCACCAGAAGCGAACTCATGACCTTCATGAATAGTTTCAAAGGGGAGATCCAGGAGCTTATCAACAAGAGGACGCCTGTTCCACCAAAGGAACAGTCGGCCAGAAGACCCTCCCAATATGGGAGGAAGAAGCTTGTAAAGGATCAGGAGGCGACTCCTTACCCTAAGCCTAGGGCGAGGGAGGAACCAGTGATCGACCTAACTAAGTACCAATTTCCCTCACCAGGGAAGAGAAAGCCCTTCCGTCATGTTCAGCCGGACGGGTCAAAGAGAACACATTCTGATGCTCGAATGTTACTTGAGCAGAAGAAGAATGACCTACTTTCAGAGTCGGCCTCTACGTCTGATTTTCAAGACAGCCTACATAATACCTCCCTGAGGTATTCAAAATCAAATTATGAGAGCCAGACGCCCGGAGCCTCCTCTCGTTCTAGTTCCCAGAAGCATCAGGCGGCCCCGTATGTGCCTCCTCAACCATAGGTCCCGCAGTCCCAATATTTCATGCAGCCTACTCTTTATAGAGGACAGGTGGCAAGGAATATCCAGCCTTTGGACTGGTAACTTAGGTATCTCAAACTTGGAGAACAACCATCCTCCTTCTCTAAGGAAATAATAGAGGCCGCCCAGCCGGCCAAAGTAATAAATGTGTTGGTAGGGGCATATGATGGCACTACCAACCCAGAAGATCACATGATGGCATACACCAACCTTATGTACCTCCAAGGGTTGTATGACGCCACGTGGTGCAAGTGTTTCCCGGCCACATTGAAGGGAGTCGCCCAGCAATGGTTTGGCAACTTGTCGGCCGGGTGTATTAACAATTTCAAGACCCTCGCCTACTTGTTCACATCAAACTTCGCAATGAACATTCCTGCTAAGAAGATTACCCTTGATCTGGGGGCCACATCAGGGAGAGAAGGAGGGATTGCGCTCTTACATCAAAAGGTTTAATTTGATGATAATTTAGATACAAGGACAACCTGATGAAGTAGCCTATACAGACTTTTTCAAAGGTTTGAAGGACCGGCCGAACTTTAAATTCGACCTCGTCTGAAAGAGCGTAACCACCCTCTAAGAAGCAATGATGGAGGCGGACGCCAACATTCAGGCGACTGACCTCTGTAATGTTAGAAAACAGTCGAACCAGAAAAGTTCTGACAAAAGAAAAAGCCGACCAAAGCAGTCGGCCAATAAGGAAGAGAAAAAGAGAAAAGAAGTCTGGGCGACCGACTCCTCTGAACAGCCGTCCAAGAAGAAGAAGAAGAAGGAATTTAAACCATACTCCCCCAAGTATGAGTTTAACAAGGATAGCCATGCCATCCTCAATGAAATAAAGGACCGGTTCTCAATTGAGAAGCCGACCACCATGAAGGGTTCCATCAGCAATCGGAACCAAAGTAAATACTGTCACTACCATGAGGATATTGGCCATGAAACCAATGAATGTATCAGCCTCAAGCGCCTTCTGGACCGCCTGGCAGACAAAGGGGACCTCGACTCCTATGTCAAGAAGTCTAAGGGGAATCCACTCCCCACATAGAAACAGGCGACCAAAAGGAAGCAACAGTCAGCCGACAGCTCTGACACTGATGAAGCACCCATTTATACCATAGCAGGCGGCTTCGTAGGAGGTGGCCCTACTATCCGGGCCAACAAAGATAACATCAGGCGTCTGGATGTTAACTCCGTCGAGCAAGGACAGACCTCCAAAAGTTCATTTCTGAGGTTGTAATCACTGAGGAAGACTTGGGAGGTGTTAGGGGGCCGCATGATGACCCTGTTGTAATTGAATGCAAGGTGGCCAACCAAAGAGTTGGCCGAATCCTTATTGATACTGGAAGCTCATCTGACCTCATTAGTTATCGATGCTTGACCAAGCTCAAATACAAGACTGAGAGCATGTAACCTGTCTCCCATCCTTTAGTAGGATTCGGAGGAGGAATCGTCCACCCAGTTTGACGAGTGGATCTCCCTCTCCGCCTGGGTGAGAAGGGGGAGGGCCGTCACATGGTGGTCCGATTCCTTGTAGTTGAAGAGTTGTCGGCCTACAATATGATCCTAGGGCGCCCAACCCTCAATGAAACTAAAGTTGTTATCATCCCATCTCGCATGCTCCTCAAGTTTGAGAGAGATAATGGATCAGTCGGCTCCCTACGGGGAGATCAAAAGATCGCCAGGGAGTGTTACCTCTCTTATATAAAACCCACTATGGCGGTTGCTGGCCCCAGTGGAGAGAAAGCTGACCTTGAACAAATCAATGATGATACGCCTGCCCAAGTAGTAGGCGACAAGAAGAGAAAGGCCGCCCACCTGGGGGCTGAAAGAAAAGAAAAACAATAGCAGTCACTGGCGGAGGAGCGGTCAGACGAATTCCGCTCTCAACCGGCTGGTGAGCATGTGGACGTCACCCTGGACGACTCACGTCCTGACCGAACTGTTAAGGTTGGGACGACTTCTCTTGCTGTTCTTGGTGATGATTTTCACCAACTCCTGAAGGAATTTAAGGATATCTTCGTATTTGAAGTACATGAGATGCCAGGTATAAGTCTAGACCTGGCAGTACATAAGCTAGGTGTGGATCCTAAAAAGAAGCTGGTTCGACAAAAGAAGAGGAACCATGGCGAAGAAAGAAGCCAGGCGGCTACCGCCGAGGTTGAAAAGTTACTTGATGCTGGGTTCATTCGGCAATGTTATTTCACTAGGTCGCCAATGTTGTCTTAGTAAAGAAGCCGAATGGTACTTGGCGCATGTGTGTGGACTACACAGACTTTAACAAGGCATGCCCCAAAGACAGTTATCCATTGCCCAAGATCGACAGTCTAGTCGACTCTACAGCCGGCCATGCCTTGATGAGTTTCATGGACGCCTACTCTGGTTTCCATCAGATTCCCCTGTGGAAGAAGGACCAAGAGAAGACGACCTTTGTCACAGATCAGGGCCTATATTGTTACACGGTCATGCCGTTTGGTTTGAAGAACGCCCCGGCAACCTTCCAGAGAATGATAAACACCGTCTTCTTTGACCAGATTGGAAGGAATGTGGAGGCGTACATAGATGATATAATTGTGAAATCCAAACTCTAGACAGACCATTTGGCCGACCTTTGAGAAACGTTCACCACACTCAGGCGGCACCATGTCATGCTCAATCCCAAGAAGTGTGTTTTTGGAGTTGAGTCTGGGAAGTTTCTCGGATATCTTATCAATCAAAGGGGTATAGAGGCTAACCCCGAGAAGGTACAGGCGGTCATAGACATGCAGTTGCCCCGCACTGTCCGAGAGGTCCAGAAATTAACAGGTTGTCTGGCGGCCCTGGGGAGATTTCTCAGCCGGGTAGGCGACAAATGCCTCTACTTTTTTCAGGCAATAAAAAAGAAAGCTATGTTTGAATGGGGGCCGGATGCTGAGGCGACCTTCCAAAAGTTGAAAGAACACTTGCACTCCTTACCAAGGCTGGTCAGCCCTTTGACCAAAGAACTGCTCTATATGTATCTAGCAGTGTCTGACCATGCTCTAAGTGCCGTCCTCCTTGCGGAGAGGGACGGCTGCCAGCTGCCGGTCTATTTTGTCAGGCACGTCTTGAAGAATGTCGAGTTAAGATACCCCTTGGTTGAAAAATTTGGCCTTGCCCTATTCATGGCAGTTAGAAAGTTGAAGCCCTATTTTTTGGCGCATCCAGTCGTGGTATACACTGACCAGCCGATCAAGCGGCCCCTGACAACCATGGAGTCATCAGGCCGAATGATCAAATGGGCGATAGAGATACAGAGCCTTGAAATCACATTTAAGCCAAGAAAAGTGAAAGGGAAAGCATTTGCTGACTTCATAGTAGAAATGACTCGGCCTTCCGATTCTAAAATTTTAGACCAAGTCTGGAAGGTCTATGTAGACGGGACCTCCACTAAGAATGGTTGCGGTGCAGGTGTTATATGTCAGTCGCCCGAAGGTGACAGGTATGAGTATGAACTACGATTCAACTTCCAAGCCTCGAACAACGAGGCAGAGGCAGAGGCAGAGTATGAAGCTCTACTGGCCGGTATCCGCATGTGCAAGGCGGCCGGGGCAAGGAAGATAACCGCCTGTTTGGACTCACAGTTGATAGTAAGCCAATATAATGGTGATTATGAAGCCACCATTCCAGCCATGATTAAATATTTTCAGGCGGTAAGACAGGCGACTAGGTCACTTGGGGAATTTCATCTAACTCAAGTACCCAGGTCCGAGAATAACCAGGCGGACGCCCTCTCTAAACTCGCATCCTTGGCCTCTTGTGACACTCCAAGGACCGTTTTTTGGGAAGTTATGGAGAAACGAAGCATTGAGGAAGAACCTATTGGAATCCTTGATAGAAGATCAACTTGTATGGATGACATCCGAGCCTATTTAACAACCGGCACCTTACCGAGTGATCACACCCAGGCGGCCCTACTGAAAAAACAAGCGTCCAACTTTGAGATATGTAAGGGGGAACTCTTCAAGAAAGGGTATCTTCAACCCCTCCTGAAATGTGTTACCCCAGAAAAAGGACGAGAGGTCTTAGAAGATCTACACTCAAGATACTGCGCTTCTCACGTAGGCGGCAGGTCGCTTGCTCAAAGAGCAAGGCGGCAAGGTTACTTCTGGCCTACCTTGGAACCTTATGCCATGGAAATGGTTAAAAAATGTGACAAGTGCCAAAGGTTCGGTAAGTTAATCCATCGTTCGGCCACAGACCTCACGACCATCCATAGTCCTATACCATTCGCTAAGTGGGGCATGGATATCCTAGGTCCTTATACGCCTGCAACAGGCGGCAGGAGGTACATACTGGTTGCAGTCGACTACTTCACCAAGTGGGTGGAGGCAGAGGCAGTTAAGGGTATCAAGACTAAAGACGTGATCTCCTTCATATGGAAAAATGTCATTACTCGATTTGGGGTACCCATGTCTATGGTTTTTGATAACGGTCCCCAGTTTGAGACACCTATTCTAAAAAACTGGTTGGGAGACCAAGGAATCTCTCACTGCTTTGCATCAGTCGGCCGACCACAAGCAAACAACCAAGTGGAAGCTTTCAATAAAATCATCTCAGACGGTATCAAAAAGAAGATTGAAAGAGCAGGCGGCCTATGGGCAGATGAACTACCGCATGTTCTCTGGGCCATCAGGATGACTGAAAAAGGGGCAACTGGAGAAACTCCATTCCTCCTAACTTATGGGGCAGAAGCTATTCTACCAATTGAACACTACGAGCCGACTCTTCGTATAATGCTGTATGACGAAGAAGCAAATTGGGAGTCCATGCGCCTGGCATTGGATCCACTCCCAGAACGTACGGGCAATGCAGCCCTACGCCATGAAGTCTAACGCCTGAGGATGACAAGGGCATATAACAAAAGGGTACACAGGCGTCCACTCAAAGTGGGAGACTTTGTACTACGGAAGATGGAAGCAGTCGGTAGGGCCAATGAGTTAGGCAAATTAACTCCCAACTGGGAGGGACCCTACCGAATCTACGAAGAGGTTAGGGATGGCACCTTCCGCCTGGAAACATTAGACGGCCAACCCCTACCTAGAACTTGGAAGGTAGATAATTTAAAGAAGTATTATTTTTGAATGATATAATTGCCGAGAGCTACTAATAAAACTTACAAATTTGTTACATTTATATATGTTATAAACAGAGGGGCACGCCGACTGGTCGAATAGAAGGCTACTCTCCATGATCAGCCCAGGCACCTAGCCGCCTGATCATGCTCTGAATTTTAAACTAATACTACATGTCCCAACATCATAGCAGGCATCCGGCGACACTCTTCCGGATGAGATTCGCCGCAGAGAGCAGCTCCCTTTTGGGTGGAATAATGCTCTATAAACTAAGTACACGACACCTAAACGGCTGTCCCCAAGGAAAATCATGTAGCCGTTTTGAGACAAGGATTACTCTAACCCTAACAAGCAAGTGCTAGCAGTTGACATTCGAGTCGGATGACCGGTTGTATTACTTGGGATAAGTACAGGGGGTACCTTTTGAGTTAATATCCAACAAAATTGGCGAATCATGGGGATCAGCTGGCCTCCGCCTCCTGGTACCTCTACTACTCAAACAAGAATGACGGCGACTGAGTAACCCCAGGAACTCTAAAAAGTATGACGTGTCCGACTGTTTTTTTTTTTGGCAAACAGGAACTCTTAAACCACTACTCCTACTAGGTGAACACACTTTTAGTAAATAGCCAAGCAACACTTGGCAAATCAAGGGGACCATCTAGCCTCCGCCGCCTGGTTATTCTACTACTCAAACAAAAGTGGCGGCGCCTGGTAAAACCCGCGTGGGTAACCTATCGTTCCCCCAGGTATGGAACGTAAAAGTTAGCGTCGACTGTTTTTTAGAAAACAGGGGCCCTAGAACACTATTCCTACGGGATCAAACTAGAATTACATGTGGCTATATCCATAGACACAATTAATTCAAACAGGCGGCTCGATAAATTAGTGTCCAACCACCTAAGTAACGCCCAAACAAAGAATCCGACCTAAGTTAAGGCAAGCCTAATATAGTTGAACTAGTCGGCACCAAGCTACTACGACTAATAAGGCGGCCCATAAAAATTAATTTACAAAGCAAAGGTTAGAAGACCTAATGTATTTGCTAAAAAATGCTTTGGGGTCCGACTGGGTCCATGGCCGACTAGTCGCCAATTCTGGAACAAAGTCAACCAGTCGCCCAGGGGCATAAGCAGTCGGCACCATGAGTAGTCGGCACCTGATAAACCTCCATCCTAGCCTACTATACCTCGCAAAATTTTTATCAAAATTTCATCACTTCAAGACAAACAAATAACAAGCTAATACAGTCGGTATGGCATTCAAGAGGATATCAAGGATCCTCTATACTTGACAAAAATAAGCATAAACAAGATGAAGAATCATTGATCAAAGACGACTGAACAGTCGCCAAATTAGTATTAACAGCCAGCCATAAAGACTGGCAAAATAGTCATAAACCCCGGTCCCCTGGCCGGGTAAAGATGATACAAGAACAAACGTCACACATGTCGGAGAAAAGTTTGAAAAATAAAAAAGCTTTAAACATTAGGAGGGGCTTCGGTCTCAACTGCCGCTTGATCGAGCTCAATTATGGGCGCTTGATCCTTCAAGGCATCCTCTTTGTTTGGCTCGTTTTTAGGGGCAAGATCCTTAGAAGCATCCGCCTCCATTGGATGGTCTGCCATCTCCTCTTCCTCCTCCTCTGAGCTGGAGCTGGCCGCCTCCTCCTCTCTTTCATCCTCTTCAGCCGCCTGCTGCATGATTTTTCTATTGTACTCTTCAGTACAGGCGGTGAACTTGGAATTCCATTGGGCATAGTCAAATTTTGGGAAGAGGGTTGACCAGGTCATCTTCATAATATTGGCCAAGTCCTCCATCATGGCCTGAGCTAAAGTAAGCTTCTCGGTCTCAGCCTTGGCTTTAAGCTCTTGAGTGATGGCCGCCTCCTGCTTCTCTAAGCGCTCCTTAACCTTGTCTAAAGCCTTCTGGAGACCTTCAGCTTTATGGGCAATATTCTTAAGTGGCTGCAATTCATCCCGGAGGCTTTTGACCGTCTTCTCCAACTCTTGGTTTTGTTTTTTGGCCGCCTCCAACTGGTCTTTGATCTCCAAAGTGGAAGCCGCCTGATAATAAAGAATATCAGTTGTCAAAAGTTCATTTTGGGCAATTTGAAACATTACCTTGTCAAAGTCAGAGGCGGCCATGGCTTTGGCAGCTTTTACCTCTTTGTTTTTGGCACTAATCGGCCTACGGAGGCCGTGTACACGAAGCACAGTCTGAAAAAGAACAACAGGCGTCAGATTTGCAAAAAATAGGCGGCAGGCAAAGTCACTCAACATCTCAAAAATGCTAAGTCTACCTTGGAGAGGAGACCCATGATTCCGTCAAGGTCAAGGGTGCTGACCCCCCTAACCGCATCCATCTCCTCTAGAAGGATGACTTTCACCATAGACTTGGCCATGTGGACCAAGTCCGGTTCTTGATGGCCGCCTGTATTCAGAAACAAAAATTTAGAACAAAAGGAAAAATATCGAAGAAAGAAATTAAACAAGGGTCGAGGGAGCCGGTTATACCTCTTGGAGGCCGGCTGTCCCTTGGGACATGCGCTTGTTTACCCCCACTTTGTGGGGTGCGCAACTGTTTTTCAGCCGCCTGCTTCCTGGAAGAGCCAGGCGTACTCCCTGCTGTCTGTTTCTGAACCTTTGAGTCCGGCTGCTCGGAGGAAGAGGGTTTGGACGAGCCCGCCTGCAAAAACACATAAAGTTAATACTAGCAAACAGAGGATTTTAAGGAAAAACTCGAAAGATCATAACTCACCTTGGGCGCCTCCTTGGCAGGAGAATCAGATGATGGCCACTTGAGGCTCATAATGGAGGTCCGCAGAAGGGTGGCCGCCTTCTTGGATGCGGAAATATGTTCCATAGCTTCGGCTGCGAATAGGCACAACAAAGAGTTAGAAAAACTTAAAATAAATCAATTGATGCATTTAGAAGCACAAGGGGTCGGCTACCTCTTGGGGCCTGACTGCTTAGGCCACAAGTGGCCAAAAAATACTCGTCGTAAAGGCCATTTAAATTTGGGGAAGCAGTTCAAAGGCACCTGCTCTCGTACCCCGGTAGTAGAGTTGGCCCTAATCTCTACTTTGAAGAGTCCTCGGTCAAGGATCTCTTCCCTTACTTGACGAGGAATAGGAGGCATGCTAGGGCCGCCTGCAAGAAGATGCGGATCCCTATTTCACCTGTTGTATCGCTTGTTCAGAATTTTATTGGGACTGGTGATGAGGAAGAAAGTGTTTCTCCAATCTTTCCACTTATTTTCCATCCCCCTAGTCATCAAATAGCCCTTGTGGCTTGTTATTTGGTACCAGCCGGTACCGCTTGCTTTGGGGGTCCGGCTTAAATAATTCATATGGGTGAACGCCTCGAATTAGGGTCCACCCCATGCATTTCACATCCGGCTACGTAGCCAAGGATGTTGAACCAAGAATTTGGAGCTAACTGCCAAAGCCCCACCTCGTACCTGTCAAGGATTTGTTGAACTGCCGGATGCAGGGGAAATCGGAGACCAGCCTTAATGGCCGCCTCATAGCAGCCAAAACAGGCATCCTCGTAACTAGACCCCGCGGGCCAGACGACTGTATCTTCAACATCCGGCACAAATAAATTAAAATTCGGACCCATCACATGGTCCGTTAGAAAAGTCTCTATTCGCTGCTTCATGGCCATGATTCGACCTTTTGGGACGTGACAGTAATAAGGGGTGTTCAACTCCCTATGGGAGACGGACGGTTCTGCCCAATCGTCCCCTTTTTTGACTGTATGACATAATCTCGCCTCATGTAAGCGAGAATGTCTTTCTTCCGAACTTGGAGAAAGACGGCTTAAAGAGCTGGATTCGGACTCACTATTAGAAGAGTTCGACTCCCCTCTCCCCAGGGGGCCAACCCCTCTTCTTCAAAAAGGGCCGACTATTGACCAGCTAAGTCAACAAAAGCATTAGAAGGGGCCACCTTAACCCCCTCCTTAGAGCCCCCTATGACAGAGTCACCTGGGGTACCAGCGGCATCAGGCGGCCTGTTTGATAGCTCGCTCACTGGCACATAGAAGGAAGAGCCGTATGAGCTGGCGTATCTGGCCGTCCTCTAAGTCCGGGCCATAGTGTCCTGCACAAACACAGAGACAGCCAGACTTTGTATAAAGGGAGAAGAGTGGTCCAGAAAGGGGCAGGCGGCACTCCTAGTCTTTGATTTAGCCGTCCCTGGAGACCGATTGATCACTAACCTAGGTTGTGCTGGGTGCTTTTGAGGTACCATATTTCACAGAAAAAGAGAAGAAAACACAAGAGAACAGACGGTTACCTGAGTCTTAAGAATTGTTGAAGAAGGAAGTAGAGAAAGCGGTCGTCCAAAAAACCAATCGGCTTGTCAAAGGTAGTCGGCAGGTTAAAACTTATCCAAAGTACCACATCTCAAGTTCAGGGGTCCGAGAGTTCTCTTTTAGAAAATTTGCAAAAGTGTGAACAAAAGACTTTCAGTCAAGGCCCTTATATAGGGTAAAATGAGAATGCAAAGGGTCACTTCCAAATTTGAAAATAGGCGGGAAAAACTCTCGGCCTATCACATGCCGACACTTGTAGCAGGTCGACACCTGTCACAGGTGACATGTGACCAGTCACGTGCCACCTGTGAGGGGCAAATGATTAGGGATTTTCCCCGCCGAATTACAGTCTGCCACGTGGACCAATCTGGTCCTTCCATGTGTTCGGCCAGGACCAGCATGAGTTAAGCTCATTGTACTCAAACTCTAATCCCTTTATCTCAACCAGCTCAGTTTCAAGTACCCTATAATTATGATGCAATTCTGCCGCCTACAACCCCAATGTACGGGTAGTATAACCAATATGGTCAGTTGTATGACCAAGTAGCTCACCTAGCTGGATTGACCGCCAACCTCAACCTATTGATTGGAAAATGCGCTTATTGACTCTTGGTGACAAGCCGCCTCCATTTTCTCAAGAAATTCTCAACTCTCCCTATCCAGCTAAAGTGAAAAGTGTACTCGTGGTTGGCTATGATGGTACGGGCAACCTAGAAGAGCATATCTCCTCGTACAAGAATCTGATGTACTTGCAAAATGTGGATGATGCCACTTGGTGCAAATTTTTCTCGGCCACCCTCAAGGGTGTAGCTCAAGACTGGTTCAATAGTCTGCCGGCCGGATGCATAAATTGTTTCACAACTCTAAGCTTGCTGTTCATTGGAAACGTCTCCTACAATATACCACCTCGGAAGACTAGTCTTAACTTGGCAACCATTATCCAAGGGAAAAGAGAGGGGCTGCGTTAATACTTCAAGAGGTTTAACATGGAAAAAAAGCAAATTTTGAATTTTCCAGATCAAATGGTCTAATTGGAGTTTCTCCGAGGATTAAGGCATAATGGTTTTAAGTTTTATCTCATCAGGAAAAGATTCGCACGTGCGCACGTGTTCTACGGGAGGCCGAATCATATATTGAAGTAGCTTATTTCTGTTTACTTACAAAAGCAGAGGATCCGGCTAAGGGCGCCGAGACTCGGCCGGCAAAAAGAAAGAAGGAAGCAACAAAAGAAAGGAAGTCTGGATGGCGGATTGCCAACAGACCAAGTCCAAGAAAGCCAAGACGTACGTACCACAAAATGAGTACAATAAAGAATATTACTAAATTCTGATGCAAATCAAGGACAAGTTCGAGTTTGAGAAGCCCCAACCTTTGAGAGGTTCGGCCTAGTATTGAAACAATAACAAGTATTGCCATTACCACAAGGACGTAGGGCATGATACGAACGAATGCAATAATCTAAAAAGGTTGTTGGACAAGCTGGTCGAGAAGGGCATGCTCAACTCGTACGTATTGAAGTCTAATTTCACATACTCTCGGACGGACAACAAGTTCGAGAAGAAGAAGTAGAAGAAAAAAGATGATGAAGATAAGAATAGCACAGACTCAAGGTTTGTGGCCGACATTTCAGACGGCTGTGCTGCAGGCGGCCCAACCATGAAAGGAATTAAGCAAGAGACTAGGAAAATAAGGAAAGTGATGCCCACGGAAGAGATCAAGGTGGAGCCTTTCCTAGAGGTTACTATCTGCGAGGCAGATAGAGGCAAAATCAAAGCCCCCCACAATGATCCTATGGTGTTCATCCTTAAGGTTGAGGTTGGAAGAATGTTGATGGATGTCGGCTACTCATCCGACATAATCAGCCTAACTTGTTTGAAAAATTTGAAGTTTCCAGAAGATGCTTTGAAGGATATCTCTCACCTGTTGGTTGGATTTGGTGGGAGCATTATCCATCCCGTTGGACGTCTAGACTTGCCCGTCAGATTTGGGCAAAAGAAAGAAGGAAGGGACATGGTCGTCCACTTCCTGGTTGTTAAGGAACTCACCGGCTATAATATTATCATCGGTCGTTCGACCCTGAATTCGGCAAAAGCTGTAATTGTTCCTCACTTAATGCTGATGAAGTTCGAGCGGTCAGACGGGAAAATAGGCTCGATTTAGGGAAACCAAGTAATGGTAAAGGAGTGAAATCAACTTGCCGTGAAGCCTACCTCGCCCGAACATGGCAGGGCGTCCGAGCAAAATTCAGAAGGAGGGTCACTCCAAGCACAACAGGTCGGCAAAAAGCGCAAGTCGGTCAAGAAGGAGCTGGCATAGCAGCTAATGACCGTCGGCCGGCCATAAGAGTTAAGGCCGCAGCCGGCCGACGATCATATAGACATAGTGCTGGACCCGAACCAGCCTGATCGGATGGTCAAGGTCGGTATTATGGCCCTAGAATTGTTTAGAGATGACTTATTAAATTTGTTGAATAGATTCAAAGATGTGTTTGCATTTGAGTTCATAAGATGCTGGGTATAAGCCTAGACCTGGTCGTGCATAAGCTGGTAGTCAACTCGGTTGTTAAGCCTATCCGGAAAAAGAAGAGAAACCATGGTGAAGAAAGGAATCAGGCGGGTGCAATCGAAGTGAAGAAATTGCTGGACGCTGGTTAAGAAGCCGAATGAAACTTGGCGGATGTGTGTTGACTACAAAGACCTCAAAAAGACATGTCCCAAGGATAGCTTTCCCTTGCCTGAAATTGACCGCCTGGTTAATTCAACAGCCAGGAATGCCTTGATGAGTTTTGTGGACGCCTATTTTGGATTTCACCAAATCCCTTTGTGGGAGGAAGATCAAGAGAAAATTGCTTTTGTGACCGAGTAGGGGTTACCGTTCGGCGTAAAGAATGCCCCAGTCACATTTCAGAAACTCGTGAATACAGTCTTTAGAGATCAGATCAGCCGAAACATGGAGGCTTACATTGATGATATGATTGTTTGTAATAATCACATTAATAATTGCATTGACAATTATCTTCATTCTCAAATCCGTAGTGGCAGTTCCATCCTAAGTGATAGTGACAATTACAGTGATAGTTACATTTTGAGTTACATTTTTAATGAAAGTGAAAATACCAGCAAAAGTTTCAGTAAAAGAATTATTACGAATGACAGTAATTTCACTAAAATCGAAAATTCTACAAATCTTGATGGAACTCAAAAATATAAAAATTTATGGGTTTAATGCGAAAATTGTTATACATTAAATTACAAGAAACTACCTAAGTAAAAAATGGGTATTTGTGAACAATGTGGATATCATTTGAAAATGAGTAGTTCGGATAGAATCGAACTTTTGATTGATCCTGGTACTTGGAATCCTATGGATGAAGGTATGGTCTCTATGGATCCTATCGAATTTAATTCGGAGGAGGAAGCTTATAAAGATCGTATTGATTCTGATCAAATAAATACATGTTTAAATAAAGCCGTTCAAACAGGTATAGGTTAACTAAACGATATTCCTATAGCAATTGGTGTTATGGATTTTCAGTTTATGGGAGGTAGTATGGGATTCGTAGTAGGGGAAAAGATCACCCGATTGATTGAGTATGCTGCCAATAAATTAATCCCCCTTATTATAGTATGTGCTTCCGGGGGCCCCGCATGCAAGAAGGAAGCTTGAGCTTAATGCAAATGGCGAAAATCTCGTCTGTTTTATATAATTATCATTCAAATAAAAAAGTTATTTTATGTATCAATCCTTACATCTCCTACTACTGATGGGGTGACTGCCAGCTTTGGTATGTTGGGGGATATCATTATTGCTGCACCGGACGTCTACGTTGCAGTTGCGGGTAAAAGAGTAATTGAGCAAACATTGAATAAGACAGTACCTGAAGGGTCACAAGTAGCCGAGTTTTTATTCCATAAGGGTTTATTCGATCCAATTATACCACGTAATCTTTTAAAAGGTGTTATAAGTGAGTTATTTCGCTGCATGCTTTTCTTTCCTTTGAATCAAAATAAAGGCAAGGATTAAGGGAAATTTTTTTATTTGTGTCAAAAAGTTTTTTTTTATTCAAAAATTAGGATGTCGCGAACCAAAAACCTCCATGCTTATTTCCTTTAGATTCCAATAGAAAAAAACTTTTTGTTTGTATCTTTTGTCGGGGAGTCTTTATTTAAAATACCGCTTGGATTAGACTATAATGAATGCTTTCAAAATTGAATTTATTATAAATCCTCTATTTTTCGATTTTTTTGAGTTAGTAAGAGGAAAAGAAAGAAAAAAAGAGAAAGTAAACGTGATTATCATATATTATATGTTGAAATCGAATTGCTTTTTTAGTTCTACATTTCTTGAACTTATTCTATATTATATTCATTATATAGAATTCTAATTAATTAATTAAAAACAAGTACAATTACAATATCGTAAATCGAGGTACCCAGTCTATGACAACTATGAACTTTCCCTCAATTTTTGTGCCTTTAATAGGCCTAGTATTTTCAGCGATTGCAATGGCTTATTTATTTCTTCATGTTAAAAAAAAATAAGATTGTTTAGATTGTCTCATCAAAATATCATTTTTAAAAACTTAGACTTGAATTATAATATAGATATACGTTTTGCAGAGTGTTATAACACGTGATTTCTTCCGAACCTAAATGAACGAGCTCTTATGTATGTGATGTAAATGGAAAAATGACAATACAATATAGGGGTAGATGTTATTATTTTGATCGAACTAAAACATAAAATAGAAATAAATAAAAGTGAAACACCTCTGACATCAAAATAGGACTAGTTGATGAGAGTTACATCGGAAACAAGACAGAGTAAGGAAAGTACAATTCATTTGGGGTTTTCTTTCAATTAAAAAATGCAACTAGATCTAGTATGAATTGGCGATCTGAACGTATATGGGTAGAACTTATAACGGGATCTCAAAAAATAAGTAATTTCTGCTGGGCCTTTATCCTTTTTTTTGGTTCATTAGAATTCTTGTTGGTTGGAATTTCCAGCTATCTTGGTAAGAATTTGATATCTTTATTTCCTCCCCAACAAATTATTTTTTTCCACAAGGGATCGTGATGTCTTTCTATGGGATTGCAGGCCTCTTTATTAGCTCATATTTGTGGTGTGCAATTTCGTGGAATGTGGGTAGTGGTTATGATCAATTCGATAGAAAAAAGGGAATAGTCTGTATTTTTCGCTGGGGATTCCCTGGAAAAAATCGTCGCATCTTTTTCCGATATCTTATAAAAGATATTCAATCTATTAGAATAGACCTTAAAGAAGATATTTATACTCGTTGTGTTCTTTATCCAGAATTCAGAGGACAAGGAGCCATTCCTTTAACTTGTACTGATGAGAATTTGACTCCACGAGAAATGGAACAAAAGGCGGCTGAATTGGCCTATTTCTTGCGTGTACCAATTGAAGGATTTTGAAAAATGAACAGAAATAGTGATCGTTTTCTTAACTTGGCGTAAAATAAAAAATCTAGAATACGTTTTTCTACGGCATACCTTAACAGAAATATCAGAACTCCCACTCGAGTCAAAGCAGATTTATACAGAACAACCAAAGGGGGGAAACTATTTATGTCTACAAATACAAACCAATTCAATTCCATATAATTTCCAGTATTTGTAATTGATATATTACATACAAAACAAAACACATCATGTAAATTTTATCGCTTTTTTTAGTAACCTTTTGTTTGCTTTAATGATGAAATAATTTGATATCTTATAATTTCTAATTATAATGAGAATTAAATTATCCAAATTTTGTCGTGTTTTGTCACCCATTTTTATTATCACATTCAAGTCTTAAATTCTTTTTTTGTGCTATGGTTAATTTGTTCAATTTTTGGACATATTTTCTATTTTGGTAGAAAGTGAGTTCTTTCATCTTGAAATCAAAATAAAAAATATTCATTAATTGAAAAAAACGAAATGGATCTGCCGGGTATTCGTCGAAAGCAATTCCTTCTTTTCGATGAATATCCGGTTAGGTTCAATAACAATTTATAGATGATAAAAATGGGAAAAAAGAAAGTATTTATTACTTTTCTATATCTTGTATCTATAGTAGTTTTACCCTGGTGGATCTATCTATCATTACAAAAAAGTCTGGAATCTTGGGTTACTACTTGGTGGAATACTAAGCAATCTGAAACTTTTTTTAAATGATACTCAAGAAAAAAATCTTCGCGAAAAATGGATCGAATTCGAGGAGCTCCGCTTGTTGGACGAAATGATAAAGAAATGTCCGGAAACACATCTACAAAAGCTTCGTATAGGAATTCACAATGAACAATTCAATTGATTAAGACGTACAATGAAGATTGTATGATTGTATACATATGATTTTGCACTTCTCCACAAATTTAATCTGTTTCCTTATTCTAGGTGGTTATTCCATTCTGGCAAATAAAGAGCTTATTCTTCTTAATTCTTGGTTCAGGAATTCCTATATAACTTAAGCGACACAATAAAAGCTTTTGCCGTTCTTTTAGTAACCAATTTATGTATCAGATTTCATTCGCCCCAAGGTTGGGAACTACTGATTAGCTCTATCTACATAGATTTTGGATTTGCCCATAACGATCAAATTATATCGAGTCTTGTTTCCACTTTTCCAGTCATTCTAGATACATTTTTAAAATATTGGATTTTTCGTTCTTGAAATCGCGTATCCCCATCACTTGTAGTGATTTATCATTCAATGAATGACTGAAAAAAAAGAAAGGGGGTATATGGAGAGAAATCCAATCGGAGTTTTTAATTCGAATGTTGCTTTGTACATAATCAATAATCAAAGCATTACCAATTGTACCCTCTTCTTCTATTTCTACCCGTCTAAGGCGGGGAGTTCCTCCTATATTCCTGTAATATTATTTTATTAAATTAAATTTTCTGTTAAAGTAAATAGCAGACTCATGGACAGGGAACTCTATTAACAACCTACCAAATTTATTGTAGAAATTTTCGAAATCAATGGTTAGACCATGCAAACTATAAATACCTTTTCTTGGATAAAAGAACAGATTACTCGATCCATTTCCATCTCGCTCGTGATATATATAATAACTCAGTCATCCATTTCGAATGCATATCCCATTTTCGCACAGCAAGGTTATGGAAATCCACTAGAAGCGACTTGACGTATTTGATGTGCTAATTGCCATTTAGCCAATAAGATGTGGATATTGAGGTTCCACAAGCGGTCCTTCCGGATATAGTATTTGAAGCAGTTATTCGAATTCCTTATGATATGCAATTAGAACAAGTTCTTGCTAATGGCAAAAAGGGGGGGTTTGAATGTGGGGGCTGTTCTTATTTTACTTGATGGGTTTGAATTAGCCCCCCCCCCCCCGACCGTATTTCTCCAGAGATGAAAGAAAAGATAAGGAATCTTTCTTTTCAGAGCTATCGCCCCAATAAAAAAATATTCTGGTGATAGGTCCTGTTCCTAGGCAAAAATATAGTGAAATTACCTTTCCTATTCTTTCTCCAGACCCTGCCACTAAGAAAGACATTAACTTCTTAAAATATCCGATATATGTAGGTGGTAACAGGGGAAGGGGTCAGATTTATCTTGACAGAAGAAAGAGAAATAATACAGTTTATAATGCCACAACAACAGGTATAGTAAAGAAAATTGTACGAAAAGATAAGGGCGAATACGAAATAAACATAGCGGATGCCTCGGACGGACGTGAAGTGGTTGATATTATCCTGCCAGGACCGGAGCTTCTTGTTTTAGAGGATGAATCTATCAAACTTGATCAACCATTAACGAGTAATCCTAATGTGGGTGGATTTGGTCAAGGAGATGCAAAAATAGTCCTTCAAGATCCACTACGTGTACAAAGGCTTTTGTTCTTCTTTGCATCCGTTATTCTAGCACAAATCTTTTTTGGTTCTTAAAAAGAAACAGTTCGAGAAGGTTCAATTGTTCGAAATGTATTTTTAGGTTCATAAATTTATTAAGATCAAGATTGTAACAATATCAAAATTATTGTTGACAATTCTTTGACAGTTTTGGATGATCAATAAATAAAATAATTACGAGAAGGTTCTTTTTTTCTTTGTTTATACTTTTCTTATACATCTACGAGCAAGATTTTTAGTTATAATAATATATTAGATTGTGAAGAAACTTTTTTACTTTTTTCCAATCGAAATTTGACTCGATACTAGACTAAAATGGAAATATAACGAAAAGAATAATGAGGGGACCAAATGATTTTAGGGGGATTTATCCACCTTCCTAGTCTTCAACACACGACAAGGACTTTCACACATACTTGTCGTGTGTCGAAATAGTAACGAGTCATTATTCCCTTTGTCAAAGACTTAGTCGGAATTTTTCTTTTTCGAGATTTTACCCTTTTTTTGTTTTAGATTGATTCTTTTTTTTCTTAGTATTACATGTATAAGGAGCGGACAAACTGAAAAAAGGAGAGGTCAATTTCTTGAACAAATGGAACTTCTTGCATTCTATTTAATCTAGAAAAATAGAGCAATCAAAGAAGCTAACCGACCATTTAAGTGACCTCCAAGAAACATTTACAGAACTCAGGTGGCATAAGATGATGTTAAATCTAAAGAAGTGTGTCTTTTGTGTTGAGTTCGACAAATTTCTTGGATTTTTGATTAATCAGCACGACATTGAAGCTAATCCTGAGAAGATTTAAGCGGTCTTAGACATGAAATCGCCCAGAACCATGAACGAAGTCTAGAGATTGACCGGATGCTTAGCCGCCCTCAGACGATTTCTGTCAAGATGAGTATCGCTATTATTTTCAAAAAATAAAGAAAAAAGCTATGTTCGACTGGACTAAAGAGGTCGAGGAAGCCTTTATCCAGTTGAAGAATCATTTGCACACTCTCTCTTGGCTTGTCAGTCCGCTCCAAGATGAAAAGCTATACATGTACCTTGAAATTTCTGATCACTCCTTAAGTGTTGTCCTGCTTGCTGAAAGGGAAGACCATCAGATCCTAGTGTATTTCATCAGCCATGTGTTGCACAATGCCGAACTTAGGTATCCACCCATTGAGAAGTTCGGCCTGGCATTATTCATGGCATTAAAGAAGCTAAGGCTATATTTTCTTGCTCGTTCAATTGTGGTCTACAGGGATCAACAGTTGAAGAAGCCGTTCACAACACTTGAAGCCAGTGGCCAAATGCTTAAGTGGGCTTTAGAATAGAGAGGATTTGATATTTCATTCGAACCTAGAAAAGTAATCAAGGGTCAAGCCATTGCAAATTTTTTGGCTGAGATGAAACGGCCGGATAAGCAGCCGACAGGGGGAATAGATATGGAAAGTGTTTATTGATGAAAGTGCAACAGTGACCGGTTGTAGCGCTGGTATCATTTGTCTATCTTTGGAGGGACATAAGTTTGAGTACGCTTTGAGATTCCTGTTTCAAGCCTCTAATAACGAGGCCAAGTATGAAGCCCTCTTGGCCGGCCTTAAAATGTGTAAGGCGGCCGGGGCAACAAAAATTGATGCTTGTTCGAATTATCAACTGATAGTCAGCCAGGAGAATGGTGACTATGAGTCTAGGGAGCCGACAATGATGAGATATCTTCAGATGGTGAAGGAAGAGGCCCAGGGCTTAGAGCATTTCACGTTGCAACAAGTCCCTTGGTTAGAGAACAATCAAGCAGACGCCGTGTCTAAACTAGCATCCTAGGCATCATGTGACACTCTAAGATCTGTGTACGGGGAAGTGAAGGAGAAATGGAGCATTGATGCCGAGTCTGTTCAAACCATTGACAAAAGCTCCACATGGATGGACGGGATTATTTCCTACCTCAAAGATGGAGTTCTTCCGAACGACCCAAAGGAAAGCTGGGTAATGAAGAAAAAAGCGGCATGGTTTGAACTTAAGGGGAAGAATTGTTTAAAAAGTCATTTGTTAAACCATACTTGAAGTGTGTGATGCCCGATCGGGGGCATGAAGTGATGGACGACCTCCATCAGAGGAATTGCGGATCACACATAGGTGGACGAGCCTTAGCTGAAAAGGTAACCCATCTTGGGTATTACTGGATGAGCATGAATTCGGACGCCAGGGAATGGTGACAAAAATGTGACAAGTGCCAGAGATTCACAACCCTCACATACTGTCCGGCAAATAGCCTCTCGGCCATAAGCAGTCCACTCCTTTTTGTTAAATAGAGCATGGACGTCCTAGGGCTGTATACTCCTGCATTAGGGCAGTGGCGGTACGTGTTAGTAGTTGTTGGCTACTTCACAAAATGGGTACAGGCTGAGGTCGTCCGAGGAATTAAATGGAAAGATGTTTTTGCCTTCGTTTGGAAGAACATAATTACACACTTTAGTGTTCCACAATCTATGGTATTCGACAATGGGCCACAATTCGAGACCGACTATCTCAGATATTGGCTTAGAGACCAGGGCATGGCAAATTGCTTTGCTTCGGTCGGCCGGCCAAAAGCTAACGACTAGGTTGAGGCTTATAACAAGTTGATATCCAATGGCATCAAGCGGAAGCTTGAGAAAGCAGGCGGCCTACGAGCCGATGAGTTGGTTAATGTGATATGGTCCATTCGAACAATAATCAAGGGTTCTACATGAGAAACACCATTCTTTCTTGTCTATGGCGCTAAGGCCGTGCTCCCAATTGAAATGTACGAGCCCACTCTTCGGGTGATGTTATATGATGAATCGGCCAATTGGGAGGCCATGAAGACTGCCTTAGACTTTCTTCCGGAAGCTAGGGGTAATGCGACGATTAGACACGAAATATATCGTCTGAGAATGACAAGGGCGTATAATCGAAAAGTGTTGAAGCAACTGATTAAGATGGGGGATCTTGAGAAAAATGGGTGCAGTAGGTCGGGCAAAGGAAGACGGCAAGCTAACCCCTAATTGGGATGGGTGCTACCAAATAGTCAAGACGTGCGAGATGGTATTTACTGTCTCGAAGCCTTAGACGACCACCCAGTTCCCTATACGTTGAATACGGACAACCTCAAGAAATATATATTATGTATAATTTTTTTTACTTAGCCAAAAAGTTGTATATACAACTGGGTCTAGTAATTGAGCAATGTAATTAAAGCCGTACGACCAAAACAATGTAATTTTGACAAATTTAATGAACAAGTCAAATATTGTTACTTAATTTTCACTCGCAAAGTTATTGCAAATTATGTCGCGTTCAACTAGCTGATGTGGAGCATAAATGCCGAGCAAAACAAAAACGATGGTTGCTCACAACATAGCAGCTTGACCCCTTAATGGGGCAAGGCTAAATGACCGGGAAAAAACCTATTAAGGCCTCTCCTAGCCTAGCAATTTGGCCCTCAAATGGGGAAAGTAAGGAAAGCTGGGAGAAAAGCCTAACAAAGTTCTCTCCCAACAAAGTAGCTCGCCCACAATGGTCAGATTGCTACTCAATTCATCCGACCACAAACCTGAACGGATGCATAAGAAATAAGGTGGCCCATAATTGTCTAAGGCATATTAAGTCTAAGGGCAAGGGCATACCTAAGCTATTATGCCCTATAAAAACTTGGAAATTATCAAATTGAGATCATATCTGAAATTTCACAAGCATGTCTAAGAGATAGCATCAAAGGACGACTCGGCACAGACAAAATTTAAAGCCAAAATAAGTGGCCGCTTATCTAAATTCATTTGGCAGTTTCCTAGTTCAAGGGAAATCATTATTATGATTTGATCAACTTAGTACTTATCATACCCTTAAACGTATAAAATTTACTAAGCTAATCAAACCCTGTAAGGAATGAACTAGACAAAATGTCGAATAAAGGGGCATACCATCATTATATATTCATTCATACGTAAAGAAGCATACAAATTGCATAAAGCATGAAAATTGCGAAAACATGCTAAGTATGAATAAAGAAAAATAAACATTTCATAAAAAGGCAGCTCCAACAAGCGGCCAAAAAGAAATAGTTATAATACAAAACCGCTTAGACCAGCGGCAGAAATGGAAATTATTCAAAGCAAAAGAAAAACAATAAAAGGCTTAAACTACAGCAGAAGAGAAAAGCTCTTCACTCAGCCGACGCCTTATCAACATCATCATTGGCAGCCTCATCCGCCTTGGCCGACTCCCCTTCCTTGGCAGGCTCTTCCTTCTCTTCTTCCTCATCATTGTCATTATCCTCATCATCGCTTTAGGAGGAGAGGGGATTTTGACGAACTCAGGGGCAGTCTCCCCAACAGCAGCGACCTCCTCTTTGAGGAAGACTTGGTTTAACCGCTTAATAAATTGTTTTTGGTAGTATGCCACTTCACCAATGTCGAACATCATGGTAAACGCCTCCTCAAATTGGCTCTAAAGTCTTTCCACGGTCGCATGCTCGATCTTGACTGACTACTGGGAGTTGATCAGTCTGGGTGCTTTGAGCTGCTCGGACAGGTCCGCAATGGTTTTTTTTCAGACGCTCAACCTCAAGTTTGAGGGAGTCTATTTCGTTCAAAGCCTTCTGAAGAGCTTGCCGCCCACAATCTAGCTTGGTCTTGATCTTCTCAGCCTCTTTAGAGACGGCCTTCCATTGATCCTCATTGTGGATGGCCTCATCTCGAGCTTTCTCAGCCGCTTCCCGAGCCAGGACCTCTCACTGCAAGGCTTGGCCAATTTTAACGAACTCGTCATTTTGTTTGGCCGATTTTTCAACAAGAGCTTTGATAGTCATGGTGTACAACGCCTCTTAAATACACTCGTAGCATGCTTCACCCGAACTCGAGCACGACCCCCAAAAAGCCCAAGACACGCACGCGCGAATCCTCCTACTTTGCACCCACATGCCCGAACACGGCTCCTATCTCGTAGCTTAGAAGAGACCGACCCTAAATTGGAGTTTTACAAACTTAAAGGTTTTCTCAATCTTTTGGGAGATGCCTTATTGAGTTCTACTCAAATTCATTTTATATTACCAACTTCAAAGGTTGCTAATTATAGGCAAAGCATTCCCAAAATCTTCAATCATCTTTCCATGTGGGAGAGTTGGTAAAATGAGAAAATAAGTATTTATTTTTAATTCCAAATCAAATTAATTACCATAAATAATAAGCAAATGACAAGTATCAATCCAAGGGTGGGTTAGGTAAGGACCACATACCCTCCTCTTGGAGAGCAAGCAAGCCCCAACAACCCCATGTGCACTACACCGCCCAGCAATGGGCCTCAAGGCCTGCCGTGCTAGTAGTCTTGGCTTACCGCTGGGACTACACTCACAAGCCTAGCGCACTGCTCGTGTTTGTGGTGCTGCGTTCTGGCCTCGCTAGCTGGCAACGCATGCAAGCATACTGGACCACCAGCCTTGCTGTACGCAATGGTGTGTTGGCCTGGCGCACTTGTTGTGTGCTTACGGGCTACCGCTGCTAGCTAGCCTACTCGGCCTACTCGCCCAGCCAGCACACATGCGTGGCTGCTGGGCTTTCAGCCAAGGCAAGCACATGGCTAGCAGCCTTGCTAGCTTACCGCGCCTAGCCCTTGCTTGGCTAGGCTAATATGAGGCTTGGACTTTGCGCGTTGACTTGACATTCGATTTATTTTATTGTCTTCCCGATTCGTTGAATCGACTCGACGTTCGACGCTCGGCTTTGACGCTCTAAGCTCGGAATCCAACGTCTGAGTTCGTAAAATCCTTATCGAATTATTTAATCCTTGGGATTAATTCGTCGCCATTATGTTGTCACACAGTTGGGTGTGACCCGTATGGTTTAGTCAAGAGCAATCTGTAAGATTAATTATATTAATCTTACTGATCGGAAGCGACCTTCAACTAGGCATTCCGATCACTTGACTTCACTGAATAATTAGCTTTCCTAATTAATTCCGAAACCTCTATCAAAGTAATACACTTTTTCGAAGGACACCATTCCTTTTTCAATCTCCCACTTGTCCTTCCGGAAAAGTGTGTTGTATGTGTATTGCCCTTTTCCTATGTCACTTAATGTCTCTTCATGAACTGTAAGGTAAGATTTATCAGCATCCTTATTACGTCCAAAAGTGTTTCTTGAAATTCTGAGTCTGACTATTAAGTACATATGGTTTCTAAAATCCATGTCCGCACAACCATGCATTTTCACAGTCTTGCTCTTCGAGAGGCCTTGTAAAAAACAAAGACATGTTTTCGATTGTTAATAGTAGGACATTCCCATTCTTGCATTTTCAAGCTTCCCTTACTAAGAGGCCTAGTTGCCCAAGTGTTACCTTTATAATTCCCTTTTACGCCAAACGTTTGACAACATCAAAACAGACTAGTACTCAAACAAGCGAACTTACAATACTCATGGTTGAGGAAAGAGGTACCGATAGCCATAATGAGTAATATACTTATGACGATCATCAAATATCTTAAAGTATTCTCATAGGTCGATCTGGTACAGTTTTAAACTTATACTTTTGCAAATGATTTATGACATTCATGTCCTTGTACCGCAAGAAACAATGCTATAAATCATACTATACACTAATCTCACGTGGTCATTAGACGTCCAACCTTTAAATGACCTCAAATTGGCATAATTTCGATGCGATAATATTCAATGTTAACTTAATAGGTGTTTCTTTATCCAAGACATTGTCTTGATACCCTATATTGAATATAGTCAAATCGAATGGACGCACCATTTAATTCTAAACCATAATTAAATGATCATGGAATAATAGAAAGCAATTTATTCCACTATGAAACTTTTCAATCTTTCTTCTTATGATAAATGGTTTTCCCAAATGTTTTAAGAGTAACACTCTTAACAAAACATTTATAGAAATCACACCTGATTAGGGGATTTTTCCCACCAATCACCATCTGACAAGTGGACCAATCAGGTTCCGCCATGTGTCCGTCACATGGGCCAATAGGAGCCTGCCACGTGTCAAGCAATGATCCGTCCACTATGGACCAATTACGACACGACACGCGTCCTTCCCATGACACCTGGGATAACTGGTCACCAAGGCCCAACTTCCGAGGGAAGCCCAATCAGCCCAAGTTTAACCTCAACCTAGATTGGCACGTTTCCCGAGGTTATAAATACCTCCCTTAATCCTCATTAAGAGAAAAAAGGCAGATTACACACATTAAACTCTCTCACCTAGAGAGACCCAATCACTTTAATTTCCGCATTAATTACTCCTTAATCAAGTACTAACTTGACCGTCGGAGGCGGATCTCCAATCACCCGGAGCATCCGTTTGTTTTGCAGGTACAGGCGTCCGGTTCCAGTCTCGGAATTGTAACTCTCCCGCAGGACATCAGAAAACCCCGAAACATTTTGGCGCCGTCTGTGGGGAGAGTACTTCTGAGATGGCATCCACGTTTGTACCGACTCCTGAAGAGAGGCGTCCCCTAGACGACCCTCTAGTTCAGTCGGACCACGATACTGAGAATGAAATTGAAGTTGAAGCTCACACAGCTTCAGACGGGACCCTAAGGGCCCGACGTACCCGTCATACCGAAAGGAGGGAACGGGAACATCTTCATACAGGAAGCGAGCCAGCAGGCGCATCGCCTGTTCGGCAACATCCGACTCATGGGTCTGCTCCCATCACAAGGAACGAACTCATGACCTTCATGAGGGACTTCAAGGGAGAAATTCAAGAGTTGATCAACAAGAAGCCGCCTGCTCTGGACAAGGAGCAGTCGGCTAAGAAACCCTCCACTTCACAGAAGAGGAATCAAGTTCAAGGGCGAGAGGCGACCCCTCATCCTAAATCAAGGAAGCGGGAGCCACCTGCCCTTGATTTCACAAAATATCGTTTTCCTACTCCAGGAAATAGGAAACCTGTTCATCATATTCAGGCGGACGGGTCGAGGAAAACATACATAGACGCTCGGCTACTGCTAGAGCAGAAGAAGAGTGACCGATTGTCAGAGTCGGCCTCTACTTCAAACCTCCAAGACAGTCTGCGAAATACCTCGATGAGGCATACTCAGTCGTATCATGAGAGTCAGTTAGGCGGCACCTCCCGTCAGTCCGGCTATCATAGAGACCAAGCGGTACCAAACTTACCGTTTGTACCGCAACAACATTATTTTTTACAGCCACCTCCACTTGGTGGACATGCAGCAAAAAAACGTCCAACCTATGGACTGGCAGCTACGGTTGCTTAGACTTGGCGAACAGCCGTCGGCCTTCTCCAAGGAAATTACTGAAGCCGCTCAGCCGGCCAAAGTGAAAAATGTATTAGTAGGCACCTATGACGGCACTACTAACCAAGAAGACCATTTGATGGCATTCACCAACCTGATGTACCTTCAAGGGTTGGATGATCCCACTTGGTGCAAGTGTTTCCCAGCGACTCTCAAAGGAATCGCACAACAATGGTTCGGCAACCTGCCGACTGGTTGTGTAAATAGCTTCAAGACGCTTGCTTACTTATTCACCTCCAACTTCGCCATGAACATCCCTGCGAAGAAGACGACCCTTGATTTAGGAACAATTCAGCAGGGCGAGAAGGAGGGGCTTCGTTCTTACATCAGGCGGTTTAACCTGATGAGAATACAGATTCAAGGGTTACCGGATGAAGTAGCCTATACTGAATTTTTCAGAGGTCTCAAAGACGTGTCGACCTTCAAATTTGATTTGGTCCGAAAGAGGGTGGCGACTCTTCAAGAGGCCTTGATTGAAGCGGAAGCTTATATACAAGCGACTGATCTTTGTAGTACGATAAAACAGTCAGACGGGAGAATGTCCGACAAGAGAGAAGGACGACAGAAACAGTCGTCAAACAAAGACGAGAAGAGAAAAAGAAAAAAGAATTCAAACCATACTCCCCAAAGTATGCGTTTAACAAGGATAGCCAATTTATCCTAAAGGAAATCAGAGACGGATCTCAATTGAGAAGCCGGTCCCCATGAAGAGTTCTGCAAACAACCGGAACCAAGAAAAATTCTGTGATTATCATGAAGATGTTGGTCATCACACCAATGAATGCATCAGTCTCATGCGGTATCTGGACCGCCTGGCTGAGCAAGGTGATCTTGACACTTATGTCAAGAAATCTACGGGGAACACTTCCTCGAAAAAGCAGTCGGCCAAAAAGAATCAACAGGCCGACAGCTCCGATACAGATGATACAGTCGTCTACACCATTGCAGGCGGCTTCTCAGGAGGCGGACCCACTATTAGGGGCAACAAAGACAATATCAGACGGTTAGATGTAAATTCCGTTCACCAAGAACGACCCTCCAAATATTCATTTCCTAAGATTGTCATCACTGAAGAAGATTTAGGAGGTGTAAGAGGGCCGCATGACGACCCTATCGTTATTGAATGAAAAGTGGCCAACCAGAGAGTAGGTCGAATCCTCATAGATACCGGAAGCTCCTCAGATCTCATCAGTAGCAAATGTCTGTTGAAACTAAAATATCAGACTGATTACATACATCCGGCATCCCACCCTTTAGTAGGGTTTGGAGGAGGAGTCGTCCACCCAGTGGGACGAGTGGATTTACCCATCCGCCTGGGCGAAAAAGGGGAAGGACGACACATGGTAGTCCGGTTCCTGGTAGTAGAAGAACTCTCGGCCTACAACATGATTCTGGGACGACCAACCCTGAATAATTCCAAGGCTGTTATAATCCCATCTCTTATGTTGCTCAAGTTTGAGAGGGATAATGGAACAGTCGGGTCCCTAAGGGGAGATCAGAGGATGGCCCGAGAGTGCTATCTCTCGGATGTCAAGCCCACTGTTATGGCCACTATGTCGAGCGGTGGAAAAATAGACCTTGACAATGTCAAGGAAAGTGCGCCTGTTCAAGAAGCAGGCGGCAAGAAGAGAAAGGCGTCCCAGACAGGGGCCGTAAGAAAAGACAGAAAATAACAATCATTGGCAGAGGAGCGGTCGGATGAATTCCGCCCTCAGCCAGCTGGTGAGCATACGGACCTGATGTTAGATGACTCGCGTCCTGACAGAACAATCAAGGTTGGGACGACTGCTCTAAGGGACCTGGGTGACGACTTTCACAAACTATTGAAAGAATACAAGGACATCTTTGCATTCAAAGTCCATGAAATGCCAGGCATTAGTCCTGATCTGGCGGTACATAAACTGGCCGTGGATCCGAAAAAGAAGCCGGTACGGCAGAAGAAGCGGAACCATGGCGAAGAAAGAAGTCAGGCGGCAGCCGCCGAAGTTAAAAAATTACTTGATGCAGGGTACATTCGGCAATGTTACTTCCCACACTGGGTTGCAAATGTGGTGCTTGTTAAAAAGCCGAATGGCACCTGGCAAATGTGTGTAGACTACACAGACTTAAACAAGGCGTGCCCCAAAGACAGTTACCCTCTGCCTAAAATTGATAACCTGGTCGACTCAACAGCCGGCCATGCTTTGATGAGCTTTATGGACGCCTACTTTGGTTTCCATCAAATTCCTTTATGGGAGAAAGATCAGGGGAAGACGGCCTTCGTCACTGATCAGGGGTTATACTGTTACACGGTTATGCCATTTGGTCTTAAGAATGCTCCGGCCACTTTCCACCGAATGATAAACACTGTGTTCTTTGATCAGATTGGGAGAAATGTCGAGGCATATATTGATGATATGATTGTCAAGTCTAAACTTCAGAAAGATCATCTGTCGGACCTCCGAGAAACTTTCGCCACACTCAGGCGGCACCTTGTCGTGCTCAATCCCAAGAAATGTGTCTTTGGAGTTGAGTCTGGGAAATTTCTCGGATTCCTTATCAATCAGAGAGGAATAGAGGCGAACCCTAAGAAGGTGCAGGCGGTCATCGACACGCAGTCGCCTCGTACCATCCGAGAGGTTTAGAAGTTAACAGGTTGTCTAGCGGCCTTGGGAAGATTTCTAAGCCGATCAGGCGACAAATGCCTATATTTTTTCCAAGCAATTAAGAAAAAGGCAAGGTTTGAATGGGGGCCGGATGCTGAGGCGGCCTTCCAGAAACTGAAAGTTCACTTACATTCCTTGCCGAGGCTGGTCAGCCCTTTGCCCAAAGAAGTACTCTACATGTACCTGGCCGTCTCTGATCATGCGTTAAGCGCTGTTCTCCTTGCTGAAAGAGACGGCTGTCAGCTTCCGGTCTACTTTGTCAGTCATGTACTGAAAAATGCCGAGTTGAGGTATCCCTTAGTGGAGAAATTTGGTCTTGCACTCTTCATGGCTGTTAAAAAATTGAAGCCCTACTTTTTGGCACATGCTGTCGTCGTGTATAAAGACCAACCTATCAAGCGGCCACTGACCATCATGGAGTCGTCAGGCCGAATGATCAAATGGGCCATAGAAATACAGAGCCTCGAAGTTACTTTCGAGCCTAGAAAAGCAGTGAAGGGGCAAGCCTTTGCTGACTTTATTGTTGAGATGACTCGTCCTCCTGACTCACAAGTTACAGACCAGGTCTGGAAGGTATATGTGGACGGAAGCTCTACTTCAAATGGTTGTGGAGCAGGTGTCATATGTCAGTCGCCAGAGGGCGACAGGTACGAGTATGCTCTACGCTTCAGTTTTCAGGCCTCAAACAATGAGGCAGAATATGAAGCTTTACTAGCCGGAATCCGCATGTGCAAGGCGGCAGGGGCAAGAAAAATAGATGCCTGTTCCGATTCACAATTGATAGTGAGTCAGTACAATGGCGATTACGAAGCAACCCATCCGGCCATGATCAAGTATTTACAGGCGGTCCGACAAGCAGTCGGCTCCCTTGAGGATTTCCATCTGACCCAAGTGCCGAGATCAGAAAACAACCAGGCGGATGCACTGTCAAAATTAGCATCATCCGCCTCCTCTGATACTCCTCGAACTGTTTTTTGGGAAGTAATGGAGAAGAGAAGCATCGAGGAAGACCCTATTGGAATCCTAGACAGAAGCTCAACCTGGATGGATCAAATCAGGGCATATCTGACAAACGGTACCCTGCCGGATGATCATCAACAAGCGGCAGCACTGAAAAAACGAGCAACCAGTTTTGAAATAATAAAGGGAGAGCTTCACAAAAGGGGGTACCTTCAACCCTTCTTAAAGTGTGTTACTCCAGAAAAGGGACGAGAGATACTAGACGATCTTCACTCTAGTTACTGTGCTTCCCATATAGGCGGTAGGACGCTTGCTCAACGGGCAAGGCGGCAGGGCTACTTTTGGCCTACTTTAGAAGCAGATGCAATGGAGGTGGTGAAAAAATGTGACAAGTGCCAAAGGTTTGGCAAGCTAATTCACCGTCCAGCTACTGACCTCACTACCATTCATAGCCCACTACCGTTTGCTAAGTGGGGCATGGATATTCAGGGTCCATATACGCCTGCTACAGGCGGAAGGAGGTACATACTTGTTGCAGTCGACTACTTCACTAAATGGGTAGAGGCGGAGGCTGTAAAGGGAATCAAGACGAAGGATGTAATTTCATTCATTTGGAAAAATGTCATCACTCGGTTCGGGGTTCCCATGTCTATGGTTTTTGATAATGGTCCCCAATTTGAGACGCCTGTTCTCAAAAGCTGGTTGGGTGACCAAGGAATTGCACACTACTTTGCATCTGTCGGCCGTCCACAAGCAAACGGCCAGGTAGAAGCCTTTAATAAAATCATCTCAGACGGTCTCAAGAAAAAGATTGAACGAGCAGGCGGCCTATGGGCGGATGAATTACCACATGTTCTCTGGGCCATTAGGACGACTGAAAAAGGGGCGACTGGAAAAACTCCATTCCTCCTAACTTATGGTGCGGAAGCTGTTCTTCCAATAGAACACTATGAGCCGACTCTTCGAGTAATGTTATATGACGAAGACGCAAACTGGGAAGCCATGCGCCTAGCATTAGACTCACTTCCTGAAAGAAGGGCAATGCTGTCTTGCGCCATGAAATTTACCGCCTGAGAATGACTTGTTCATACAACAAAAAAGTACACAGGCTTCTACTCAAAGTGGGGGACTTTGTACTTAGAAAAATGGAAGCAGTTGGAAGGGCTAATGAGTCTGGCAAACTAACTCCCAACTAGGAAGGACCCTACCGAATCTGTGAAGAGGTCAGGGACGGTACCTACCGTCTGGGAACACCAGACGGACAACCGTTTCCTCGAACTTGGAATGTAGATAATCTTAAGAAATATTTCTTTTGAATGATGTAAATAGTCAAGGGCTACTTAATAAAAGTTTGCATACTTAATATTCAATTTTGTACTAAGAGGGGCACGCCTACTAACAAATAGTCGGCTACTCTCCATTGAGTATTTCACTTTATCATCGGAGGGGCATGCCGTCTGTACCTTTACAGTCGGCTACTCTCCATTAAGTATTTTACTCTATCTTCAGAGGGGCATGCCGCCTGTACCTTTACAGTCGGCTACTCTCCATTGTATATTTTATCACCATAGGGGCATACCGTCTGGACATATAGTCGGCTACTCTCCATAGAAGAAGGCCGACTGGTTCCAAAGCACACAGCTGTTCTTCCAATAGAACACTACGAGCCGACTCTTCGAGTAATGCTATATGACGAAGAGGCAAACTGGGAAGCCATGCGCCTGGCATTAGACTCACTTCCTGAAAGGAGGGGCAATGCTGTCTTGCGCCATGAAATTTACCGCCTGAGAATGACTAGATCATACAACAAAAAAGTACACAGGCGTCCACTCTAAGTGGGGGACTTTGTACTTAGAAAAATGGAAGCAGTTGGTAGGGCTAATGATTCTGGCAAACTAACTCCCAACTGGGAAGGACCCTACCGAATCTGTGAAGAGGTCAGGGACGGTACCTACCGTCTGGAAACACCAGACGGTCGACCGTTGCCTCGAACTTGGAATGTAGAAAATCTTAAGAAATATCTCTTTTGAATGATGTAAATAGTCAAGAGCTACTTAATGAAAGTTTGCATACTTACTATTCAATTTTGTACTAAGAGGGGCACGCCTACTAACAAATAGTCGGCTACTCTCCATGTTTAAATTCTTACTTTAGAGGGGCATGTCGTCTGTACCTTTACAGCCGGCTACTCTCCATTGAGTATTTTACTCTATCTTAAGGGGGCATGCCGTCTGTACCTCTACAGCCGGCTACTCTCCATTGAGTATTTTTACTCTATCTTCAGAGGGGCATGTCGTCTGTACCTTTACAGTCGGCTACTCTCCATTGAGTATTTTACTCTATCACCATAGGGGCATGCCGTCTGGACATATAGTCGGCTACTCTCCATAGAAGAGGGCCGACTGGTTCCAAACACACAGCCACCCCCCTTATACTTAGCTAAAAAGATTAGGGCCTGGCGGACCCTGTGCCTAACAGGTGGCTACCCTCCTTTTACTTAGCACCTACGTTCACCAAGAACTTACCAAGGCCACAGGCCGAATGATCAGACCGGGCGCCCAGCCAACTGATCCAATCTTCAAAACTAATACGACCTGTCCCAACATCATAGCAGGCGTCCGGCGGCATCCCTCCGGATAAAATTCATTGCAGAGAGCAGCTCCCTTTTTGGTGGAACATTGCTCTATAAACTAATTACACGGCACCTATACGACTGTCCCCAAGGGCAACCACGTAGCCGTTTTTGAGACAAGGATAACTCTATCACTAACCAAACCAGTGGTAGCAGTTGGCATCTGAGTCAGATGACCGCCTGTATTACTTGGGATAAATGCAGGGGGTACCTCTTGAGTTAATAGCCAACAAACATTGGCGAATCAAAAGGTTCAGCCGGCCTCCGCCGCCTGGTACCTTTACTACTCAAGCAGGAGTGACGGCGACTGAGTAACACCAAAGTTAACTCATAGTCACTCTCTCAAACTTAGTATGGAGCCTAAAAGGTATGAGTCGTCCGCCTGTTTTTAGCAAACAGGGGCTCTCAACCACTACTCCTGCTAAGTTAACAACCTATGAGTTAAAAGCCAAAAAACATTGTCGAATAAAGGGGAACAACCGGTACCCACCGCTTGATACCTCTACTACTCAGTTACTTGGCGATTAGGTAACAATCATGTTTACTTGGTCACTCCATAAAAATTTTAGTTTGAAACTAAAAAGGTGTTCATACAGTCGGCCCAGACAGCCTAAAGTCTCTAGCCTAAAAACATGACAAGTAGGAAACCACTTTCCTACTTGGTTAATTTTACAAAGGACAGAACCTCCTGCTTAAAGGGGATCCAGTCTTTGAGATGGTTCGAATACCGATTGGATAAATGGCCGACTGATCGTCTAGCCTGGAAACAGACAACCAGTCGTCCAGGGGCATAGGCGGCGTGACTCACTATCCGTACATGTCTGCAACTATCGGCCATGTAAAACAGTCGGTATAGTGTACAATTGGATTTCAGAATAATTCAATACTTAAACAAATTTGAAGCAAAACAAAAAAAATTCATTAAAAAGAAGCCGGTCATTAAAGACCGGCAAAATATTTAGAGCCCCGGCCCCCTGGCCGGGTAAATACAAACAAACGGCACACAGGCCGTGGAAAGAAGACATAAAGCTTAAGAAGGGGGCAGATCTTCAATATTAGCAGCTGCCGCCTGGTCAGCACTCTTCCGGCTGGACTCGGCTTCAGCTGCATCCTTCTTTGATGCATTACCCCAAGCGGCACAAGCGCCAGTACCGGCTGCTCCTCCTCCAACGCCTTTTCCTCAGCAGCCGCCAGGATCTCTTGATTATATCTATCAGAACACTGGCGGTACGTTTTTTCCCATGAGGTAAAGTCGGCATTGGGGAAGAGGCGGCCCCAAGTCATGCGCTAGATTTGAGCAGAGTCTTCCATCATCTCCCGGACCAGCTCTTTCTTTTCTTGCTCGGCCTTTTCCGAGAGCTCCTGAGTAAGACTCTTCTCCTGGGTCACCAGGCGTACCTTTACGCTCGCCAAGGATTTCTCCAAGGTTTCGTATGAGGACATTTTTTGGCGAAGAGGTCTCAGCTCGGCCTTGAGGTTGTTGATGGTCGCCTCCAGCTCGCTATTCCTCTTCTGTGCCGCCTCTAACTGAGCCAGGATAGCGGCGGTAGCCTGCGCCTGATAATAAAGAATATTAATGGTCAGAACTTCATTTTGGGCAATTTGAAACATTGCCTTATCACAGTCAGAGGCGGCCATAGCTTTTGCAGCCTTTACCTCTTTGTTCTTCCGGTCAAGCGGCTTGCGAAGGCCGTTCACTCGGAGCAGGGCCTAAGTAAAAAGGGGAACATGCGTCAGTTTCCAAACAAAAAAGAAAACAGGCGTCCTGGAATTCAAATACTAAAAAATATGCTAAGTATACCTCAGCAAGAACCCCTGCAATCCCGTCTAGGTCAAGGGTGCCGACACCCCTGACCGCCTCCCTTTCAGCTGGAGGAACGGCCTTGATCATAGACTTGGCCACCTCGACCAAGTCAGGCTCCTAAGGGTCAGCTGCATCAAGCATAAACAAACGGATTAGACCTAGTAAAGAAGGGAGCAAGTCTAACATTTACAAGGATAATTTCATACTTCTAGGTGGCCTAGCTGGAGTTTTAGAAGAAGTGGCCGGCTGCTTTTCAGCCGCCACATGTTTCCTGGCAGAACCAGGAGAGCTCGCAACAGTCGTCCTCCGGGCCTTGGGGTCCGGCTGTTGGGAAGAAGAAGCTCTTGGAGCGCCTGTCTAAAAAAAGAAGAAAAGAGTCAGTATATGCATTACACAACTCCAAAAAGAGGGTGAAAGGTTCGAAGCCCACCAGGTGTGCCCCTTGTTGGGGGAGTCGGTTGAAGACTGTTGCATGATGGAGGCCCGCAACATGGCCGCCGCAGTCTTGGAGGCGGTAATTTTTCTCATGGCGTCCGCTGCAAAAACAAATAGCAAAGTTAATAAAAGTCATAACACGAAATGCATGGAACAACAGAGTATTCGACAGGCCGGCTACCTCTTGAGCACCGACTGCCGAGGCCATAGGCGGCCAAAAAGTACTCGTTGTAGAGCCATTTGAAGCTCGGGACACAGTGCAGGGGTACTTGCTCTCGTACCCCTGAAGTAGAGTTCACCTTCGACTCTACTTTGAAGAGTCCTTTATCTAGGATCTCTTTTTTAGCCTTGGGGGGAACAGGCGGTATGCTGCGGCCACCTGCAAGAAGGGGCGGATTCCTGTTCCACCTGTTGAAGCGCTTGTTCAGCTCTGTGTCTGAACTCTCAATAATAAGGAAGGTGCTCCGCCAGTCCTTCCATTTGTTTGCTTTACCTCTCATCATGAGGTAGCCCCTGTGGCTCGTCAATTGATACCAGCCGGTACCGCCTGCCTTAGGGGTCCGACTGAGGTAGTTCATGTGGGCGAAAGCCTCAAAGTTCGGCTTCACCCCGTGCAGTTCGCACCCGGCCACATAGCCGAGTACGTTGACCCAGGAGTTCGGGGCTAACTGCCATAACCCCAACTCATACCCATCCAAGATCCGATGAACAGCCGGATGTAGTGGGAAGCGCAGCCTAGCCTTGATGGCCGCCTCGTAGCAGCCAAAGCAGGCGCCATCATAACTGGTACCAGCCGGCCAGACGACTGTGGCTTCTGGATCCGGCACGAACACTAAAAAGCCCAGGCCCATTGTGTGGTTTGCGATAAAGCTCTCCACTTTCTCTTGCATGGCTGTGATCCGGCCCCGAGGTACCGTGCAGTAGTAGGGGGTATTTTTCTCTCGGTGAGAGGCGGATGGCTCCGCCCAATCGTCCCCCTTCTCAACTGCGTGAGAAAGCCTCGCCTCTTGTAGGCGACTGTTTTTCTCTTCTGTGTCCAGAGAAGCATGGCCAGAACAGCTAGACTCGGAATCGTCCTCTGACGAGTCCAAAGAGGACGACTCCTCCCCTCTCCCGGAGGGGCCCGCCTCCTCTCCTTTAAAAGGAGCAGGAGAGAATGTAGAATTGTCAACTGTAAAATTGGAAGGGGTCACTTTGACTCCTCCCTCAGAACTACCGGCTTTCAAGCCGCTTTGTTTCACTTCCACATCTGGCGCCTGGTCAGATGTTTCACTAATCGGCACCCTGTGGGAGGAGCCGTCTGAGTTTGAGATCCTGGCAGTCTTTTTTGTTCTGGCCATCATGCTCTGCATAGACACAGATACAGTCGGACTTTGTATAAAGGGCAAAGATGGGTCCAGAAAAGGGCAGGCGGCACTCCTAGTCCTAGATTCAGTCGTCCCCGGTGACCGGCTGATCACTAACCTAGGTCGTGTCGTGTGCTTCCGTGGTGCCATTTCAAAAAAAGAATAAAGTAAAGAGAAAATTAAGAGTAAGAGAACCGACGGTTACCTGAACGAGTGACGATTGATGAAGTTCTGAAAATTTTGGCGGGAGAATCTCTCGGCCTCTCGCCGAGTGACACCTGTAGCAGGCCGTGCCACCTGTGAGGGGCAAATGATTAGGGGATTTTTCCCACCAATCACCATCTGACAAGTGGACCAATCAGGTTTCGCCATGTGTCCGTCACATGGGCAAATAGGAGCCTACCACGTGTCAAGCAATGATCCGTCCACTATGGACCAATTACGACACGACACGTGTCCTTCCCATGACACTTGGGATAACTGGTCACCAAGGCCCAACTTCCGAGGGAAGCCCAATCAGCCCAAGGTTAACCTAAACCTAGATTGGCACGTTTCCCGAGGTTTTAAATACCTCCCTTAATCCTCATTAAGAGAAAAAAGGCAGATTACACACATTAAACTCTCTCACCTAGAGAGACCCAATCACTTTAATTTCCGCATTAATTACTCCTTAATCAAGTACTAACTTGACCGTCGGAGGCGGATCTCCAATCATCCGGAGCATCCGTTTGTTTTGCAGGTACAGGCGTCCGGTTCCAGTCTCGGAATTGTAACTCTCCCGCAGGACATCAGAAAACCCCGAAACAACACCCATATCTAATATGCTTGATTTCTTTTGTGCAATTGTGAATGTTGTGGTTCACTTATTGCACAGGTTTAGTTATCATTACTTTGCAAATCTTAGCATCTTCATAATAAGATGATAAAATTCGAGTATGTTATGGATTATATGTGATTTAGGATTTATTGTCCAAGTGATGGCTCCTACTCATATTCATGATGTGAGACCTTCAACTTGGCAACCTACAATCATCAAAATTCAACAAGGAACTATCCATTGAACAACTTCCCTTTTATAGCCTTTAAGGAAATAATGCTCTCAACATATATTTTAGTAGACTTTCTAATGATGCTTTACTTTGATCTTACTCCAACCGGTTCACAATGATTTGGGATACCCTAATCATTTGTGATTATGGAAATTTACCTTAAAATTCCATGTTACCATTCTCAAGCCACGATACATCTAAGCTCGTGCTTATAAATAGCTTCCTTATTAAGGATCTAATCCTTGCTAAGGTCGTGCTTGCAACATCAATACTCAGATTATATTTATTTCCATGCATCAAGAACTCATCCTATTACTTAACCAAGTACTTTGGATGTTCTTGATCATAATCTAACGATCCATTACTTAGATTCAAGTCGATTGGTATTTTATACTTCTCATTCTTTAAGCATGCAAGTCATGTGGCGATTCCATATCGTAGCATATGATTAGGGGATTTTGCTCCCAACAATCGGAATGCGCCACGTGGACCAGTCAGGTCCTGCCAAGTGTCCCCCAGTTGGAACAATCAGGGCTTCCGACGTGGCACGCGCTTATCCGTCCACCTTGGACCTGTTATGTCAAGACATGTGGCATACTCCATGCCTAATGGAGAAACCGGCCACCCAGGCCCAACTTCCGAGGGAAGCCCAATCGGCCCTAGGTTTACCTTAACCTAGGATGGGCACGTTTTCCAAGGTTATAAATACCTCCCTTAATCCTCATTAAGGGAGAGAACAAAAAACATTACGGAAAAAACACATTAATTACACACAGTAATAACCGGCTGATCTCGCTAACAAAGCAGATTACCTACATTAAACACTCTCACCTAGAGAGACCAAATCACTTTAATTTACGCATTAATTACTCCTTAATCAGGTACTAACTTGACCGTTGGAGGCGGAGCTCCCAGGAGTCTCCGTTATTTTGCAGGTACAGGCGTCCGGTTCCAGTCTCGGAATTGTAACTCTCCCGCAGGACATCAGAAAACCCCGAAACATTAGGCGCCGTCTGTGGGGAAAGTACTTCTGAGATGGTATCCAAGTCTGTACCGACTCCTGAAGAGAGGCGTCCCCTAGACGACCCTCAAGTTCAGTCGGACCATGATACCGAAAGTGAATTTGAAGTTGAAGCTCATACAGCTTCAGACGGGACCCTAAGGGCCCGACGTACCCGTCATACCGACAGGAGGGAACAGGAGCATCTTCAAACAGGAAGCGAGCCAGCAGGCGCACCGCCTGTTCGGCAACAGCCGACTGATGGGTCTGCTCCCATCACAAGGAACGAACTCATGACCTTCATGAGGGACTTCAAGGGAGAGATTCAAGAGTTGATCAACAAGAATCCGCCTGCTCCAGTCAAGGAGCAGTCGGCCAAGAAACCCTCCACTTCACTGAAGAGGAAGCCATTTTAAGGGCGAGAGGCGACTCCTCATCCTAAATCTAGGAAGCGGGAGCCACCTGCCCTTGATTTCACAAAATTCCGTTATCCTACAGGAAATAGGAAACCTGTTCGTCATATTCAGGCGGACGGGTCGAAGCAAACATTCACAGATGCTCGGCTACTGCTAGAGTAGAAGAAGAGTGACCGATTGTCAGAGTCGGCCTCTACTTCAAACTTTCAAGACAGTTTGCGAAATGCCTCGATGAGGCATACTCAGTCGTACCATGAGAGTCAGTCAGGCGGCACCTCCCGTCAGTCCGGCTTTCATAGTGACCAGGCGGTACCAAACTTACCATTTGTGTCGCAATAACAGTATTTCTTGCAGCCACCTCCGTTTGGTGGACCTGCAGCAAAAAACGCCCAACCTATGGACTGGCAGCTACGGTTGCTTAGACTTGGTGAACAGCCGTCGGCCTTCTCCAAGGAAATTACTGAAGCCGCTCAGCCGGCCAAAGTGAAAAATGTACTAGTAGGCGCCTATGACGACACTACTAACCCAGAAGACCATCTGATGGCATTCACCAACCTGATGTACCTTCAAGGGTTGGATGATCCCACTTGGTGCAAGTGTTTCCCAGCGACTCTAAAAGGAATCGCACAGCAATGGTTCGGCAACCTGCCGACTGGTTGTGTAAATAGCTTTAGGACGCTTGCTTACTTATTTGCCTCCAACTTCGCCATGAACATCCCTGCGAAGAAAACGACCCTTGATTTGGGAACAATTCAGCAGGGCGAGAAGGAGGGGCTTCGTTCTTACATCAGGCGGTTTAACCTGATGAGAATACAGATTCAAGGGTTACCGGATGAGGTAGCTTATACTGACTTTTTCAGAGGTCTCAAAGACGGGTCTACCTTCAAATTTGATTTGGTTCGAAAAAGGGTGGCGACTCTTCAAGAGGCCTTGATTGAAGCAGAAGCCTATATACAGGCGACTGATCTTTGTACGATAAAACAGTCGGACGGGAAAAGGTTCGACAAAAGAGAAGGACGACAGAAATAGTTGTCAAACAAAGATGAGAAAAGAAAAGAGTTCTGGGCGGCTGATTCCTCTAAACAGCCGGCCCAGAAAAAGAAAAAAACAATTCAAACCATACTCCCCAAAGTATGCGTTTAACAAGGATAACCAGTTTATCCTAAAAGAAATCAAGGGACGGATCTCAATTGAGAAGCCGGTCCCCATGAAGGGTTCTGCAAACAACCGGAACCAAGATAAATTCTGTGCTTATCATGATGATGTTGGTCATCACACCAATGACTGCATCAGTCTCATGCGGTACCTAGACCGCCTGGCTGAGCAAGGTGATCTTGACACTTATGTCAAGAAATCCGCGGGGAACACTTTTTCAAATAAGCAGTCGGCCAAAAAGAATCAACAGGCCGACAGCTCCGATACAGATGATGCAGTCGTCTACACTATTGCAAGAGGCTTCTCAGGAGGCGGCCCCACTATTAGGGGCAACAAAGACAATATCAGGCGGTTAGATGTAAATTCCGTTCACCAAGAACGGCCGTCCAAATATTCATTTCCTGAGATTGTCATCACTGAAGAAGAGATCTAGGAGGGGTAAGGGGGCCGCATGACGACCCTCTCGTTATTGAAGTTAAAAAATTACTTGATGCAGGGTTCATTCGGCAATGTTACTTCCCAGATTGGGTTGCAAATGTGGTGCTTGTTAAAATGTCGAATGACACCTAGCGAATGTGTGTAGACTACACAGACTTAAACAAGGCGTGCCCCAAAGACAGTTACCCTCTGCCTAAAATTGATAACCTGGTCGACTCAACAGCCAGCCATGCTTTGATGAGCTTTATGGACGCCTACTCTGGTTTCCATCAAATTCCTTTATGGAAGAAAGACCAGGAGAAGATGGCCTTCGTCACTGATCAGGGGTTATACTGTTACACGGTCATGCCGTTTGGTCTTAAGAATGCCCCGGCCACTTTCCAGCGAATGATAAACACTGTGTTCTTTTATCAAATTGGGAGAAATGTCGAGGCATATATTGATGATATGATTGTCAAGTCTAAACTTCAGAAAGATCATCTGTCGGACCTCCGAGAAACTTTCGCCACACTCAGGCGGCACCATGTCATGCTCAATCCCAAGAAATGTGTATTTGGAGTTGAGTTTGGGAAATTTCTCGGATTCCTTATCAATCAGAGAGGAATAGAGGCGAACGCTGAGAAGGTGCAGGCGGTCATTGACATGCAGTCGCCTCGTACCATCCGAGAGGTTCAGAAGTTAACAGGTTGTCTGGCGGCCTTGGGAAGATTTCTAAGCCGATCAGGCGACAAATGCCTATACTTTTTCCAAGCAATTAAGAAAAAGGCAAGGTTTGAATGGGGGTCGGATGCTGAGGCCGCCTTCCAGAAATTAAAAGTTCACTTGCATTCCTTGCCGAGGCTGGTCAGCCCTTTGCCCAAAGAGGTACTCTACATGTACCTGGCCGTCTCTGATCATGCGTTAAGTGCTATTCTCCTTGCTGAAAGAGACGGCTGTCAGCTCCCGGTCTACTTTGTCAGTCACGTACTGAAAAATGCCGAGTTGAGGTATCCCCTAGTGGAGAAATTTGGTCTTGCACTCTTCATGGCTGTTAAAAAATTGAAGCCCTACTTTTTGGCACATGCAGTCGTCGTGTATACAGACCAACCTATCAAGCGGCCACTTACCATCATGGAGTCGTCAGGCCGAATAATCAAATGGGCCATAGAAATACAAAGCCTCGAAGTTACATTCGAGCCTAGAAAAGCAGTGAAGGGGCAAGCCTTTGCTGATTATATTGTAGAGATGACTCGTCCTCCTGACTCTCAAGTTCCAGACCAAGTATGGAAGGTATATGTGGACGGAAGCTCTACTTCAAATGGTTGTGGAGCAGGCGTCATATGTCAGTCGCCAGAGGGCGACAGGTACGAGTATGCTCTACGCTTCAGTTTTCAGGCTTCAAAAATGAGGCAGAATATGAAGCTTTACTAGCCGGGATCCGCATGTGCAAGGCGGCAGGGGCAAGAAAAATAGACGCCTGTTCCGATTCACAATTGATAGTGAGTCAGTACAATGGCGAATACGAAGCAACCCATCCGGCCATGATCAAGTATTTACAGGCGGTCCAACAAGCAGTCGGCTCCCTTGAGGATTTCCATCTAATCCAAGTGCCGAGATCAGAAAACAACCAGGCGGATGCACTGTCAAAATTAGCATCATCCGCCTCCTCTGATACTCCTCGAACTGTTTTTTGGGAAGTAATGGAGAAGAGAAGCATCGAGGAAAACCCTATTGGAATCCTAGACAGAAGCTCAACCTGGATGGATTCAATCAGGACATATCTTACAAACGGTACACTGCCGGATGATCCTCAACAGGCGGCAGCACTGAAAAAACGAGCCACCTGTTTTGAAATGATAAAGGGAAAACTTCACAAAAAGGGGTACCTTCAACCCTTCTTAAAGTGTGTTACTCCAGAAAAGGGACGAGAGATACTAGACGATCTTCACTCTGGTTACTGTGCTTCTCATATAGGCGGTAGGACTCTTGCTCAAAGGGCAAGGCGGCAGGGCTACTTTTGGCCTACTTTGGAAGCAGATGCAATGGAGATGGTTAAAAAATGTGACAAGTGCCAAAGGTTTGGCAAACTAATTCACCGTCCGGCTACTGACCTCACTACCATTCACAGCCCACTACCGTTTGCTAAGTGGGGCATGGACATTCTGGGTCCATCGACGCCTGCTACAGGCGGAAGGAGGTACATACTTGTTGCCGTCCACTACTTCACTAAATGGGTAGAGGCGGAGGCTGTAAAGGGAATCAAGACGAAAGATGTAATTTCATTCATTTGGAAAAATGTCATCACTCGGTTCGGGGTTCCCATGTCTATGGTTTTTGATAATGGTCCCCAATTTGAGACGCCTGTTCTCAAAAGCTGGTTGGGTGACCAAGGAATTGCAAACTACTTTGCATCTGTCGGCCGTCCACAAGCAAACGGCCAGGTAGAAGCCTTTAATAAAATCATCTCAGACGGTCTCAAGAAAAAGATTGAACGAGCAGGCGGCCTATGGGCGGATGAACTACCACATGTTCTCTGGGCCATTAGGACGACTGAAAAAGGGGCGACTGGAGAAACTCCATTCCTCCTAACTTACGGTGCGGAAGCTGTTCTTCCAATAGAACACTACGAGCTGACTCTTCGAGTAATGCTATATGACGAAGAGGCAAACTGGGAAGCCATGCGCCTGACATTAGACTCACTTCCTGCAAAGAGGGGTAATGCTGTCATGCGCCATGAGATCTATCGATTGAGAATGACTAGATCATACAACAAAAAAGTACACAGGCGTCCACTCAAAGTAGGGGACTTTGTACTTAGAAAAATGGAAGCAGTTGGTAGGGCTAATGAGTCTGGCAAACTAACTCCCAACTGGGAAGGACCCTACCAAATCTATGAGGAAGTCAGGGACGGTACCTACCGTCTGGAAACACACCAGACGGACAACCGTTGCCTCGAACTTGGAATGTAGATAATCTTAAGAAATATTTCTTTTGAATGATGTAAATAGTCAAGAGCTACTTAATAAAGTTTGCACTTACTATTCAGTTTTGTACTAAGAGGGGCACGCCTACTAACAAATAGTCGGCTACTCTTCATGTTTAATTTTTACTTACTTAAAGAGGGGCATGCCGTCTGTACCTTTACAGTCGGCTACTCTCCATTGAGTTTTACTCTATTTTTAGAGGGGCATGCCGTCTGTACTTTTACAGTCGGCTACTCTCCATTGAGTATTTTTACTTCAAAGGGGCATGTCGTCTGTACCTTTACAGTCGGCCACTCTCCATTGAGTATTTTACTCTATTTAGGGGCATGTCGTCTGGACATATAATCGGCTACTCTCCATAAGAAGATGGCCGACTGGTTCCAAACACCTAGCCACCCCCCTAATACTTAGCTAAAAACATTGGGGCCTGGTGGACCCTGTGCCTAACAGGCGGCTACCCTCCTTTTACTTAGCATCTACGTTCACCAAGAACTTACCAAGGCCACAGGCCGAATGATCAGACCAAGCGCCAAGCATACTGATCAAACCTACAAAACTAATACGACCTGTCCCAACATCATAGCAGGCGTCCGACGGCATCCCTCCGAATGAAATTCGTCGCAGAGAGCAGCTCCCTTTTGGGTGGAACATTGCTCTATAAACTAATTACACGGCACCTATACGAATGTCCCCAAGGGCAACCACGTAGCCGTTTTTGAGACAAGGATAACTCTATCACTAACCAAACTAGTGGTAGCAGTTGACATCTTAGTCAGATGACCGCCTGTATTACTTGGGATAAATGCAGGGGGTACCTCTTGAGTTAATAGCCAACAAACATTGGCGAATTAAGGGGTCTAGCCGTCCTCCGCCGCCTGGTACCTCTACTTCTCAAGCAAGAGTGACGGCGATTGAGTAACTCCAATGTTAACTCAGTCACTCCCTCAAATTTGGTATGGAACCTAAAAGGTTTGAGTAGACCGCCTGTTGTTTGGCAAACAGGGGCACTCAAACCCCTATTCCTACTAGGTAACCTATTGAGTTAATAGCCAACAAACATTGGCGAATCAAGGGGATCAGCCGGCCTCCACCGCCTGGAACCTCTACTACTCAATCTAGTGTGACGGAGACTAAGTAACTCCTATGTTAACTTATAGTCACTCCCTCAAACTTATTATGGAGCCTAAAAGGTATGAGTCGTCCGCTTGTTTTTATCAAACAGGGGCTCTCAACCACTACTCCTGATAAGTTAACAAATTACGAGTTAAAAGCCAACAAATATTGAATAAAGGGAAACAACCGGTACCCGCCGCTTGTTATCTCAACTACTCAGTTCCTTGGCGACTAGGTAACACTCATGTTTACTTGGTCAGACCACTTTCCTACTTGGTTAAATTTACAAAAGACAGGATCGCCTGCCTAAAAAGGATCCAGTCTTTAAAATAGTTCGAATACCGATTGGATAAATGGCCGACTGATCGTCTATCCTGGAAACAGACAACCAGTCGTCCAGGGGCATAGGCGGCGTGACTAACTTTCCGTACCTGTCTGCAACTATCGGCCATGTAAAACAGTCGGTCTAGTGAACAATTGGATATTGGAATATTCAATACTTAGACAAATTTGAGGCAAAACAAAAATTCATTAAAAATAAGCCGGTCATTAAGGACCAGCAAAATATTCAAAGCCCCGGCCCCCTGGCCGGGTAAATACAAAGCAAACGGCACGCAGGCCGTGGAAAGAATACATAAAGCTTAAGAAGGGGGCAGTTCAGTATTAGCAGCTGCCGCCTGGTCAGCACTCTTCTTGCTGGACTCGGCTTCAGCTGCATCCTTTTTTGATGCCTTACCCCCAAGCGGCACAAGCGCCACTACCGGCTCCTCCTCCTCCAACGCTTCCTCCAACGCCTCTTCTTCAGCAGCCGCCAGGATCTCTTGATTATATGTATCCGAACACTGGCGGTACGTTCTTTCCCAAGAGGCAAAGTCGGCACTGGGGAAGAGGCGGCCCCAGGTCATGCGCTGGATTTGAGCGGAGTCTTCCATCATCTCCCGGACCAGCTCTTTCTTCTCTTGCTCGGCCTTTTCCGAGAGCTCTTGGGTAAGACTCTTCTCCTGGGTCACCAGGCGTTCCTTTACGCTGGCCAAGGATTTCTCCATGGCTTCGTAAGAGTACATTTTCAGGCGAAGAGGTTCCAGCTCGGCCTTGAGATTTGTGATGGTCGCCTCCAACTCGTCATTCTTCTTTTGGGCCGCCTCTAACTGAGCCCGAACAGCGGCAGTAGCCTGCGCCTGATAATAAAGAATATCAATGGTCAGAACTTCATTTTGGGCAATTTGAAACATTGCCTTATCACAGTCAGAGGCGGCCATAGCTTTTGCAGCCTTTACCTCTTTGTTCTTCCGATCAAGCGGCTTGCGAAGGCCGTTCACTCGGAGCAGAGCCTAAGTAGAAAGAAACAGGCGTCAGTTTCCAAACAAAAAATAAAACAGGCGTCCAGAAATTCAAAAACTCAAAAATATGCTAAGTATACCTCAGCAAGGACCCCTGCAATCCCGCCAAGGTTAAGGGTGCCGACACCCCAGACCGCCTCCCTTTCAGCTAGAGGAACTGCCCTGATCATAGACTTGGCCATCTCTACCAAGTCACGCTCCTGGGGGCCGGCTGCATCAAGCATAAACAAACGGATTAGACTTAGTAAAAAAGGGAGCAAGTCTAAAATTTACAAGGACAACTTCATACCTCTAGGCGGCCTAGTTGGAGTTTTAGAAGAAGTGGCCGGCTGTTTCTCAGCCGCCACCTGTTTCCTGGCAGAACCAGGAGAGCTCTCAACAGTCGTCTTCCGGGCCTTGGGGTCCGGCTGTTGGGAAGATGAAGCTCTTGGAGCACCCGTCTAAAACAGAAGAAAAAAGTCAGTATATGCATAAACACTCCAAAAAGAGGGTGAAAGGTTCGGAGCTCACCAAGGGTGCCCCCTTTTTGGGGAGTCGGTTGAAGCTAATTGCATAATAGAGGCCCGCAACATGGCCGCCGCAGTCTTGGAGGCGGTGATTTTTCTCATGGCGTCAGCTGCAAAAACAAACAGCAAAGTGAATAAAAGATAAACAACAAATGTATGGAACAACAGAGTATTCGACAGGCCGACTACCTCTTGAGCACCGACTGCTGAGGCCGCAGGCGGCCAAAAAGTACTCGTCATAGAGCCACTTGAAGCTCGGGACGCAGTGCAGGGGTACTTGCTCTCGTACCCCTGAAGTAGATTCGACCCTCGACTCTACTTTAAAGATTCCTTTATCAAGGATCTCTTTCTTAGCCTTGGGGGGAACAGGCGGCATGCTACGGCCGCCTGCAAGAAGGGGCGGATTCCTGTTCCACCTATTGAAGCGCTTGTTCAGCTCAATGTCTGAACTCTCAATGATGAGGAAGGTGCTCCGCCAGTCCTTCCACTTGTTTGCTTTACCTCTTGTCATGAGGTAGCCCCTGTGGCTTGTCAATTGATACCAGCCGGTACCGCCTGTCTTAGGGGTCCGGCTGAGATAGTTCATATGGGCGAAAGCCTCGAAGCTCGGCTTCACCCCGTGCAGTTCGCACCCGGCCACATAGCCGAGTACGTTGACCCAGGAGTTTGGGGCTAACTGCCATAACCCCAACTCATACCCATCCAAAATCCGCTGAACAGCCGGATGTAATGGGAAGCGAAGCCTGCCTTGATGGCCGCCTCGTAGCAGCCAAAGCAGGCGCTGTCATAACTGGAACCAGCCGGCCAGACGACTGTGTCTTCTGGATCAGGCACAAACACTAGAAAATCGGGGCCCATGGTGTGGTTTGCAATAAAGCTCTCCACTTTCTCTTGCATGGCTGTGATTCGGCCCCGAGGTACCGTGCAGTAGTAGGGGGTATTTAGCTCTCGGTAAGAGGCGGATGGTTCCGCCCAATTGTTCCCCTTCTCAACTGCGTGAGAAAGTCTCGCCTCTTGCAGGCAGCTGTTTTTCTCTTCTGTACCCAAAGAAGCATGGCCAGAAGAGCTTGACTCGGAATCGTCCTCCGACGAGTCCGAAGAGGACGACTCCTCCCCTCTCCCGGAGGGGCCCGCCTCCTCTCTTTGAAAAGGAGCAGATTTGTTAACTGTTAAATGGGAAGGGGTCACTGTGAATCCCCCCACAGAATTGCCGGCATCCAGGCCGCCTTGTTTCACTTCCACATCTGGCGCCTGGTCAGATGTTTCACTAAGCGGCACCCTGTGGGAAGAGCCGTCTGAATTTGAGATCCTAGCTGTCTTTTTCGTTCTGGCCATCCTGCTCTGCATAGACACAGATACAGTCGGACTTTGTATAAAGGGCAAAGATGGGTCCGGAAAAGGGCAGGCGGCACTCCTAGTCCTAGATTCAGCCGTCCCCGGTGACCGGCTGATCACTAACCTAGGTCGTGTCGTGTGCTTCCGTGGTGCCATTTCAGAAAATAAAAAGAAAATTAAGAGAAAGAGAACTGAGTTACCTGAACGAGTGACGGTTGATGAAGTTCTGAAAATCCTGTGCAGTCGGCTTGTCAGAACAGGCGGTAGGCAGAAAAGGTCCAAAATGTCAGAGCAAATTCAGGGGTCCGAATGTTCTCAAAAAGTTCTCAAAGTGTGAAAATGACTCAAGACAACTCTCCCTTATATAGGCGAAGTGAGAAGGCGAAGGGTCACTTTCAGAATTCAAAATTTGGGCGGGAAAATCTCTCGTCCTTTCGCCGACTGTCACCTGTAGCAGGCCGTCGCCTGTTACAGTGCGACACCTGTCACAGGTAACACGTGACCAATCACGTGCCACCTGTGAGGGGCAAATGATTAGGGGATTTTGCTCCCAACAATCGGAATGCGCCACGTGGACCAGTCAGGTCCTGCCAAGTGTCCCCCAGTTGGAACAGTCAGGGCTTCCCACGTGGCACGCGCTTATTCGTCCACCTTGGACCTGTTATGTCAAGTCATGTGGAATACTCCATGCCTAATGGAGAAACCGGCCACCCAGGCCCAACTTCCGAGGGAAGCCCAATCGGCCCTAGGTTTACCTAAACTTAGGATGGGCACATTTTCCAAGATTATAAATACCTCCCTTAATCCTCATTAAGGGAGAGAACAAAAAACATTACGGAAAAAACACATTAATTACACACAGTAATAACCGGCTGATCTCGCTAACAAAGCAGATTACCTACATTAAACACTCTCACCTAGAGAGACCAAATCACTTTAATTTACGCATTAATTACTCCTTAATCAGGTACTAACTTGACCGTTGGAGGCGGAGCTCCCAGGAGTCTCCGTTATTTTGAAGGTACAGGCGTCCGGTTCCAGTCTCGGAATTGTAACTCTCCTGCAGGACATCAGAAAACCCCGAAACAGCATACATGATGGATCTAATTGCAGAACTATTCCTAATTTGATCCCACTCATGTGACTTTAGCTCATCCAGTTTCACTGAGTCTCGCTAAATTGTTTGCTATATGATACGGTTGAAAGTCTTTACTAGAGGGTCTTTCATGACTCAGTATTTGCCTAGAGTTTACTTACTTCAAACATTTACTTAGTCTTACACATATGGGTTGAAAGCCTTCTTAAGCCCTTCATGTTTAACACGATAAATTCCTTTACTCGTTCAAACATTTTATTAAGTCTATCCAATAGATCTTAATTCCCACTATGTACTAAGTATCGCCTTAGCTTGGTCCATGATTGAAAAATACTATCAAATCTAAGCATTTAAAATTTGATAATCACTTTAAAATAAAGTTCGTAAACTTCTTGTTGGACCATACAAAATTAACTCTTGCTCCCACTAAATTTCTTATTTAAAAAAATTCTATTTTTCTCCATAAGCCAAACCTTCTATTAACTTTATGATAAAACACATTCCAATTCTTACAAGTAATGCTTCCCTCAATCCACTAATGGATTTCTTGAGCTTGCTTTCAAATCTAGCATTATTTAGATTTACAAACCCTTAGACTATATCCATAATCTCTTTCAAAATTCTATTTTGGTAAGGCGGTTTTAATATCTATTTTTTCATATTTCATATGAGCAATTTTCGCTAGAATAATCACGTAAAGACTTAAGCATTCAAATTAGTGAATAGATTTTATTAATTTCATTGCCATGAATTTAATTGTAACCTTTTTAACCAATCTAGCTATGTATGCATAAGCATTTCCATATTTGTTAGTTTTCTCCATGAAAACTAATTTGCGATTTGATGAGTCTTTATCCTTCATGCGAATTGATCAATTTCCAAACTTGATTTTCAAACTTGGAGTCTATTTCGGATTATATGGCCTCTAACCATTTTACGGAATTTGGATTTGTTGTAGCTATCTTACAAGACACTATTCCCTTACTATTTAATAGCAAATAATATGCTTGCAAGTCTTAGGTTTACTTCTAACTTAATAGAAACCTTATAAGATTCAATCCAAACCTTTGGTGAATTCTATACCTATACGAGGTAATTGCATCGAACAAGACGCTTCTAAAGCCCTTTGATTATATTGATCTTACTCTAACACTTCTAAAGTTTTGTGAGTAATGAATTCTCTCTTAAGGTATGTAAAGTCCTTGGAGTATTCTTGATCAATCATTCTCATGAGCCCTTTTAAAGTCTTCCGAGATTTAGTTTCCATTTGTTACTCGTCTCGATGGTCATTGAGTAAATTTTTCTCCCTTTGTCATTTTGGAAATGTGTTACTTTCTAAAAAGACACCACTAAGAGCAACAAGTACTGTGTTCTCAATTTGGTTGTAGAAGTAATGCCCCTAGTATCACTTGAATGCTTACAAAGAGACATGTATATTGTCTTTGGGTAAAGGTTCGTTGAGAAAACATAGAGTTGCTCCCAATTGAGCTATCTTAGCCCTCATTGAGCCACTTATCTCCCACTAAGCCAATAAGCTCCCATTGAGGCTAAGAGCCCTAAACATATACTTGAAAAGATGCTAGAAACTATTTCTATCCATAACTGAATATGGTGTCTTTTCTTAGATTTGACAATTTTGTTTAGTGTAACATTAGTCACTTGTGCAAATCTTTAAGAACATTATAGGAAGTGATGTGATCCATCATCGTTAAAAGTCATTTCCAAATGGCTTCGAGGTCTCCGTTAAGACATACTATATTCTTTGTGGAGCTTTATGAAATTCCAACTTCATAACTTTGAGATGATCACTTTTAGCTCAAGCTAATCTAGACGTTTTGATATCTTGCCAAGTCGATTCTATACTTTACTGAACTTTTGAGCTTGTTTCACATTTGATAGATATAGCCATATTCATTCAAATTCTTGTGAGGACATTTAAGCAATGGAATCTTCTTTAGCTTTCGGAGTCAATTGTCTATACCAAGCATAATAACTCCTTTCTTTGTCAGTTCCAACAAGTAAGACTTCCTTGCCTTAGAGTCTATCTAATAGAGCCTTGAGTATGTTCTTATCAATATGACATTGCTAAAGATAGCCAGAACACAAACCATGTCCATGACTTGAACCTTGTGGGTTTATGTTAGGGAATTGTTTGTAAATAATCCAGCATCCTTAACTCATGTCTTAAACGACCATGCCATTAAAATAAAGCCAATAATTGTTGTTCTTTTACTTTGAATATGAGTCTTTCCTTTTGTAAATAGAACGTTAGCTGATTATGGAACACAATGACCATTATTTTTTCCAGCCTTAACTTTAAAAGGTTTTTAAACAAAGCAGATAACCTTACAGCTGATGTATCACCTACTTACTTCATTCCAAGCTCTTAAGTCAATAACTTAGCTTAACTTCAATGGTTTTGAGGTCACTTCAAAAGTGTAACACTCAAGCAGTATCTAATACTTGTGAAGATAAGTTGCTATGTCAACTATGATAACATGAACTCTTAGGTAGAATTGGAATCTTGAATTCCTTTTCTTTGTTCCTTGTTTCCTATATTTCTTATCATACATCATCTTATAACTTTAAGACCATTTCTCTAAGTTTTTTGACTTCTATACTTTGTTAGGCATAACTGAGCATCTAATGCGCCGTAAAACAAAGTTCTTTTCCTTTAATTCTTACTTGAATTATTACATCATAGAGTCCTACTCATTATTGTAAAAGGCGAAAAGATATGTTGGTTGTCAACTATTGAAAAATTAAGTTTTCAACTCAAAACTTCATGTTTATCAAAACAACCTAGTACTTTGAATACATGATGTCCAACCGTCCTTTCGGACTTACTTATAAAAGTCATTTATGAGAAGTTGTATTTTAGAAATGCATTTTCTTTCTTTAACAACCATCCTCAATGGTTTTTTGCCAATCGTTGGAAACATTATAATTCGAGTTAGAATTCTACAAATATAAGTGCAAAGTATATCCATTTATCAAGATAACATAATAAGTTTTGAAATACATGCAAACTAGCAATTTCAATAAACTTATTAACGCTTTATTCATTTTGAAATTTGTCCCATATGGTTGAAAAAAACGATTACAAGACCCCAAAAATCAATAAGTGATTAAGCGTGCTTTAGCTTGTCTTAACACTTATTATTTCAAGGTAAGAAATCTAATTTCTAATAGTTCCAAACTACTCTTGGTTGATAAGTCGTCGCATTCATTGTCTTCTTGACGCTTATCCCGTTTGCCACAACATCTAAGGATACCTTAATGATATTGTTGAGTATAACCAAAACTGACGTGTATGTGATGCCTTGCTTTGGCAAACCCATCAACATACCTTACTTTCCCAAGAAAACGATGATGCCTTGCTTAGCATAGCCCATCGCTAAATTTTCAAGGTGTTACAAAGTTATCATTTTGGAATGGCAATTTAACTCAATATTCTTTGGGATTTAGGGTTTCTATATTGTTGGTTGATTTAAGTGAACTAAATTAAGCATTCAACATTGAAATCCTAAACATGCATATAATATTAAGATATATAAGCAACATATAATAAGATATTCAAAAGACGCATACAATGGTGACTTAGCATGATCCCTTAATCTTGGCTTCATCTTCAAAGAACCTCCATCTTCTTGACTTCGCCACGATCCATGCATGAACTAAAAACTAGTAGTAATCTAAATAAATTGAAAGGAATGGTGTCCTTCAAACAAGTGTATTATTCCGATGGAGGGTTCGAAATTATTAGAAAGCTAATTATTCATTGACGTCAAGTGATCGGAATACCTAGATGGAGGTCGCTTCTGATTAGTAATATTAATGAATAATTACTATTACAACTTAATCTTGATTGAACCCTTTGGTTCACACCCAATCGAGTAACCAAACCGAAACGATGAATTAATCCGAAGGATTAAATGAGTCATTATAGTATTACGAACATAGACGTCGGATTCAGAGCTTAGAGTGTCGGAACCGAGCGTTGTACCTTGAGTCGAATTTAGGAATCGACGAGACGAGAAATCAAGCAAACAAAAAATTACAAATATACCCCTAGCCTCCAAATGCCCCAAGCAATCCGAGGGCCAAGGGAAATATAGCTAGCCAAGGCAGCCGCACCATACCGAGCTTGCTAGCATCGCAAGTTAGCAGTGCTGGTTAGCAGGCTGGTGCGGCATGGCAAGCATCGCTGACGTGCTAGGCTAGCTAGCATGCTAGTGCCTCGCACACAGCGGCCCGCAAGCAAGCACAGCTTGCTCGGTCGTGCTGGCACATCGCAGGCTAGCCGCATATGCTAGGTGAGCTAGCAACACCAGTCGCACCATCGCAAGATCTGCAGCACGCAATTGCTCAGTGGGCCTCGCACATGGTCGCAGCGAGTGTGCGATCTCGCTAACAATAGCAGCGCACATCCACGCATAATAGCCCGCATCACTGAGGCTTGCTATTGCGGGCTGGTGCGAAGGCCTTGCGTGAAAGGTAACATCGCGCTGGGCTGTGCCTAGCACAAGAATCGCAACAGTAGCAGCAGCGCGCAATGCGTGCGTCGGCTGCTGGTTGTGCGTGCTTGCGTGCTGGGCTGCATGCACGCACAGCGCCCAGCTAGCATGCCCAGCCAAGGGGTCAGGCCGCCAGCGAGGTAGCCTTGGCGCCCAAGGCTGGTAGCACCAGCTGGCGCGCGTGCATTGGTTGAGTGTGAGAGCCGGTTTTTTAGGGAGTAAGGGGAGGGTGGTCCCCCTTGTGGTCCTCACCTAACCCCTTGCTCTTCACTTGACACTTGTTGTTTGTTGATTTTCATTTTCATTTGATTTTGAATTAAATTAAATTGAATAAATGCCTTTTTACCAAATCTCCCACATTGATGGGAGATTGGAATTCAAGGGCTCCTTTCCATATAAATACCAATCATTTGGCTTTGGGAAAGGGCACTTGAGTTGTGAACTTGAAAGGATTTCCGCAACTGAGAACACTTTCGTTCTAATACTCTATGTACTTTTGGTCTAGCCCCGACTAAGCTTCGGGGTAGGGGCCGTTCAGGTCAGGTCTCGAGGGTGAGATATGTCGGAGGCTTGCGCATTTGCGAAGCTCTACACTTTCAAGTACGAGCTCTAAGAAAGAGCGAAGCACGCATCAAGGGTATGATTGTCTTTTCTTATTCTCTCTCTTTGTTAATTATGTGATTGTTAATTAATATGCATGTTTAGTTACTTTAATTTGTGTGCGGATTTTGGGAGGGTTTCATTCCGCGTAGTGTCAAACACTACGAAACCCAACATAAACTAAGTACAAAAAATACTTAACGACACGCAGTCCGTATTTAGATTTACAAAAATACATAACGGAACGCAGTTCGTAGTTACTATACTAGTCACCTTTTGTAAAAACCTACATAAGAATATTCCGTTCGCCCATTCACTTTAAAAGTGAATGGCCCATGCATATTTTACAAACAAAACGAGCAATGATGCAAAACTTGCATCAAACAAGCGCGCACTAGTTACTAACTTAGGTTGTTAATCCAATCAACATGCCTAATAAAACCAATCAAGTGTTTATCCAATTATGTGAACTAACGCAATAATAAGCATAATTAAAGCTTAACGAGCTCAAAACCGATTAACGAGGCTCCCACTAAAACCCACATCCATCTTAATTAAATTAATCCAATTAAATTTAATTAAGCACATCGAGTCAAATTTTGTCAAAAATTACGAACTAATGTCAAAACCGAAGGCCTAGCCTCGTTTTTAAAATAAAATGTATTACTGCTAACCTAACCCGAGGCTAAGCTCCCAATCCTAAAGGTCGGGTGCTGCTAGGTTGACTAGCCGAGCCACCTTGCTGGCGCTTGGGCTGGGTGCTGCCTACCAGCCCCTTAGGCCCTTACATGCTGGCTGCATCAGCCTAGCAGTGCAGTAAACAGCCACAAGCCACGGCATTCGCACAGCATGCCTAGCATGCCCTGCGCGCCGCTGGGCTGGCTGGTGCTTACGTGGGCTAGTGCTGGCTGGGAGGTGCTGAGAGAATTATAGCCCATGCCCGCCGCACTACTGGGTGCTTCTAAGGCAACCCATCAGCGTTTTCTTGCGGGCTGGGTGGTGCATGGCAGCACGCACCAACATGCACACAACAACCTTCCCCCGCACCACTTGCTCGGCCATACACTTAACAAAGTGGGTGCTGCACTCGACAGTAGGATTAATGTTGCCTGTGTAAGCAACTCCTGCTAGCCGAGGGCATCTCTTCGAGGCTTCTAAGCCTCAATTTTCGTGCAAATTCCGAAATTTTCAATCCCGAAAAATTGTGTTCAAGTTTTAATTCTAAATCCATTTTTGAATTAGTTAACGAGAAATTTTGAATTAATTTTAAGCCCAACTCAATTAATTCAAGTTTAGTGCACAACTAATATTATTTCCAAAAACCATTCTTTAATAATTTTAGATCACTTTGATGAAATCAACAATTAAGGGCATTCAACATAATTAAATTAACTCATCCAATGATTAAAATTAATTATGTATTTGACAAAACTAAATGAATAAATTGAATAACCATCCAATGAAAATAATTTATTCAACCAACACTCGTACATGTTTGAATACTTCAACCATCCAATAAAGAACAATATTCAAGCATAAATGTGAACATTCATGATTTTAATCAATTTACAAAATTATTAAAACTCAAAACAAGTTCACTTTTGGATTTCAGCAAGTCAAATTATTCAATAAACCATTAAAGATACAATGTTAAACGATATTAAGGGCTCATCAATCACATTCAACATAAATTCATACATTTCAAGCAATCTAACTGCATAATGAACAATTTCCAACTGCAATCTAGATTAAGTAACCAAATGATATCCAAAACATGTTTAATGAGGAATATAATTGCAGTAGATTAATACCATAATAAATCACATAATCCAATAATTACATGTCATATTTAATCAAGGTTTAAAGATTTAAAATTGTTCGTTCCAAACAAAAAACCGTCGAAAAAACACATTTCTAGGTAGATTTCGGGCTCTGAAAGACAATTTTTAATCACTATGTGGAACTACGTGGGTAAAGGTTGATTTAGAACATTGATTCCACCCAAATACCATTATTTTTGAGTCAAAATCTGGGTTTGTAATCACAAAATAGCAATAAACCGATTTTATCTAATAAAACCGAGATTTTAATCTAATTAGGTTGCTAATCCAAATTTTTAAATCTATTTTAAATCATCTTAATTAAATTTTAGCTGTAAAAATTAAATGCAAGAGGCTCGTGATATCGATGTTGGGTTTTATGGTGCGCGAGCACCGTGGAACCAAAACCCGCCGCGGACCACATATATATTTAATACAACTAACTAACAAACATGCAATTATTTAAGCGATAAAGACATAAAGAGGAAGAGAGAGAAAGAAGGGAAAAGACAATCTTACCCTTGTAGCGTGCTTCATCCGAACTCGAGCACGACCCTCGGAAAGCCCAAGACACGCACGCGCGAATCCTTCTACTTCGCACACCTACGCGCCCAAACACGCCTCCTATCTCGTAGCTTAGTCGAGACCAAGCCAAAATTAGAGTTTTACGAACTTAAAGGTTTTCTCACGCTTTTGGGACATGCCTTATTGAGTTCTTCTCAAATTATTTTAAATTCCCAACTCCCAAGGTTGGTATTTATAGGCAAAGTATTCCCAAAATCCTCAATCATCTTTCAATGTGGGAGCATGGGTAAAATGAGAAAATAAGCATTTAATTTAATTCCAAATTAAATTAATTAGCATAAAAAATAAGCAAATGACAAGTGTCAATCCAAGGGAGGGGTTAGGTAAAGACCACATACCCTCTCCTTGGAGAGCAAGCAAGCCCCAACAACCCCATGTGCATGGCACGCCCCAGCCAAGGGCCTCAAGGCCTGCCGCGATGGCAGGCTCGGCCTACGGCTGGGCCTGCACTCGCAAGCCCAGCGCAATGCTGGTGCTTGTGGTGCTGCATGATGGCCTCGTTGGCTGGCAGCGCACACAGCCGTGCTTGACCAGCAGCCTTGCTGCACCCAATGGCGTGCTGGCCTAGCGCACTTGTTGTGTGCTTGCAGGCTAGCTCACCTAGCCAGCATACATGCGTGGTTGCTAGGCTAGCGGCCAAGGCAAGCACATGGCTAGCAACCTTGGTAGCCTAGCGCACCTAGCCCTCGCTTGGCTAGGCCAATGCATGGCTAGGACTTTGCGCGTTGACTTATCATTTAACTTATTTGATCGTCTTCCCGATTCGTTGAATTGACTCGACGTTTGACGCTCGGTTTCGACGCTCTTAGCTCAGAATCTGACGTCTGAGTTCCTAAAATCCTTATCGACTTATTAAATCCTTTGGATTAATTCGTCGCCATTGTTCGGTCACCGGATTGGGTGGACCCGTAGGGTTTAGTCCAGAACAAGCTGTAAGATTAATGATCTTAATAATCGGAAGCGGCCTCCAGATAGGCATTCTGATCACTTGATTTCACTAAGTAATTAGCTTTCCTAATTAATTTCGAACCCTCTATCGGAGTAATACACTTGTTCGAAGGACACCATTCCTTTTAATTCCGGCCCAGGCCGCCTTGTTCTTGTCCTGCTCCTTATTCCGCCTGTCCATGAAGGCACCGAGCCTAAGGAAAAGTTCAATTCGGACAGAAACAAGTTAGCATAAACAGATATGAAAATATACTACGTATCAAAGTTCAGTTAAAGTTTAGCTACCTCGGCACTACAGTTCAACATAAGACCGAAGAAGCCCTCATCGATCCCGCAAAACTTGTCCCGCTGCTACTTAGGGCGGCTCGCTGCATGGCCTCCCTAATAGCCTTCTGGTCAGCGTTAGTAAGCGACTATCCAGGTACTCATATGTTCGTCTCCTCGGCAATATCTACATCAATTACGAAGAAAGTTACATTATTGAAGTCAAGTTGCAAGTAATAAGCAAACAAGTGCTATATATACCTGTATGGGATAACTCTTGCTGAGCTATTCCCTTTCATCCGGGCTCGTCCTGAGGAGGCGCACCAATTAGTCAAGATCTGGCATGAGTGACCTCCTACCACCACTTAAGGGGCTAGTTGTAAGGGACAACTCCTGCTGAGCTATCACCACGCTCCCACCCTTGCTCACGGGGTGCGCACTCACCGCTGGAAAAATAACCAGAGGGGTTAGAGTTGGCTTACAGGCTGACCAAGTATGACTTCCCCCAAAGGAGATCGTACACCTATAAATAGGGAACCAAGTACAACTGAAAAGAGGTTGAACACACAAGTCATTACACTCGCTCTCTATATCTAAGTACACTTTCTCTCTCTAAACACATTCTAACTTAAGCATCGGAGGGGCGTTTCTCGAGCCACCCCGAGGAGCAGTTACTTTTGTCACCTTGTGCTGGTTATCCACCTGGACCCAGCGTGCTCCAGCCCGAACCCTCCAGATCCGTACCCAGAACAATTGGCGCTAGAAGGAGGGGAAAGGATTATCCAAATCCAAAAGTTTGCCAACTAAGCAGGGACCGCTGGTTAACCGCCATGGCCGGAGAGGAAGCGATGCAAACACCAACCTCAAAAGCAATCAGAAACAACCATACACCACAAAAAACAACTCCAGTAACCACAGATCCTAAGGGATCCACCGAAAAAACCAAAGCAAATGTAACGCAGAAATCTAATCCCGCCGGACCGATGCCTGGTGCGACAAAAGCGGTGGTGAAACCAAGACATCCAGTAAGATCCAGCTCTTCTTTCAAGTTCGGAATGCCAACAACAAGCTCGAATATTTAACCAATTATCCAAACACCTGTAACCTAGAAGTCTCAGCTTGTCAACATGTCAAACATCCTGTAAAACCTTTCCAAATGCAACAAAGACCAATTGGCGACAATGACGGCAGTGTTTACTAACTTTGGCAAAGGAGCTGGCTCAACATCGGTTGTTGTCACTTCAAAGCCAGTGATCAGGAAGTCTACATCACCAACTCTCACCCTGGAGTAGAATGAGCTAATCCAACTGAGGAAGAAGGTTCTAGAGTTGGAAGCTCGCAATCAAAAGCAAGAGTGGGGAGAAGATGTAGCGGCTAAGAGGGGGAGCCCGAAGGCATGAGTCACTCGCAGCAGATCCGTGATCTCTGAACGAGGGCCAAGCTTGGATACAGGGGAAGTTTGCGCGGCTCCAAGTGATTCTGGATGATTCCCCATTTTCAGGGAGATCTGGAAGAACCGATGGAGTAGATCAAGATGCCCAGCTGCAAATATAATGGCACCATGACACTGAAAAATCATGTCTCAGCGTTTAAAAACCACATGGTGTTGTATACCATAAATGACTCGGTCTAATGTAAGGCATTCCTCCTAAGGCTAGAAGAGCTACCTGCTGAATGATGTGGAGCCATTCCAAAAGGATTTGTCTACTCCTATAACCAGCTGAAAAGAATGTTCATGGAACATTTCGTCAAGTTGGTAGATCGTACTAAAATGACTGTAGAGTTAATGTCATTAGTTTAGGGGAAGAAGTAACACCTACGGGACTTCATCACCCGATTCAACAAGGAGGCTACGACGATCCCAAACATGAGCCAGGAGGTAGCCTTGCTGGCCACGCAGAGCAGGCTCTTTCCTAGGTCGCCGTTCAGAGCTTACATGGGACGTAAAAATCTTAAAACGCTAGCAGAAGAGCTAGGAAAAGCTCATGAGTTCATAAAAGTAGACGAGACTGACAGGGCCATGTTGAGAAAAGGAGTAACAAACGATCTAGCTAAGCGGGCTGAGACCACCTGGGGTGAGATCTAGCCAGGGTGGATCAGCCAAGAAAAGCTGAGCAAGGTCGGAGAGAGGCAGACAAATCAGTGGGAGTCAAGAGAGCTTACCACCGAAGAGGAGCGCGGGCTGGGAAACTTGAACTGTACACCCGCTCACTCATTCGAGGTCTCACATCTTCAACGTGAACAAGTCCGATGATAAGTGGTAAAGGCCACCCAGAATGATAAACAGAAATTATGACCCCCAACAAGTGGTGTGACTTTCACAAGGACCATGGGCACACCACTGATGAATGTACAGGCCTTAAGGACAACATTGAAGATTTAATTCGACGAAGAAACTTGAACCAATTTAAGCAGCATTTTGATTATATCCGACGTAAAGAGGAGGATAAGTCAAGCTATGACCGCAGAAAAGGACAAAAAGACCAAAATGAAGGCAAGGATCGTGATAACAGGCTGGATGGAAGGGTATTGATCATCAGTAGAGGACCAGTGCATGGCAGCACGATGAACAGGGCAAGAGCTGATCTACGCGCAATGATTCACCAAGTGAACTACAATGAAAAACGTAGATGGCCACCCTTTCCACCACATCCACGGGCAGTGTTTAACGAGTATGACCAAAAGGGCATAGTCTACCCTCATGACGACCCTTTGGTAGTCATGGTGAGGATCCCAAACTGGGAAGTAGATAGAGTACTGATAGATGGCGGCAATTCAGCCAATATAATCTTCATAAGTGCGTTTAAGAACCTACAACTAGAAAGAAAAAACCTAAAAAGGGTGAGCTATGAAGTCATCGGGTTCAATGGATCAAGTTTAATCCAAGAAGATATAATGGAGCTATCAGTTAAAGTAGGAGAAGGGTCCAAAGAACGCGACATCTGAGCTGAGTTCCTGGTGGTGAACTCACCCTTACCCTATAATGTGATTATGGGTAGACCACTCATCCACAAGATAGGAGGAGTGGCCTCCACTTATCACCTGGCCATGGCTTACACAACTAACAACGGAAGATCCGCCAAGCTAAGGGGAAGTCTGAAAACAGCGCAGTAGTGTTACATTACAGCTCTTAAGCAAGCAACTAGGGCAAAATCCCAATCAGGCTTAGAGATAAAGCAAGAGGTTTGGGGTGAAAAGAAATCCCGCAAGAGAAAAAGAGAAGAATATCGCACTGAAAAGGACAAGAAAAAGTTGGCCATAAAAAACTTTGAGCCTGCAAAAGAGGAAGTAGCCAGACTGTTACTGAGGGGTGAGCATGAAGAAATTGAGCTCACGGAGGGAGATAGGTTTAGGATGGTAAAAAACGGAAAGGATATTGATCCTCAAGTACGGGTAAACCTCATTGAGCTGCTAAGAAAGAATAAAAGCTTCTTCGCGTTCTCAATGGACGAGATGCCTGGAATGGACTCGGAGGTTATGGTTCACAGGCTGAACGTGAAGGAAGAAGCCAGGCCGGCCAAGCAGAAAAAACGAAGCTTCTCTACTGAAAAGAATCAAGCCATACAAGAGGAAGTAGATAAGCTAGTAGAAGCTGAATTCATCGAACCATGTGATTACCTGGAGTGGCTGGCTAACGTGGTCATGGTGAAGAAAGTAAATGGCCAGTAGAGGATGTGTGTTGATTTCACAGATCTCAAGAAGGCATGCCCAAAAGACTGATACCCGCTGCAACAAATTGACCAATTAATAGATGCTACAAGTGGACATGCTCTGTTAAGCTTCATGAACACCTTCTCAGGGTATCACCAAATCAGCTTGCATAGACCAGACATGCAAAAAACTTCATTTATCACTGAAAGTGGGGTGTACATACATTTCCATGCCCTTCGGGCTGAAGAATGCAGGGGCTAGGTTTCAGAAAACAATGGATAGGGTGTTTATCCACCAGAAAGGGCAAAATGTAGAGGTGTATGTAGATGATTCAATTGTCAAAAGCATTACACAAGCAGGTCTTATTTTGGATCTGGAAGAAACATTTACTACGCTGAATAAATATCACATCAAGTTGAATTCCAAGAAATGCGTTTTTAGGCGAGTTTTGCAAAGTTCCTGGGTTTCATGGTGAGTGAAAGAGGAATCAATGGTAACCCCGAAAATGAGAAGCAGTTCTTAGTCTCCCAGAACCAAAGTGCACCAAAGACATAATGCCCTTAACAGGGAGGATGGCAGTGCTAACCCGTTTCATCAGCAAATCAGCGAACAACGCCTTACCATTTTATCAGCTGTTGAAAGGAGATAGAGAATTCAAGTGGGGTGAAGAGGAAGAGAAAGCCTTCTTAGGGATCAAATAGCATCAAACCAAGCTCCCCACAATGATCAGCCCAGATTAGGGTGAAAAGCCCCAAATGTATATTTCGGCCTCACCATAAACAATAGGATCAGTCCTCTTGGTATAAAGTAACAAGCAACAACGGTCGGTTTATTTCGTGAGCAATGTTCTAACTAAGACCGAACAAAGGTACCCGCTAGTGGAAAAGTTATCACTAGCAGTAGTGACAACAACACGAAAGTTGAAGCCCTACTTTGATGCACATGTGATTCAGATTCTCACCAACCACCCGCTGGAGAAAGCTTTGCGGGAAATGGATGCATTAGGACAATTGTTGAAATGGGCAATTGAGCTCTGTGAGTACGAACTGGAAGTCAAACCAAGAGCGGCCATAAAGGCTCAAGCTCTAGCTGATTTCATAGCGGAAGCCTCGTACGAAGAAAAGGAAGGCTAAATTGGATTTTGGAAGGTGGCGGTGGACAGGTCGGCCACCCAAACAAGCAGCGGTGCGGGAATAATTCTGACTTCACTAGAAGGCAATGTGTTCGAATACACCATTAAGTTCAAGTTCAAAGCATCAAACAACAAGGCAGAGTACGAAGCAAACCTGGCTGGATTGCGCTGTGCATAGCAGCCAGAGCCAAGAAAGTTCACTTGCAGACTACCTCTCAGTTGGTGGCCAGTGAGCTGAAAAGAGAATACGAACTAGGGAGCGAGCAATGCAGAAATATGTAACCAGGTTCAAAGAATTAGCAGCCCAACTGAGGCATTTCCAAGTGGATCTAGTCCCCAGGGCAAAAAATTCTCAGGCTGATTCACTATCAAAGTTAGCCAGTTCCACTCTTCAAAGCATCACAAGAACAGTCATGGTAGAAGTTTTAGAGGAGAGCAACATTGCTGAAAGTAAACAGGTGAATTGCACCACCTAGCAACAAGCATGGTTCTCAGACATAATGGCATACAAAGTGCACGACATGCTGCCTAAAGACACAACAAAAACCAAGAAATTCAAAAAAGATGCAAATTGGTACGTAGTGATGAATGGAGAACTAAACAAGAAAGGGTTCTCAAAACCACTCCTAAGATGCATTCCTGAGTGGGAGCAAGAAGGAATCATGGAAGAAGCGCACTCTGGAATATGCGCAAATCACATCGGTGGGAAAGCCATAAGGGTTGAGATTCTCTGAAGAGGAACATACTAGCCAATGCTAACACAGGATGCTTAAGCATACGTCAAAAGATGTGAGAAGCGCTAGAAATATTCACCAGTCATTAATCAACCAACAAATGATTTAACTCTAATCTTCAACTCGATCCCATTTGCCTAGTGGGGAAAGGACATATTGGGACCATTCACCACTTGGTTAGCGGAAAGGAAGTACCTCATTGTGGCAGTGGATTACTTCACCAAATGGATTGAGGCGGAGCCCACAAAATACATAAAATCATCCCAAGTCAGAAACATTCATCTGGAAGAATATCATCAGAAAAATTCGGGGTGCCATAGTGTATAATCTTTGACCATGGCTGCCAGTTCGACTGTGACACCATCAAGGATTACTTAGAAGAGCTTAATGTTGAAAGGAATGGTGTTCTTCCAACAAGTGTATTATTCCGATAAAGGGTTCAGAATTATTACAGAGCTAATTCTTGAGTAAGGTCAAGTGATCGGAATGCCTAGGTGGAGGCCGCTTCCGATCAGTAATATCAGGGTACAATGGATATTACAGCTTAATCTTAACTGAACCCTTCGGGTCGAACCCAATCGAATCTCCGATCCGAGACGTCGAATTAATCCGAAAGGATTTAATGAGTCGACAAAGTTTTACGAATACAGACGTCGAAAATCGAGCCTAAGGCGTCGATAAAGCAACAAGTATGAGCGTAGTCATAGCTAGGCTAGGCTAGCTCATAGCATGCCTAGGTGCATCATGTGTGTGCTAGGCGCACCATGGTGTGCTAGGCACCATCACAGCCTAGGCGCGCCCTGGCAGCCCATCGCAAGCAAGCAGCATGCTAGCATGGGTGCCTAGGTGCGCATGGCAGCTATCGCAAGCCACACAGGCACCAGGCAGCCCATTGCAGCTAGCAGCATGCTAGCGTGGTGCCTGGGTGCATATGGTGCCCTATCGCAGCGCACAGCCCTTGCTAGGCACCATCGCAAGGCCTAGCACCACGCACAAGCACCATCGCAATGCCAGGGGCATGCGTGTGTGTGCGTGTGTGTGCCTCGCAGCCTCGCACACTAGCCTCGCACAGCAGCCGCACTGATGCGTGGGGGCTGGTGCGTGTGCGTGCAATGGCTGGCTAGGTGCTAGGCAGCAGCACCACGCATGCACATGCATGTGCGTGTGCGCATGCCTCGCACCAAACACAAGCAGTGCTAGGTAATGGCTAGTGCGAGCGTAGCATGGTGCCAGTGCGTGTGGGCAGGAGGCATGTGCGCATGATGCGAGGGTCAGTGCGGCCAGCATGCGTGGCTCGCTAGCAGCACGCATGCTGGCTGTGCTAGCGATGCGATGCGAGAGAGAGATGCGTGGTGCGATAGGCAGTGCTAGGCTGCCTGCAGCAGCAGCACCTAACACTGGCCAGCACCAGCGCCTAGCATGGCCTAGCACCAGGCATGCGAGGCTGCTGGGCAGCACCATGCTAGCTGGCTGGGCTGGCCAGCGCCATGCTAGCTGGCATGCTAGCTGGCAGCAGCCCATCATGCCCCTTGTATGTGGCGGTTTGAGGGAGTGGGGACCAATTGGCTTAGAGCATGCCTTGGGGATCAAGGCAATGGTCCCCCCCCAAGGTTTATGGTCCTCACCTAACCTTCTCTCTCCACTTGACACTTGTTGCATTGTGATTAGTTTTGTTTATTAATTTATTTTGGAAATAAATTAATTAGCAAAAATCCATTCTCCCAAATTGGTTGGGGAATGAGAATCAAGGGATCATTTCCCTATAAATACCAAGCTTGGTATTGGGATTTGAAACAACCTTGAGTGGAATTAAAAAGGCAACTCTTGAAAAGAGTAAACCTTTGATTCGTAAAACTCATAGTTATTTTGTCCGAGTCTTAACTAACCTTCAAGACTTAGGACGCTCGGGTCGGGTCGAGGGTACGATCCGTCGGAGATCTCGTCTTTTCGGGATTTTGAAGTAAGAGCTCCTTGGGAGCGAAGCACGCGTCAAAGGTATAATTCTTGTCCTTAATCTTGTTTGATTAAGTTTATGCTTGTTTAATTGCTTTAATTAAGGGGCGGGTCTTGGTGGGTTTCCTTCCGCGTAGTGTCGGGTCACTACGAAACCCTTCAGCGGTATCGGAGCCACGCTCCTTTTAATTTTTGCAATTATTGTTTAATTAAGGTGTTTTAAAGAATTTAATTTTCTGGTTCATGTTCATCTAATTAGATTAGATGCTCGTTTTAATTAATTTTTTAAAACTCGGTTTTATTATCGATTTGGCTCTCAAACCCAGATTTTGGCTCAAAAATAGTGATGTTTGGGTGCAATCGACATTCTAGAACTGTTTCAACTCTTGCAGGGTTGTCCAGAAGCCAAATTCGAACCAGAAACCCATTTTTTCTAGGGTTTTTCGTTTTTCAACGAAAATTTTAATTTTTTTTAAGCCTTGATTAATGCAAGCATTACAAGGTTAGATTAAATGCACATTTGCATCACTAATCTACTGGTTTTAAAATATCCTTGAGCATAATAATGGAGTGTTTATTAGTGCTTAAGTTGATATACCAACTTATCACATAAACTTGTTTTTCACAATTTTGCAAATAAATTGCAATAAGGTGTGAAAACTTGTTGTGATTATGTTATTTTAAGTTCCCAAGTAATGTTAAAGTTCTAATCTTTAAGTGTTTAAATGATTGGAACCCTAACCCTAAATTCCATATTGAACAAAGTTTGGATTTTTTCATGTTTTGGTTGATTAAAATCCATTAAGTTCAATTACTTGTGAGTAAAATTTGATTAATCTTCATATTGGAAGATGTAATCTTGGTATTTTACACAAGTATGCAAGTTGGAAAATTTTCTCATTGGATGGTTAATTTATTTTTCCAACTCCCTTTTGTTAAATCCATTATTGATTTGCATATTGGCAAGATCAATTTTGGACATAGCTCATTTTATTTCAAGCATAAGGTTTGACCTAATTTTGTTCAAAATTGAAATTTTGGATAAATTTAGGCTTATGCACTAATAAAAAAAATTGTTTAAGTTAGACTTAATATTTGTTTTATTTTATTTTTCCCTCAAAATTAATTCTAAAAATTTGATTTAGAATTGATTATTGTCACACACAAATCAGATTACATTCCGAGTAAAATGCACGCAAAACGATGCAAAATCGCAAGCGTCGCCAAGGCTAGACAGGCTTCTTAGCAGCCCACATGTAGGCTGCATGTGGTGCGCATATGGGTGTGCATCGCTTGGTGCGTAGCTGTGTGGCGTGGAGGGGGTGCTGTGTGGTGCGTGTGCTGGCGCATAGGGGCCTTAGGCTGCTGGTACGCTTGTGCGGCTGCTGGGCAGCGAGGCAGCAAGCCCCAACCAGCCAGCCCCCTGATGCTTGTGCTAGCGAGCAGCTAGCATGCGTAGCACGCGTAGCATGCTGCTGGTGCTAGCAAGCTAGGCAGGCTGTGCTAGGCGCACTTGCTAGCTGCCAGCACCACGCACCATGGCGCAGGGGCCATGGGCTGCCTAGCAGCCATGGTGCGCCAAGCATCATTGGATGATGCCCTTTTTGCTTAACGTTGAGCTATGATTTTGCGATCTTTCCCGTATTAATAATTTTAATTAATTATTTTAACGAGGCTAAAAACCTTGATTTTCGTTTTTGTAAAATTTTGACAAATTATGGGTTATGCCGACTTAATTAATCGGATTAATTAAGTACGGATGCGGAATTTAGTGGGAGCTTAATTAAATGCGTTAGCATTTTGCGTTTAGAAATAATGAATTAAACCACTTTGACTAGTTTTAATTAGGCGCGTTAATTGGATTAACGACCTAAGTTAGTTACTAGTTTGCGTGTTTAATTGTGTATTTCGTAAAATTGCATGGGCCGTTCACAAATAGTGAACGGGTGAATGAAAGGTTTCTTTCAAAACAGGTTGTTTGAAAATGGCAACTAGTGGGGCCCGACTAGGATAGAAAATACGGACTGCGTTCCGTTATGTATTTTTGTAAATCTAAATACAGTCTGCGAACCGTTAAGTATTTTTGTACTATTTAGTTTAATCCTAGTCGTTCTAGCTAGCTTCTTTTATTTCATTTTGGCCAAGAAGTCTCAATACGGCGTTTTGAGGAAGACCCATGGAAATGGAGATTTCAAGGGGTCATGCTAGTTGCCAAATGCATCTATTTTTATGCCTTATATATATATATATATATATATATATATATATATATATATATATATATATATATATATATATATATATATATATATATATATATATATATATATTGTTATTATATATGTTTGCTAGATGCATGTCTAGGATTTCTATGATGTTGCGATGATTAGTTAAGTTCACTTAAATCAACCAACATAGAAACCCTAGGTCCCTTAATAATATTAATATTGAGCTAAAAATTAGTCGTTCCAAGAGCAACACTTACCAAACTAATGCGCGTACGTGATGGATTACGCCAAAGCGAGACATCACTACTTCCCTAGAAACGTAAGGTATACTAGGTATACAAGTTGTCTTGGTTAAGCTCAACGATATCAGTAAGTAGTCCTTAGATGTCGTGGCAAAAGAGATAAAATGTCAGGAATGCATTAGATGCGACATTTTATCAAACCGAGAGTAGCTTTGAGCTATTAGCAATTGGATTGCTTACCTTAAGATATTTAATGGTTAAGACAAGCCAAAGCATGATTAACTATTTCTTGATCTTTGGGATCTCGGAATCATTTTATTCTCTCCCATAAGGGACAATCTTAAAATGCGTGGATAAAATGTTCAATAAGTGTGAGTAAGTGCATGAACGCTTTAAATTTCAACTTATTGATGTATGAATGGTTTTTCACTTCAAATTCTTTCAATTGTAGAAATCATGTCTGCAAGTAACTCAAACAACAACCAAATGTGCCCGGAACTCCCTGATAAGTTAGCTATCAAGCTTAATTTAACAAACCTTGATGAATGGGAAGAAGAACTCAGGAAAACTCTCCGGAGTTGTTCCAAGGAATATGTTCTGGATACTTCCCTCCCAACTCTCTGTTCCTAGACCCTTTTGAGTGACAAAACTTATTGTGCATGGTCAAAAGACTGCAAATTAGTGTCACAACTAATGGCTAACTCCATCCCGGAAGAATGGAAAGAAAAACTTCCATTCTCTTTCCTAGACTTGTTCCTTGGAGGACTAAGGGATGTTGTCGGTGTGAGATTCTCTAAGAGTTTCAACGACAACAATGATGGACTCTTGTTTGAAGTGACTAGGTCACTTACGGACATGAATGTAAAGCCGTCGGATCAAGGTTGTCATGCGAAAGAGAGGTACCATCTTTGGTCTATGGTCTGCAAGACTAAGTTCAGACCGGGTATGCCCCTCCGACCCCGTGTGGAAAGAATGACTAAGCTCTTCAAGCACATGGAACTCCTTGGAATTCCACTAGAAGATGGAATGGCTGGTCATATTTTGCTCACTTCACTCCACTCAGGATATGATGCATTAAAGGCATATATTTCTGATTCAAAGGAGACACATTCCTTAAAGAATGTGGTGGAGCTTCTGCACCGGGCCAACTCATTTGGGGCAACCAGAAGACCATCAAGAAGGAGGGATCTCAAGGTTAAGGCTAAGATGTGTTGCTTCTACTGTGGCGGGCAAGGCCACTTCAAGAGAGAATGCAAGCTCTTTCGGGAGGAGGAGGAGAGGAATGGAGCATCCACCTCAGGTATCTTCCTTAACACTTGTGGGTTAAGCTTATCATAAGGTATTGGATACCAAGTATGACTCACTTAATGTTGCCTTTTCAGGGACCAAGTGAGAAGCTTATCAAGTGTTGGTGCATGAGAAAAAGACGACGAAGATGGTTTTTCGGTCGTGCTTGCATGCACTATTTTGTCTATGACATGTAATTAAACTATTTATAGTTTTCATCATGCTTTGAACATATTATCCATGGTGTTGGACACCTAGGAATTTTAAATGTAAGATTTTTTACAATAGTTGTTTCAAGTTTGTCTAACAAGTTTATGTTCAATCACATTGCATGATTTACATATGACAAAAGTTGATACCACTAAGCTAAGACCATCGAGTCGAATCAAACCTACTTGTGGCATTATCGTCTTGGTCATATTAACATCAAACGCATCAAGAAACTTCTTTAAGAAGGTGTTCTTGACTCATTCGACTTAGAGTCATTTGAAAATTGCGAAGGATGCTTATTAGGCAAGATGATCAAACATCCATTCTCCAAGTTAGGAGAAAGGGCAAGTGACTTATTAGGTCAAATACACACGGATGTATGTGAACCTATGAGCACACCCGCAAGGCAAGGTTACCGATATTTCATCACCTTCACCGACGATTATAGTAGATATGGCTATATCTACTTAATGTCGAATAAATCTGAATCCTTTGAAAAGTTCAAATAATTTCAGAAAGAGGTTGAAAATCAACTTGGCAAGAAAATTAAAGCACTTCGATCGGATCGAGGTGGCGAATATTTGAGCTATGAATTCAACGATCACTTGAAAGAATGTGGCATTCTTTCAGAGTTGACACCTCCCGGAACTCCTTAATGGAACGGAGTGTCCGAACGGAGGAATCGGACCTTGTTAGACATGGTTCGGTCAATGATGGGTCTTAGTGAACTCCCTATCTTGTTTTGGGGACATGCGCTACAAACAGCAGCACTAACACTAAATAGAGCTCCGTCTAAAGCTGTTGAAAAGACTCCATATGAATTATGGACGAAGAAACCTCCCAGGTTGTCTTTTCTCAAGATTTGGGGATGCGAAGCATATGTCAAGCGATTAATTTCGGACAAACTTCACCCCAAATCGGATAAGTGTTTCTTTGTAGGATATCCAAAAGAAACCAAAGGGTATTACTTCTAAAATTAATCCGAGAACAAAGTGTTTGTTGCTCATGATGGTGTCTTTTTGGAGAAGGATCACCTTTCCAAAATGACAAGTGGGAGGAAAATCAAACTCGACGAAGTTCGAGAGGACGAGCAACAATGTCAGCTTGACAAAACTGACAATCTAGATACTTTGGAAGCATCTGAGAAGATTGGTCAGAGTCAAACGGATAATGTAAATGCTCAACCGATTACCCTACGTAGGTCGCAACGGCAAAGATCTCAACCAGACAAATACCTCGGTATTGTCTTAATTGATGATCAAGACATCCTAGTTATGGATGGTGATGAGCCGGCGACATACAAGCAAGCTATAACGAGCCCCGACTCTGCAAAATGGCAAGAGGCCATGAAATCCGAGATGGACTCCATGTCTGAAAATCAAGTCTGGGACTTGGTGAATTTGCCCGAGGGTTATACACCCATTGGATGCAAATGGATCTTCAAAGTGAAGACAGACAAAGATGGAAATGTATCGATATACAAAGCTAGACTGGTGGCAAAAGGTTATAGACAAGTCCACGGGATTGACTATGATGAAACCTTTTCACCAGTTGCAATGCTAAAGTCCGTCCGGATCATCCTAGCGATTGCTGCATATTACGATTACGAAATATGGCAAATGGATGTCAAAACCGCCTTCCTTAATGGGATTTTGGAAGAAACTGTGTATATGACACAGCCAGAAGGTTTTCTCGATCCAGGCAACGCTAGAAAGGTTTGCAAGCTGAAGAAGTCCATTTATGGACTAAAGCAAGCCAGCAGGAGTTGGAATCTGCGATTTGATGAAGCCATCAGCAAGTTTGGTTTTATCAAGAATTCAGATGAATCTTGTGTATACAAGAAGGTCAGTGGGAGTGATATTGCATTCCTAGTCCTGTATGTAGATGACATACTACTTATTGGAAACAGCACAAAATTGTTGAAGTCCGTAAAGGGCTGGTTGGGAATGTTCTTTTCAATGAAGGACTTAGGAGAGGCACAATACATATTGGGCATCAAGATCTACAGGGATAGATCTAAGAGGGTGATTGGATTAAGCCAGAGTACTTACATTGATAAGGTACTGGCTCGATTCAACATGGAAAATTCCAAAAGAGGGCATTTACCCATGTCCCATGGCATAACTCTCAGCAAGAAACAGTGTCCACAGACACCTGTTGAGCGAGAAAGAATGAATCAGATCCCGTATGCTTCGCTAATCGGATCGATCACGTATGCAATGATATGTACAAGGCCGGATGTATCGTATGCCCTGAGTGCAACGAGTCGATACCAATCGAATCCAGGAGAGGCGCATTGGAATGCGGCCAAAAACATCCTTAAGTACCTAAAAAGGAACAAGGATAAGTTCCTGGTGTATGGAGGCCACAAAGAACTGGTTGTTGAAGGTTACACCGACGCTAGCTTCCAGACAGACAGAGACGACTTCAAGTCACAGTCGGGGTATATATTCTGTCTGAATGGAGGAGCGTTCAACTGGAAGAGTGCCAAGCAGAGCACCAATGCAGACTCTACAACTAAAGCCGAGTACTTGGCCGCTTCAGAAGCAGCCAAGGAAGCTGTTTGGATTCGTAAGTTCATCAGTGAACTTGGTGTTTTACCCTCAATCAAGGGACCGATAGACCTCTATTGTTATAATAGTGGAGCTATCGCTCAGGCCAGAGAGCCGAGAGAACACCAGAAGGTCAAACACGTGCAAAGGCGATTTCACATGATAAAGAGAATGGAAATCCGAAGGTGAAATCAGAATTTGTAAGATCGGCATGGATGATAATGTAGCCGATCCTTTGACTAAACCTTTGCCTCAAGTGAAACACAACAAACACGTTGAGGCAATGGGAATCAAGCACATAGGAGATTGGCTTTGATATTCCCTGTACATGTGTTTTAATTAAACAGGGTTGATTTAATGTAAGACACTGTACTAAAACCATTCATTAATGGAGTAATTAAATTTGTGCAAAATTATCATTCACTCCATTACTATTTAATTGTGGTTTAGAATTAAATAATGTGTCCATTCGATTTACAAAACAGGGTATCAAGACCATGTTTTGGATAAAGAAACACCTGTTAAGTGAACATTGAATATTAAATTGAAAAGTATCCCTAATCTAGGTCATCTAACAGATGGACGATAGATGACCGCCATAAATTAGTGTGTAGTATGATTTACAGCACCGTTTCTTGTGCTGCGAGGGCGTGACAGTCATAAATCATTTGCACAGGTACAGTTTAGAACTTTACTAGATAAGACCTATGAGAGTACTTTAAGAAAGATTAAAATTTTGTCATAAGTACATTTCTCATTATGATTATCGGAACTTATTTCCTCCGACCATGAGTACTGTGAAGTTTTCTTGTTTGAGTACTAGGCTCTTTGATGTTTCCAAACGTCTGCCGTAACTGGGGATCATAAAGGGAACACTCGGGAGTCTATGTCCTCTTAGTAAGAAGAACTTACAATACAAGACTGGGATTGTCCCCCTACTAACAATAGGGAAAATGTTTTGTTGTTTAAAAGGCCGCTCGAAGAGTGAGACTGTAAAATGCATGGCCATGCTCAGATGGATTTTAGAAATCATCTGCTTGTTGACAGTCGAACTCGGAGATCGAGAAACACTTCTGAACGTAATCAGGATGACAAAGAATCTTACCTTATAGCTCACGAAGAAAAATTAAGTGACAAAGGAAATGAGCTATACACAATATGCACACTTGTTCGGAAGGACAAGTGGGAGATTGAAAGGAATGGTGTCCTTCCAACAAGTGTATTATTCCGATAAAGGGTTCAGAATTATTACAGAGCTAATTCTTCAGTAAGGTCAAGTGATCGGAATGCCTAGGTGGAGGCCGCTTCCGATCAGTAATATCAGGGTACAATGGATATTACAGCTTAATCTTAACTGAACCCTTCGGGTCGAACCCAATCGAATCTCCGATCCGAGACGTCGAATTAATCCAAAAGGGTTTATTGAGTCGACAGAGTTATACAAATACAGACGTCGGAAATCGAGCCTATGGCGTCGATACCGAGCGTCGCAAAATCACAAGCAACAAGTATGAGCGTAGTCGTAGCTAGGCTAGGCTAGCTCATAGCATTCCTAGTGCACCATGTGTGTGTTAGGCGCACCATCGCAAGGCCTAGCACCACGCACAAGCACCATCGCAATGCCAGGGGCATGCGTGTGTGTGCGTGTGTGTGCCTCGCAGCCTCGCACACTAGCCTCGCACAGCAGCCGCACTGATGCGTGTGGGCTGGTGCGTGTGCGTGCAATGGCTGGCTAGGTGCTAGGCAGCAGCACCACGCATGCACATGCATGTGCGTGTGCGCATGCCTCGCACCAAACACAAGCAGTGCTAGGTAATGGCTAGTGCGAGCGTAGCATGGTGCCAGTGCGTGTGGGCAGGAGGCATGTGCGCATGATGCGAGGGTCAGTGCGGCCAGCATGCTTGGCTCGCTAGCAGCACGCATGATGGTTGTGCTAGCGATGTGATCCGAGAGAGAGATGCGTGGTGCGATAAGCAGTGCTAGGCTGCCAGCAGCAGCAGCGCCTAGCATTGGCCAGCACCAGCGCCTAGCATGGCCTAGCACCAGGCATGCGAGGCTGCTGGGCAGCACCATGCTAGCTGGCTGGGCTAGCCAGCGCCATGCTAGCTGGCAGCAGCCCAGCATGCCCCTTGTATGTGGCGGTTTGAGGGAGTGGGGACCAATTAGCTTAGAGCATGCCTTTGGGATCAAGGCAATGGTCCCCCCAAGGTTTATGGTCCTCACCTAACCTTCTCTCTCCACTTGACACTTGTTGCATTGTGATTAGTTTTGTTTATTAATTTATTTTGGAAATAAATTAATTAGCAAAAATCCATTCTCCCACATTGGTTGGGGAATGAGAATCAAGGGATCATTTCCCTATAAATACCAAGCTTGGTATTGGGATTTGAAACAACCTTGAGTGGAATTATAAAGGCAACTCTTGAAAAGAGTAAACCTTTGATTCGTAAAACTCATAGGTATTTTGTCCGGGTCTTGACTAACCTTCAAGACTTAGGACGCTTGGGTCGGGTCGAGGGTACGATCCGTCGGAGATCTCAACTTTTCGGGATTTTTAAGTAAGTGCTCCTTGGGAGCGAAGCACGCGTCAAAGGTATAATTCTTGTCGTTAATCTTGTTTGATTAAGTTTATGCTTGTTTAATTGCTTTAATTAAGGGGCAGGTTTTGGTGGGTTTCCTTCCGCGTAGTGTCGGGTCACTACGAAACCCTTCAAATGTCAAGTATGTAAGTGCCTCAGTATGTCACCCACAAAGCAACGGCCAAGCAGAAGCAGCAAACAAACAGATTTTGATTGCTTTGTAAAGAAAACTGGAGGAGCACAAGGGACTTTTGGCTGACCTGGTGCCAGAGGTGCTATGGGAAAATCGAACGACTAAGAAAGAAGCTAATGGCAAGAGTCCATTTTCCTTAACTTATGGAATAGATGTTGTTATTCCCGTAGAAGTGCAAATCCCCAGTCTGCAAATCCAACATTATTAGCAGCAGGGTAATGTGAAGCGCATGTTGGAGGAATCAGATCTCCTCCCAGAAGTGCAACTAAAAGCTGTAGGGTTTTGTAGAGACCATCTCTACGTGAAATAGAAACCCCCCAAGACCCGCCCCAATAAATAAAGCAATTAAAGCATGCATAAACATAATTAAACAATAATTAAGAGAAGGGAGAAAGAAGTAATACTCTTGAAGTGTGCTTCGCTCGTAAACCGAGCTCTTACTTCGAAGCTTAAAGCCTTACAAGCGTGACGGCCTCCAACGGCTCGTACCCACGATCTGACCCGAACGATCTTCGTCTTGAGGGTTTGTCAAGACATGACCAAAGATAAAACTAGAGTTTTACGAACTTAAAGGTTTTCTTAATAATAAGAGATGCCTTTTTGAGTTCCACTCAAGTTGATTTCCAAATGCCCAATCATGGGGTATTTATAGGGAAATGCAACTTGCACTCCCATTCATGATCAATGTGGGATAGCTTGCATTTCTAACTAATTAATTTAAATCAAAAATAAATTAAAACATAATTCAATCAACAATCAACAAGTGGCATAAGGAGAGGAGAGGTTAGGTGAGGACAGTCACCAAGGGGGGGACCATTGCCTTGCTCCCAAAGGGATGGCTCCAAGCTTTGGTCCCCACAACTCCAAAATGGCATCAAGGCAATGGCAAGCTGGCAGCCTGCCTTGCTAGCTAGCCAGTCAGCACAACACAACAAGCCCGCACAGCCCAGCCAGCGCATGCTGCTGCTACTAGGCGAGGCCTCTAACTCGCTGTTGTGCTTGGTGCTGCCATGCGAAGGCACACACACACACATATAGTGCAAGCACGCACAATGCTGCTACACTAGCAAGCACGCACAGCACGTTGCTACGGCTGGTGCTGCTTGGCTAGCAAGCACGCATGCATACGCATGCTGCTGCGATGGTGCGGTGCTAGCGATGCACGCACACACGCACATGCATGCTGCTGCGATGGTGGTGTGCTAGCGATGCACGCACACACGCACATGCATGCTGCTGCGATGGTGATGTGCTAGCGATGCATGCACACACGCACATGCATGCTGCTACGATGGTGCTGCGAGCAGTGTTAGGCCTTGCCTAGCGCCAACGCCTAGCATGCCAGGTGTTTCGGGGTTTTTTTATGTCATGCGCGAGAGTTACAATTCCAGGACTGGATTTGTGCGCCTGTACCTGCAAAACAACGGAAACTTCGGTTGGTAGGAGCTCCGCCTCCGACGATCAAGTTAGAACATGTTTAGGAGTAAAAGGTGCAGAAAGTAAAGGTGATCTGGTTCCTCCTAGGAGAGGAGTGATCAAGCTAGTTGCGGTGGGTAACCTTGGAAGGTATGCAATTAACGCCAAGTAAGGTCTACCAATTAATGTGCACGTGGGGTAATCTCTGAATTAGTTATTCTCTTGTTTAATGGAGGTTAAGTACGTGCCCAATACTAGGTTAAATGGTAAACCTAGGATGGATTGGGCTTTCCTTGGGATTCGGGTCTTGTTGGCCGTTTTCCAGGTTGGCAGGTTATGGGCCACGTGGCGTAGCTTGATTGTTCCATGTTGGACCTCCTAGGGGATGACACGTGGCAGTCCCTGATTGGTTTAACATGGCTGACACGTGGCAGATGCTGATTGGTCCACGTGGCGGGGAAAAATCCCCTAACATTTGCCCCTCACAGGGGTCACGTGGCTCGTCACATGACACCTATGACAGGTGTCGGCCTGAGACAGGTCGTATGTTTTTTCCCGCCTATTTTTGAATTTAGGGTGTGACCCTTCAAATTCTAGGATAACCCTACATAAGGGCGCTTGACCAAAGTTTTGTTCACATTTTTGAACTTTGCAAGAGAACTCGGAACCTTTGAACTTGTGCTCTGAGACTTTCTGGACAACTGATTATCAACCGACTATTTACACTAGCTGACTGTTTGTAGTGACCGGCTGCTTTCACCGGACCAACTGCTTTAGACTTCCATCTCTTTTCTCAGAAAACTTCAGACTTCAGGTAACCGTCTGTTTTTCTCTTACACATTTTCATTTCTTTGCTTTTTCTTTTGAAAATATGGTAACCTGAAAGCACCCGGCACGACCTGGGTTAGTTATCTGTCGGTCACTGGGGACGGCTGAATCTAGGACTAGGAGTGCCGCATACCCCTTTCTGGACCAAACTTTGCCCTGTGCTCCAAGTCCGACTGTCTCTGTGCCTCTGCAGGACACTATAGCCAGAACAAAGAGGACGGCCAGATATACAAATTCAGACGGCTCCTCGTACTATTTTCAAATGAGAGAGCTTTCGGACCGGTCGCCTGGTGCCCGGCACTCCAAGTGATTCAATATTGGGAGAATCTGAGGAAGTTCAGGCAACAAGTCCTGTCCTTATTGATATGTCCGGACAAGAGGTCATTTCCGAGAAATAGGAGTCGGCCACTTCTGGGAGTTCAAGCGACTCTGAGTCTAGCTCATCCAGCCGGCATTCTCCAGATTCAAAAGAGAGGCATTCTCATCTTCATGAGGCAAGAGCATCTCATGCTATTGAAAAGGGGACGGCTGGTCAGAGCCGTCTGCTTCTCATAGGGAATTGAATACCCCATACTATTGCCATGTCCTAAAGGGCAGGCGGAAAGCCATGGCCGAGATACTTGGAACATTTAGGGTCGACCATGTAATGAGATATGGCTACATGCTCTCTGTCCCGGACCCTAAGGACGCGGTAGTCTGGTTTGAAGAGTCCAGCTACTGGGACGAGTGTTTCAGCTGCTTTGAGGCGACCATTAAAGCTGGACTTAGATTTCCCCTACATCCGGCCGTGGAATGGATCCTAGAGGGATACCAGATTGGGCTCTGGCAGCTTGCCCCAAACTCCTAGTTTAACATTTTGGGGTATGTGGCCGGCTGTGAAATTTATAGGGTGGAACCAAGTTTTGAAGCGTTCGCCCACATGAATTACCGTAGCCGGACCCCTAAAACAAGCGATACCAGATGGTATCAAATTTCAAGCCACAAGGGCTATTTAATGACCAGGGGTAAGGAGAACAAATGGAAGGATTGGCGGAACACCTTCTTCATGTCTACGGCCCCGACAAGGCTTTGAACAAAAAATACAATAGGTGGAACAGGGATCCACCTTACTTAGCAGGCGGCTTTGACCTGCCGCCTGTTCCTCGTGAAGCAAAAGAGGAGATCCTAGACCGAGACTCTTCAAGGTGGACATCAGGGCCAATCCTACTATAGGGGTCCGAGAGCTTATTCCTCACAACTGTTTACTAAAGTTCAAATGGTTGTATGATGAATACTTTTTGGCCGCTTGTGGCCTCAGTGAACGAACGACTAGAGGTAGACGGCCCACTATTTCTCGTGTCTTTGCATTCCTTAATTTGACTGAATATTTTTCTAACTCTGTGATGCACTGCTTGTAGATAAAGCTATAGAGAAGAGTATTGCCTCCGAAAAAGCAGCCGCCCTTCTGCGCGCCGCCATTCTTGGCCAGAAGCGGCCTTCCTCTAACTCGCCTTCAAAGGAGGCGTCCAAGGTGAGCTTCTGATGTCCTTGGGTTTTTATTTTTATTTATTTGTTTTTACTTGGTTGTTTGTTGCAGGGTGAGTCGCCCAGACCTTCTCCCTCCCAGCAGACGGATCCCAAGGCCTGTAAGCAGACGGCTGGGAGTACGCCTGGTTCTTCCAGGAAGCAACCTGCTGATAAGCAGGTGCGAACCCCCAAAGTGCGGCAAAGCAAACAAACATCCCTAGGGACAATCGGCCTGTTGCTCAAATTTCCTCAAATTAGGCGGTATGTTGCCCCTCATTCTCATATGCCATTTTAATTATCTTTGTTATTGCAGGCGCCCCCCAGGAGCCGAACCTGGTTCAAATGGCCAAGTCCATGCTCAAGGCCATTCCCCTCGAGGAGAGGGAATCTGTCAGGGGAGTCGACACCCTTGACCTAGAGTCAATCCTGGCTCTTCTTTCTGAGGTCAACTTGATTTAATATTTCATTTTGTACGATAAGTGGCGTTCCTTGCCGCCTGTTTATAAGATCACTTCTGATGCCTGTTTTTGTGTCTTGAAGGCCATGCTCGGAGTGTATGGTCTCCGCAAACCCATCCATGAAAAGACCAAGAAGGTAAAAGCTGCGAAGGCCATGGCCGCCTCTGATTGTGACAAGGCAATGTTCCAGATTGCCCAAACTGAAATATTGACCACATACATTCTGTATTATCAGACGTCTGCCACATTGCAGGTCAAGAATCAGTCAGAGGCGGCCAAGAAGAAGAACCTGGAGTTGGAAAAGGCTTTGAAGGACCTCTAAGCCCAATTGCAGTCATTGAAGCATGCAAACCATGCGGCCGAAGAACTGCGCAAATAAAAAACGAAGCTCAAAGAGCGTCTGGCAAACCAGGTGGAGGCCCTGACCAAGCAACTCAGCGCTAAGGCTGAGTCCGAGAAGATGGCCCTGGTCTTGGATATGATGGAGGACTCTACTGCCATTATGAAGATGACCTGGACAACCCTCTTCCCAGACTTAGACTATGAGCAATGGGAGTCCAAATTCGCCGCCTGCACTGGTGAATATAAAATCAAAATTATGCAGCAGGCGATCAATGAGGAGGAAGAGAAGGCGGAGGATGAGGAGAAGGTGGAGGACGAGGAGGCCAACTCCACTTCTATGGATGAGGACCAGGGAGAGGGCGATGAAAATTAGGCGGACTCCAATCAAGAGTAGGCGCGTGCTAACGAGAAACAACAAGGGAGTGTGCTAGATGAGCAGGCGCCTAATGTTAAAGCCTAACAGGCGGCCGCTGTTAATAAAACCCCTCTCTCCAATGCTTAAGCTGTTTTAATTTTTCAACTCTTCTCCGGCCTGTGTGCCGTTTGTTCTTGTATCTCTTTACCCGACCAAGGGGTCGGGGTCTATGAATATTTTGCCGGTCTTCCTGGTCGGCTGTTTATATATGAATGTGACAACTGTCTTGTCGTCTTTTCGAGCAATCTATTTTGTTATTTCAGTTTGCCAAATCTTTTTGCCAAGTATAGAATGTCTTCAATAGCCGTTTGTTTACCATACCGATTGTTCTTGCTAAGTATAGAATGTCTTTAAATTTTAACATTTGAATGTTGCTAAGTATAGAGGACATCTTACTGGGTGTCGCAACCGACTGTTATTGTTGCCCCTGACCGACTGATTGTTTCTTTATAAGTCAGTCAGTCATGAGTTCAGTCGGTCTACCCTTGAAAGCTTGGGAGAATTACCCAGGCCGCCTGTTGGTTGCGCTCTTGCACAGGTGGTTGTCTTTGGGGTTTTGAGCAATGGTCGTAGTAGGCGTAGTTAAGGAGCTAAGTGCCTAGATCTTAGCAGGATTCCTCAAGCTTTAGTTCCAGTTGCACAATGGTAATCAGCGTTTGACTTGGGCCATTGCGGGTAGTTGCCTAGTTTCAAAATCAGCCGGCTATCAGTGTTAGAAAAGTAGGAACAATTTTCTGCGATATTCGGCCTTGTGGTGCCACCTAGGTGTTTGGACGCTAGGTTAACTATTTACCAAGTTTGAAGGAAACAGGCCGTCTGTATAGGTTCCAAAGAACGACGGTTCACATGTTCTGATGGGATCCGCCTGTATCGGCTATAGACGTTCCCTAATTAGGTCTAGATGGAATAGTAGTGGACGGTCGCCTGTTTTCAAGAACAGGCAGTCCTTTCATACTTTTGGTTCCATTCTTGGGCAGGAGACTGGTTATCCAGTTACCACCTCTTTTGTTTGAGAAAAGCAGCGGAGGCCGCTTGACTTCCTTTATTTGCCAAGTTTTTCTTGGCTATTAACCCAAATTATGCCAAAATGTTTTGGCAGTTTACAGGGCGTTGCTGTTTGGTAGAGACAGGCCGCCTGTTCATGTGGACGAGGCGTCTGGTCTGTACAACTGCGCCTGTATTGGTGGACCAAGTTGGAATAGTGGCCAAGTACCCTTGTTTGCCAAAAAACAAATTTTCTTGTACCTTATAGGTTCCAAACTAGACCGGGTGACTATGAGTCTCCCTTGGGGCTACTTAGTCTCCGCCACTGATTTGAGTAGTAGAGGTACCAGGCGGCGTAGACCGGTTGGCCCCCTTGATTTGCCAAGTTTTGCTTGGCTATTAACTCAAAAGGTACCGTCTGCATTTATCCCAAGTAATGACAGGCGATCATCCGACTCAGATGTGAACTGACTACCACAGGTTCGGTAAGTAGTAGAGTTATCTTTGTCTCAAGTGTAAACAGCTACGGGGTTGTCCTTGGGGACAGTCGTTCGGGTCCGTTTGTTTATGGTTTATAGAGCATTATTCCACCCAAAAGGGAGCTGCTCTCTACGACGAATCTCATCCGAAGGGTGTCGCCGGACGCCAGCTATGATGTTGGGACAGGTCGTATTAGTTTAATTTTAAGGTAGGATCAGTCGGCCTGGCGCCTGGGCTGATCATCCGGCCTTTGGCCTAGTTTAGTTCATGGTGAACGTTTGTGCTAAGTCACCTTAATTGAGTAAGGGGAAGGTAGCCGTCTGTTTAGGCACATGAAAGACCATCTTCCTTGGAGAGTAGCCGTCTGTTTTGGGTTCAGACGATCCTCTTCTACGGAGAGTAGCCAACTGTATGTGCAAACGGCATGCCCTTCTACTGAAGAGTAAAATACACGTTGGAGAGTAGTCGACTGCAAATGTACAAGCGGCATGCCCCTCTGATGAAAGTACAAAGTATAGAAATAATTGCAAGTTTTATTAACAACTCTTGTTCAATCACATTATTCAAAAGTAATACTTCTTCAAATTATCTACATTCCATGTTCTGGGTAGAGGCCGGCCGTCTGGTGTTTCCAGGCGATAGGTGTCGTCTCTGACCTCTTCATAGATTCGGTAGGGTCTTTCCCAGTTGGGAGTTAGCTTTCCCAACTCATTAGCCTACCGATTGCTTCCATTTTTCGTAGTACAAAGTCCCCCACTTTTAGTGGACGCCTGTGTATCTCTTGTTATAAGTTCTTGTCATTCTCATATGGTAGATCTCATGGCGTAGGGCTACGTTGCCCCTACGCTTGGGGAGTGAGTCCAATGCTAGGCGCATGGATTCCCAATTGGCCTCCTCGTCATACAACATGACACGAAGAGTCAGCTCATAATGCTCAATGGGTAGAACAGCTTCTGCCCCATAGGTCAAGAGGAATGGGGTTTCCCCAGTCGCCCCTTTTTCAGTCGTCCTTATGGCCTAGAGAGCATGTGGTAGTTCGTATGCCCATAGGCCGCCTGCTTTTTCAATATGTTTCTTGATACCATCAGAGATAATCTTGTTAAAAGCTTCTACCTGGCCGTTTTCTTGGGGTCGACCAACTGATGCAAAGTTGTATGAAATTACTTGATCCCCAAGCTAATTCTTGAGAATAGGCGTCTCGAACTAAGGACCATTATCAAAGACCATAGACATAGGCACCCCAAATCGTGTAATGACGTTCCTCTAGATAAATGAGATAACGTCCTTGGTCTTGATACCTTTGAGAGCTTCGGCCTCTACCCATTTGGTAAAGTAATCGACCGCTACCAAGATACATCTCCGTCTGGCTGTTGCAGGTGTATACGGACCCAGGACGTCCATGCCCCACTTGGCAAATGGTAGGGGGCTATGTATGGTCGTCAGATCAGTGGCCAAACGATGGATTAGCTTGCCAAACCTTTGACACTTGTCACATTTTTTCACTATTTCCATGGCGTCTGCTTTTACGGTAGGCCAGAAGTAACCCTGACGCCTGGCTCTCCGTGCCAGGGACCTGCCGCTTATATGAGAGGCACAAAATCCCGAGTGTAAGTCTTCTAAGACCTCTCGCCCCTTCTCTCGAGTGACACATTTGAAGAGGGGTTGGAGTTAGCCTTTCTTGAAGAATTCCCCTTTATGCATTTCAAAGTTAGACACCCGTTTCTTCAGTAGGACCGCCTCTGAGTGAGTATCCGACAGGGTGTCGTCTGTTAGGTATGCTCGGATGTCATCCATCCAGGTTGAGCTTCTATCTAGGATCCCAATAGGGTTCTCCTCGATGCTTCTTTTATCCATCACTTCCCAGAAAACCGTCCTAGGTGTGTCACAGGAGGCTGATGATGTCAGTTTAGAGAGGGTGTCCGCCTGGTTATTCTCAGACTTGGGCACTTAATTTAGGTGAAACTCTTCAAATGTCCCGGCCTCCTACTTGATCATGGCCGGATGTGTGGCTTCATAATCACCATGGTATTGGCTTACGATCTGTTGTGAGTTAGAAAAAGCGGTTATCTTCCTTACCTCGGCCGCCTTACACATGCGAATGCCAGCCAATAGGGCTTCATAATCCGCCTCATTGTTGGAGGCTTGAAACTTAAACCATAGTGTATACTAGCTCGTACCAGTCCCCTTCAGGAGACTGACATATGACGCCTGCACCACAACCGTTCATTGTAGATCTCCCATCCACATAGACTTTCCAGACTTGTTCAAAGCTCTCAGGATCAGTCGGCCTGGTTAATTCTACTATGAAGTCAGCGAATGCTTGCCCCTTCACTGCTTTCCTTGGCTCTAAAGTGATCTCTAGACTTTGGATCTCGATGGCCCATTTGATCCTTTGGCCTGACGACTCCATGGTTGTTAGTGGTCGCTTGATTAGCTGGTCGGTGTAAACCACAACCGGATGTGCCAAAAAGTAAGGCTTCAATTTTTTAACTACCATGAAGAATGCAAGACCAAATTTCTCAACCACAGGGTACCGTAGCTCGGCGTTCTTCAGGACGTGACTGATGAAGTAGACCGGGAGCTGGCAGCAGTCCCTTTCAGCAAGAAGGACGACACTAAGAGCATGGTAAGAGACCGCTAAATACATGTATAGCACTTCCTTGGGCAGAGGGTTGACCAGCCTTGGCAAGGAGTGCAAGTGTTGTTTCAATCTCTAGAAGGCCGCCTCTGCATCCGCCCCCCATTCAAACATGGTCTTCTTCTTGATAGCTTGGAAAAACTAGAGACACTTATCGCCCGACCGGCTGAAGAATCTCCCCCTGCTGCCAGGCAACCCGTAAGCTTTTGAACTTCTCGGACAGTGCGGGGCGACTGCATGTCTATGGCCACATGTACCTTCTTGGGGTTAGCCTCTATCCCCCTTTGATTGATTAGAAATCCGAGGAACTTCCGAGACTCAACACCAAAAATACATTTCTTGGGATTAAGCATGACTTGGTGCCGCCTAAGTGTTGTGAATGTTTCTCGGAAGTCAGCTAGGTGGTCCGTATGGAGTTTAGATTTAACAATCATATCATCTATGTACGCCTCCACATTCCTTCCAATCTGGTTGAAAAAGACCGTATTTATCATTCTTTGGAAGGTTGCAGGCGCATTCTTTAGTCCGAACAGCATGACAGTATAACAAAACAACCCCTGATCTGTGACGAAGGTCGTCTTCTCTTGATCTTTCTTCCAAAGGGGTATCTGATGGAAGCCTGAGTAGGCGTCCATGAAGCTCATCAAGGCATGGTTGGCTGTAGAGTCGACCAGATTGTCGATCTTTTGGGAGCGGGTAACTGTCCTTGGGACATGCCTTGTTCAAGTGTGTGTAATCTACAAACATGCACCAGGTCCCATTCGACTTTTTTACAAGTACAACATTCGTAACCCAATCTGGGAAGTAACAATGTCGAATGAATCCTGCGTCCAGCAATTTCTTAACCTTGGCGGCTGCCGCCTGGCTTCGCTCTTCGCCGTGGTTCCTCTTCTTTTGCCTAACTGGCTTCTTTTTAAGATCCACAACAAGCTTATGCACAACTAGGTCCGGGCTTATGCTTGGCATCTCATGAACTTCAAATGCAAATATATCTTTGAATTCCCTTAACAGTTGGTGCAGGTGAGCACCAAGTTCAGCAAAAGCAATCGTCTCGACCTTAACAGTTCGTTCAGGGCGAGAGTCGTCCAGGACGATGTCTACGTGTTCACCAGCAGCTGAGAGCGGAATTCATCTTACCGCTCCTAGACTAGTTATTGCTATTGTTTCTCTTTCCTTTTGGCCTCCAGATGGGTGGCCTTTCTCTTCTTGCCGGCTGTTGACGGGGCAAGCGCGGCCTCCTTGATTTGCTCAAGGTTCGTAGTCTCTCCACTAGGGCCGGATGCCGCCACAGTGGGCTTGATATCAGAGAGAGGGAGGCGACTGTTCCATCATCCCTCTCAAACTTAAGAAGCATGAGAGAGGGAATGATGACAGCTTTCGAGTCATTAAGGGTGGGTCGTCCTTAGATCATGTTATAGGCCAAGAGTTCGTCGACCACCAGAAACCGGACAACCATGTGACAGCCCTTCCCTTTCTCGCCCAGGCGGATAGGCAGATTCACCCGTCCAACTGGGTGCACGAACCTTCCTCCAAATCCTATTAAGGGATGGGAGACGGGGTGCATGCTCTCGGGCTTGTACTTGAGCTTTGTGAAGCACTTGTGACTGATGAGATCAGATGAGCTCCCTGTATCAATAAGAATCCGACCAACTCTTTGGTTGGCCACCTTTCATTCAATTACTATGGGGTCGTCATGCGGCCCCCTGACTTTTCCCAAGTCTTGTTCAGTATTGACAACTTCAGGAAACGAGCTCTTGGAGGCTCGTCCCTGGTCGACTAAGTTTAACTCCAGCCACCTGATGTTGTCCTTGTTGCCCTGGATAGTACGACCTCCTCCTGCGAAGCCGCCTACTATAGTATAGATTTATGCTTCGTCAGTGTCAGAACTATCAGCAGGTGTCGACCTCTTCTTGCCTGCCTATTTTCGTTTGGGTTGTTGGTTACCCTTTGATTTCTTGATATAGGAATTAGGGTCCCCTTTGTCTGCCAGGTGGTCCAAAAGGCGCTTAAGGCGAATGCACTCATTGGTGTCGTGACCAATGTCCTCATGGTAATAGCAATATTTATTTTTTTTCCGATTGTTGATGGAACTCTTCATGGCAACCGGCTTCTCAATTGAGATCTGGTCCTTAATTTTCTTGAGGATGACATAGCTATCCTTTTTAAACTCATACTTGGGGGAGTATGGTTTGAATTCCTTCTTCTTCTTCTGGAACGACGGCTGTTCGGAGGAGTCAGCCACCCAGACTTCTTTTCTTTTTCTTTCTTCCTTTTTGGCCGGCTGCTGTGACCGGCTTTCTTTTTTGTTAGACTTCTTGTGGTCCGACTGCTTTCCAACATTGCAGAGGTCAGTCACCAGAATGTAGGCGTCCGCCTCTATCATTGCTTCTTGGAGGGTGGTCACCCTCTTTCTAACGAGGTCGAATTTGAAGTTCGACCCGTCCTTCAGACCTTTGAAAAAGTCCGTGTAAGCTACTTCATCAGGTAGTCCTTGTATCTGAATTCTCATCAGACTGAACCTCCTGATGTAGGAGCGCAACCCTTCCTTCTCTCCCTGTTGTATGGCTCCCAAGTCAAGGGTGGTCTTTTTAGCAGGGATGTTTATTGAAAATTTGACGTGAATAGGTAGGCGAGGGTCTTTAAATTATTAATACACCCGGCCTGCAGGTTGCCAAACCACTGCTGGGTGATTCCCTTCAATGTGGCCGGGAAACACTTACACCATGTGGCATCACCCAACCCTTAGAGGTACATAAGGTTGGTGTATTCCATCAGGTCGTCTTCAGAGTTGGTAGTGCCATCATAGGCCCCTACCAACACATTCTTTACTTTAGCCGGCTGAGCGGCCTCTGTTATTTCCTTGGAGATGGTGGATGACTATTCTCCTAGCTTGAGCAGCCGAAGCTGCCAGTCCAAGGGCTGGACATTCCTTATCGCCTGTCCTTCAAAGGGAGTAGGCTGCATGAAATATTGGGATTGCGGAACGTATAGCTGGGGAGGCACATACGGTGCCGCATGATACTTTTGAGAACCAGAGCGAGAGGGGGTGCCGCTCGTCTGGCTCTCATAGTTCGATTTTGAATACCTCATGGAGGTATTATGTAGACTGTCTTGAAAGTCAGACGTGGAGGCCGACTCTGACAGTCGGTCATTCTTCTTCTACTCAAGTAGCATTCGAGCATCGGAGTATGTTTTCTTGGATCCGTCCGGCTGAACATGATGGATGGGCTTCCTCTTCCCTGGTGAGGGGAAGCGGTACTTAGTTAGGTCGATCACTGGCGCCTCCCTCTCCCTAGGCCAAGGGTAAGGAGTCGTCTCCCGATCCTTTACATGCTTCGTCCTCCCAGATTAGGAGGGTCTTTTGGCCGACTGTTCTTTTTGTGGAATAGTCGCCCTTTTGTTGATAAGTTCCTGGATCTCCCCTTTTAAACTATTCATGAAGGTCATGAGTTCGTTTCTGGTGATGGGGGCAGATCCCTCTGCCACATGTTTATGATCAAGCGGCGGGCCGGCTAGTTGACTGGATCCAGCCAGGCAGTCCTCTCATTCCCTCTTTTCGGTGGGACGGGTGCGTCGAGCTCTGAGGGTCCCGTCAGGAGCCGTGCGAGTCTCGACCTCAATTTCATTTTCTGTATCCTTGTCTGAGTAGACCTGGGGGTCGTCCATGGGACGCTTCTCACTTAGAATCGGTACAGACTGTGACGCCATCTCGAAAGTACTCTCCCCACATACGGCGCCAAAATGTTTCGGGGTTTTATGATGTCCTGCGGGAGAGTTAAAATTTCGGTACTGGATCCGTGCGCCTGTACCTGCAAAACAACAAAAACTCCAGTTGGTGGGAGCTCCGCCTCCGACGATCAAGTTAGAACGTGTTTAGGAGGTCTCCAACGGGATCGTACCCTCGAACCCGACCCGAGTGTTCTAAGTCTCGAAGGTTAGTCCAGACCCGGACAAATAAAACTATGAGTTTTACGAAATCAAGGTATACTTAAATTAAGAGTTGCCATTTAATTCCACTCAAGGTTGTGTCTCTCCCAATATCCATGCCTTTGGTATTTATAGGGAAAGGCACCCTTGATTTCCAATCTCCCATCAATGTGGGAGAGTTGGTAAATTCAACAATTTATTTAATACAAAATTAAATAAATAATTAAATCAATCACAATGCAACAAGTGTCAAGGGGAGAGAGAGAGTTAGGTGAGGACCAAAGGCTTGGGGGGGGAGCATTGCCTTGATCCCCAAGCCATTGTTCCAAGCAATGGTCCCCTCATCCATAACCGCCTCAAGCAAGGGCTGCTGGGCTGGCAGCCAGCTAGCACGCCAGCTAGCACAAGCCTAGCCAGCAGCCTCGCATCCCAGCCAACATATGCGTGCTGGCGCTGGGCGATGCTTGTGCTGCTGGTGCGTGCCAGTGCTAGGCGTTGCTAGCTGCTGGCGCTGGCCCTTGCCTCTCTCGCCATCACACACGCACTACCCCTTTCGCACTTCCCAGCATGCGTGCTGCTAGCGAGCCACGCATGCTGGGCATCGCCTCGCCAGCCACACGCACAAGCATGCAAAGCTTGGTGCTGTGATGCTGCAATGGCTTGCGATGGCCCCTAAGCATAAGCACACGCACACGTACACAAGGCCAAGCATGGTGCTGCTTTTGGAGGTTGCTGCTGCGATGGTGCCTACGCACACACACACGCACAAGGGTATTGTGCTTGGTGCGTGGCCTGCGATGGTGCGATGTATGCATGCACACGCACATGCGCCAGTGCCCAGCACTGCGATGGCTGTGCTTGGTGCATATGGCCTACGATGGTGCCTTGCACCTAGGCACGCATGCTGCGATGCAGTGCCATGCAAAGGCACGCATATGCGCAGCCATGCTGCTGCGATGGTGCCTAGGCTTGCGCCTAGCACGCATGGCGCGCCTAGCACACCATGGTGCGCCTAGGCTTGCGAAGATCTAGCCTAGCCTAGCTACGGCTATGCTCGTACTTGTTGCTTGTGATTTTGCGACGCTCGGTCTCGACGCCGTAGGCTCGATATCAACGTCTATATTCGTAAAACTCCATCGACTCATTACATCCTTCGGATTAATTCGTCGTCTCGGATCGGTTGTTTGATTGGGTTCGACCCAAAGGGTTCAGTTAAGATTAAGCTGTAATATTAATTGTACCTTAATATTACTGATCGGAAGTGGCCTCCACCTAGGCATTCCGATCACTTAACCTTACTGAAGAATTAGCTCTGTAATAATTCTGAACCCTCAATCAGAATAATACACTTGTTGGAAGGACATCATTCCTTTCACATTCACCCATTCACTATTTGTGAATGGCCCATGCAATTTTACGAAATACATAATTAAACACGCAAAACTAGTAACTAACTTAGGTGGTTAATCCGATTAACACGCCTAATTAAAACTAGTCAAAGTTGTTTAATCCATTATTTCTAAGGTGCAAAAATTGCTCACGAAATTAACGAAGCTACCACTAAATTCCGCATCCATACTTAATCAATCCGATTAATTAAGTTGGCATAACCCACAATTTGTCAAAATTTTGCAAAAACCGATAATTCGAGGTTTCAACCTCGTTAAAATAATTACATAAATATTTTAAAACGGCAAAATTTTGCAAAATACATAGCTTAAAAATTAAGCAACGTAGCTACAACCAAGCATGGTGCATTGCGCACCATGGCTGCTAGGTAGCAGTGGGATGGCTGGCTAGGGCTTGCTGCCTCGCTGCCCAGCAGCAACACAAGCACGCCAGCAGCCTACGCCATACACGCACCAGCAACATCAAGGCATGTGCTGGCGCTTGGTGCTAGCATGCTGCGCCCAGCACAGCACACTATGCTGGTCAGCACCAGCTGCTTGCTGCGCATGCTACGCATGCTAGCGCCTGCCAGCAAGTGGTGGGCTGGCTGGTGCTTGCTACCACGCTGCCTAGTAGCATCCCAAGCAACCAGCAGCTAATGCCACTGCCCTAGCCCAACGCCTTAGCACCCCTCGCAACACAGCCACGCACCATTGATGCTCAGCCCATGCGCGCACCATAGGCAGCCTACATGTGGGCTGCTAGGCAGCCCGGCTAGCCTTGGTGACGCTTGCGGTTTTGCATCGATTTGCGTGCATTTTACTCGGGATTTAAATTTCGATTTATGTGTGGCATAAATTAATTCTAAACTTTTTTTTAGAATCAATTTGAGGAAAAATTAAAATAAAATAAGTCTAACTTAATTAAATTCAATTTTAATGGTGCATAAACCTAAATCATTCAAAAAATTATTTTGAAACAATTTTTTAGGTCTTTATTTGTGCTTAAAATTGAATGAGCTATGTCCATAATTAATTTAGCCAATATGCAAATTAATAATGGATTTGACAAATGGGAGTTGGAAAAAAATAAATTAACCATCTAATGATAAAAAAATTTCCAACTTTCATACTTGTGTAAAATACCAAGATTACATCTTCCAATATGAAGATTAATCAAAATTTTACTCACAAGTATTTGAACTTCATGGATTTTAATCAACCAAAATGAAAAATCCAAACTTTGTTCAATATGGAATTTAGGGTTAGAGTTCCAATCATTTAAACTTTTAAAGATTAGATCTTTAACATACTTGGGAACTTAAAATTACACATTCACATCAAACATTCACACATTAATGCAATTTATTTGCATAGTTGTGAAAAATCAAGTTTGTGTGACAAATAGCATATCAACTCAAGTACTAATTAAAACTCCATAATTGCTTAAGGATATTTTAAAAAGCAGTAGATTGGGGATGTAATAATGCATTTAATCTATCCTTAAAATACTTGCATTAATCAAAGCTTAATAGATTTAAAATTTTCGTTGAAAAAACGAAAAAACCCCAAAAACTTGGGTTTCTGGTTCGAATTTGGCTTCTGGACAGTCCTCAAATCCCAAAAACTTGGGATGAATCTGTTTCAGAATGTCGATTCCACCCAAAAAACATTATTTTTGAGCAAAAATCTGGGTTCGACAGCCAAATCGAGAAAAATACAAGTTTTAAAATTAATTAAAACGAGTTTTTAATTTAATTAGAAAAGCAAAACAAGAAAATAAATATTACTTTAAAACACATTAATTAATGAATAATTGCAAAATTTAAAAGGAGCATGGCTCTAATACCGCTGTAGGGTTTCGTAGTGACCCTCACTATGCGGAATGAAACCCCCCAAGACCCACCCCCATAATTAATGCAACTAATACAAGCAAAACATAATTTAAAACATAATTAAGAGAAACGATAAGAATTATACCCTCGACACGTGCTTCACTCTTGCACCGAGCTCTTACTTCAACCTCGATAATGAGAGGCCTCCAACGGGATCGTACCCTCGAACCCGACCCGACCGTCCTAAGCCTCGAAGGTTAGTCAAGGCCAGGACAAAATATAAACTTGGAGTTTTACGAATTTCAAAGTATGCTCAACAATGGAGTTTCCTTTACTTTTCCACTCAAGTGTGTTCTTTCCCAAATACCCATGCCCTGGTATTTATAGAGAAATAAACCCTTGATTTTCATTCCCCAACCAATGTGGGAGAATGAGTAATTTTGATAATTAATTTAATTCTAAATTAAATTAATAATCAAATCAATCACAATGCAACAAGTGTCAAGGGGAGAGAGAGAGAATTGGATGAGGACCATGTCCATGGGGGAGACCATTGCCTTTCTCTCCAAGGCATGCTCCAAGCATTGGTCCCAACCTCTCATAAAACCGGCATTAAGGCAAGGCTGTTGGGTTGGCTGCCAGCTAGCATGCTAGCGTGCACCACCCAGCACAGCTAGCCTGCATCGCATCACTTCCAGCACGCAATGCGCACCAACCAGCCTGCCTAGCACATGTGTGCTGCTAGCGAGCCACGCATGATGCTAGGTGCTGGGCGCTAGGCGAGGGCCTCGCTGGTGGTTGTTGACTGCCTGGCACTCGCACTCGCACGCACACGCACTCGCTGCCTAGTGCTGTGCTGTGTGCTGCGATGGTGCGATAGCCCTGGGCATGCACACGCACGCACACGCAAGTGCCTAGCACTGCGATGGTGTTGTGCTTGTGCGATGGCACACACGCCATGGCCTAGCCATGCGATAGTACTGTGCTTGGTGCGTGTGGCCTGCGATGGCGCCTAGGCACCCAAGCACACACGTTGCGGTGCTGTTGTTCCATGCGAAGGCACGCACATGGTGTTGCGATGCTAGGCATGCACGCACGCCAGCACTCGGTGCTAGCGATGGTGCTGCCATGCTAGGCACGCACGCATGCTAGCTTCTAGTGCAAGCGATGGTGCGCCTAGCACACCTAGTGTGTCTAGGCTTGCGCCTAGCCATGCTAGGTGCATGCTAGCTCGAGTTAGCCTAGCGTTCACATGGCCAGACCAGTGTGATGCTACGGCTATGCTCAAACTTGTTGCTTGTGATTTTTGCGACGCTCGGCCTCGACACCCTAAGCTCGATATTCGACGTCTGTGTTCGTAAAACTCCGACGACTCATTAAATCATTCGGATTGATTCGTCGTATCGGATCGGTTTTTCGATTGGATTCGACCCGAAGGGTTCAGTTAAGATTAAACTGTAATATTAATTATACCTTAACATTACTGATTGGAAGCGGCCTCCACCTAGGCATTCCGATCACTTGACCTTACTGAAGAATTAGCTCTGTAATAATTCTGAACCCTCTATCAGAATAATACACTTGTTGGAAGGACACCATTCCTTTCACTCTACTCAAATAATTTATTCTCATGAAATCACTCAAGCAAGTTGATGAAATGGATCAACCCTAAACTAGATCATTCTCATGCATCTAATCTAGAACTCAAATATTGGAAATATAGGTGCACAACAATAGCTCCAAGCATTTTAAGCACAAAATCATCAACTCAAGGCAAAACCCAATCAATCATCAATATAAACTCAACCAATCATGATCTTCACCCCCTTCCCTAGCTAGAAATCTAAGCTAGAGAAGAGAAGATAGCCATAACAACCACACTAAGCATGGATTCAATCTTAACAAACATAAACATGATTCAAAACCAAAGAAAAAGAAATGAAACAAGTGAAAGCAAAGAAATAGATGGAAATAAACACTATCAAGAGCAATAAAACCAAACAAAAGATAAGGGTAAAGAGATTACTATTATGAAGCTTGATGGATTAAGCAAATATGAAATAGTTGCATTGAAAAGATGAAAACTTGAAGTAAACTTGAAGAGATCTTTATTACAATAATGAAAACTTGAAGGTTAAGCTACTTTCTCTCTCTAAAATGCTGATGTTTTTCTCTCTACAAATGTTCTAGATGATATTTAAATAAAGAATGTCATGAAATTTCAATCCAAGGACAATTTATAGTTTCTTGATAAAACAAGGGCATCGAGTGGGGGAGAGGCCTCTTCGGGAGCTGTCGCGCCCTCTCCGCCGTGGGTACGATCTTGGGAAGACCCAGCTCGCCGCGCCTTATCCATTAACTGCAGCCCCCGCGGCAATTAACTGGCGCGCCCGCGGCCACTTGGGAGAGGCCTCTCCCAGCCTTCTCCCAGCCATCTCCAGAAACTGAGATTTTCAGCTCATAACTTGACCCGCGCCCAGGGCCTTGCTGTGCGCTTGGACCTAGCCACAATAGCAACTTTAACTCCATTTAGCATCTTTAATTATGCCTACAAGTGCCAAGAGCTATCAAAACAAATAAAGGGTAAAAAGCAAAAGAAAAGATAAAAGAAAAGAAAAAACACGAGAAAGAACAAAAGTAACTAAAACAGAGGTAAAAACGGTAAGAGAAGGCACAAACAAGTGACAAATGAGGGAAATTCATTAGTAAAAGAGGGTGAAATAATGGCGTAAATGCCACTCATCAGCCTTCATCCAATAGACTAAATGGCATGCCCATAAGTCCTTACAAAGCCAAGTAAGTGACATAAAAATAAACCCTCATCATACAAGATGAGCAGCACAACTTCAAGTCCTCACCTAATCAAATGAGTGACACAACATACTTCCTAGTCACACAAGACAAGTGTGTTGGGTTTCGTAAAGTCTGACTCTACGCGGAAAGGAAACCCACCCAAGACCCGCAAACTAATTAAAGCGACTAAGCATGCAATCACTAATTAAACAACAATTAAGAGAGAGAAAGAAAAGACATTCTTACCCTTGTCACGTGCTTCGCTCGAATCCCAAGCTCTTACTTGAACCCCACAAATGCAAGGTCTCCGACGGCTCGTATCCACGAACCCAACCCGAACGATCCATTCCTGAAGGTTAGTCGGGACCCGACCAATAAAAACTAGAGTTTTACGAGCTTAAGGTTTTCTCACTTTTCTAAGGAGATGTCTTTTTAGTTCCACTCAAGTGTTCTTCCCAAATCCCAAAACCTTGGTATTTATAGGGAAATGAACCTTGAATTCTCACTCTTGATCAATGTGGGAGATTTGCAATTTTCCCATTTTATTTTAATTAAAACAAAATTAAAATTGCAAAGCAATCAATAAGTTAGAAGTGGCATAAGAAGGAAGAGAGATTAGGTGATGAACATTTCCAAAAGGGGGACCATGGCCTTGGTGCCCAAGGCAATGCCCATAACCCTTTAGTCCCCACTAAGACAAAACCGGCATCCTCCATGTGGCTGGCTAGCAGCCTGCCTTGGCTGCCAAGGCTGCCAGCTGGCGCCTAGCACCAAGGCTGGGCAGCCAGCCACGCATGTTGGGCGCTGCAGCTAGATGCGTAGTGCAGGGCGCTGCGATGCTAGCCACACGCACACGCATCATTGCTGCTGCCTAGTGTTGTGCTATCGAGGCACACGCACACGCTGCTGCTGCGATGGTGTTGTGCCAGCGATGCATACACACATGCACATGCATGTTGTGCTGGTGTTGTGCCAGCGATGCACACGCACATGTACATGCATGTTGCGATGGTGCTGTGCTAGTGATGCATACGCACACGCACATGCATGCTGCGATGGTGCTGTGCTAGCGATGGTGCGACGAGCAGTGCTAGGCATTTCCTAGCGCCAGCCCTAGCATGCTAGCAAGGCCTAGCCTTGCGATGCTTGGGTGCATGACTTGGTAGCACACACGCAAGGCCCTAGCACGCCCAGCATGTTAGGCTTTGCGATGGGTCTTGCCTGCCTAGCACTCACATTGATAGGCCAATGTGAGGCTACGGCTAGGCTCGTACTTGTAACTTGATTGATTTCGCGTCTCGTCGAATTCTAAATTCGACTTGACTCGCGACGTTTGATCTCGACGCTCTAAGCTCGATATCCGACGTATTTGTATGTAAAACCCCGACGACTCATCAAATTCTTCAGATTGATTCGTCGTCTCGGATCGATTGTTCGATTGGGTTCGACTCGAAGGGTTCAGTTAAGATTAAGCTATAATATTAATTGTACAATAATATTACTTATCGGAAGGGACCTTCACCTAGGCATTCCGATCACTTGACCTTACTAAAGAATTATCTATCCGATAATTCTGAACCCTCTATCGGAATAATACACTTGTTGGAAGGACACCATTCCTTCCAATCTCCCACTAGTCCTTCCGGACAATTGTGCATATTGTGTATAGCCCCTTTCCTATGTCTCTTAATGTCTCTTCATGAACTATAAGGTAAGATTCTTTGTCATCCTTATTACATCGAGAAGTGTTTCTCGATTCTCGAGTTCGACTGTCAATAAACAGATAATTTCTAAAATCCATCTGAGCACGGCCATGCATTTTCACAGTCTCGCTCATCGAGAGGCCTTGTAAACAACAAAGACGTATTCCCTATTGTTAATAGGGGACATTCCCAGTCTTGTACTGTAAGCTTCCCTTACTAAGAGGACCTAGTCGCCTGAGTGCTGCCGTTATAATCCCCATTTACGGCAGACGTTTGACAACATCAAAACAACTAGTACTCCAAAAAGAGAACTTCTGATAGCAATAATGACAAATGATTTATGACTTTCAAGTATTCTCATAGGTCTATCAGGTACAGTTCCAAACTAATAGCTGTGCAAATGATTTATGACTTTCATGTCATCGTAGCACAAGAAACGGTGCTATAAATCATACTACACACTAATCTCAAGTGGTCATTAACCGTCCATCGTTTAAATGACCTCTATTAGGGACAATTTTCGATTAAAATATTCAATGTTCACTTAACAGGTGTTTCTTTATCCAAGACATGGTCTTGATACCCTGTTTTGAATATTCACAAAAATCGAATGGACTCATTATTTAACTCTAAACCACAATTAAATAGATATGGAGTAATCATAAATTTGCAGAAAATTTAATTGCTCCAAAATTGAATGGTTCAACATAGTGTTTTACATTAAGACATCAAGTTTAATTAAAACATCTATACAGGGCAATCAAAGCCAATCTCCAGTGTGCTTAATTCCCATTGCCTCAACGTGCTTGTTGTGCTCCACTTGAGGCAAAGGTTTAGTCAGAGGATCGGCTACATTGTCGTCCGTTCCAATCTTACAAATTCTGATTTCACTTTCGGATTTCCATTCCCTTATCATGTGAAATCGCCGCTTGACATGTTTGACCTTCTGGTGTCCCTTGGCTCCCTAGCCTGAGCAATAGCTCCATTGTTGTCAAAATAGAGGTCTATTGGACCCTTGATTTAGGGTACACCACCAAGTTCACCAATGAACTTACGAATCCAAACTGCCTCCTTAGTTGCTTCCGAAGCTACCAAGTATTCGGCTTCAGTTGTAGAATCTGCATTGGTGCTTTGCTTAGCACTCTTCCAACTAAATGCTCCTCCATTGAGGCAGAATATGTACCCCGACTGCGACTTGGAGTCGACTCTGTCAGTCTGGAAGCTCGCGTCAGCATAACCTTCAATAACCAACTCATTAAAACCACCATAGACCAGGAATTTATCCTTTCTCCTTTTCAGGTACTTTAGGATACTCTTGGCCGTAGTCCAATGCGCCTCTCCTAGGTCTGATTGGTATCGGCTCGTAGCACTTAAGGCATACGATACATCCGGCCTAGTACATATCATGGCATACATGATCAATCCAATAAGCGAAGCATATGGAATCTGACTCATTCTCTCTCGCTCATCAAGTGTTTTTGGACACTGTTTCTTGCTGAGAGTTATGCCATAGGACATGGGTAGGTGCCCTCTATTGGCCCCTTCCATGTTGAATCGTGCCAGTACCTTATATATGTAAGTACTTTGGCTCAATCCAATCATCCTCTTAGATCTATCCCTATAGATCTTGATGCCCAATATGTACTGTGCCTCTCCTAAGTCCTTCATTGAAAAGCACTTTACCAGCCAGCCCTTTACGGACTCTAATAGTTTAGTGTTGTTTCCAATGAGTAATATGTCATCGACATATAAGACTAGGAATGCGATGTCACTCCCACTGACCTTCTTGTAAACACAAGACTCATCTGGATTCTTAATGAAACCAAACTTACTAACGGCTTCATCGAATCGCAGATTCCAACTTCTGCTTGCCTGCTTTAGTCCATAAATGGACTTCTTAAGCTTACATACTTTCCTAGCATTGCTTGGATCGACAAAACTTTCCGATTGTGTCATATACACAGCTTCTTCCAAAATCCCATTAAGGAAGGCGGTTTTGACATCCATTTGCCATATTTCATAATCGTAATATGCAGCAATTGCTAGGATTATCCGGACGGAGTTAAGCATTGCAACTGGAGAAAAGGTTTCATCATAATCAAATCCGTGAATTTGCCTGTAACCTTTTGCCACCAATCTAGCTTTATATATAGATACATTTCCATCTTCGTCTGTTTTCAATTTAAAAATCCATTTGCAACCGATGGGTATATAACCTTCGGGCAAATTAACCAAGTCCTAGACTTGATTTTCAAACATGGAGTCTATCTTGGATTTCGAGGGCTCTTGCCATTTAGCAGAGTCGGGGCTCGTCATAGCTTGTTTGTATGTCGCTAGCTCATCTCCATCCATAATTAGGATGTCTTGATCTTCAGTTAAGACAATACCAAGGTATCTGTCTGGTTGAGATCTTTGCCGTTGCGACCTACGAAGGGTAATAGGTTGAGCATTTACATTGTCGGTTTAACTCTAACCAATTTCAACAGTTGCTTCTAAAGCACTTCGATTGTTAGTTTTGTCATGTTTACTTTGTTGCTCTACCTCACAAACTTCGTCGAGTTCGATTTTTCTCCCACTTGTCATTTTGGAAAGATGTTCCTTCTCTAAAAAGACACCATCACGAGCAAAAAACACTTTGTTCTCGGATTTATTGTAGAAGTAATACCCCTTGGTTTCTTTTGGGTAACCCACAAAGAAACACTTGTCCGATTTTGGGTGAAGTTTGTCAGAAATTAATCTCTTGACATATGCTTCACAACCTTAAATCTTAAGAAAAGACAACCTCGGAGGTTTCTTCGTCCATAATTCATATGGAGTCTTATCGACAGCTTTAGACGGAGCACAGTTCAATGTTAGTGCCGCAGTTAGAAGTGCGTGTCCTTAGAAAGAGATAGGAAGTTCACTAAGACCCGTCATTGATCGAACCATGTCTAACAAGGTTTGATTCCTCCGTTCGGATACTACGTTCCATTGTGGAGTTCCGGGAGGTGTCAACTCTGAAAGAATACCATTTTATTTCAAGTGATCGTCGAACTCATGGCTCAAATACTCGCCACCTCGATCCGTTCGAAGTGCTTTTATTTTCTTGCCAAATTGATTTTCAACTTCACTCTGAAATTCTTTGAAGTTCTCAAAGGATTCAGATTTATTCGACATAAGGTAGACATAACCATATCTACTATAGTCGTCCGTGATGGTAATGAAATATCGATAACCTTACCTCGCGGGTGTACTCATTGGTCCACATATGTCCGTATGTATTAGATCCAATAAGTCACTTGCCTTTTCTCTCAACTTGGAGAATGGTTGCTTTATCATCTTGCCTAGTAGACATCCTTCGCAATTTTCAAACGACTCCAAGTCGAATGAGTCAAGAACACCTTCTTGAAGAAGTTTCTTGATACGTTTGACGTTAATGTGGCCAAGAAGACATTTCCACAAGTAGGTTTGATTCGACTCAATGTTCTTAGCCCTTTTGGCGGTATCATAAATTTGTCTAAACATATGCAATTTTATAGAACATATAAACAAGACATTTTAACAAACTAACTATTGATTAAGTCTTGTGATCAAAATAATTTGGTGTCCAGCACCATAGATCAAAAATATTTTCAAAAGCATAAGAAAACAACCATTGTTTAATTACAGATCATAGACAAAATAAATGTGCCTACAAGCATGATCAAAAGACCATCTTTGTCGTCCGATTGTAGTCGCACATCCACTTGTGAATCCCTCTCACTTGGTTCCTGAAAAAGGAAACATAAAGTGAGTTATACATGGTATCCAATACCTATGAATAGCTTTCAACACAAGTGTTAATGAAGATACCTGAGGCAGATGCCACATTCCTCTCCTCCTCCTCCTTTCGGAAGAGCTTGCATTCCCTCTTCTAGTGGCCTTGCCCACCATAATAGAAGCATCGCATATTTGCCTTGACTTTCTTCTTCAAGGGTCTTTTGCTTGCTCCATGAGAGGTGGCTTGAAGAAGCCGCTCTACCACAACTCTTAAAGAGTGAGTCTCCTCTTCCGCAGCTATATGTGCCCTGAGAGCATCATAGCCCGAGTGGAGAGAAGCAAGCAAGATATGACCCGCCATCTCACCTTCCAATGGGATTCCGAGAAGCTCCATGTGCTTGAAGAGCCTAGTCATTCTAAGCACATGAGGTCGAATAGGCATACCGGGTCTCAATTTGGTATTGCATACCCTTGACAAAAGCCGATACCTTTCCTTAGCAAGACAACCCTTTTCCGGTGGCTTTATCTTCATGTTTGAGAGTGACCTAGTCAAATCAAACAAGAGTCCATCATAGTTTCCATTGTCACTCTTGGTAACTCTTATATTGGCAACGTCCTCAAGTCCTTTGAGGAACATGTCCGGAAAATAGAAGGAGAGCTTTTCCTTCAAACCTTCCAGGATGGAATTAGCCATAAGTCGTGAGACTTTCTTGCAATCGGAAGACCATTTTTCATGAGCCTCATCGGTCATGATCCCCTTAGAGAAGAAGCTTGGCATGGGAGTATCAAGAGTGTACTCCAAGGAACAATTCCGAAGAGTTTTCCTGAGTTCCTCCTCCCACTCCTTGAAGTTGACCAAGTTAAGGCTAAAAGCCAACTTGTCGGAGAGTTCCGAGCACATAGAGTTGTTGTTTGAATTACTTGCAGACATGTTTCTACAATTGAAAGAATTTGAAATGAAAAACCATTCATAAACTAATAAGTTTTAAATTTAAAGCATTCATGCAAATTTTCAATCTTATTGAGCATTTTATCCACGCATTAACATTAGTCCCTTTTAGGCGAGAATAAAATGATTCCAAGGTCTCAAAAATCAAAAAGTGATTAAGCATGCTTTGGCTTGTCTTAACACTTAATATTTTAGGGTAAGCAATCCAATTTCTAATAGCTCCAAGCTACTCTTGGTTCGATAAAATGTCGCATCTAATGCTTCCTTGACATTTTATTTCCATTGCCACGACATCTAAGGACTCCTCACCGATATCGTTGAGCTTAACCAAGACAACTTGTATACCTAGTATACCTTATGTTCCTAGGGAAGTAGTGATGCCTCGCTTTGGCGTATTTTAGCTCAATATTTTAGGGACCTAGGGTTTCTATGTTGGTTGATTTAAGTGAAATCAATTAATCATCGAAACATTTGAAATCCTAAACATGCACCTAACATATCATTCAAATATATAAGAACAATTATATATGGAAAACATGAAATAAGATGCATTTGACAACTAGCATGACCCCTTGAAATCTTCAAATCTTCAAGGGTCTTCATCTTGGCTCACCTTCATAGAAACGCCGTCTTGAGACATCTTCGCCAAATAAAAAATACTAGCTACTACGATTAGGATTAATCTAAATATTAAGGTACAAAAATACTCAACGGTACGTAGACCGTATTTAGATTTACAAAAATACATAACGGATCGCAGTCCGTATTTTTTATCCTAATCGGGCCCCACTAGTTGCCATGTTCACGAAACCTGTGAAAAAATATATTTTCCATTCATCCATTCACTATATGTGAATGGCCCATGCATTTTACAAAGAAAAACAAGTAACAATGCATAACAAGCGCGAATTAGTAACTAACTTAGGTGGTTAATCCAATTAACACGCCTAATTAAAAATAGTCAAAGTTGTTTAACATTTTATGTGATTGAGACGCAATTATATCATGCAATTAACGAAGCTCCCACTAAATTCTGCATCCAACTTAAATAATCTAATTAATTAAGGCGTTTAACCCAAATTTTGACAAAATCAAAATTTTACAAGAGCCGAAAAATCGAGGTCTAATCTCGTTAAAATAATTAAATAAAGTAAAACGGCAAAATGTGCAAGACGATAGCCCAAGATTAAGCAAAATATCCCACCCCTGAAACACGTGGGTTGCGCACCATGGCTGCTAGGCAGCCCATGTGTTGCGTCTGGTGCTAGGTGCTAGGTGCTAGCATGCTCGTCTAGCGCAGCACGCCATGCTAGCTAGAACCAGCAGCCGCTACGCATGCTAGCTACTCGCTAGCGCTGGCAACAAATGGCTGGCTGGCTGGGGCTCGCTTCCTCGTTGCCCAGCAGCACGCACAAGCACTTCCAGCAGCCTATGGCCACGCATCCAGCCATCAGCCCGCAACACTCGTCGCCACACACAGCAGCAACACCTCAAAGCACAGCACCCCTGTGCGCACCATAGGCAGCCACATGTGGGCTGCGTGGGCAGCCTGGCTAGCCTTGGTGGCGCTTGGGTGTTGTTGCCTCGATTTGCGTGCCATTTCTCAGGATTTTAATCCCGATTTACGTGTGACATAAAATTAATCCTAAATTTATTTTAGAATCAATATAGGGCAAAATGAAATAAAATAAGTCTAACTTAATTAAATTCAATTTTAATGGTGCACAAGCCTAAATCATCCAAAATTACCTTTGAAATAACTTAGGTCTTTCTTGATGCTTTAAAATTAAAGGGCTACACACATAATTAATTTAACCAAAATGTAAATTAATGATGAGTTTTGACAAAATAGGGAGTTGGAAAAATAAACCCTTTCATCCAATGAAAAATTTCCCAACAATAACTTGTGTAAAATTGAAAAATTTACATCTTCCAATATGAAGGTTAATCAAAATTCAATCACAAGTTTTGAACTTTAAGGACTTTAATCAACACAAAAATGATTAAATCCAAAAATTAGTTCAACATGGAATTTAGCAATTAAAGTTTCAACCAAATAAACAACTAAAGATTGAATCTTTGAAATTTTAGGGGCTTCAAAATTGCAAGTTCACCATAAAAATTCACACTCAAAGCAATTTATTTGCAATAATGTGAAAAATACAAGTTTATGTGAAAAGTGAACACACCAAATTAAGCACCAATTATGACTTCATAAACATGTTTAATGAGGTTTATAATTGCAGTAGATTAGGGATGCAACCATACATTTAATCTACCTTCATCATGCAATAATTAATCAAGGTTAAAAGATTTAAAAAATTTCGTCAAAAATGAAAAACCCCTCGAAAAACTTATTTCTGGGTGGATTTTGGCTACAACCCTGAAAGTATCATAAACGATTTAGAACATCGATTCCACCTAAAAATCACTATTTTTGAGTCGAAATCTGGGTTCATCAGCCAAAATTAAAAAAAATACGAGATTAAAATTAATTAAAACGAGCTTCTAATCCAATTAGAAAGCACAACCAGAAATTTAAATCCATTTTAAATCACCTTAATTAATTATTAGTCACAATAATTAAAGTGAGCGCGGCTCCGATACCGCTGTTGGGTTTCGTAGAGTCCGACTCTACGCGGAAGGGAAACCCACCCAAGACCCGCACACTAATTAAAGCGACTAAGCATGCCATCACTAATTAAACAACAATTAAGAGAGAGAAAGAATAAAAGACATTCTTACCCTTGTTGCGTGCTTTGCTCGAATCCCGAGCTCTTACTTGAACCCCGCAAATGCAAGGTCTCCGACGGCTCGTACCCACGAACCCAACCCGAACGATCCAAGCCCCGAAGGTTAGTCGGGACCCGACCAATAAAAACTAGAGTTTTACGAACTTAAGGTTTTCTCACTTTTCTACGGAGATGCCTTTTTAGTTCCACTCAAGTGTTCTTCCTAAATCCCAAAACCTTGGTATTTATAGGGAAATGAACCTTGAATTCCCACTCTTGATTAATGTGGGAGATTTGCAATTTTCCCAATTTTATTTTAATTAAAACAAAATAAAAATTGCAAAGCAATCAATAAGTTAACAGTGGCATAAGGAGGAAGAGAGATTAGGTGATGAACATTTCCAAGGGGGGGACCATGGCCTTGGTGCCCAAGGCAATGCCCACAACCCTTTGGTCCCCACTAAGACAAAACCGGCATCCTCCATGTGGCTGGCTGGCAGCCTGCCTTGGCTGCCAGCTGGCGCCTAGCACCAAGGCTAGGTAGCCACCCAGCACAGCCAGCACGCCACACGCAGTTAGCTAGCAAGCATCCTACGCACAGCTAGCATGGGTGCTGCTAGCGAGCCACGCATGCTCGGCGCTGCAGCTAGGTGCGTAGTGTTGGGCCCTGCGATGCTGTTGCCTAGTGCTGTGCTAACGAGGCAAACGCACACGCACACACTGCTACTACGATGGTGATATGCCAGCGATGCACACGCACATGCACATGCATGTTGCGATGGTGCTGTGCCAGCGATGCACACGCGATGCACACGCACACGCACACGCACATGCATGCTACGATGGTGTGACGAGCAGTGCTAGGCCTTGCCTAGCGCCAGCCCCTAGCATGCTAGCAAGGCCTAACCTTGCGATGCTTGGGCGCATTGCTTGCTAGCACACACGCAAGGCCCTAGCGCGCCTAGCATGCTAGACTTTGTGATGGGTCTTACATAGCCTAGCACTCACATGGCTAGGCCAATGTGAGGCTACGGGTAGGCTCGTACTTGTAACTTGAATGATTTCGCGTCTCGTCGAATTCTAAATTCGACTCGACTCGCGACGTTCAATCTCGACGCTCTAAGCTCGATATCCGACGTCTTTGTTCGTAAAACTCCGACGACTTATCAAATTCTTCGGATTGATTCGTCGTCTCGGATCGGTTGTTCGATTGGGTTCGACCCGAAGGGTTCAGTCAAGATTAAGCTGTAATATTAATTGTACATTAATATTACTGATCGGAAGCGGCCTCCAACTAGGCATTCCGATCACTTGACCTTACTGAAGAATTAGCTATCCGATAATTCTGAACCCTCTATTGGAATAATACACTTGTTGGAAGGACACCATTCCTTTCAAAGTAGCATTACTTTTAAGTCCTCACCGGATGCGAGAAAAAAATCAACCACCGCCATGTAGAGTAAGCAGTGCAATCACAAAGCTCCACACAGCCAAGTGGAGGACAGACAGACTAAGCAGCAGTATGCATAAGTTTACATTAAGCACAGCAAGCAAGAGTATAAGCAGTGAAATCAATTGATAAACACAACAAACGAAGTAAGAAACACTAGAAAGAGCGTGCAGGCAAGAGGCAAATCAAGACGGACATATATATTCCCTGTCTAGTGTAGAAATCCAACCTAAGTGGTTTCTCTTGGAAAGGGGGAGTGGCAAAGGGAAGAAGGTGCTGAGTTAAGGTTTAGGATCACTATACAATGGCTCAGCAAGACTCCTAGAAAAGAGAATAAACAACAGACAAAGCAACATCAAAACTACCAAGATACCTACATATATTCAGGCTACACCCTCACCCACCAAGGTGAAGAAACATTCAGCTAAAGTTAAAAAAAAAAGAAACCAAGTTGAGCTGGCAGATATCCAATAAGTACAGACAAAAGAAACCAAGTTAAGTTGGACAAGCCAAGCAGAGGAGAAATAAAAAGTGTTAAGTACAAACGCACACATATAATAGAATCTTTGACGGTTATACACCCCAAAGGAAAAAAATCACAAATACTACCTAGTAACTATAGACCTAGGTGAAGGAAACTCCAAAGAACCGCTGGAGGATGGGGGAGACAGCCGCCAAAACCTTTATTGCTCATCAGCCAGAGTCTCAACTCCAATGGCAGCAGCAACATCAGGGCAGAAAGGCAAAGTCAGGTTCAGCACAGCATGATTGGGGACCTTGCAATGAAAAACACTAGGATGGTCAGTAGGAAAGCTATGCTACTCAACATCCCCATCGCTGTCAACCATAGCCCATAAGGTTCGAAAGCAAGCCTGCTGCTCGTCACTAGGCCCATATAAATGACTCACACATCGGGCTGCAGCCTCCCAAACCCCCATCATGACGATCATTGAGCAGCTTGGCAAAAGCGAGCGAAAAGGCAAAGGATTTGAGTGCCTCCTTCTTGGCAACACCAAGTTCAGCATCCCGTCCAGCCTGCAACTGACCAACTTGGCCTCCAGTGACTGCACCTTGGCCTGGGCAGAATCCAACTCCCTCTCGCAGTCTTCCAGTTTCCTCCTAAGGGGCTGGAACTCTTCCAACTGAAGTAGAAGGGCATTTGCTCTCTCTTTCTAGGGACCTAGCTTACCAGCCAATGCAGCCTTCTAACAATAAACCCGCTTAATCTCCTTGTCCTTTTAAACCAGAGCAACACTCTGATTCTAATACTCCATCTCCACAGAAAGCAAAGCATTAGCCAAGTCCCCAACAGACTTGGTAAGCTGCAAAATGAGAAAGAGCAAATAATGAAAAGTTATAGATAAGCAAAATAAGCAAGAAAAGGACAAGAGAGATAAAAAATAGAAGAAAAACAAAAAATGGAAATCTAAAAATAAAGCAAACAAACCTTATGGAGGTCATGGAAAGTAGGTGGCAGCCGGAAGACTGACAGAACCACTAGTAGAGTCAGTAGGCAGCCTGATACCTTGAGTAAGGCAGTATCCCAAAGTGCCACCCTACTACGGCTTGTCCACAAAGAGGGACTCATCACCCCAGACATTCATCAAAGGGCGAAAAGTCGCATTCTCAGCCCCAGCCGGGCATAGAACAGGGCGGAAAGCAACCTTAATAGGCACCTTCCCAAACTCTATAGGCCTAGTAGGGCGGAAGGTCCCACCAGGAGACCGAGAAGTCGCTGAGAGTGGATTTTCACAGGCATCACCCAGAAATTGATGAACAAAGCGATAAAGCTAACTGAAAATATGGGTCCCAACCTCCTTCGCAGCATCTTCGCCAAGAAGGCCAGTGTTAGCATAATGGGAAGCAAGAGGATCCAAAGAAGAGGAGGTGCGAGCCCTCTTAGCAACTGGCTATTCATTAGTAGCAAAAGGGAAAGCAAAGGGATCCTCCAAGTCTATGTATTGAGGAGCTCGTGATGAGGGATAAGTATGTCGTTGGTCTACTACCCTAAATCAAATTAGAAATTTATAAACCTAAACTTACACTAAACTAGTTAGTGGCAAGTAAAGGGTCGAACCTACAAGGAAGCACACAAGTTTAAACACCAAATTCGCTAATGCAAGAGTCAAAGGAGAATAAATTTTTTTTGGTTTTCTTTGATTAAAAACACTAAAACAACCAAGAAAGAAATATTATAGAGGATTAAACCGAAGGAAAGTAATGCTAAGGGGTATGAGGGTGTCAATCACGATTAACAAAGATAGATAATGATGATTATCGTGAAGAACATGCCATGGAATACAAAATTCTACCTAAACAATTCACTCCCATACAATTGTCAAAGCAATCAATGAATGAGGTCTTGGCTTAATCAAGATCACTTCCATGCATCTAATTAGACACTAATTAAATCATGAGATTAAGAGTGCAAAAAACATGAAGCTCTACTTAAACAATTCATTTCCGTGCAATAATTCAAGTAAATTGAGAAAAGAGATCTTATCCTAATTCAAACCACTCCCGTGCATCTAAATTAGGGAAAAATCGAATAATATGCTACTAATAATCTCAACCATCAAATATCATTCATTCATCAATTCATAGCATGAATTCAATCAATCATTATCAATCAATGTTAATCCATGCCCTTCACCCCCTTCCCCTAGCTAAAAACCTAACCTAGAGAAGTAAAGGAAGTCATAAAAACTAAACAAGGTAAGAAAACACAATTAACAAGGAAGAACATGAAAATCAAACAAGCAAGAACAATTAAGCAAGTAAAGAATCAACAAGACAAAATGAAAACCAATTGAAAGCAATAAACTAAAGTAAGAGATAGGGAAGAAGCGATTACTAATGGAAAGCTTGAGTTGATATTGCTTGAAGAAGATCCAAGTAATACAATGGAGAAAATCACAATCTACACTACTTTCTCTCTCTAAATTACTCCTAACCCTAATTTAGAGAGAGAAAATGCCTAATCTAATTTTGGGATGAAAGTAAAGAAAATAAGCTCCCCCTCATATAGGAAAATTGAGGTCTAATCATAGTCCAAGAAGAAAAAGGAAGAAAGCCAAAAATAAAGCACGAAATAAACCTAGACAAACGCGCTCGCGCATGACATGGTTGCGCTCGCGGTGAACAGTGTTCTGCCACGCCACAGTGAACAACGGGGTCTTGAACAGGGTAACAGGGCCACGCCCACGGTGGTCAGAGTTGCTCCCTCTGCACACCATCTCCAGATTGCTCGAAAGTTTGCCAAAGCTGCTCTCCGCGCCCGCGACCTACACGTCCGCGCCTGCGGCTCAAGGGACAGCTGCACGCCCTCTCCAAAATGCCATCTCTCCCTCTCCTTGACCATGGTAGCTCATCTTCCTTCTTCCAAGAGCACTAAAAACCTACAAAACAAGGACAAAAATGCTAGAAAACACAAGAAGAGATAAAAGAAGAAGAAAAACAAGGAGAGGAAGCAAATATAACCAAAATAAAGGATAAAAACAACTAGAGAGGACACAAACAAGTGAAAAATGAGGGTAAATCCTCCCTAACGAGGGATAAAATAGTGGCATAAGTGTCACTCTTAAAAATCCCCCACACTTGCCTCTTGCTTGTCCTCAAGCAAAACTAAAGAGAAAAAGAGAAAAAGCAAACTAGAGAAACCTAAAGAAGAAAAGAAAGAAAGAAAGAAAAGCAAACACCAAAGGCAAACACAACTATGACCTACATAACAAGGCAAGATTTAGAAAAACTAATCGGTAGATAATAGGTCGTTGGTCTACTATCCTAGATCAAATTTACAATTAATATTCCTAACCTAACTCTATCAAGTTCACACTAGATAGTGGCAAGCTAGGGTCGAACCACAAGGACTAAGTGTATTAATTTGAGGTAATTAAACTAGTAGGAAGGTTGTGAGACAGAGAGAGAAACAACTAAACACTACTTAAAGTAATTAACACGATACTAGGGAAAGGGGAATCCAATAACATTAATGAATTCAATAACAGATCGCAATTAGATGATCATTATCTCGATTAGGAACAATTAATACACTCAACTCACTCCCGCGCAATTAAGCATGTTAATTATCCTACTAAGCTAATTCACTCATGCGCAACTAGCCTAGCAAAGGTATGGAAGAATCAAGACTCTCAATAAAGTCACTTCCGCACAATTGATTGAAAGCACAATGAAGAACCTAGAATCAATTAGCTAAAAAGATTCTAGTCAATGTAAGCATCATCTAAACACAATAATTAAGATTTAATTGCATACTAATCACAACCAATCACTCAATTCATCAACATAACCTTCATCCATTTCCCTAGAACAAAATCTAAGCAAACATAATGAAGAAAAACATGGAAAACAAGGTTAAACAAGAATTAAAGCAAGAATCAAAACCAAACTAATTAACTACTCTAATCAACAATGAATTAAACAAAAACAAGAATTACTCAAAGCAATAAAGGTGAGAGAAATTTAGAAAAGCTCATTGAATAGATGAGAAGAGAATCCACAAAATTTCTTCTTCAACCTCCTAAATCTCCATTGAAATCCAAGCTTTCTCTCTCTAAAACTACTCCTAAACTAGAGAGAGAAAATCCTAATCTAAGCCTTATCCTAATTAGAGGAGAGAGAAAACGTAAAAACTTGCTTAAGGAAGTCTAAGAAGTCCTCTATTTATATTACAAGAAGAGAAAGAAGGAAATCCGGAAATTAAGCTCGAAAAAGACCCAGAAGACCGCGCCCACGGTGGTCATGGTCGCGCCCGCGGCAAGGCTTCTTCGAGGCATCTCCAGGAAGTTGAAACAGCAAGGAAGAACAGAGGGTCACGCCCGCGGCACCATTAGCCGCATCCACGGCACCATTTCCGCGCCCGCGGTGGTTAAGCCCGCGCCCGCGGCGGCTGCACAGCCTGGCAGTGTCTTGTAGATTTAAACGGCCATAACTTCTGTTCTAGGAGGCCTCTTGGGGCGTGCAACCTACCGTTGGAAAGCTCTTTAAGTCTAGTTTCCAAAGCAATTAGAATCGCCTCAATCCTTGTGTAGATCAAAAGTTATGGCTGAAAGAGTGAACAAGACTCGGTTTAAGGCCTTCTACGAGCTTCAAGCTTTCTTGCCTCAAGCTTCTTAGCTTCTTTCTTACCTTCAAGCTTCTTCTATTAAACTTCCTCGCCTTCTCTTGGGTCATAAGAATCGAAGAAAGTGCCAAGCACCTACACAAATAGATCGAGAGAGAAAAGAGTGAAAGAACACATAGGAAAACACGTAAATCAAGCTAGAAACCGAGCAAAAAGCATATTATTCACAACTAAGGCCTAAAACCATAAACTAAGACAAAGATAACTAAAACAAGACTAAACGAACTAAAAATAACAAAGAAACACCGAAATAGACCTAAAACTAAGGGAGAAAAATGCCCTAAAATGTGTCATGAATGACACTTATCAAAAACCAATCAAGCTTTAAGGTGGAAAATGCTCCATTTAGACTCAATGGGGAGAGTCATGCACCAAATAATACTCACCTTTCTAAATTAAATGAGGAAAGACATGTTCTAAAATGTTTATGGTTGAAAGTGACAAAAACTAAGCTGAGCATAGAGAACTAGTGATTACATTTTACGCGTTCATCCCAACCAAAACGGTCTTTGTTCTCCCTACTAGCTTCAAATCGGCCCTTAGTTAGCTTCTCATGATTCCGTGAAGGAACCGGAAAAAAGAAATATGTTGAAACATGAGAGGGTTATCCCGACTTCCTAATTATGCACGATGTCTCCATAGGTTTGAAAACTATCTCCCTCCACCGATGTTGACTCAACCCTCAAGGGTCTAAGGGTCTTTAATTGGGTTGTAACGAAAAGCTAGGGGTCAAGGCAGGGCAAAAGTTTGAAAATTTTGGTGATATTTCCTAAGTGAAGAAAAAGGGTGATCAAACCTAAAACACAAACTCAAGAAGTCACCAAACATCAAACAAAAATACCAATAATGCCAACTCCCCCAAGCTTATTCAACACCAACACATAATATATACAAAAAAGAAGGAACGCTCCCCCCCCCCCCCCACCAAGCTTGAACAGAACATTGTCCTCAATGCTTAAAATAGGGAAGATAACAAAACCAACTAAAATGTTTTTTGTTACTTTTCAAAAATTTTATGGATTTTTGTTTGTTTTTTTTTCAGCTCTTTTTTTTTAGCTCTTATTTAGTGTCTTTGCTTTTTTAACTAAGGACGGCTTTTTCTTTTTATGCATTTGCTTTTATTACACATAATATATACAATTTACTTTCCTGCTTTGTCCAAAGAGCATATTACTTTCTCATTTTCATCACAACACAAAACAAACTCTCAAACCAAAATGCTTCACAAAACTAAGGGTTAGGGAAACAAAAGGTCAAGGCTTGTAATGTGGCTCATAATCAAGAAGGGAAAATGGCTCAGGGTTAGCAAGAGAGGCAAATACAATATAGAAAGCTAAATTTGTAACAAAACAAAACGAAGATAAAGAAAATGAACAATGCCCTTGTCCTCCCCTAGAGTGGCTCGATCACAGTCTCAAGAAGCTAGGGGTCAAACCAAGGATTAAGACATGCATAGCTAAGGATCCTAAATTGCCGCTCAACAACGTGATGAAGGCTAGAACAAATGAAGCTCACAAGGGATATATAGCAATTACCAACTAAAGGCCTCAAATCCACCATAGAGAGCAACTCCATCTTACCACTTTCCCGTGAACTAGGGTTTCAAATGGCCTCATAGTTCTTAACCTTACTACCTTAGTGTTAAAATTTGTCAAATTCAACCAAAAACACTCTCAAACCGTGTTTTCCATCACCGCCTAGGAAGATGCAAGTATTCAAGGACACAAGATCAAAGAGTATCAAGTCCAAACAATGAGCAAATCCAAAAATCAATTTTTATCAACTTGCCTTATTCAATTTTGTTTAAGGAAATTAAAACAAAGATTAAAAAAAAAAGAAAGAAAAAGAAAGAAAAGAAAAGAGAAGTTGACTAGTTCGAAGTGAGGCATAAAATATCATGAAAATCCCAATCGACAAACAATGACTGTTAAATATCAACATCAACGGCCGCAGATTCCTTAGAATCAAGCATACATCCTCGAAAAATCAACTTCTTCCTAAACTAAGCACTCAAAGAAAAAGTAAAAGAGTAAAAATAAGAAAGGTCTCACCGGGAAATTGATGAAAAGATATCAAGGAGCAAAATAAATTCAACGCATGTAAGTCCGCCCAAATGCTTCCAAAAGCAACCTACACGACAAGACTAAAAGTACACAAATCAAGAGAGTAAAAGGGAAAATAAAAGAAGAGTAAAAGAAAAAGGAAAAGAGGGTTAGAGATCCTCCGGGTCGCTTCCCGGGAAGCGCTTGTTTAGGGTCTCTAGCTTGACCCTTCACCTCATTCAAGGTGGATTAAAGAACATCACCTTCATCAACTTGAAGATGAAATCGTAGATGCCCCCAAGCTAGGGAACGATCACTCTTTGAGGACTCACATCACCACAAGGGAAAGAGGGGATGAATCAAGAGCCAATGGTGGCTCATCATTTCTCTTTCTCTCCTTCTTGTTGTTTCTTCTTCTCTTTTCTCTCTTTATTCTTTTTCCTTCTAAACAGGGAATCAAGCTTGGAATTCTCAATCTTGGGAGGGGCAACCTCACCTTTCTCAAGAGATCTTTCAAACCAAGCGAAAACTTCAATAAAGTCATCATACCTCATCATCTCCTTATCCTCGTCCTTGACTTCCTTGTCAACAAAACTCTTAACACAAACATCACAAGCTCCCTCAAAAGTTTCTTGGTTTGAATTTCTTACATCACATGGTGGTGGACTCTTATTAGCCATGATTACTTCTTGAGTTTCAATTGGATGGGACTCCTCCTTGCAAGCCATCACACCATTTATCACATCAACCCTACATACTCTCACAAGCATGGGGCTCTTCAACCCAACATTCTCAACTAGCCTACTAGGGAAGGGAACCAGGCCTTCAAACTTGTTTGGTTCACTAAAATTAAATGGCTCCTATTTCTGTTTTTGAACCTTCTTCTCAACTACCACCTCTACAACCTTGTCCTCCTTGCTCTCATCCTCCTCGGAATTCTTCTTTTTATTTTCATTCTCCTTAGAGTCATGATAAGAAACCCCCAATCTCAAGGTGATGTCCTTGCAAGTTTTGGGTTGGTAAGTGTGTAAGGGTTTAGTAGATGGTTGTAAGGAGAATTTTGTGGTTGAGCGGAGAGAAGAAATTTCGGCTAGTTGAGCTAATTGGGAATCAACAACTTTATTGTGAGATTTGATCTCTTGGATTTGTTGAGTGATGATTTGAAGTTGTTGAAGGATTTGGGTTTCTGTGTGGTCGGGTGGGGATTGTTCTTGATAATCTTGAGGATATTGGTCATGGTGTTTGTCTTGAAAGTTCCCAATTTGGTTGGAAGGGTAGGAACAATTTTGGGTTGGTGGATTGAAGAGAGGTCCATTTTGGAGATAGGAGTTTTCTTGCCATTAAGGTTGTTGAAGTTTTTAGGGTTGAACTTGTGTTACAAACCCATCTTCCCTCAAATTCAAAGCCGCAACATTCTTGGGATTCATCTCTACAATAGTATGCATCATGGTCCATGCCACCACAATGCGCACATGAGAAATCAATGACTTGAGAAAGTTTTGAACCCAAACCAACACTTGAGTTCAACTTGGAAAAACCCTCATTCAAGAGCTTAACTAAGTGTTGAAGTTGGCCGACTTTCACCAACTTATAAAGGTCTCCTTTCTTCCCTTGGGGCCTTCTTTGACCAGCCCAAGAATAGCTACTAGCTACTTCTTCAATTGTAGCTTCAACTTGGCTTTGAGGGATCTTAATCAATTGGCCACCAACACCCGCATCTAGATTGGCCCTTGACATTGGCTCCAAGCCATCATAGAAGAGTCTCATGAGCAAATTACGGTTGAATTCATGATGAGGGCATGCTCTAATCAAATCCTTAAACCTTTCCCATGCGTGCTTCTCCAAGAGTTTCATCCAGATCTCGTTCAAAGGAAGCTATCTTCCTCTTTATCTTTGCAGTTTGCTCATCGGAAATGAACCTCTTGAGAAAGGCCCTTGCAACTTCCTTCCATGTAGTGAGAGAGTTGGGCTTCAAATGCTTGAGCCATTTCTTTTCTCTTTCGGTGAGAGATTGCCGAAAGAGATACAAACGAATGTATTCTTGGCTCACTTCATTTTTTTGTATCATTGCACACAACTCGAGGAATCGGTCCAAATTCTCAATGGGGTCCTCACTTGCAACTCCGGAAAATTGCTCGATTTGCACCATCCTAACATATTGAGGGTGGATTGTGATATTAGTCTCGATGGTCAGGAGAAGTATACCACTTGTGAGCTCATATTTTTTCGGATTTCTAAACTCCCGAAAAAGGTCATCCCCTTGCCTTGCCATATCTCTCTTTGAACACAACAAAGCTAAGCACACAATTAGCAATTACAATTAGGATTAAACAAGAAAAACAAAAAAGGAAAGCAAATAAAATGACTCTAACAATAGCAAAAATAAATGCTAAACAAGCCGCTTCCCCGGCAACGGCGCCAAAATGTGATGAGGGAAAAGTAGGTCGTTGGTCTACTACCCTAAATCAAATTAGAAATTTATGAACCTAAACATACACTAAACTAGTTAGTGGCAAGTAAAGGGTCGAACCCACAAGGAAGCACACGAGTTTAAAAACCAAATTCGCTAATGCAAGAGTCAAAGGAGAATATATTTTTTTTTGGCTTTCTTTGATTAAAAACACTAAAACAACTAAGAAAGAAAGATTATGGAGGATTAAATCGAAGGGAAGTATTGTTAAGGGGGTATGGGGGTGTCAATCACGATTAACAAAGAAAGACAATGATAATTATCATGAAGAACATGCCATGGAATACAAAATTCTACCTAAACCATTCACTCCCATGAAATTGTCCAACCAATCAATGAATAAGGTCTTGGCCTAATCAAGATCACTTCCATGCATCCAATTAAACACAATTAAATCATGAGATTAAGAGTGCACAAAACCTAAAGCTCTACTTAAATAATTCATTTCCATGCAATCATTCAAGTAGATTGAGAAAAGAGATCTTATCTAAATTCAAATCACTCCTGTGCATCTAAATTAGGGAAAAATCGAATAATATGATACTAATAATCTCAACCATCAAATATTATTCATTCATCAATACATAGCATGAATTCAATCAATCATCATCAATCAATGTTAATCCATTCCCTTCACCCCCTTTCCCTAGCTAAAAACCTAACCTAGAGAAGTAAAGGAAGCCATGAAACCTAAACAAGGTAAGAAACCACAATTAACAAAGAAGAACATGAAAATCAAACAAGCAAGAACAATTAAGCTGTTGGGTTTTGCGGTTTCTAGCACCGCACGGAAACAAAACCCGCCCAAAGATGCATACAATCTGTGCATAAATTAAAGCAACTAAACATGCATACAATTAATTAAACAATAAACACATAATAATAGAGACAAGGAGAGAGGGGGAGAGAGAGAGAGAAAGAGGACAAGATGATCATACCCTTGATGCGTGTTTTCCACTTAGCACGAACACAAACTCACAAACGGAGAAGGAGCCTCAAACGCGACCCCTCCAACGTAGTCCACCCACGCGCCCAAGCATGGCTAATATTACAGGCTAAGGTAATATTAACACTACTAACAAGAGGATCTCTTTTTAATATTTTCACAATGGAGATGCCTTGTATAGAGTTAACTCTTACAACAATTCCCAAGAGAGGCCTTGGGTATTTATAGGAGAAGCATCTCCATCCCCTTTATTTCCATTGAATGTGGGACTTTGCAAAGTTGAGAAATAAATACATTTAATTTAATTCTAAAATAAATTAAAATGCAAAAAACAAATAATCAAACAACAAGTGGCACAAACATGGGAGGGTTAGGTGAGGACCACAAGGCCCTCCTTGCTCCCCAAGCCACCAAACCCACCAATCACAACAAGGCAAGACCAGTCAACATCCTTGGGCAACAAGGAATATCCGCTCAAGGCCTTGTGGCTTTGGCAGGGCCGGCCAACACGCACCGCAAGCTTGTTGGGTTGCTATGCGCTGCTAGCTGCCTTGCCGCAAGCCCACTGGCCTTGCCCGCAAGCACTAGCAAGCCTCGCTTGCTAGCGGGCTGCTGCGTGCTGCTAGCAGGACATGCGGGCATGTGCCAGCAGCTGCTAGCTTGCGATAGCGCTAGGCAGCTTAGCACGCTGCACCTTACATGGATGCTGGTGGCCTAGCGCTTGCGCCACGCACTCGGCCAGCAGCCTTAGCTTGTGCGTGCGTGCATCAAGCTTGGCTTGCGGCCAGTGCTTGCCTTGCGGCAATGATTACTAGCCTAGCCCTCATATGGCTAGGGCTATGCATTTATTATAGTTTGACTTATTTCTACGTCTCGTTAATTAGAATTTAACTCGACGTTCGGCTTCAACGCTCTAAGCTCGGAATCCGACGTCGAAGTACGTATCCTCTTGTTTAACGTATTAAGGCCTTCGGCTTAATTCGTCGCCTTAGTTTGGTTGCACGCTTGGGTGTGACCCGTTAGGTTCAGTTAAAGGAAAACTCTTGATTTCACTGAATAATAAACTCTGTAATTGATTCTGAACCCTCTATCGGAATAATACACTTGTTCGAAGGACACCATTCCTTTCAATTCCCACTTGTCCTTCCAAACAAGTGTGTTGTTTGTGTATAGCCCATTTCCTATGTCACTTAATGCCTCTTCATGAACCATAAGGTTAGATTCTTCGTCATCCTTATTACGTCCAGAAGTGTCTCGATTTTCGAGTTTGACTTTCAATAAGCAGATGATTTCTAAAATCCATCTAAGCACGACCATGCATTTTCACAGTCTCGCTCTTCGAGAGGCCTTGTTAAACAAAGACATGTTCCCTACTGTTAATAGGGGGACATTCCCAACCTTGCATTGTTAGCTTCCCTTACTAAAAGTCCCTAGCCGTTCGAGTGTTGCCTTTATAACCCCCTTGTACAGTAGACGTTTGACAACATCAAAACGAACTAGTACTCAAACAAAAGAACTTACAACACTCATGGTTGAGGAAAGAGGTTTCGATAGCAATAAGGAGTAATATACTTATGACGACTATTAGATATCTTAAAGTATTCTCATAAGTCAATCCGGTATAGTTCCAAACTAATACCTGTGCAAATGATTTATGACATTCATATCCTTGTAGCACAAGAAACGGTGCTATAAATCATACTACACACTAATATCGCGCGGTCAACAGTCGTCCAACTTTCAAATGACTTCGATTAGGGATGGTTTCAGTATGATATTCAATGTTCACTTAATAGGTGTTTCATTATCCAAGACATTGTCTTGATAGCTTATTTTGAATATCGTCAATTCGAATGGACTCATTATTTAATTATAAACCACAATTAAAGAGTTTGTGGAATTGTTAGTAAAAAAATTTATTCACTTTGAAACTTTTCAACATTTCATCTTATGATAAATGGTTTTTCCCAAATGTTTTAAGAGTAATACTCCTTACAAAAAATTTATAGAAATCACACCCATATGTAATATGCTTGATTTCTTTTATGCAATTGTGAATGTTGTGGTTCACATATTGCATAGGTTTAGTTATCATTACTTTGCAAATCTTAGCATCTTCATTATCGAACACTTTCATAATAAGATGATAAAATTTGAGTGTGTTATGGATTACATGTGATCTAGGATTATTGTCCAAGTGATGGCTCCCACTCATTTTCATGATTTGAGACCTTCAACTTGGCAACCTATAATCTCAAAGTTCAACAATAAACTATCCATTGAACAACATCCTTATTATTTCCTCTAAGGGAGTAATGTTCTCAACATATACTTTAGTAGATTTCCTAATGATGTTTTGCTTGGATTTTACTCCATCTGGCTCACAATGATTGGATACCCTAATCATTTGTGATTACGGAAATTTACCTTAAATTTCCGCACAATATACATGGACATAAGTTCATGTTGCCATTCTCAATCCACAAAGCATCTAAGCTCGTGCTTATAAATGGCTTCCTCATTAAGGATCTAATCCTTGTTAAGGTTGTGCTCGCAACATCAATACACAAATTATATTTATTTCCATGTATCAAGAACTCATCCTTTTACTTAACCAAGTACTTTGGATGTTCTTGATCATAATCCAACGATCTATTGCTTAGATTCAAGTCGATTGGTATTTTATACTTGTCATGCTCTAACCATGCAGGTCATGTGACGATTCCATGTCGTAGCATACATGATGGATTCAATTGTAGAAATATTCCCAATTTCATCCCATTCATGTGACTTTTAGCTCATTCAGTTCCACTGAGGCTTGCTAAACTATTTGCTATATGATACGGTTAAAAGTCCCTACTAGAGTCTTTCATGTTTAACTAAGTATTTTTCCTATGTTATACTTAGTTCAAACATTTTCTTAGTTTTATACATATGGGTCGAAAGCCTTTTCAGGTCCTTCATGATTAACACGGTAAATTCCTTTACTCGTTCAAATATTTTATTAAGTCTATTCAATAGATATTAATTCCTACTATGTACTAAGTGTCGTCTTAGTTTGGTCCATTATTGAAAATTCTTTCAAATCTAAGCATTTAGCATTTGATAGTTATTTTACAATAGAGTTTGTAAAATTCTTATTGGACCTTACAAAATTGTCTTTAGCTCCCACTAAACTTCTTATTCAAAGAATTTCCATGTTTCTCAATAAGCCAAACCTTATATTAACTTTATGAGAAAACCCAGTCCAATTCCTACATGCTTCCCTCAATCCACCAATGGATTTCTTGAGCTTGCTTTCAAATATAGCATTATTTAGATTTACAAAACTCTTAGACTATATCCATAGTCTCTTCCAAAATCTATTTTTAGGTAAGCGGTTTTGATACCTATTTTGCCATATTTCATATGCGCAATTTTGCTAGAATAATCACAAAAAGACTTAAGCATTTTGATTAGTGAATAGGTTTTATTAAAATCAACATCGTGAATTTAATTGTATCCTTTTCAACCAATCTAGATATCTATGCATATACTTTTCCATATTTGTTAGTTTTCTCCTTGAAAACTTATTTGCGATTGATGGGTCTTTACCCTTCATGCAAATTAATCAAGTTTCAAACATGATTTTCAAACATGGAGTCTATTTCAGATTTTATGGCCTCTAACCATTTCCATAATTTGGATTTGTCGTAGCTATCTTACAAGAAACTATTCCCTTACTATCCAATAGTATAGTGTACTTGTAAGTCTTAATAGAAACTTTATAGGATTCAATCCAAGCCTTTTGGTGAATTATGTACCTATACGGGGTAATTACATCAAACACTGAGTTTCAAGGCGCTTCTAAAGCCCTTTGATTGTTTTTATCTTACTCCAACACTTTTAAAGTTTTGTAAGTAATGAATTCTCTTTAATGCACTTGTAAACTCCTTTGAGTATTCTTGATCAATGATTCTCATGAAGCCTTTCTAAAGTCTTTAGAGATTCTCAATTCTGGTTTGTTGCTCGTCTCGACGGTCATTGATTTCATTTTCCTCCCACTTGTTGTTTTGGAAATGTGTTACTTTCCAGAAAGATACCACTTAGAGCAACAAGTATTATGTTCTCAATTTGGTTGTGGAAGTAATGCCACTAGTCTTACTTGAATGCTTACAAAGAGACTTGTATGTTGTCTTTGGGTAAAAGTTTGTTGTGAAACAAACAGTTAGCTCCCACTTGAGCTACCTTAGCCCTTACTGAGCCACTTAGCTCCCACTGAGCCAATGTACTCCCACTGAGGCTAAGAGCCCTATACATATACTTGAAAAGACGTTATAAACTATTTCTATCCATAACATAATATGGTGTCTTTTCTTAGCTTTGACAATTTTGTTTAGTGTAACATTAGTCATTTGTGCATATCTCTAAGAACGTTATAGGAAGGGATGTGATTCATCATCGTTTGAGTCATTTCCAAATGACTTTGAGGTCTCCGTCAAGATATACTATATTCTTTGTAAAGCTGATTATGAAATTCCAATGTCATAACATTGAGATGATCATTCTTGGCTCAAGCAAACATCGCTCGATCTAATCTAGACGTTTTGATATATTGCCAAGTCGATTCTATACTTCACTTGAACTTTTGAGCTATTCAAGATCCAGTTTGTTCACATTTGATGAATATAGCCATATTCTTTCAAATTCTTGTGAAAACGTTGAAGTAATGAAATTCTTTTTAGCTTTTGGAGTCAATTGTCTATACCAAGCACAATAGCTCCTGTCTTTTTTGGTTTCAAAAAGTAAGACTTCCTTGCCTTAGAACGATTCTTAATCGACCAGCTTTTAAGAGTCTATTTAATAGAGCTTTGAGTATTCTCTTGTTGATGTGACATTGCTAAAGATAGTCGCAATACAAATCATATCTATGACTTGAACCTTGTAAGTTTACGTTAGGGAAATGTTTATTTATAATCAAGCATCCTTGACTCATGGCCTAAACAACCATGTCATTCAAATAAAACCAACAACTATTATTCTTTTACTTTGAATGTGAGTCTTTCCGTATGTAAACAGAACATTTGCTGATTATGGAACACAATAACTATTATTTGTTCCAGCCTTAGCTTTAAAAGGTCTTTAAACAAAGCAAATGACCTTACAGCTAATGTAGCACCTACTTGCTTCATTCTAAGCTCGTAAGTCAATAACTTAGCTTAACTTCAATGGTTTGAGGTCACTTCGGAAGTGGAACTCTCAAGCAGTATCTGATACTTGTGAAGATAAGTTTCTAAGCGAACTATGATAACATAAACTCTTAGGTAAAATTGGAATCTCATATTCCTCTTCTATGTTCCTTGTTCCTATATTTCTTATCATACATCATCTCATTACTTTAAGAACCACTACTTTAAGTGTTTTAACTTTTATACTTTGTTAGGCATAATTAAGCATCTAATGCGCCGTAAAACAAAGTTCTATCTTTTCCATCAACTCGTACTTGAATTACTACATCAATGAATCCTACCCATTTGTGTATGAAGCAAAAGGATATGTTGGTTGTCAACTATTGACAATTTGAGTTTTTCAACTCAATACTTCATGTTTATCAAAAGTACCTAGTATTTTGAATACATGATTTCCAACCGTCCTTTCGGACTTAGCCATAAAAGTTATTTATGATAAGTTGTAATTTAGAAATGTCTCTTCTTTCTTTGAGAACCATTCCTTTACCAATCGTTGGAAACATTATAATTTGATTTAGAATTCTGCAAATATAAGTGCAAAGTATAACCATTTATCACGATAACATAATAAGCATTGAAATACATGCAAACTAGCAATTTCAATTAACTTATTAACGTTCTATTCACACATTTATAAATTTGTCCCAATTCGGCGAGAATAAAACGATTCCAAGATCCCAAAAATCAATAAGTGATTAAGCATGCTATGGCTTGTCTTAACACTTAATATTTTAAGGTAAACAATCTAATTTCTAATAGCTCTAAGCTATTCTTGGTTCGATTAATCGTCGCATCCAATGCTTCCTTGACGATTATCTCCTTTGCCAAGACATTTAAGGACTCATTACTGATATCGTTGAGTTTAACAAAAACTAACGTGTATATGATGTCTTACTTTAGCAAGCCCACCAACATACCTTACTTCCCTAGGAAAGTAGTAATACCTTGCTTTGGCATAGCCCATTACTTCTCATTAGTTCCGTAAGTGTCATTTTGGAATGACAATTTTGACTCAATATTCTTTGGGACTTAGGATTTCTATGTTGGTTGATTTAAGTAAACTAAATTAATCATTCAACATTCGAAATCCTAAACATGCATCTAATATCGCAATTATATATAAGCAAAATATATATGAGGCATTAATAAAGATGCATTGGAAAACTAGCATGAGCCCCTTGAAACTTGAATCCTCAAATCTTCAAGGGCCTTCATTGCATCTTCTTGGCTTCGTCTTCTTAGAAACACGATCTTGAGACATCACCACCAATTATGCAACTACTAGAAAAACTAGGACTAATATAAATAATTTAAGTACAAAAATACTTAATGGCACGCAGTCCATATTTAGATTTAAAAAAATACAAAACGGATCGTAGTCCGTATTTACTATCCTAGTCGGGCCATACCAGTTGCCATTTTGTGAAACCTACATTAGAAAATCTACAATATTCCATTCATCTATTCACTTCTAAAGTGAATGGCCCATGCATATTACAAATAATTCAAGCAATGATACAAAACATTGTATCAAAACGAGCGCATACTAATTACTAACTTAGGTGGTTAATCCGATTAACACGCCTAATTAAAACTAGTCAAGGGTTTTTTTCCAATTATGTGAATTAACGCAATAACAAAAGCACAATTAAGCCTAAATTAAGCTCAAAACAATTAATGAAGCTCCCACTAAATTCCACATCCAACTTAATTAAAATTAATCCAATTAAAATTAATTAAGCCGATCATATAAAATTTAGTCAAAAATAATTTTTTTCAAGTACCTACAAAAACCGAGGCCTAGCCTCGTTTTAAATAAGGTGCAAAAATCTCAATCCCAAAATAATGCCAAACACCCAAGCCATCAAAGGTCGGGTGCTGTTAGGCCGCCTAGCCAAGCACCCTTGCTGGCTCAAAAGCAAGGGCTACCTAGCAGCCCCAAGGCGTTGGTGCTCGGTGCTTAGCAGTCCAGCCACGCCGCACTGAAAAGGGTCGTATCGCAACATAGCCTAGCAGCATTTGCGTGCGGGCTGGGGTTTGCCTGGCAGCCCCGCACCGTGGCCCTGCGCGCATGTGCTGCTAGTGCTGGGCGTTGCCTAGCAGCCCCAAGCCATGCAATACGCGCTGGCTATGTGCGCACTCCCACTACTTTGCACACACTCCCGCACACGCTCGCACACATGGCTCGGCAGCACATGGCCAAGCATGGTTCTTGAGGTTCCGAGCCTCAATTTTGCGTGCTCTTAGGATTAAAAAATTTGTGTGTCACATTTATTATTTCCAAATTGATTTTAGAATTAATACTTGAGCAATTTTGAATCAAAACAAGTCTAACTTAGATAAATTCAATTTTAGTGTATAAACCAAAATTAATTCAAGAACCATTCTTTAAATTATTTTTGTCTCAACTTAATGCAACAAAAATTGAGAGCTAGTCTAATGATTAATTTAACCAACATAAATCAATAATGAGATTTGACAAAAAAAGTTGAATAAATAAATAATCATCCAATGAAAAAATTTATCCAACACTTACTTATGCACATACGAACATTACAGCCTTCCAATATGAAGAGTAATAATATTTCAAGCACAAGTATGAACATTTAAGATTTTAATCAACTTCCAAAATGATTAAAAGCTAAAATTTGTTCATTATGGATTTTAGCAAGTTAAGATTCCACCATTTATACCATTAAAGATTCAATCTTTAACATTTTTAAGGGCTTCAAAATCATATATATTCACCATAAACTTTCACACTACAAGCAATTTATTTGCAAGAATGAGAAAATCCAAGTTTATGTGAAATTAATAGCTATCCAAATTAAGCAACCAATTTACAACATAAACATGCTTAATTAGAAGTAAAATTGCAGAAGATTAATGGTATAACCAAACACATAATCCAACAATTGTATGCTATAATTAATCAAGGTTTAAAGATTTAAAAAATTTCGTTTCAAACGAAAAACCCCTTGAAAAAACACTTTCTAGGTAGATTTCGGCTTTCGGAGGGTCATTTTTAAAAACTTTGTGGATAAAGAATAATTTAGAACATCGATTCCACCTAAAATTCACTATTTTTGAGTCAAAATATGGGTTCGTAGGCCAAAATTAGCAAATATACGATTTTTAATCTAATTAAAACGAGGTCCTAATCTAATTAGGTTGCTAGACCAAAAATTTAAATCCATTTAAATCACCTTAATTAATGATTAGTCACAATAATTAGATGTGTGCAGCTCGGATACCGCTGTTGGGTTTTGTGGTGTCCAACACCACGTGGAAACAAAACCAGCCCAAAGATCTGTGCATAATTTAAAGAAACTAAACATACATAAAATTAATTAAACAATAAACACATAATAATAGAGAGAGAGAGAGAAAGACGAAAAGACGATCATACCCTTGATGCGTGTTTTCCACTTAGCACGAACACAAACTCACAAACGGAGAAAGAGCCTCAAACGCGACCCCTCCAACGTACTCCACCCACGCGCCCAAACTTGACTAATATTACCGGCTAGGATAATATTAACACTACTAACAAGAGGATCTCTTTTTAAGGTTTTCTCAATGGAGATGCCTTGTATAGAGTTAACTCTTACAACAATTCCAAAGAGAGGCCTTGGGTATTTATAGGAGAAGCATCTCCATCCCCTTGATTTTCAATTAATGTAGGACTTTGCAAAGTTGAGAAATAAATACATTTAATTTAATTCTAAAATAAATTAAAATGCAAATAACAAATAATCAAATAACAAGTGGCACAAACATGGGAGGGTTAGGTGAGGACCACAAGGGAGGACCAGAAGGCCCTCCTTGCTCCTCAAGCCACCAAACCCATTAATCACAATAAGGAAAGACTGGTCAACATCCTTGGGCAACAAGGAATGTCCGGTCATGGCCTTGTGGCTTTGGTTGGGCCGGCCAGCACACACCGCAAGCTTGCTGGGCTGCTATGCGCTGCTGTCTGCCTTGCCGCAAGCCCACTGGCCTTGCCCGCAAGCACCAGCAAGCCTCACTTGCTAGTGGGCTGCTGCGTCCTGCTAGCAGGCCATGCGGGCATGTGCTAGCAGCTGCCAGCTTGCGATAGCACTAGGCTGCCTAGCACGCTGCGCCTTGCATGGATGTTGGTGGCCTAGCGCTTACGCCACGCACACGGCCAACAGCACTAGCTTGTGCGTGCGTGCATCAAGCTTGGCTTGCGGCCAGTGCTTGCCTTGCGGCGATGATTGCTAGCCTAGCCCTCATATGGCTAGGGCTATACATTTATTGTTGTTTGACTTATTTGTACGTCTCGTCAATTAGAATTTAACTCGACGTTCGATGTTCGGCTTCGACGCTCTAAGCCATAATCCGATGTCGGAGTACGTATCCTCTTGTTTGACGTATTAAGGTCTTCAGCTTAATTTGTCGCCTTAGTTTGGTTGCACGCTTGGGTGTGACCCGTTGGGTTCAGTTAAAGGAAAACTGTGAGATTAATATAATTAATCTCACTGATCAGAGATGGCCTCTAATCCGACTTTCTGATCAATTGAATTCACTGAATAATTAACTCCGTAATTGATTCTGAACCCTCTATCAGAATAATACACTTGTTCGAAAGACACCATCCTTTCATAAGCAAGTAAAGAATCAACAAGACAAAATGTAAACCAATTGAAAGCAATAAACTAAAGTAAGAGATAGGGAAGAAGAGATTACTAATGGAGAGCTTGAATTGACATTTCTTGAACAAGATCTAAGTACTAATATGGAGAAAATCACAATCTACACTATTTTCTCTCTCTAAATTACTCCTAAACTAACCCCAATCTAGAGAGAGAAAATGCCTAATCTAATTTTGGGATGAAAGTATAGAAAATAAGCTCTGCCTCAAATAGGAAAATCGAGGTCTAATTATAGTCTAAGAAGAAAAAGGAAGAAAACCGAAAATAAAGCACGATAAAATCCTAAACAAACACGCCCGCGCATGACATGGTCGCGCCCGCGGTGAACAGTGCTCTGCCGCGCCATGGTGCTACTACCGTGCCACGGTGAACAGTGCTCTGCCGCGCCATGGTAGAAGTTGTCGTGCCATGGCAAAAGTTGTCGCGCCACGGTGAACAAGGGGGTGTAGAATAGAGCAGCAGGGCCATGCCCGTGGTGGCTGGAGCCGCACCCTCTCCACGCCATATCCAGATTGCTCGAAAGTTTGCCAAAGCTGCTCTCCGCGCCCGCGGCCTAGACGTCCGCTCCCGCGGCTCAAGGGACAACTGCGCGCCCTTTCCAAAATGCCATCTCTCCCTCTCCTTGACCATGGTAGCTCATCTTCTTTCTTTTAAGAGCACTAAAAACCTACAAAACAAGGGCAAAAATGCTAGAAAACACAAGAAGAGATAAAAGAAGAAAAAACACGAGAGGAAGCAAATATAACCAAAATGATAAAAACAACTAGAGAGGGCACAAACAAGTGATAAATGAGGGTAAATCCTCCCTAAAGAGAGGTAAAATAGTGGCATAAATGCTACTCATCAGCTGGCTGCTGTGTTCAGCGGACTGAGAATGACCACCCCTACTGGTGCTTCGGAGACGACCTAGAAGCCCAAGAGAACGAGGAGCAATTCTAGGAAGATCCATAATAACATCACTAGGAAGCTCAAACCCGAGAGCTTGAGCAGAAGGAACAATAGATTCTTTGGCAGCAATGGAAGTGTCAATACTAGTAGTAGAGTGCAGAACATGCTCAACTAAAGATAAGGGTTTCTCAACCGCCGCAGCGTCAATCTCAACCCTCGTGTCAGGTGGGAAGTTAAGAACACTGTCAGCAAAATCATCAACATTATCATCTTTACCACTAATAGAAGCTTGTTTCTCTGGCTGATTTACATGGGAGGACTGACGTGCCACCTGGCCGAAAGCCGCAGCAGGACCCTTCACAGTAGACGAATTTCCCTGCGCCACTAACGCCTTAGATACCGAAGTAACGTCCCTCGGCCTGTTCCGAGGTACCCGCTGGCTTCCCACGGTGGAATAAGAAGGCTTAGCTTCAGCCCTGCTTGGCCCAGCAAGATCTGTGGGAGTTACGGTTCCAAAGACAGATCTCAGCTCAGCCGGAGTAAAATGAATTTCACCCTTCAACGCGCCAGCACGAACCTCCAAAGTATCAAAAACCTCAGGGAGGTTATCAGGAGTGGTGGTAATAGGATCCTTCCAATTATCCTTCTAATGCAGAAACTAAGTCTGGGTTAGGTGGTTTTTGGTTAGGATCAAGTGTTTAGGCTAGGGGTTTAGGTGATTCAGTGTTTGGATATGTGTTTCGGTGTAGTTCCTAGCTCACGTGAATGAACTAGGTTAGTTAGGTATGACTAGAGTTGAACGCTCACTCTACTAGCCACGAGAAATAAGTTCACCCCGAACACTCCAAGTGAAACTCACAAACTCGAGTCCACGAGTTCAAGCTAACTTGAGTCCACAAGTTAAAAAATAAAGAAAAATACTCAAATTATATCTCAAATTGTTGTAGTTTTATTAAAAGTTGAATGATTACAACTAGAATAAAACTTCCTTTTATAGGCTTAGGAAGTTACTTACAATAAGAAACTAAGTAGACTTTAATTAATTAAACTAGCTAAGTAGTACATCAAAAACCGTCCAAATGATCAATCTTCCAACTATAACGGCCCCTTAAAAGCTGCTGCCAATTGAAGACTTCAACCAGGCACAAAAACTGAACGTTTGCTACAATTAATAGGTAGAGGTTTTTTAAGGAGAACCGCTGCAAATGCATTGAATAGGCAGCGGTTCTAGCGAAAACCACTGCTTGTTCCCCTGCTTTCCCAGTTCAGCGCTTGCGGTTACACCCTTTTATTACAGCAGTAAACTTAGCTATTTAACTACTAATAAACTGAAATTTAAACATATATAAAAATAAGTAGCAACAACATGAAATTAAGCTAAGGGAGTTACACTCCCAAAGTGGCGTCCAAAGAGGTGTGTAACGCCCCTTTAAATGCTCATAAAAACCGAATGTAACCTCCCCTTGATTCTCTTGTCTTGGCTGCCTTCTAAAAAGCAAGTATCCAAGAAGATTCTTTCCCCAAAGTAAGGAAAGAATCCAAGGCATCCAAGCAAGCATACTCCACACCTAATCATCAATTCAAGTCAAGCATGACTTGTATAATGACGAAGCAATATCAAAGCCCACGCATGGCACTTTGTTTAACTTGGACCCATGAATGAACAAACCTTGAACCAATGCAACTTGATTTTTCTGTACCATGGACCGTGTAGTTGGACCCTTTGAACCATTAGGCTCACTAGGTTGCACTTTGTTTTGAACAAGGTCCAATTCCGGATCATTCCATCCTTCCTCGAAAAAGCTTGTCCTCAAGCTTTCATCATCTAAGTAAGGAGCAAGGTCACCCACATTGAAGGTTGAATTCACATCACCATAGTCACTAGGAAGTTCAATTTTTTAGGCACTTTCACCCACCCTTTGTAGCACACGAAAAAGACCATCCCACCTAGGCATAAGTTTGTTTTTGCGTAGGTTAGGAAAGCGTTCTTTTCGAAGATGGAGCCAAACTAAGTCACCCTCATTGAACCGTGGTTGAGACCGGTTCTTGTTGGCCTTAGTTTTGTACCTTTCATTCATATCTTCAATCTTCTCACGAACCTTCTTGCAATCTTGTTGAAAAGATTTCCATCTTTTCTTAGTATCACCATGCACTAGCTCACTTTTAGGCAATGGAATGAGCTCAACTGGTAACAATGGATTCACACCATAGACCACCTCAAATGGACCTTGGCTCGTAGAATAGGAGGGAGACCTATTGTAAGCAAACTCAGCATGAGCCAACTTCACGTCCCAATCCCTTTGAGTCTTGTTCACAAGCCCACACAATAGCACACCCAAGGTACGGTTTGTAACCTCGGTTTGTCCATCTGTTTGAGGATGGTGGGAGGTACTAAACAAGAGCTAAGTGCCCACTAGTTTCCGCAACATTCTTCAGAAATGGCTAAGGAATTTAGTGTCACAGTCCGAAACAATAGACCTTGGCACTCCATGTAAACGAACCACTTCTTTGAAATACAAATCAGCAACCTTTGAGGCATCATCTGTTTTGTGACATGGAATGAAATGGGCCATCTTTGAGAAACAGTCCACAACCACCATGATGCTATCATTGCCTCTTTGAGTTCTAGGCAACCCCACAACAAAGTCCATACTCACGGCTTCCCAAGGAATATTAGGAACCGGAAAAGGAACATAGAGTCCTTTGTGAAAGGTACTCTTGGACTTTTGGCATGTTGCACATCGTTCCACCACTTGGCTCACGTCTCTAGTCATGTGAGGCCAATAGAAGTGCTCTTAGAGAATGTCCACCGTCTTGTGGACTCCAAAGTGACCAGCGAAGCTGCCACTATGAACCTCACGCACCAAGAGTTCACGCGCCCCACATATAGGCACACATAGCTTGTTGCCTTTGAACAAAAATCCTTCCTGTTTCACAAAATCTCTAGAAGGATTGTTAAACATGTTAGCAAAATCATCATCATCAACAGATAAACTTTTTAAATTTCAAAACCTAAGATTTGAGTTTGAGCCATGGACAATAAAAAGTTCCTCCTTGATAGAGCATTAGCAATAACATTCTTCTTCCCTTCCTTGTACTTGGAACTGAAAGTGAATGACTGTAAGAACTCGACCCACTTTGCATGACGTGATTAAGTTTTTGTTGAAAGGAATGGTGTCCTTCCAACAAGTGTATTCTTCCGATAGAGGGTTCGGAATTATTACAGAGCTAATTCTTCAGTAAGGTCAAGTGATCGGAATGCCTAGGTGGAGGCCGCTTCCGATCAGTAATATCAAGGTACAATTGATATTACAGCTTAATCTTAACTGAACCCTTTGGGTCGAACCCAATCGAATCACCGATCCGAGAGGACGAATTAACCCGAAAGGATTTAATGAGTCGACAGTGTTTTACGAATACAGACGTCGGACATCGAGCCTAGGGCGTCGAGACGGAGCGTCGCAAAATCAAAATCGACAAGTATGAGCGTAGCCATAGCTAGGCTAGGCTAGCTCATCATAGGCACTAGGCGCGCCATAGCAGCCCTAGCATCATGCCTAGGCGCTGTCGCAGCCCTAGCTTGATGGCTAGGCACCATGGCTGGCTATCGCTAGCACCAGGCGCGCCAACACAGCCCTGGCATCATGCCTAGGCGCTATCGCAGCCCTAGCATGATGCTGGGCGCCATCGCAAGCCAACAGCATTACTAAGCGCACCATGTGTGGCCTAGGATGGTTGGGCGCCATCGCAGCCCATCGCAAGCCTATGCGCATCACTAGGCGCACCATGCGTGGCCAAGGATGGCTGGGCACCATCGCAGCCCAGGCAGCATCACTAGGCGCACCATGCGTGCCCTAGGATGGCATGGTGCCGTAGCAGCCCTAGCATAATGCTGGGCGCATGGCAGGACCACACGCAACAAGCACAGCTAGTGCTAGGCACTGGCGCATGCGTGGTGCGTGGTGCTTGGGCGAGGCATGTGCGTGCATGGTGCACGGTGCATGGCCGAGGCTGATGCGTGTGGCTTTGCGAGAGTGTGTGCGAGGGGCTGGCGAGCTAGCAACGGCAAGCCAAGAATGTGTGGCTCGCTAGCAGCACGCATGCTAGGCATTGCGTGCGAGAGAGATGCGTGGCGCGCATGATGTGCGAGTGTGGTGCGAAGCGAGAGGGTAGCATGCGTGGCTCGCTAGCAGCACGTATGCTGGGCCATGCGAGTAGAGATGATGCGTGGGATGCTGGCACCAGCGCCAGCACGCACCAGCCAGCACCAGCGCCAGCACGCACCAGCCAGCACCAGCGCCAGCACGCACCAGCAAGTATCAGCGCTACTGCTGGGCTTGTGCTAGCATGCTGGGCTAGCTGACACAACCAGCTGGCGTGCTAGCTGGCAGCTGGCCAGCAGCCTTGGGTGAGGCGGTTTGTGAGGAGAGTGGGAACCAAGGCTTTTGGAAAGCCTTGGGGAGCAAGGCATTGGTCCCCCCACCTCTCCATGGTCCTCACCTAATACTCTCTCTCCCTTTGACACTTGTCGAATTGTGATTGCATTTATTTATTGATTTATTTTATAAATAAATTAATTAGCAAATAAAACATTCTCCCACATTGGTTGGGGAATGAGAATCAAGGGATCATTTCCCTATAAATACCAAGCTTGGTATTGGGAATTGATACAACCTTGAGTGGAATTAAAAAGGCAACTCTAAGAAAAGAGTAAACCTTTGATTCGTAAAACTCATTGTTATTTTGTCCGGGTCTTGACTAACCTTCAAGACTTAGGACGCTCGGGTCGGGTCGAGGGTACGATCCGTCGGAGATCTCGTCTTTTCGGGATTTTGAAATAAGAGCTCCTTGGGAGCGAAGCACGCGTCAAAGGTATAATTCTTGTCCTTAATCTTGTTTGATTGAGTTTATTATACTTGTTTAATTGCTTTAATTAAGGGGCGGGTCTTGATGGGTTTCCTTCCGCGTAGTGTCGGGTCACTACGAAACCCTACATTTGTTGACCATTTATGAATTGGAGAGCCTCATGGTCCGAATGTAGAACAAAAGGTTTCGGTCTCAAGTAATGGGACCAATGATCAAGAGCACGAACTATAGCATAGAACTCCCGATCTTAGGTTGAATAATTAAGCTTTGCACCGTTCAACTTCTCACTAAAGTAAGAAACGGGTCTTATGTCTTGCACCAAAATGGTACCTATTCCCACACCACTTGCGTCACATTCAACCTCAAAAAGCTTATCAAAATCCGGCAAAGCTAAAACTGGAGCAGAACACAGTTTAGCTTTGATGTCTTCAAAGGCCCTTTGCGCAGCTTCGTTCCACTTGACCACCTTATCTTTCAATAATTCGGTCAAGGGAGCAGTGATAGTAGAGAAGTTCTTGATGAAGACCCTATAGAACGAAGCCAACCCATGAAAATTTCGGACTTCATGGAGATTCCGTGGCACCTCCCAAGTGGAAATGGCCTTCACCTTCTTGGGATCAACCTGTATTCCTTTACTAGAAACAATTTATCCTAGAAAAGTAATACTATCACAAAAGAAATCACACTTCTCTAGTTTGCCATACAATTTATGTCTACGCAATGCGTCAAATAATAATCTAAGATGGCCTACATGCTCATTTTTATCTTTGCTATACACTAAAATGTCATCTAAATATATAACAATGAATTTGTTTAAAAATGGTCATAGTACCTCATTCATCAAGCGCATGAACGAACTAGGAGCATTGCACAAACCAAAAGGCATGACTAACCACTCGTAAAGACCTTGCTTGGTCTTGAAAGCGGTCTTCCACTCGTCACCTTCACAAATCCTCATTTGGTGATAGCCACTGCGCAAATCTATCTTACTGAACACCATGGAACCACACAGTTCATATAACATGTCTTGCAGTCTAGGCATGGGAAATCTGTATTTGATAGTAATATTGTTGATGGCACGACTATCAATAAACATTCTCCAAGTTCCCTCTTTCTTTGGCACCAACAATGCTGGAACTGCACATGGACTCAAGCTTTCACGCACAAAGCCCTTAATTAGCCACAAGTTCTTCTACTTGCCTTTGCAATTCATTTGCTTGCTCAGGATTGCATCAGTAAGCTGCTTTATTAGGCAATGCCACACCTGGAACCAAGTCTATAGCATGTTCAATGCCTCGAATTGGTGGTAACTCATTGGGCAAATCATAAGGAAAAACATCTTGGAACTCTTCCAATAAGGGCCGTATGATAGGAGGATAATTTCCTTCCACCAATTTTTTTGACATTGGCTTAACAACCAATACAAATACTATCCCTTCTTGTTCATGTACTTTCTCAAATTCCATTTTAGAAATGAGAAAATTAGGCTTTTCTTCTTTCTCCTTCTCTACCTTAGGTGGTAAAGGTAGTAGCTTCACTTTCTTGCCTTCACTAGATTTGACCGTATACACATTGGTCACACCATTTTGCATAGCTTTACGATCAAATTTCCATGGACGACCTAGCAAAATTTGATATAATGTCGTCATAGGAAGCACATCACACCATCTTTCATCACAAAAATTTCCCACAGTAAAAGCAACTAAGGCTTGTTTTCTCACACGTACACCCTAATCATTGTCAAGCCAGTTAAGCTTGTATGGTTTGGCGTGTTCTCTAGTACGCAATTTTAGCTTGTTCACCAATTCGAAAGCCACCACATCCGTACATCCACTGTCAATGATCATGCTACAAATGCGATCTTTCACCTTACAACGGGTATTGAACAGATTTTCCCGTTGTTGTAAATCCTGTACTGGCTAAGTGTACAAGACCCTTATCACCACGCCACAGAAGGAATTCTCACCCTCCGCTGGTTCACATTCATCACATTCACTATCCTCCTCCTCTTCTTCATTTATCACATAACCACCCTCTTGAATGGTTAGTGTGTTTCGTTTAGGACAATTTGTAGCTATGTGTCCCTTTTGTCCACACTTGAAACAGGTGTGCTCACCCCTTTCATCCACCTTAATCTCCGTTTTCTTGGGAAACATAGGAGTTTTCCCTTTGTCAAATCGACTGGTAGACGTATGGGACTTGTAAGGAATACGAGATGTATTCTTTACTTAATTGTCCTTCTGTTGCGCCTCTACCTTGTGAGCTGCCTTCACTACATCGTCATAGGTGGTATAAGGTAAGAGGTCCACCTTATTATATGCTTTTTGCAAGGCCTCTAGTGAAACGAGCCATTTTCAATGGTTCCGTTTCATCCAAGTCACACAGGAGACTAAGTCTTTCAAACTCCTTTATGTACTCATCTACAGTCAAAGTGTCTTGATTTAGACGAGTCAGTTTGACATACTGATCTTTCACGTATTCCCTGGGAATCCATCTTTGCATCATTTTCCTTTTTAATGCAACCCAAGAAGAAATTTTCTCCTTGTCAGCACGTCTTCTCTTGGATTTGAGGTTTTCATACCACAATCCAGCAAATTTCGTGAGCTTTAGTGTTGCCAGTTTACAACACTTTTCATCATTATACTCCTTGTATTCGAAGATTGATTCAATCCTTCGAACCCAATCATTAAACACCTCAGGGTCACTAGAACCATCAAACGCAGGAATGTCGAGTTTTAGGAAACGGTCCTCCTTTTCAGGGTTGAACCGATTATAAATACTCTTGGGGGTTGGTTCTCCTTCCTCCAATTCATAAAGCCTACAGTTGTGTTGATTGGTGGTTTCACCAATCACACTCATTTGAGTACGCACATCACGTATCTCCTCACGCACAGCTTGCAATACAGCCATGAGTTTTTGTTGCATCTCACGTATGAAATCATGTTGGTTCTGGTTCAAAGTCATGGTCACACCCTGGCCTAGACCGTGGCTCTGATACCAACTTATGAGGAAACTAAGTCTGGGTTAGGTGGTTTTTGGTTAGGTCAAGTGTTTAGGCTAGGGGTTTAGGTGGTTCAGTGTTTGGATATGTGTTTTGATGTAGTTCCTAGCTCACGTGAATGAACTAGGTTAGTTAGGTATGGCTAGAGTTGAACACTCACTCTACTAGCCATGAGAAATAAGTTCACCTCGAACACTCCGAGTGAAACTCACAAACTCGAGTCCACGAGTTCAAGCTAACTTGAGTCCACAAGTTAAAAAATAAAGAAAAAATACTCAAAGTATATCTCAAATTGTTTTAAAAGTTGAATGATCACAACTAGAATAAAACTTACTTTTATAGGCTTAGGAAGTTACTTACAATAAGAAACTAAGTAGACTTTAATTAATTAAACTAGCTAAGTAGTACATTAAAAAACGTCCAAATGATCAATCTTCTAGCTATAACGGCCCCTTGAAAGCTGTTGCCAATTGAAGACTTCAACCAGGCACAAAAACTGAACGTTTGCTGCAATTAATAGGCAGCGGTTTTTTAAGGAGAACTGCTGCAAATGCATTGAACAGGTAGCGGTTCTGGCGGAAACCACTTCTTGTTCCCCTGCTTTCCCAGTTCAGCGCTTGCGGTTACACCCTTTTATTACAGCATTTAACTTAGCTATTTAACTACTAATAAACTGAAATTTAAACATAAAAATAAGTAGTAATAACATGCAATTAAGCTAAGGGAGTTACACTCCCAAAGTGGCGTCCAAAGAGGTGTGTAACGCCCCTTTAAATGCTCATAAAAACCGAATGTAACCTCCCCTTGATTCTCTTGTCTTGGCTGCCTTCTAAACAGCAAGTATCCAAGAAGATTCTTTCCCCAAAGTAAGGAAAGAATCCAAGGCATCCAAGCAAGAATACTCCACGCCTAATCATCAATCCAAGTCAAGCATGACTTGTATAATGACGAAGCAATATCAAAGCCCATGCGTGGCACTTTGTTTAACTTGGACCCATGAATGAACAAACCGTGAACCAATGGAACTTTATTTTTCTGTACCATGGACCGTGTAGTTGGACCCTTTAAACCATTAGGCTCACTAGGTTGCACTTCGTTTTGAACAAGGTCCAATTCCGGATCACCTACAGACCAAGAAGTCGCCTATCCAACTTGTCATAACCTGTGATAGTAGTGAAAGGCAACAAAAATTATAATACAAGGGCAAGCAAAGGTGAGAAAAAAAACTCTAAAAGCAAAGAAGGGGAACACATACCAGATTCATGGGTAGAGCACAAGCGAATGGCAAAAAGTTACACATTGAAAACAATATAAAGTGAATTGGGTAGCCGGACCTTGGGAAATCTAGAGTCACCAGGTTCAGCTCCCTGCAGCGAATCGTAAGCCTGCGTCTCCTTGGCAGTCTAAGATGGGGCAACGGTAACAACAATGATGTTCGTACGAACCACCCTGAAGTTACGAGGAACTGCGAAAGAGGCAAAAACAGACACCCAGAAGAACTTGCCAGTCCAATCTCGAAAACGGCCAAGCTTCGGGTAAGACAACCCCCTGCCATCTTTGGGAGCCACATAGTACCAGCCTGACTCAGGGGAGCTGGATAAGGTACGCTTCAAGCTCATCAAGGACTTGAACAGGTTCAACGATTCAGGGTAGCGCCTAAAGCGCTAGAACCACAATAGGCAGATTAGTTTGTGAAGAGAAGCAGGGTGGAGTAGGGTAATGTAGAGGTTGAAGGCATGAAAAACCTTGTCCAAAGTAGGGTCCAAAGGAAAGCGTAGACCCAAATCTAGCTGCGAGGCAAATACAGCAATGTGCCCATCGGGATGGGCAGACAACTTTGAGCCCTCTGCGGGAAGGATCAGCTGGTAGTCTGACCCAAACCTATAGAAATCCTGACCCACTTTTGCCAATTTCAGCCTCTCAACATCTTTTCGCCAATTGGAATCAAGCGTACAATTCTTGGGGTCAACACATCTCTCGTCCAAGTAAAAATTAGACTTACCCTCTTCCACAGGCTCAACCACATAGAAAGGCTAGCAATCTTAAAAAGCACACTCACTAGGGGACTCAGCAGCTTTACCCATATTCTTCGTAGGAGAAGGAGAAGGCGAAGGAGTTGGAGAATGACCACCTCGCACGACATTGTGATCAAACCGATTTACATCAGCCATATCATCAAGCCAAGCAAAACTGTTTAAAGGCTGAACATGAGGAATAGGGCTAACAAGGACACATCGGGGGGATTAGCTTTAGCCTCATCTGCCAAGCGTTTGTGGCGCATAGCATGCATTCCCAAACGTATGACATGCGAGATGGAAACCCCATTATAAGTGAGTTCTCGCTCGTAGTAAGGGTCAAAGATGCCAAGGCGAGTCTGAGATCGAAAAGGGCGAAAAGCACTGCCGGCAGCGGGATGGCTACCACCTGACCCGGATCCAACTAGAGAGGTCGCAGCAGTACTCACCCCGCTCCTAGCAGGAAAAGTGTCACCCTGACATAACAACTTGTAGGGGAATTGGGGTGAAGCAGAAGAAACAAAAGAAGTTCGTTCAAAACGCTCACCAGAGCGAGACGGCTCAGGGGAAGAAATAGACTTAGTGCGAACAGAGGGAGTACTTGGATTTTGATAGTTAAAGCGTTAGACATTTTAGAATCTACAAACAACAAGAAAACCCCAAAGGTAGGAAAAATGGGGAGTAAAGCAGAATCAGGTGTGCTCCAAGAGCAAATCCTAGAAAAACAAGAAAAGAAAAGAAGAGAAAAGGAAAAATGGAAGCAAAAAAGCACAACCAACAGCGAGCGAAAAAGAAAGAATTCATATGAATAGTAAAACTCAAAAATAAAGATCCAATCTTGAAAAAAAAAACAAATGGGGAATGTAATTGCGCAAACAAAAATTAGAAATGGGAGGAAAGTTTGAAAAAGAAGGTACAAAGAAATTACCTTTTCGGAGAAATATTGCACAGATGATGGCACACAGCAACAATTGCAACCCCGAAAAATGAAGATCAAGTGAAGATTTCGGACTGTAATCGAGGGAAAAATAATCCCAATGCAGGACAAAATCGAAGAAAATGAACAGTCAAAAGAGGAGAAACTAATCACACAAAAGCAAAAGGTAAGGAGCAAGGAAGAAACACTTACAACGACAACGAGCAGCAACCGTTCACAGGAGAGCAATGGCAAAGGAGGAGAGAGGGAAAAAAATTTGAAAAGAGAAAGATGAAGAGAAAGGAAATAAGAATGAGAAGTAAAAAGGGGGACATTGAAATTAAATGAGAAATTAATGGGCGGTTTTACCTAATCCCTAGAGTTCAATCGACATGTCTCTTCAGTAAAAATAACTGCACCTTGGATGACCGACACGTGTCCCACACATGCAAGACACTATTCCCGCCAAAAAAATAATATAATAAAATTCCTCTACTTCAGCGGGATTAATTGAAATTCCTCGCCGCAAGCTTGTCATTTCTCAGACTTCAGCGAGAGTAATTGAAATTCCTCGCCGCAAGCTCTTCATTTCTCAGACTTCAACGGGAGTAATCGAAATTCCTCGCCATAAGCTCCTCATTTCTTAAACTTCAACGGGAGTAATCGAAATTCCCCGCTGCGAGCTAGTCATTTATTCAAATCTTAAGGGGTTACTACCATCAACATACTGCAATCAATAACATCTTCAGCAATTCGCAACATTTTCTCTTAAGTCTCAGAACAGCATATGCACTCCTGAGACTTGAGGGGCTAGTTGTAGGGAGGAAATCTCTGCCGAACGACTTGTTGAACAATTACAAATAAGGTTACATGCTCAAAACAGCTGGCATGAGATATCTCTCACCACCTCTTGAGGGACTAGTTGTATGGGATAGCTCCTGCTGAGCTATTCCCTTTCAGTCGGGCTCGTCCTGAGGAGGTGCACCAATCAGTCAAGAGCTAGCATGAGTGACCTCATACCACCTCTTGAGGGGCTAGTTGTATGGGATAGCTCCTGCTGAGCTATCACCACGCTCCAAGCCTTGTTCATGGGGTGCGCACTCACCGCTGGAAGAATAACTAGAGGGGCTCACTAGCCCGTTAGAGTCGGCTTACAGCCTGACCAAGTATGACTCCGCCCAAAGCAGATCATACACCTATAAATAGGGAGCCAAGTACAACGGAAAAGAGGTTAGACACACAAGTCATTACACTCTCTCTCTATATCTAAGTACACTTTCTATCTCTGAACACATTCTAACTTAAGCATCGGAGGGGGGTTCCTCGAGCCACCCCCGAGGGCAGTTACGTTTGTCACCCTGTGCAGGTTATCCAGCTGGACCCAACTTGCTCCAGCCCAAACTTCCAAGATTCGTACCCATAATAATACCTATTGAAAAAGATAGGAGATGGTAGTCGAAATTCTGCCGAACGAGTAGGCTGCGGCTGCTCCAATTTTTTGGGGTTGACCCTGTTGCTCATCGGCTGCTTGAGAAGCTCGCTGCTTCTGCTCCTCATACTCGGTTAAATCCTCGACATGCGAAGTCGAGGCATTATTTCCAGCGTTTGGTGAAGGGACGACTCACCCTCTTCGCCTAGTCGGACGATTTCAGCTTGGACCGCTTCAGTTTGCGGTTTGATAATAGGTTGGGAGATAAGTCTCTAACTATCTCCTCCTTATCAAATAATGTTTATAATTCCTAAAATAACCTCTAAACGAGTATAGAGGCAAGTTTCGGAGTCGAACCACAAGGACTAAGGGTCAATTAAACAACTAGGTCACATGTAAAATTGGAAGAAATAATTAAATAACATAGACGAATAAAATCAAGCAATAAAAGCACTAGGGATAGGGGAATCGAGGCATATTGATGAGTTCAAACAACCAAATGTGCATAAATTATCAAGAGCTTAACACATGCAATAAAAGCAATTAAAGCAATAACATAGACGAATAAAATCAAGCAATAAAAGCACTAGGGATAGGAGAAATTAACACATTTAACTCACTTTCGTACAATCAAACATGCTAATTAACTCGACTAAATTAATTCACTCCCGCGCAATTAAAGTAGACTAAATATGGATGAATTTATACCCTCAATTAACTCACTCCCGCACAATTAATTAAGAGCATGACAAACATCAAAGGGGTAATTAGCTAGATTGACCCTAAGCAATAAAGTCATCATCCATATCTAAAAATTAAGCCTCAATCACAATCTAAACACAATTAATCAATTAATAACATCAATATTCTCTCATCCCCTTCCCTAGATTAAAAACCTAGCCTAAGAAGAGAGATAAAAACATAATAACTATGGAAAACATGAAGAAACTAGGAAAATAGACAACTAAATTAAACTTTAAAACAAATAAACAATTATTAAACTAAGATTAACAACTAACCAACAAAACAATAAACAACCAGACACAAATACTAAACCAATAAAAACAAATAACTAAAAGCAATAAGCCAATATATAAAACAATAAATAGAGAAAAGATAATAAGAAATGCTCATTGATTAATGGATGATTCTTCCAATTGATTTTGTGACCAAACAATTGTTCAAAGCTTCCACCTTTCTTTGATTTTCCTCACTTTTTCTCTCTAAAAACCCTAAACTAAAACTAAACCTAAAACCTAAGAGAGAGAAAATAAAAGAGAGAGAACTAATCTTGGGTGAATGTTGTTTTTTAGAGTATTAACCCAAAAGAGGGTATTTATAATACAAGCTAAAAACAAAAGAAAAATAAAAGGAAAATAAACAAAGAAACAAAATAAAATAAAATAAAATAAAATAAAATAAAAAAAGAAAAGGGAACTAAAGGAAAAATAAAAGAAACCCCCAAAATCGAAAACAATCAAAACCCCCTCTGCTCATTCATTTGACTCCTCTGATTTCATCATCACCATCCAATCAAGCAGCAACAAATTTCGGCCCTTTGGATTGATAGAACAAATCGCAGCCGTTGAAGATCATTAATTCCGTACAGATTTCCGCGTGAAAATGGAGCTGCAGCTCGAGATTCCAGAGCGTCCGCTGCCTCAATTTTGATTTTTGAAGAAACTTGGAGCGATCGCTTCAAACAATCGAAGTGCCCGCTCGAAGAATAATGATTCGTTGGCTGAATTTATGCGCGCTGCTGCGATTTTTGGGGCTGCCGATTTCAATTGGTGGTTTGGGCAGTTGTTGACGGTGTTTCGGGAGGGAATTGCTGTTGTTGTTGCGCAGCTTTAGTGGTGGTTGTGGTCGTGTGAGGTTGAATTGTTGCTGCAGTTGCGGATTTGGTGGTCTCAGGTGGTGCGAAGTGGTGGGAGGTGCGGCTTGATGCTGCTGTGCGATTTGAGGCTGATGGCTGTTAATTGGTTGAAGCAGGTGACGCGGCTGGTTGGATGGTGGTTGCAATTGGTGAGCGTGAGGTAAGGAGATGGAGCAGGGGAGGTGTGGTAGTGTTGTTTCTTTGTGGGTGGAGCAGGGGAGTTAACAGGGAGATGCTGCTGTTTTGGTGTGGTGGAGGATAGGTGAGGGAGTGGTGTAGGTTAAAGTGGCAGCAAAGTGCAATTAGCAGCATGGAGAATTGTGCATTTGACTCGAATTTCAGACCTCAGAACACGATCCTACACAACCAAACTCAAACACGAGGGTAGATCGACATATAAAATAAAACAAAACGAAATAAAATAAAATGCTAAACTAAAATAAATAAGAAAATGAGAGAAGTGATCAATTATTTACTAAAACTACAAAATTAAACTAAAAACTATTAAAAAAACAACGAAAATACTCAAATTAAGAGGCAAAAGAAGAGAACAAGCAAATAAGAAAAATAAAGACTAAAAAGAGAGACATATATCGTAAAATAACTAATAAAGACTAAAAAGAGAGACATAGATCGTAAAATAACTATAAAACTACTCTAAAAACACCCCTAAAAGTGACACAAAAGTCACTTATCACGGTTCCAAGGACTTGGAGTCCCCACTAGGTGTCAGCTGGGGTTAGTCTCCTTTAGACTGCTTCGAAACAGTTTGCGGTGTGGTCATGGCTGCCTGAGGGGAAGACTTAGCCTTTGAAGTTACAGCCTTTCGAGATTTGGACGTCTGACCGTCCTTGGAAGCAGAGATCGGTTGCTTCTTCTTGGCTAGGGAGTTGACGCCCGAGAAAGCAGAATAAAGCTAAGTGAGAAACTGCGTCCAAGCAAAATTGAAAGGATACCCTTCCCAACATACCACCTCAGCAATATACTAAAAGGAATTTCATCTGAGCGAAAATGGAAAGAATACCCTTTCGAACATACCAGCTCGGCAAAAAAAAAATAAGTGTTATCATTACCTCCTTAGCATGCTCGTACTGTTGCTGACGAAAGTCAAACATGCTGGTTTCTTCCTTCTGCTCGGCGTCCAACTTCAAGAAAGCCTCGTCTGATAAGAAAACAAAAGTCAAGTGTTAGAATATTTTCGAGTTAAAACAATACTCGAACGCTCAAGTCACAGATTCCACCTTGAGGGTAATTCCGGTACAGGCCATAGGCCGATATGAACACTGGATCCCTAAGCCAGTCGGCCAGTGGAATCTAATTAGACGGATCAGACACCAACTTTCCATTCCTATTCACCTTCATGACCTTGAAGTAATCAAGCTGGAACTCATTGTCAGGGTGAATGGGCGGCGTGGTGGGTTTATGATTCCCACGTCCGAGCTGAATGAGCTCGACATTGAAGCGGTTCATCCGCAAATTGAACTCCAGGTTACTAGTTTTCACATGGTAGAATCGGTGCTTCCAATCACGCCACTTAGAAGGCTTGTGCATGAAGACCAAGTAATATTTCAAAGTGTTAAGGATGAGCCAGCCATCCGTCTCTGCGTCCACCCGCACCATGGAGTGCATCTCACAAAATACTGGGAAGTTGGGGGTGAAGCCTTGTCTCAGGCACGTCACCAAATAGCCAAATATGTTCACCCAGCTGTTCGGCACTAGCTATAAGAGGTCAATGTCATATTTGTCCAACAACACTTGGACGCATGGATGCAAAGGGAAGCGGAGTCCCACCTCCAAGTTAGCGATAAACGTTGAAGCACTTTCTCCTCTGTGACTCACCTTCCTAGTCGGCCACCGAGTAGCAACGCCTCGGCGCCTGGATATGGTAGTCTGGCCCAAACATGAGGAATTCCTTGAACTCCTTGAATTTATGGTTCAAAAAACCCACGGCAACATCGCCAACAATACAGGCGTACGGGTCCTTGAAATTGATGGCATGGGGCTCTTCGGCTGCTTGATCAGCGTCCGAGTTCTCCGCTCCTTGTTCAGGAGCTTGAGTTTCGGGGATGTTGGCCGAACCGAACTCAGAGGAAAGCACTGTGTCCAAAGCAGCGGCCTCGACCAAGCTCCCTCCCTTGGAGCCTTGGCCGACTTCAATAATAAGAACGATGCCTTCAAGCACCAAGGGACTTTTTGTCTTCTCTCTTCTTCTCTTCTTTGGGTCCGCCTGAATTCCCAAAGAAAGACCATCATAAGATAGAAGCTCGCCCGCAGCCAGAGAACTGCCATGAAGGGAAGGCCCCCTGACAATGTTTAGGGCGGCCGCAGTAGCAGCAACGTCCGCCCGAATGTCAGAAGAAGGCCTATGAGATATACGTAGCCCAGACGGCCTGTCTGAGTTGGTGTTTTGGGTTGCGTTGTGCTGGGGATTTTGGTCGAACGACCCCCTTCGGCCAGACCTAGCGTCCGCCTAAATTGTAGAAGGAGGCCTCTTAGAAGATAGTAGCTCGGACAACATCAAGACCGAGCTGGTGTATTAAGGAAGGCATTGTTTCGGATTCTGGTCGAACACCTTAGTTTCTCCTTCCCTGGTCCGTCTGGAAGAAGACCGAGAAGATGTATTTTGTTGAACATTTTGCCCGGACGAGGAGGTTGTTACCTCCACTACTGAGCAGGCACTACCACTGACTGTAGCGTCCGTGTCATCCACGTCTATGCCATTTAGATTATGGGGAATTAAGGGATTAATTTGGCGACCGCCTCGGTTTCTCGCCGCCACCCGGTCATACGTACCTCTCGTATGTCCATGTTCGATAACAGGGATAGAGAAGAATAGGTGAGGGTGAGTTGGTACGCACTAGAAATGAACCCACTAAAAGGAATGGTGTCCTTCCAACAAGTGTATTCTTCCTATAGAGGGTTCAAAATTATTACAGAGTTAATTCTTCAGTAAGATCAAGTGATCGAAATGCCTAGGTGGAGGCCGCTTCCGATCAGTAATATCGAGGTACAATTGATATTACAGCTTAATCTTAACTGAACCCTTCGGGTCGAACCCAATCGAATCACCGATCCGAGACGACGAATTAATCCGAAAGGATGTAATAAGTCGACAGAGTTTTACGAATACAGACGTCAGATATCGAGCCTAGGGCGTCAAGACCGAGCATCGCAAAATCACAAAGCGACAAGTATGAACATAGCCCTAGCACCACACTGGCCTAGCCATGTGGATGCTAGGCTAGTTCGAGCTAGCATGCACCTAGCATGGCTAGGCGCAAGCCTAACCACACTAGGTGTGCTAGGCGCACCATCGCTAATCTATCGCAAGCACTAAGCGCACCAAGAGCACCTGGCAGCCTATCGCAAGCAACAGGCGCACCAGGGGCACCAGGCAGCCCATCGCAGCATGCGTGCTTGCCTTTCAAATTATTCATTCTCCCACATTGGTTGGGGAATGAAGTTCAAGGGTGCATTTCCCTATAAATACCAAAGGTATGGTATTGGGAAATACACCACCTTGAGTGGAATTAAAACGGCAACTCTTGTAATTAGAGTAAACCTTTGATTCATAAAACTCATAGTTTTGTTTTGTCCGGGTCTTGACTAACCTTCAAGACTAGGGACGCTCGGGTCGGGTCGAGGGTACGATCCGTCGGAGATCTCGTAGTTTCGGGATTTTGAAGTAAGAGCTCTTCAGGAGCGAAGCACTCAACAAAGGTATAATTCTTGTTCTTAGTCTTGCTTAATTATGTTTATTATTCTTGTTAATTGCTTTAATTAAGAGGCGGGTCTTGGGGGGTTTCCTTCCGCGTAGTGTCGGGTCACTACGAAACACTACAGTGGTATCAGAGCCACACTCCTTTTAATTTTTGCAATTAATTTTTTAATTAAGGTGTTTTAAAAGAATTTATTTTTCTGGTTCATGTTCTTCTAATTAGATTAGATGCTCGTTTTAATTAATTTTAAAACTTAGTTTTATTCTCGATTTGGCTGTCGAACCCAGATTTTGGCTCAAAAATAGTGATTTTTGGGTGGAATCGACATTCCGGAACAGATTCAACCCTTTTCGAGAGCTGTCCAGAAGCCAAATTCGAATCAGAAACCCATTTTTCTGGGGTTTTTTCGTTTTTCAACGAAAATTTTAATTATTTTTAAGCCTTGATTAATGCAAGCATTACAAGGTTAGATTAAATGCACATTTGCATCACTAATCTACTGGTTTTAAAAATATCCTTAAGCATAATAATGGAGTTTTTATTAGTGCTTAAGTTGATATACCATTTTTCACATAAACTTGTTTTTCACAAATTTTGCAAATAAATTGCAATAAAATGTGAAAGCTTGTTGTGAACTTGTAATTTTAAGTTCCTATATTGTTAAAGTTCTAATCTTTAAAGGTTTAAATGATTGGAACCCTAACCCTAAATTCCATATTGAACAAAGTTTGGATTTTTCATGTTTGGTTGATTAAAATCCATCAAGTTCAAATACTTGTGAGTATAATTTGATTAATCTTCATATTGGAAGATGTAATCTTGATATTTCACACAAGTATGAAAGTTGGAAAATTTTTCATTAGATGATTAGTTTATTTTTCCAACTCCCATTTGTCAAATCCATTATTAATTTGCATATTGGCAAGATTAATTATGGACATAGCTCATTTTATTTTAAGCATAAAGAAAGACCTAATTTTGTTCAAAATAAATTTTTTGGATAATTTAGGCTTGTGCACCATTAAAAATTAAATTTATTTAGTTGGACTTAGTTTAAATTTTAATTTCCCTTAAATTGATTCTAAAATGCAATTTAGGATTAATTTTGTCACACACAAATCGGAATTAAAATTCCGAGGAAATGCACGCAAATCGATGCAAAACCGCAAGCGTCACCAAGGCCAGCCGGGCTTCCCAGTAGCCCGCATGTAGGCTGCCTATGGTGCACGCAAGGGCATTGCACCAATGCGCGTGGCTGTGTGGCAGGGAAGGGGTGGGCGCAGCATTGCGTGGGGTGTGGCTGGGATGGGCTACCTGTGGACGCTGGCAGCATTTCTAGCAAGGGCCAACCCAGCGTGCCATATGCTGGAAGGCACCAGCACGCTAGCAAGCATGCGCAGCATGCTAGCAGGCTGCTGATGCTAAGTAGCGAGGCTTGCTGGGCACAACATAGCAGCACCACACACCATGGCGCAGGGCCATGGGCTGCTTAGCAGCCATGGTGCGCACCCACTAAGGGTTTTAGTGGGAGGTTTTGCTTAAAACTTGGGCTATGATTTTTGCATTATCTCGTCTTTAAAATATTTTAAGTAATTATTTTAATGAGGTTAAAAACCTCGATTTTCGGTTTTGCAAAATTTTAACAAATTTTGGGTTATGCCAACTTAATTAATTGGATTAATTAAGTATGGATGCGGAATTTAGTGGGAGCTTAATTAATTACGTGAGAATTTTGCGTTTAGAAATAATGAATTAAACAACTTTGACTAGTTTTAATTAGGCGCGTTAATCGGATTAACCACCTAAGTTAGTTACTAGTTTTGCGTGTTTAATTGTGTATTTCGTAAAATTGCATGGGCCATTCACAAATAGTGAATGGATGAATGGAAGATTGTTTTCAAAACAAGTTATTGAAAATGGCAACTAGTGGAGCCCGACTAGGATAGAAAATTCGGACTGCGTTCCGTTATGTATTTTTGTAAATCTAAATACGGTCTGCGAATCGTTAAGTATTTTTGTACTATTAGATTAATCTTAGTCGTTCTAGCTAGCTTCTTTTATTTCATTTTGGCCAAGATGTCTCAAGACGGCGTTTCGACGAAGACGAGCCAAGATGAAGACCCATGGAAATTGAAGATTTCAAGGGGTCATGCTAGTTTCCAAATGCATCTATTTTACCTTATATATTGTTATTATATATGATTTCTAGATGCATGTCTAGGATTTCTATTATGTTGCGACGATTAGTTAAGTTCACTTAAATCAACCAACATAGAAACCCTAGGTCCCTTAATAATATTGAGCTAAAATTTGCCGTTCCAAGAACAACACTTACCGAACTAATGCGCATACGTGATGGACTACGCCAAAGCAAGACATCACTACTTCCCTAGGAACGTAAGGTATACTAAGTATACAAGTTGTCTTGATTAAGCTCAACGATATCAGTAAGGAGTCCTTAGATGTCGTGGCAAAAGAGATAAAATGTCAAGGATGCATTGGATGCAACATTTTATCAAACCGAGAGTAGCTTGGAGCTATTAGCAATTGGATTGCTTACCTTAAGATATTTTATGATTAAGACAAGCCATAGCATGCTTAACCATTTCTTGATCTTTGGGACCTCGGAATCATTTTATTCTCGCCTAAAAGGGACAATTTTATAAATGCGTGGATAAAATGCTCAATAAGATTGAATATATGCATGAACGCTTTCAAATTTCAACTTATTGGTTATATGAATGGTTTTTCATTTCAAATTCTTTCAATTGTAGAACAATGTCTGCAAGTAACTCAAACAACAACCATGTGTGCCCGGAACTCCCCGAAAAGTTAGCTATCAAGCTTAACTTAACAAACCTTGAAGAATGGGAAGAAGAACTCAGGAAAACTCTCCGGAGTTGTTCCAAGGAGTATGTTTTGGACACTTCCCTCCCAACCCTCTGTACCAAGAAACACTTGAGTGACGAAACTTATTGTGCATGGTCAAAAGATTGCAAATTGGTGTCACAACTCATGGCTAATTCCATCCCGGAAGAATGGAAAGAAAAACTTCCATTCTCTTTTCCGGACTTGTTCCTTGGAGGACTAAGGGATGTTGTCGGTGTGAGATTCTCTAAGAGTTTCAACGACAAAAATGATGGACTCTTGTTTGAAGTGACTAGGTCACTTACACACATGAATGTGAAGCCATCGGATCAAGGTTGTCTTGCGAAAGAGAGGTACCATCTTTGGTCTACAGTCTGCAACACCAAGTTGAGACCGGGTATGCCCCTCCGACCCCTTGTGGCAAGAATGACTAAGCTCTTCAAGCACATGGAACTCCTCGGAATTCCATTAGAAGATGGAATGGCTGGTCATATTATGCTCACTTCACTCCACTCGGGATATGATGCACTAAGGGCATACATTTCCGAAACAACGGAGACACATTCCTTGAAGAATGTGGTGGAGCTACTTCACCGAGCCAACTCATTTGGGGCAACCAAAAGACCGTCAAGAAGGAGGGATTTCAAGGTTAAGGCAAAGATGTGTTGCTTCTATTGTGATGGGCAAGGCCACTTCAAGAGAGAATGCAAGCTCTTTCGAGAAGAGGAAAAGAGGAATGGAGCATCTGCCTCAGGTATCTTCCTAAACACTTGTGAATTAAGCTTATCATAGGTATTGGATACCAAGTATGACTCACTTTATGTTACCTTTTCAGGGACCAAGTGGGAAGCTTATCAAGTGTCGGTGCAAGAGCAAGAAGATGACGAAGATGGTTTTTCGGTCATGCTTGCATGCACTATTTTGTCTTTGAGATGTAATTAAAACTAATCCTAGTTTTGTCATGCCTTTTAAACAATATTTTGATCCATGGTGTTGGACACCTAGTTATTTTGCTTATAAAATTTTGACAATAGTTGGTTCAAAATTGTCTTGCAAACATATGTTCAAATTAAATTTCATGCTTTACAAAAAGACAATAGGATTGATACCAAATGAACTAAGACCATCGAGTCGAATCAAACCTACTTGTGGCATTGTCGTCTTGGCCATATTAACATCGAACGCATCAAGAAACTTCTTCAAGAAGGTTTTCTTGACTCATTCGACTTAGAGTCGTTTGAAAATTGCGAAGGATGCTTATTAGGCAAGATGATAAAAAAAGCCATTCTCCAAGTTGGGAGAAAGGGCAAGTGACTTATTAGGTCTAATACACACAGATGTATGTGGACCAATGAGTACACCCGCAAAACAAGGTTACCAATATTTCATCACTTTCACCGACGATTTTAGTAGATATGGTTATATCTACTTAATGTCGAATAAATCTGAATCCTTTTGAGAAATTCAAAGAATTTCAGAAAGAAGTTGAAAATCAACTTGGCAAAGAAAATTAAAGCACTTCGATCGGATCAGGGTGGCGAATATTTGAGCCATGAATTCGACGATCACTTGAAAGAAAATGGTATTCTTTCAGAGTTGACACCTCCCGGAACTCTTCAATGGAACGGAGTGTCCGAACGGAGGAATCGAACCTTGTTAGACATGGTTCGATCAATGATGGTTCTTGGGAAATACACCACCTTGAGTGGAATTAAAACGGCAACTCTTGTAATTAGAGTAAACCTTTGATTCATAAAACTCATAGTTTTGTTTTGTCCGGGTCTTGACTAACCTTCAAGACTAGGGACGCTCGGGTCGGGTCGAGGGTACGATCCGTCGGAGATCTCGTAGTTTCGGGATTTTGAAGTAAGAGCTCTTCAGGAGCGAAGCACTCAACAAAGGTATAATTCTTGTTCTTAGTCTTGCTTAATTATGTTTATTATTTTTTGTTAATTGCTTTAATTAAGAGGCGGGTCTTGGGGGGTTTCCTTCCGCGTAGTGTCGGGTCACTACGAAACACTACAGTGGTATCAGAGCCACACTCCTTTTAATTTTTGCAATTAATTTTTTAATTAAGGTGTTTTAAAAGAATTTATTTTTCTGGTTCATGTTCTTCTAATTAGATTAGATGCTCGTTTTAATTAATTTTAAAACTTAGTTTTATTCTCGATTTGGCTGTCGAACCCAGATTTTGGCTCAAAAATAGTGATTTTTGGGTGGAATCGACATTCCGGAACAGATTCAACCCTTTTCGAGAGCTGTCCAGAAGCCAAATTCGAACCAGAAACCCATTTTTCTGGGGTTTTTTCGTTTTTCAACGAAAATTTTAATTATTTTTAAGCCTTGATTAATGCAAGCATTACAAGGTTAGATTAAATGCACATTTGCATCACTAATCTACTGGTTTTAAAAATATCCTTAAGCATAATAATGGAGTTTTTATTAGTGCTTAAGTTGATATACCATTTTTCACATAAACTTGTTTTTCACAAATTTTGCAAATAAATTGCAATAAAATGTGAAAGCTTGTTGTGAACTTGTAATTTTAAGTTCCTATATTGTTAAAGTTCTAATCTTTAAAGGTTTAAATGATTGGAACCCTAACCCTAAATTCCATATTGAACAAAGTTTGGATTTTTCATGTTTGGTTGATTAAAATCCATCAAGTTCAAATACTTGTGAGTATAATTTGATTAATCTTCATATTGGAAGATGTAATCTTGATATTTCACACAAGTATGAAAGTTGGAAAATTTTTCATTAGATGATTAGTTTATTTTTCCAACTCCCATTTGTCAAATCCATTATTAATTTGCATATTGGCAAGATTAATTATGGACATAGCTCATTTTATTTTAAGCATAAAGAAAGACCTAATTTTGTTCAAAATAAATTTTTTGGATAATTTAGGCTTGTGCACCATTAAAAATTAAATTTATTTAGTTGGACTTAGTTTAAATTTTAATTTCCCTTAAATTGATTCTAAAATGCAATTTAGGATTAATTTTGTCACACACAAATCGGAATTAAAATTCCGAGGAAATGCACGCAAATCGATGCAAAACCGCAAGCGTCACCAAGGCCAGCCGGGCTTCCCAGTAGCCCGCATGTAGGCTGCCTATGGTGCACGCAAGGGCATTGCACCAATGCGCGTGGCTGTGTGGCAGGGAAGGGGTGGGCGCAGCATTGCGTGGGGTGTGGCTGGGATGGGCTACCTGTGGACGCTGGCAGCATTTCTAGCAAGGGCCAACCCAGCGTGCCATATGCTGGAAGGCACCAGCACGCTAGCAAGCATGCGCAGCATGCTAGCAGGCTGCTGATGCTAAGTAGCGAGGCTTGCTGGGCACAACATAGCAGCACCACACACCATGGCGCAGGGCCATGGGCTGCTTAGCAGCCATGGTGCGCACCCACTAAGGGTTTTAGTGGGAGGTTTTGCTTAAAACTTGGGCTATGATTTTTGCATTATCTCGTCTTTAAAATATTTTAAGTAATTATTTTAATGAGGTTAAAAACCTCGATTTTCGGTTTTGCAAAATTTTAACAAATTTTGGGTTATGCCAACTTAATTAATTGGATTAATTAAGTATGGATGCGGAATTTAGTGGGAGCTTAATTAATTACGTGAGCATTTTGCGTTTAGAAATAATGAATTAAACAACTTTGACTAGTTTTAATTAGGCGCGTTAATCGGATTAACCACCTAAGTTAGTTACTAGTTTTGCGTGTTTAATTGTGTATTTCGTAAAATTGCATGGGCCATTCACAAATAGTGAATGGATGAATGGAAGATTGTTTTCAAAACAAGTTATTGAAAATGGCAACTAGTGGAGCCCGACTAGGATAGAAAATTCGGACTGCGTTCCGTTATGTATTTTTGTAAATCTAAATACGGTCTGCGAATCGTTAAGTATTTTTGTACTATTAGATTAATCTTAGTCGTTCTAGCTAGCTTCTTTTATTTCATTTTGGCCAAGATGTCTCAAGACGGCGTTTCGACGAAGACGAGCCAAGATGAAGACCCATGGAAATTGAAGATTTCAAGGGGTCATGCTAGTTTCCAAATGCATCTATTTTACCTTATATATTGTTATTATATATGATTTCTAGATGCATGTCTAGGATTTCTATTATGTTGCGACGATTAGTTAAGTTCACTTAAATCAACCAACATAGAAACCCTAGGTCCCTTAATAATATTGAGCTAAAATTTGCCGTTCCAAGAACAACACTTACCGAACTAATGCGCATACGTGATGGACTACGCCAAAGCGAGACATCACTACTTCCCTAGGAACGTAAGGTATACTAAGTATACAAGTTGTCTTGATTAAGCTCAACGATATCAGTAAGGAGTCCTTAGATGTCGTGGCAAAAGAGATAAAATGTCAAGGATGCATTGGATGCAACATTTTATCAAACCGAGAGTAGCTTGGAGCTATTAGCAATTGGATTGCTTACCTTAAGATATTTTATGATTAAGACAAGCCAAAGCATGCTTAACCATTTCTTGATCTTTGGGATCTCGGAATCATTTTATTCTCGCCTAAAAGGGACAATTTTATAAATGCGTGGATAAAATGCTCAATAAGATTGAATATATGCATGAACGCTTTCAAATTTCAACTTATTGGTTATATGAATGGTTTTTCATTTCAAATTCTTTCAATTGTAGAACAATGTCTGCAAGTAACTCAAACAACAACCATGTGTGCCCGGAACTCCCCGAAAAGTTAGCTATCAAGCTTAACTTAACAAACCTTGAAGAATGGGAAGAAGAACTCAGGAAAACTCTCCGGAGTTGTTCCAAGGAGTATGTTTTGGACACTTCCCTCCCAACCCTCTGTACCAAGAAACACTTGAGTGACGAAACTTATTGTGCATGGTCAAAAGATTGCAAATTGGTGTCACAACTCATGGCTAATTCCATCCCGGAAGAATGGAAAGAAAAACTTCCATTCTCTTTTCCGGACTTGTTCCTTGGAGGACTAAGGGATGTTGTCGGTGTGAGATTCTCTAAGAGTTTCAACGACAAAAATGATGGACTCTTGTTTGAAGTGACTAGGTCACTTACACACATGAATGTGAAGCCATCGGATCAAGGTTGTCTTGCGAAAGAGAGGTACCATCTTTGGTCTACAGTCTGCAACACCAAGTTGAGACCGGGTATGCCCCTCCGACCCCTTGTGGCAAGAATGACTAAGCTCTTCAAGCACATGGAACTCCTCGGAATTCCATTAGAAGATGGAATGGCTGGTCATATTATGCTCACTTCACTCCACTCGGGATATGATGCACTAAGGGCATACATTTCCGAAACAACGGAGACACATTCCTTGAAGAATGTGGTGGAGCTACTTCACCGAGCCAACTCATTTGGGGCAACCAAAAGACCGTCAAGAAGGAGGGATTTCAAGGTTAAGGCAAAGATGTGTTGCTTCTATTGTGATGGGCAAGGCCACTTCAAGAGAGAATGCAAGCTCTTTCGAGAAGAGGAAAAGAGGAATGGAGCATCTGCCTCAGGTATCTTCCTAAACACTTGTGAATTAAGCTTATCATAGGTATTGGATACCAAGTATGACTCACTTTATGTTACCTTTTCAGGGACCAAGTGGGAAGCTTATCAAGTGTCGGTGCAAGAGCAAGAAGATGACGAAGATGGTTTTTCGGTCATGCTTACATGCACTATTTTGTCTTTGAGATGTAATTAAAACTAATCCTAGTTTTGTCATGCCTTTTAAACAATATTTTGATCCATGGTGTTGGACACCTAGTTATTTTGCTTATAAAATTTTGACAATAGTTGGTTCAAAATTGTCTTGCAAACATATGTTCAAATTAAATTTCATGCTTTACAAAAAGACAATAGGATTGATACCAAATGAACTAAGACCATCGAGTCGAATCAAACCTACTTGTGGCATTGTCGTCTTGGCCATATTAACATCGAACGCATCAAGAAACTTCTTCAAGAAGGTTTTCTTGACTCATTCGACTTAGAGTCGTTTGAAAATTGCGAAGGATGCTTATTAGGCAAGATGATAAAAAAAGCCATTCTCCAAGTTGGGAGAAAGGGCAAGTGACTTATTAGGTCTAATACACACAGATGTATGTGGACCAATGAGTACACCCGCAAAACAAGGTTACCAATATTTCATCACTTTCACCGACGATTTTAGTAGATATGGTTATATCTACTTAATGTCGAATAAATCTGAATCCTTTTGAGAAATTCAAAGAATTTCAGAAAGAAGTTGAAAATCAACTTGGCAAAGAAAATTAAAGCACTTCGATCGGATCAGGGTGGCGAATATTTGAGCCATGAATTCGACGATCACTTGAAAGAAAATGGTATTCTTTCAGAGTTGACACCTCCCGGAACTCTTCAATGGAACGGAGTGTCCGAACGGAGGAATCGAACCTTGTTAGACATGGTTCGATCAATGATGGTTCTTAGTGAACTCCCTATATCTTTCTAGGGACATGCGCTACAAACCGCAGCACTAACACTAAACAGAGCTCCGTCAAAAGCTGTTGAAAAGACTCCATATGAATTATGGACTAAGAAACCTCCTAGGTTGTCTTTTCTCAAGATTTGGGGATGCGAAGCATGTGTCAAGCGATTAATTTCGGAAAAACTTCACCCCAAATCGGATAAGTGTTTCTTTGTGGGATACCCAAAAGAAACCAAAGGGTATTACTTCTAAAATAAATCCGAGAACAAAGTCTTTGTTGCTCGTGATGGTGTCTTTTTGGAGAAGGATCACTTTTCCAAAATGACAAGTGGGAGGAAAATCAAACTCGACGAAGTTCGAGAGGACGAGCAATAATGTCAACCTGACAAAACTGACAATCTAGATACTTTGGAAGCATCTAAGAAGATTGGTCAGAATCAAACAGACAATGTAAATGCTCAACCGATTACCCTACGTAGGTCTCAACTAGACAGATACCTCGGTATCGTCTTAACCAATGATCAGGACATCCTAGTAATGGATGGTGATGAGCCGGCGACATACAAGCAAGCTATGACGAGCCTCGACTCTGCAAAATGGCAAGAGGCCATGAAATCCGAGATGGACTCCATGTCTGAAAATCAAGTCTGGGACTTGGTGAATTTGCCCGAGGGTTATACACCCATTGGTTGCAAATGGATCTTCAAAGTGAAGACAGACAAGGATGGAAATGTCTCGATATACAAAGCTAGACTGGTGGCAAAAGGTTATAGACAAGTCCACGGGATTGACTATGACGAAACTTTTTCACCAGTTGCAATGCTAAAATCCGTCCGGATCATCCTAGCGATTGCTGCATATTACGATTACGAAATATGGCAAATGGATGTCAAAACCGCCTTCCTTAATGGGATTTTGGAAGAAACTGTGTATAAGACACAGCCAGAAGGTTTTGTCGATCCAAGCAACGCTGGAAAGGTTTGCAAGCTGAAGAAGTCCATTTATGGACTAAAGCAAGCCAGCAGAAGTTGGAATATGCGATTTGATGAAGCCATCAACAAGTTTCGTTTTATCAAGAATCCAGATTAATCTTGTGTATACAAGAAGGTCAGTGGGAGTGATATTGCATTCCTAATCCTGTATGTCGATGACATACTTCTCATTGGAAACAGCACAAAATTACTGGAGTCCGTAAAGGGCTGGTTGGGAAAATGCTTTTCAATGAAGGACTTAGGAGAGGCACAGTACATATTGGGCATCAAGATCTACAGAGATAGATCTAAAAGGATGATTGGATTAAGCCAGAGTACTTACATTGATAAGGTACTGGCTCGATTCAACATGGAGAATGCCAAGAGAGGGCATTTACCCATGTCCCATGGTATAACTCTCAGCAAGAAACAGTGTCCACAGACACTTGTTGAGCGAGAAAGAATGAATCAGTTCCCATATGCTTCGCTAATCGGATCGATCATGTACGCCATGATATGTACAAGGCCAGATGTATCGTATACCCTGAGTGCAACGAGTTGATACCAATCGAACCCAGGAGAGGCGCATTGGACTGCGGCTAAGAATATCCTAAAGTACCTGAAAAGGAACAAGGATAAATTCCTGGTGTATGGAGGCCACAAAGAACTGGTTGTTGAAGGTTACACCGACGCTAGCTTCCAGACTGACAGAGACGACTCGAAGACACAGTCAGGATACGTATTCTGTTTGAATGGAGGAGCGTTTAGCTGGAAGAGTGCCAAGTAGAGCACCACTACAGACTCTACAACTGAAGCCGAGTACTTGGCTTCTTTAGAAGATGCCAAGGAAGTTGTTTGGATTCGCAAGTTCATCAGTGAACTTGGTGTTGTACCCTCAATCAAGGGACCGATAGACCTCTATTGTGATAACAATGGAGCTATCGCTCAGGCCAGAAAGCCAAGAGAACACCAGAAGGTCAAACACGTGCAAAGGCGATTTCACATGATAAGGGAATGGAAATCCGAAGGTGAAATCAGAATTTGTAAGATTGGCATAGATGATAATGTGGCCGATCCTTTGACTAAACCGCTGCCTCTGGTGAAACACAACAAGCACATTGAGGCGATGGGAATCAAGCATGTTGGAGACTGGCTTTGAAAATTCCCTGTACATGTGTTTTAATTAAATACGATGTTTAATGTAAGACACTGTAATGAAACCATTCATTTATGGAGTAATTATTTTTTGTGCAAAATTATCATTCACTCCATTACTATTTAATTGTGGTTTAGAATTAAATAATGAGTCCATTCGATTTACGGAAATATTCAAAACAGGGTATCAAGACCATGTCTTGGATAAAGAAACACCTGTTAAGTGAACATTGAATATTTAAATCGAAAATTGTCCCTAATCGAGGTCATCTAACGGATGGACGATTGATGACCGACTCAGATTAGTGTGTTGAATGATTTACAGCACCGTTTCTTGTGCTGCGAGGACGTGACAGTCATAAATCATTTGCACAGGTACAGTTTGGAAATGTACTGGATAAGACCTATGAGAGTACTTTAAGAAATTTCAAAATTGTCATAAGTACATTTCTCATTATGACTATCGGAACCTGTTTCCTTCTACCATGAGTATTGTGAAGTTTTCTTGTTTGAGAACTAGACTCTTTGATGTTTCCTAACGTCTGCCGTAACTGGGGATCATAACGGGAACACTCGGGAGACTAAGTCCTCTCAGTAAGAGGAACTTACAATGCAAGACTGGGATTGTCCCCCTATTAATAATAGGGAAAATGTTTTGTTGTTTACAAGGCTGCTCGAAGAGCGAGACTGTGAAAATGCATGGTCGTGCTCAGATGGATTTTAGAAATCATCTGCTTATTGACAGTCGAACTCGGAGATCGAGAAACACTTCTGAACGTAATAAGGATGACGATGAATCTTACCTAATAGTTCACGAAGAAACATTAAGAGACATAGGAAATGGGCTATACACTGTATGCATACTTGTCCGGAAGGACAAGTGGGAGATTGAAAGGAATGGTGTCCTTCCAACAAGTGTATTCTTCCGATAGAAGGTTCAGAATTATTATAGAGTTAATTCTTCAGTAAGATCAAGTGATCGGAATGCCTAAGTGGAGGCCGCTTCCGATCAGTAATATCGAGGTACAATTGATATTACAGCTTAAGCTTAACTGAACCCTTCGGGTCGAACCCAATTGAATCACCGATCCGAGACGACGAATTAATTCGAAAGGATTTAATGAGTCGACAGAGTTTTACTAATACTGACGTCGGATATCGAGCCTAGGGTGTCGAGACCGAGCGTCGCAAAATCACAAAGAGACAAGTATGAACATAGCCCTAGCACCACACTGGCCTAGCCATGTGGATGCTAGGCTAGTTCGAGCTAGCATGCACCTAGCATGGCTAGGCGCAAGCCTAAGCACACTAGGTGTGCTAGGCGCACCATCGCTAATCTATCGCAAGCACTAGGCGCACCAGGAGCACCTGGCAGCCTATCGCAAGCAACAGGCGCACCAAGGGCACCAGGCAGCCCATCGCAGCATGCGTGCTGGCTTGCGTGCTTGCCTTCGCATGGCAGCACCAAGCAGCGCACCATGCGTATGCGAGGGCCTAGGCGCCAACACATTGCTAGGCCACGCACAGCAGCCCAGCATCGCTACGCACCCAGGCTGCTAGGGGATGCGTGGGTGTGCGTGAGATGCTAGTGCATGTGCGTGTGCGAGAGTTGCTGCGAGGCTAATGCGTATGGTGCTAGGCAAGGGGCCAGCATGCGTGGCTCGCTAGCAGCACGCATGCTTGCTATGCGAGCATGTGCGAGACGGGTAGGCAGCAGCACCACACATGCATGTGCGTGTGTCTGCAATAGCAAGGCAGCAGCGCCCAGCACAAGGCGTGGCTCGCTAGCAGCACGCAAGTGCTGGGCTGGGTGATGCCTGCTGTGCCAGCTAGGCATACTAGGGTGGTTGTGCTTGCTTGCCAGCAAGGCGAGCAGCCAGCTCACCCAAGTGCATTGTGGCGGTTTTGTGAGGGGTGGGGACCAAGGCTTGGGCAAAGCCTTGGGGAGCAAGGCAATGGTCCCCCCCACCTCTTCATGGTCCTCACCTAACCCTCTCTCTCCCCTTGACACTTGTTGCATTGTGATTGAATTTAATTATTAATTTATTTTGGAAATAAATTAATTATCAAATTATTCATTCTCCCACATTAGTTGGGGAATGAAGTTCAAGGGTGCATTTCCCTATAAATACCAAAGGTATGGTATTGGGAAATACACCACCTTGAGTGGAATTAAAAAGGAAACTCTTGTAATTAGAGTAAACCTTTGATTCGTAAAACTCATAGTTTTGTTTTGTCCGGGTCTTGACTAACCTTTAAGACTTGGGACGCTCAAGTCGGGTCGAGGGTACGATCCGTCGGAGATCTCGTAGTTTCGGGATTTTGAAGTAAGAGCTCTTCGGGATCGAAGCACGCAACAAAGGTATAATTCTTGTTCTTAGTCTTGCTTAATTATGTTTATTATGCTTGTCAATTGCTTTAATTAAGGGGCGGGTCTTGGGGGATTTTCTTTCGCGTAGTGTCGGGTCACTACAAAACCCTACACCCACTCAAAGAGAAGAAGAGTTGGCTTCATCCATTCTAGACTCCTCAGTCCCAAGCGAACGTTCGACCTCATGAGGAGAGACGGACGAATCCGAATTTTGTGCCAGTTTGTGTTTAGAAATAAAACAAGTATATGAAAAGGTAAAAATCAAAGGGAAAAAAGACGGTTACCTCTGTACGAATAGAAAACCTTGAAAAGTTTAAAGATCTTGAAGTAGTCAAGTTGCAACACCACCAGTTAACCGGCAAACTCAAGAACACGAACGAAAAACTCAATTACTCGATGGAGCTCTCGAAGTTTAGGGAAGAAAATCACTTTCTCTCTCTAAAAGCTCTGACTTCTCTCTAGAAAACACAAAATGCAAACCAGCCTTATTTATAGGCAAATTTATGGGGCAAAATGGTAAATTTACTTTTCTCGCCTAGGAGATTAAATGTCTCTTTTTTAATAAAGTTAACCTAGAAACTCAAACGGTCATCAAACCGTTCTATCAATATAGACGAGGAAGGCGTACAGTTACCCAAACGACATGTCAAAATAAACGACCACATCAACAAATTTAAACCGTTGGTCCGAAAATACGGAAGACAGGTGTCTCACCAGAAATCAGGCGGCACCATTCGCCCGTCTAATTTCAAGATTTAAGCCCCAAGATGAAAATCAGGCGTACAGTCTAGAGCATTAACAGAGGATGCATCCCAAACTTAGGCGGACAGAAAAGTCCGCCCCTTCCAACAAGTTGCTCAGAAAGCTCAGTACCCAGATGTCTCCGGACGAATAAAATCAGAGGAGGAGGCACGTATAGTACGAACCATCCCCTCTGAGGGGCAAATGTTTAGGGCAAAAATTACCCCGACACGTGGCCCAATCCTATAGTGACATGTGGCCCAATAAAAAGGGCGACACATATCCCAATAGAAAGATGACACATGGCAAAACATAAGGGCACCTGAAAAGAGAGGAGGCCTCCTTACATCGGGAGGTCCAAATCCCGAGAAAGGCGCCATAACGGCGCCCCCTAGAGACACGTGTCTCTACCTGATTGCGCCGCCAATCAGTGCACTCCTTTTTAGTGCACCAACCCTAGAATGCACACATTCCCACCCCTATAAATACCCCAATCATTTATAATGGGAGGGGGTGATGTGGATTTAAACTCCTTAACTTAATAAAGAATCTAAAATCACACAAGTAGAATAAACATCCCCTTCTTGATAAGAAATTCGAACCAAAACATAAAGTAATCGGATATGACTTTGAAAACGACCACCTCCTAGAACAAATTCAATGCCTCCTCAAACTACCTAGACCACCTCTTGGAACTAAGTATTTTGATGATCAAATCTTATACTACCTCCTAGAACTAAGAATTGAATGTTCTAATCTTCAAACAACTCCTTGAATTGAATACTAACAAGAACACGTTTAAGCAAAGCTAAACAATTTGTATTAAAATTAATCTGATTTCTATCTCCCTAAAAGCCACAAAAATACCTCCTATTTATAGGCATAAGAGGCAACTAATTCTACTCCTACAAGGATTAGGACAAACCCCTAACCTTGTGCTCCAAGCATCCTAATTAGAAAAGAATAACTACTTCTAATTAGAATAAGAAAACTAATTCTAACAAACTCTATTTAATTAAAACCTTTCCTAATAGCCTTAGGAAGTTTATTAGCAACTAAATAATAGAAATTAAAGTCTATCCTAAGTGCTTAAACTAAGAAAAACCCTTTCAAGTGAAAAGTAAAAACTTGCAAGCAAAAACTCTAGAAAAAAAACTAAGTATGGAAAATCTTTTATTTCAACTCGCCATCGACACACCACCACACGAGCCACCCCAAGTGACACGCGCCTGACCAATGTGTAGCTGGGCTCAATCCGGTGTTAGGAAGCGGGCGCGTGGAACCCAACTCGGAGTGTGGCACTCGTTACCCTCGTCGGAAGTGGACTGTTGCAAACCTTCTTCCTGGGTGATCAAGCTTCCTTCTTTCCCAATTGATCTATTAGACCTTTCCTTAGCTTGTTTATTTCCTTGCTTGGGTAGCCTATAATGAAGTTATTTGGACCTTCTAAAAGTGTATTAGATCCTCCAAAGAATTAGCCTCTTGATTCACATCAGGGGGGGATAGAGACATCTCATTCAAGGTATATTAAATTGCTCTAAGTTCTGTCTACTGTCTCTCTCTCTAAAATACTTTTGTTTTCCGATCACTAACTTGACCGTCGGAGGCGAATATTCCATTAAATGGAATATTTGTTGTTTTGCTGGTGTCTGCGGCCGTCTGGTTATATTCACAACATGTATCCCGAGGGATTCTAAAACACCTCGAAACACCACTAATAAATTATCTTTTTTTTTTTTAATTTTTTTGGTAAGGTAAGAAAAAGGACCCTACTGAATTAGCACCTCCCATAGGTCAAATCAGTCCAGCTCCGCAGGTCAACGCTTGAGAGTAGAGGGGGAGGTAAGGGAATCCCCCTAATCCCAAACAATATAGTTGGAGGGGCTCGAATTCGTGACCTCAAAGTCACAAAGTGAGTTTCCACTAATATATTACTCCCTCCATTTTTTTTTTATTTGCATCACTTGGGAATGCACGAAGTTTTTAGGGGAGTAATATAATACTGTGAGTGGGTAAATAAATTATTATTAGTAAAAATAAGATGGAGACCATGCAAGAGATAGTATGTGAGAGAAGATAGATATTTTTATTATTATTTAAGTGGGGACTATAAAAGAGAGAGAAATGATAAAATAACTAGGTTAGGTCCCGTGTCATACACGATAATTTTCAATAACTATTACTCTGTACATAATTAATACTACATTTAATTATAAAAAAAATAAATCTGTCTAAGTTATTACTTCGTAAAATGAATTTATTATGAAAGAGTCTATTATTAGCAAAATAGATATTTTAAAATACGCATATATGTACATTTATATACAGTATATTTTACTAACAAATTTTATCATTTTCTTCTTGTTAACCAAATGAATATCTTAACAATATGTATTTGTACGCAAATAGATTTTTTTTACACATTATTATTCATTCTCTCTTAAGCAGTATTTTTTTTTTTCAATAATCAATTGACTTAAAATATTTTTTCATATCTTTTCTAGCAAACTTTTCATACATAATTAAATACAAAAATCTTTAAAAAAAATCCTTGTAATAATGGTAGAGTAGTACATAATACTATTTATGTCACAAATCATGTTAGAAATTAGATTTTTTTTTAGTTTATGGATCAATATATATATAGTGGAAGGATACATTATATCTTTTTTATTCTTTTATTTATGTGTAAGATTTGTTTCCTAAATAGATTTTTTTTTTTTAAAAAAAAAACTAAGGGACACTCTAGAAAATGACACATGTTATTTTTAGTGTGTGTTCTAGTATATAGTTATTGATGATTGATTGATGATTGATTGTGCTATTTAAAAACATTATTTAACATACAGAGATATGGAAAATATTTTATTATAGATATGAAAAGTGTGTGGATCAAAATTACCACAATTAGGTGAATATTTTGTGTATAAATTATAGTAGGTGGCATAAAGAAAAGTTATTTAAAAAAAAAAACAAAAAGAGGAAGGAGGGATTTTGGAGGGAAAAAACAGCACCAGAAAGTGACATGTGTCATTCTCGGTGTCTGTTTTAGTATTAAGGTTATTGATGATTAAAATAATAGATCTGGAAAATATTTTAGTATTGATATGAAAAGTGTGTGAATATAAATTAGTACAATTATATTTGGTGAATATTTTGTGTATAAATTATATATAGTAGGTGGCATAAAAAAAAACAAAAAGAGGAAGGAAGGATTTGGAGGGAAAAAACAGCACCATGAAGTGACATGTGTCATTCTCGATGTCTATTTTATTATTGAGTTATTATTGATTTGATTGGGTTTAAAGTAAGAGAGAAAAATGATAAAATGTAATACTTCCTCCGTTCTTTTTTTATCGCATCACTTACTACTTTAGGAAGTTTACTTATTATTACATCATTTCCTTTATAGGATAAAAAATATCTATGTTCACACTGCAAATACCCAACATACCCTTACTTTTTCACACTTATTTTTTATTAGTACAATGCTAACATATCGCTTAACTGTAACACCACAACCAGAACAACAATGGCGGCCGCCTGTAAATCACTTCAATTTTCCCCTTTCTCTCTCCTCCTTCTCCACTCTTCAAAGCGTCTTCCAGTCCTATATTTTCAACCCACAAAATGTTTCCTCCCTCAAACTCGACCCTTCTCTTCTCCTTCAACCCCTTTCCCTCTTCAATACGACATGATTATCTCCCACCCTTCTCCCCGAGTTTCCCCCACCAAACTCCCTTCTCCTCCTCGCTCAAAACCCACAAATTCATCCGATTCTAATTCGGCAGAGTCCGACTCATCTTCCAGTTTCGAGGATTGGGTTGACAGGAAACTAACCCAGAATGATAATGTAAGATTCAGTAAAGTAAATAGCACCAATAGTTTGGAGGGGTTGGATAAGGCTAAAAGGAAATTTTACAAGAAAAGGGAAAAAAGGATGTTTGGTGATGATTCTGATGATGAGAGGAAGAAGATTAGGGAAAAAGGCGAATTTGTCGAATTGAGGCCTGAAGTTGTTGAGCCAAGAACATTGCATAAGAGAGAAGAAGAGTTGTATTTCTATGATGCTTTGGCTTTTCCTTGGGAAAAAAATAAGCATTATAAGATGGTGTATCAATTGGAGAAGAAGTATTTTCCTGATCAGTGTTTAGATAAGGCTTTTTTAGAACCCGGGCAGTCGAATTCGAGTGATTCGAAAGGGCGGGCGAAGAAGAAGAGGGTTGATAGTGTGGGGAAGGGTGAGGAGGATAAAGGGTTGGTTTTCTTTGAGGAAGGAAGTGATGGTGGGAAGGTTAATGAGGGTGGTGTTAAGGATGTATCTGAGAAGAAGGTAGAGGAGTTTTTCAAGTGTTTGAAGAAAGTCACTAATAAGAATGATGATGTTTGTGGTGTTGATCAGCCCTTTTTGGCTTCTAGAACTTCTGGATTACCTCATAAATGGGATAGTCCCGCTGGAACTGTTGTTTTAGTGAACAAGCCTAAAGGTGAGAGTTTGTTCTTATTTATCGTTTCGAATTATACATTTTGTTTAATAGTCTTGCTAATGTATATTAACTTAGAATTAGTTTAGTGCTTATAGTATCAATTTCTCTGCAATTATGATTGATTATCTGTGTCTTGTGTATGCTGCTTTCGTGTTGATTTGCTTGGCTAGTTGATCATGGTACATTGATGATTTGATCTTGAAATGGATGAAAATGGGTTAAAATCCTGATGCAACATGATAACATGATTAACTGATCCATGTAGCCTAGAACATTTTGCACCTTTTGAGCTATTGGAAGACGAAAGTAGTATTGTTTTCATTTCATGTTACACCATTTCATGTCGTCGAATTTGTATCTACAATAGGAAAATTTAACAAGAATAATCCAACCTTTTTGCACCGTTCTCCCAAAATAATCCAACCTTTCAATTAACCCTGAATAATCCTAAGTTTAATATTTATTTTCTCCTAGCAACCCTAGCAGGTCACCTTACCCGTTATAGCCGGTTTCAATCCACATGTCACTTCCTCATTGTTAATTTTTATTTATTTATTTTTTGAACTCTAATAGTCAATATTTCTAAAAAACCCTTCTTTCATTCTATCTCCCTTCCATGACCGTCTTCCCACCCCTACCATCACCTAGGCAACATCCCTGCGCCACTCTCACCACCATCACCACAAACCTCAAACCCCCCACAAGGCCACAACTTGACAACCAACATTACTTGACCCCCAACCATGACCTACCCTCATCCACGACCCTACAATCAAATCCCAAAACAATCGGATCCCTCCACTTTCATCTCCATTTCCGTTTTCTGTGGCTGCTTTCAATGGGGCTTTAATCCCATGCTTCTCGGACTTCTTTAATCATTATCAATCATGCCATCCAACTAATGCCCATTAGATTTGTTTCATCAATCATCATCAATGGGGCACAATATGTTTCATCAATCAATGGGGCACAGTTTGTTTCATCAATCAATGGGGCACGATTTGTTTCATCAATCATCATCAATCTAATGCCATCATCAATCATGAAACAAATCGTGCCCATTAATTAGATTCAGATGAAATAAACCAAGCCATCCAAAATCACTAATTCCATACAAATGGTCGGTGCTGATGTGGAGATGAGGGTGTATTGTGGTGCTTTGGATTGGTGGTCCGTAGGTGGGTGGTCGGCAGGTTATGCGCTGCTGCGGTGCGATTAGGTGAGGGAGGGGTGTAATTGCTGTTGTTTATGTTGTGTTGTGGAAGGGAAATGGAGTTGATGGTGGGTGAAGGAGAATTGGGTGGAGCAAGAGCATTGTTGATGGCTGGGTAAAGAAAAAGAAAGAGAAGCTTGTAAAAAATTAAAAAAAATAAAACGAAATAAGAAAAAAAAAAAATTAATTAAAAAGTAACCTGAAGTTCAGGGTTCAGGTAACCAGTCAAATAGGTTCATTAGGAGAAAACAAATACTAAACTTAGGATTATACAGGGTTAATTGAAAGGTTGGATTATTTTGGGAGAATGAGGTAAAAGTTGGATTATTCTTGTTAAATTTTCTTATACAATATACAACTCAAATCCAAATTTTGACAACAATGTTTGTTTAATACTGTTTACTTGGAATGTTATGAAAATAAAAATATGTGAGAATAACTTGTTAGCATTAGTTAAAAAAAAAATATGCAAAATCATGTGCATGGATTGCAATTGAGCACAGAAGGCAGATTTGACAGGCCACTTGAAAGATTATGCTGTGAGCAGCTGTTACACTTGCATTGCTTAGTGCCCAAGCAATAATGCTTCACAAATTCTTGGGCTTCTTGAATCCTAATTTAGCTTTCTATAATAATCTATGAGTCTATTGATTGCATAACACATGTATTGGCTTTTTAACAAGGGAAAGTGCTTTTCTAAAGTTTCTTGCTGTAGGAGCTGTAGTTTAGGATCTTTAAATGATCCAGGAGTCAAATAAAGCTCTTATCAAATGTCTTTCAAATTTGGTTTTTTTTATTTTTTATTATTTTTATTATATATATATTTTTTATTACATATATATTTTTTATTTATTTTTAATCTAGTTTTCCATTTTGTTCAAATATTACCAGGAGTTCAATTCACAACTATAATAAACTCATCAGATAAGCTCAAAATGAAACTTCACAGGCAATCAGTTGATAAGTTCATGTAAGGTGAGTTGAGGGTTTATTAATTCAGATAATTAAATTCAAGAGAAGAGATACACTCTTAGAGTCTTAGTAGAGTGGAGCTGATTCATGAAATCTGTGGCTAAGCAAATAGGCATTGAATACTTGCTTGGTTCAAGTAGTTCATTCCTGGTAAGCGAATTGTCAATTCAGGATGAAGTGAAAGTCCTCCCATTGAGGGTTTTGGTCTACTAAACAAAAGGACTGTTTGTCATAGAATTAATATAGTTAGGATTTTGTAACAACTCACTTGTTGAACTAACTAGCTTTGAAAATAGATGGAAATAAAGTGCCCCAATGAATATAAAAACCTGCTTTCTGAACCATGTGGGGAGACCATTGATGCATATCTTGGTGGCAGTGGAAAAATCTTATGTCAACTTTGAGGACTGAAGAGGGGAGAAATTCCATGTGTCAACTCTTGCACATCTATACCATTCTAAGACACAAGAAGTTTGTTTGTTTAATGTGAGCTATAAAGGAAATTGTATAAAATCTTTTGAATAGGGACAATTTTGTTTACAGCCGTAGCTGTTTTAGCCTCCTATTGATGAACACAATAAGCAAGGAAAGCAGGCAAAAAATCAATAAATGGGAAAAGGGCATGGCCTGCCCTGTCCCGAACTTGTCTGTTGTTCGTAGAATGAACGAGTGGTTGAACTGTTTGCAAGGCACGAGTGGGTTGATGAGCTGGCTAGGGGATGGATGTGGAAGTCTCTCATGAATTTAGAAGGTGAGGATAGCAATATAAGAGATCCGAGAGGAGATGGAAGGAACTCCCAAGAGTCCTAACATTTCAAGGGGAAAGACAATTACATAAAAGTATGTTATTGTTCTTCTTGTTCTTATGGAGGACAGTCATATGTTTGGTTGATGCCGGATATTGAAAAGGTCGAAGGATTGGCAGTTGTGTTCCTATGGATTATGATATTATAAGATACTTGTGGAGTGGTTGAGCTTAATTCAATTTTCCTACTAAAATCTTGTTGATTGACACAAGGTCCTTTTAGGGGTCATTCAAGTGTCACTATCAAGAAAGTTAGAGAATAACCATCTTTTGCTAAGTATCCAATAACCTATTTTGCTTCTTTCCGAAGATAACTATTAATATTACCTTACTGATGCAGTCGGAAAGATAGGAGGAAAAGCAAGCTCAATTCCTTACACGATCAAACAGATTTACAAGCGATAAATTTGTAAAAAAAAAACTCCGGAATCCACTGAAAAGAGTAAAACTCTTGAGAATATTATTAAAATGTCAAAAACTGAATATTAAAGACGGCTAAAGCGTTTAAATAGTCTAAACAAAGCCCTAATACGAAAATAAAGCAAAATTAAAATTCGGAAAATGTTTAAACGCTATTTTCGGGCCTTAAACGAACTCGGATGGCTTAAAAAGCCTGTCGGTCACGGCGTAGCGGTGTGTTGGACTTGTTGGCCCGTTTTCATTTCCAAAAATATATTTTATTAAACAATCTGACTCCGGGAGCCCGACTAGTAGAAATCATTACCCTTAAAAACTGAAAATCAACCTCTTCGACGTTGAACTTCTTCGTCGAACTGAGCAGCTAATCTCCTTACGCCAGTCTCCTCCACCTCCAAAGAACTCGACCCCGAGTTCTTATCTTCATAAAGACTCTCATCGGCGTGGTACTCATAAATGTGAGCCACATTGAAAGTGTTGGATATGTTCATATCATCCGGAAGAGCTACCACATATGCATTGTCATTGATCTTCCTCGTCACCCTGAATGGACCATATTTTCGTGGCTTCAGCTTACTGTAAGTGCCTACTGGGAACCTCTCCTTAAGCAGAAACACCATTACTTCATCTCCCACATTGAAAACCTTGGATCTCCTGCGTTTATCAGCAGCATCCTTATTTTTCTGACCAGTGGCCTGTAGCTTAGCCTTGACAGTTTCTTTGACAGCAATGATCTCCTCATCCATTTTTCCTGCTGCTTGGCTAACTCCAGAGGCTTTAGGCAACTTAATCAGATCAACCACATGCCTAGGAACAGAAGTGTAAACCAAGGAAAAAGGTGACTTCCCTGTAGCCGAATGTACAGCACTATTATATGCAAATTCCACCTGAGGTAATGCCAAGTCCCATTGCTTCAGTTTCTCTCCACAAACACTACGAATCATATTCCCTAGGGTCCTGTTAGTCACTTCTGGCCGTTTGTCTGTGGATGAGCAGTAGAGCTCCTATTCAGTGCTGTCCCAAATAATCTCCAAAGAGTGATCCAAAAATGGCTGAGAAACTTGGTGTCCCTATCCGAGGTGATAGAAGTAGGAACTCCATGAAGGCGTACTACCTCTCTGAAAAATAATTTTGCTACATTTGATGCATCAGCAGTCTTCTTACAAGCAATAAAGTGTGTCATCTTGGAGAAACGATCAACCACCACAAAAACAGAATCCACGCCTCGTTGAGTACGAGGTAACCCCAACACAAATCCATTGCTAAATCTTGCCAAATATCATCAGGAATAGGTAGTGGCATATAAAGACCAGTGTTTTGGGACTGACCTTTTGATACTTGACAAGCACGACATCGATGGACTATTGCACCAGCATCTCTTCTTAAGTGAGGCCAGATGTACCTCTCCTCCAAGCCTGCAATTGTTTTATCTCTGCCCAAATGACCGCCGAGTCCACCACCATGAAGATCTCTAATCAACTTCTCCCTTAAGGAAGAACAAGGAACGCACAGCCAGTCACCCTTGAAAAGATAACCATCTCAGATATGGAAGTCTGCACTAGGCTGCCCTTTACAGCACTTGATCCATAATTCCTTGAAGTCAGCATCCTCCTCATACAACTCCTTCAAGTACTCAAAACCCACAATTTCCTGTGCTAAGGTAATGAGCAGGGAAGCTCTCCTACTTAATGCGTCAGCCACCTTGTTCGAAACACCAGACTTATGCTGTATAATGAAAGGGAATTTCTGCAGAAAACTCACCCACTGTGCGTGCATTTTATTTATCACCTTCCGACTGTGAAGAAACTATAAAGCTTGATGGTCAGTGAAGAGAATGAATTCTCTTTGAACCAAATTCCCACTGTCGCAGAGCTCGAAATACAGCATAAAATTCTTGGTCATAAGTGCTCCGTTTCTGTCGAGCATCACTCAACTTCTCACTGAAGTAAGCTACGAGCCTCTGCTCTTGGGATAGAACAGCCCCAATTCCTACCCCACTGGCATCACACTCCACTTGGAACACCTTATCAAAATCAGGAAGGGCTAATACCGGAGCAACAACACAACTTCTCTTTAATCAATGCAAAACTTCGTTCTTGCTCAACTCCCCACTTAAACTTCCCTTTCTTTAAACACTCGGTGATGGGTGCAGTAATGGTGCTGAAATCTCTGATGAACCTCCTGTAAAAAGTGGCCAGCCCATGAAAACTACGAACTTCAGTCACCGACGTTTGTGTGGGCCAATCTCGGATTGCGGTCACCTTCTCTTCATCCACCTGAATTCCATCTTCACCAACGACAAAACCTAAGAAGAGCAATTTGTTGGTACAGAATGTTCATTTTTTCAGATTTGGTTCTCCTGTAATACTTGCAACACTCGTTTCACATGCTCGAGGTGTTCTTTCAGAGTTTTGCTATAAATCAAAATATCGTCAAAATAAACCACAACAAAAGATCCAGTAAAAGGGCGGAGAACCTGATTCATCAACCTCATAAAGGTACTAGGAGCATTTGACAATCCGAAAGGCATCACTAACCACTGATACAGGCCATCCTTAATCTTGAAAGTTGTCTTCCACTCATCTCCCGGTCTGATTCTGATAGTACCCACTATGCAGATCTATTTTCGAAAACACCTTAGAACCCGACAACTCATCAAGCATGTCTTCTAATCGAGGAATTGGAAAACGATACTTGATAGTTATTTTATTGATGGCTCTGCTGTCAACACACATCCGCCACTAATTTCCTTTCTTAGGGACTAGGAGGACCGGAATGGCACATGGGCTCATACTCTCTCGAATGAACCCTTTTTTAAGCAAGTCTTCAATCTGCTCCCTTAAAATCTCATTCTCCTTAGGACTCATACGGTAGTAGGGAGGTTAGGTAGGCTACAACCAGGAATCAAATCAATCTGATGTTGTATATCTCGCATGGGAGGCAATTCATTCGGTAACTCATCAGCAATCAGGTCTGTGAACCCCTCAAGGATTTCCAACACTTCTACAGGAATAGATGACTCTTCCTTCCCAACACTCAATAACCCTTTAATTACTATGGAACAAAATAATCCGTTTCTTTTATAGCTTCATCAAGTTCTTTGTCCTTATAAGTCATCACTAAGAAGTTTGATTTCCTTCCCCCTACTGGTTTATGTTCAAAATGCAGGACAGGAGCCATAGCAATCTTATGTGTTCCCCTCGTAAACATCATCACATTATCCTGACCCTGATAAGTAACATCAATATCAAATTGCCAAGGTCTACCAAGCAAAATATGACAAACATCCATATCATATATTCCTGGTAGTGCTTCCCAATGGAAATCGGAACTCTGCAAGTCAATATCACTTGAACTTGAGAACCTTGCTAACCCAACCGAGGGTGTACGGCTTATCATGAGGTTCGGTGGGCAATTTCAGGTAGTCTAATAACTTCTATGACACGAGATTCTCCGTGCTCCCGTTATCCACAATCAGATTACACACTGTATTCTGGACTGAGTGTGTCTTGAATAAATTTTTGTGCTGCCCTTCATCTTTTGAAGTTAACAGAACCCTTTGCAGCACAAAATTAACTCTCTCACCAGATTCCTCCTCCGCAAATTCAACATCAGCATACTCATCATCCTCCTTTTCTCCATCCCCCTCTAACACAGCAGCTACTCTCCGGGTTGGACAAACATTCGATCTGTGACCTTTGCCATTACAGCGATAACATGTATCACCGCTAGGTTTGGCATAGGGATTGCTCTGCTTCTGAACTGTTGCTTTACCCTGCTGTGCACTGCTAGAACTACCCTTATTGCTAGGGTTGTCTTTAGTTGCTGCACTCTTTTCATTATCAGCTGCTACGGTGTCATTGGGGTGAGTACCTTCTGAAGGACGAGAAGTTTCTAGGGGACTTCTCCATTAATTCGGCCTTCAAAGCCAAACTGGATGCCTCTGCAACAGTCCACACGGTCTGCAATCCCATCTTATCCTGCAAGGAACTCTCCAAGCCACTAATGTACCGAGCTACTTTCTGATTTTCGGACTCTCCCAAGTCATTGCGTTCGGAATAACGCAAAAACTCCATAGTGTATTCTGTCACAGTTCGTTTTCCTTGAACACACTCAATATACATCTTGCACAAAATTTGCTCATAATCTTCTGGCAAAAACCGCTCCAACATCAATTGCTTCATCCTTCGCCAAGTCTTAACTGGCCCCTTCCTTTGTCTTTGCCTCTGTACAACTAGTTTATCCCACCAAACAGCAGCGGTGCTTTTCAACCTAAGCGCCACCATCTTAACTTGCTTGCATTCGGGAACTTCTATCACTTCGAAAAACCTATCAACATCAATCTGCCAGTCTAGGAACCCTATTCGACAGGCTTTTTCGACCAGCAACCAAAGCTTGGCTTTTACCAAGGCCCTTACTGCTTTGACTAATCAGATGACAGCAATGGCTTAAAAAGCCTGTCGATCGCGGCGAAGCGGTGTGTTGCACTCGTTGGCCCGTTTCCATTTCTGAAAATATATTTTTATTAACAATCCGACTAGTAGAAATCATTACCTTAACAAGCTCTTCAACGTTGAACTTCTTCGTCGAACCGAGCAACTAATCTCCCTACGTCACTTGCCCAGCTCTATCAAATTTGTATCGATTGAAAGGTAGGGGGAAAACTCATCATCATCATCATCTCTTTCTAAACACGACAAAGGATGAGTCAAGCTTTCTTCTTGCGAACCACGAGAATGCCTAGTTCCTAGAAGAGCAAAGCTTGTTTTCCTATTAGGGTAATTTTCTAATTGAGATCATTCTTGAATGAAGCAAAGTTTAGATTTAATCTTCAAACTAAAAGCAAGGTTTGTTATATATGTATGACTAGCAACAAGAATATTAATGCAATAGCTGAATGATGATGAGCAATATCAGCTAGTCATAAACTTTGCGTTTGTGGATGAAATCAATGTATAAAATAGCTCAAGGCGTGCTGCGCCTAGGTTTGCCTTGGGCACGCTTCGGTTTGCCTCCTTGAAGTGATGCGTACAATATAAGCAACTATAAAAAAATGTACTGAAGTGCGCCTCATGCGCTATTGGTGTGCCTCTTTGAATGTGCCTTGCATAGAGCAAAAAAGCGCTCTACCCTCGATGCTTTTGTACACTGGATGAACCCCCCCCCCCCCCCAAAGAAATTGCCATAATATGAAAATCGATTCAGGATCTCTTGAAATTGGGAGGAAAGCTCTAACCAACTGACCCTTAGTAGTGCGAAGTTGTGTAGTCATTATGAAATATTCAATGATTCTTGTTAATTATGGGTCAGTAAGGTTTTTTTTAATAACCATGCTTCTATGGCAGTAGTATTCTGCTGGGATATGCTTATTTATATGGCTTTTACAGAAGTACTATAACTACTGCACTATGCATTACTTCTTATTGAAATACAAATTCTAGTCGTTCACACTGTTGTCTATGGACTTTGTGATAAGATGCCACAAAAGGTTGTTACACGATCTGTGAGAAATTGAGAACCTTTTGAAATAGTGGTAGTTAATATTAGCCTATGTATTTGCTTACAAAAGCATGACCTTGAGATTATAATTAGTTATATAACTCAGGCTGGGTTTGAAATGGATGGGTTTATTAACTGCCGCAGAACAAATTATGCTGGCATTGTGGATTTTGTGGCTGTCATGGCCCAATATCATGCCTGTGGTAAGTTTAATATGTAAAATGTGGTGATGTGGCCAAATAAATGCTGGCTTGCTGATTAACCAACAAAATTGATGATCATATGGGCCATGAATCTGTAAGCTAAATTGACTCCTGTACTGTACAGGTTGGACCTCATTCACAGTCTGTGGCAAGCTGCGTCGTCTGACTAAAGTAAAAAAGGTATGCTGCTTGTTTTCTATATTTCATGCTACTTCGATTGCTTCTTTCCTTTGCGATGTATTATCCTCAAATAATTATTGTGATACAGGTAGGACATGCCGGTACACTAGACCCTATGGCTACTGGCCTGTTGATTGTTTGTGTTGGGAAAGCTACTAAATTGGCTGACAAGTTAGTTTTCAAGCATAAAAATGACTTTTCTACAGTCCTTTTTTGGTCATCTGAGCTACATCCTATCATAGACATCAGATTCCTGAATTTAATACTATTGCTGCAGGTATCAGGGTATGGTTAAGGGCTACAGTGGAGTTTTCCGTCTGGGGGAGGCAACTTCCACTTGGGATGCAGATTCACCGGTCTGTCTGATGCTCCTTGGTACCGACTGTGTTTCTTGAAACACAATTCTTTTAGCTACACTATTTCACTTAATTGGTTATAGTTTTTTTTTTATTCAACTAAAACCACAAAAGGAAAAATAAAAAGGAAAAAAGAAAAACAAGCTGAGTATCACTATTACTTCCTACCCCAAAATGAGTGCCACTGAGAATTGGGGTTGTTGATTTGTGGCTTTATTCACCAGTTTTGGACTTACCTAACCTATCTATATTACTACTCACCTCGATACGCTTGCTAGGCATTATTTGAGAAATTTATTTCTTTTTTCCCCCCCTAGTGTATAGAGGCAATTCTTTATAGAAAGAGTGACTGATATTTATAAATTCCGTGCTGTTACTACAACATCAACAACAACAACAACCTTCACCTGTGTGAATCACCTTATGCAAGATTTGATGATTGCCCAGATAGTTGCAGCCTTATCAATACTCCCTCCATTTTATCGAGTTCTCAGTTAGTGTAGCTATGCAAACCCAAGAAAATGGAAAAGAGGGAACATGCATGTGGGAACTTTTGCTTTAAAGAGGAGAGATATAGAGAGTAGGGTTTTATTAAATATAATTGGGCCCCACAACGTGGGGTTGTTATGATAAAAAATGAATAAAAGGTTGTCATAAAAAGGAATAAAGTTGAAATGAGTAAAACTTAGAAAAACGAATGAAAACAGAATGAATAGAACTAAGGATAACGGAGGAAGTATAAGGCTATAACCAATTCAACTAATTGAGAGAAAATTTCAAAATTACCATCACCACTGTGATTCAGTATAAATTGCACCTAATGATGAGTCTTGATAATGCTAAATGTATGCAATATCACTTTGATCATTCTAAACTAGTAAGATGACTGCCTGAGTCTTTATTGTTGCTATCACTTATTAATAATTTATTCAAACCACTCTTCTAGTCTGTGCAACGCATGATGTGTAATCTAGAAGGAGTGGAGAAAGATGATAAAAATGAGAGAGGAAAGGGAAGGACAAAAGTAACTTTAGTGAAAAAGAGATAAATAGGAGAAAGAATGTAAAATGAACAATCATTAATGATCAATCCTTGTCATATATTTTCCAAGAAAAATGGGAGTAAAAAGTAAAAATGACGTGTACTTTTTGTGTTTTTATAGATGAAATGTATATGAGTCCTGAGTTTGTAGCTTCAATTGTGTCTTAGGACTGTGATAGTCTTTCATATTGTATAAGACAGAAAAGTGTACTTCTCAAGCTTTTTGTTCACATAGCTGGTTAGTTTCTTAAGCCTATGTTTGTTTGCGTTATTGTAATAAGAAGGCTCCTAATGCAGTATTTATGGGTGATGTTATTGCTCATTTGCAATTTGTATCATTAGAAGAGTACCTGATTTTTTAATTGATAGTATCATATATATTTGTGCATTGCGATCTATTGCATGATGGAAATAAAATTTATATACGCATTGTAGATATTTATTTTCATCTAAATTTGTAGCTGCTATCCCATTAGACTGTAACATGTTTTTTTCCCAGGTAATTCAACGGGAACCATGGGAAAATATCAAGGATGATGACATAAGAAAGGCTGTTGCATCCTTTACCGGTGAAATTTGGCAAGTTCCTCCTATGTTTTCTGCAATCAAAGTAAGTCTAGTTATTCTATATCTTTAAATTTACCTTGAAATTGTAGGTAAGATATCAAGAGTGCATGATGAAGCTACAAACATTGGAAACAATTGTTGACATAGTTCTATATCTCTATTCTGTAAGAACCCTTCATTTAGCCAAAATATTCAGTTGAACCGTCAAAAGAGCATTCTAAAGTATTAGACTTTGTGCATTTTTTTTTACAAATTTCTGCAAATGGTGAAGGTCTCCGAAGGTGGAGGTTGTAAAACATAGAAAGTATTGGCCTACCGGGGATGGGTATAAGTCGGATACACCAAAAATACGTAACCGGAACATCTTGCCAAAAATGGTCATGGATTACTTTGATGGATATGACGTCATTGTTCTTTGAGGATATCTTGAGTACGGCAAGCATAGAATAAAAACTCGGCCGTTACGTCGCGAATCGGCCTAGTTGTAACGGATTTCGAAGGCACCGTTACGATATTTCCCGTTTTGTAAAGGGCTTTTATAAATCGCCGCATTCTCGGCCGTATCGGACGATACACGTCTATAACGCCCTTGAAATTACTTGAATTCGCAAGTTTGTGGATTTTTCATCTAAAACACCTTTGTTGTAGCTTGCTGCAACTACACTATCGAAATTGAAAGGTAGAAAGGGGAAGGCAGATGAGAATGAGTGAGTGGGGGTAGGTGAAAATTGATGGTAGTGGGAGAAAGCTAGCAAATATTTGGTGTTTCTTTTATTTGTTTACTAGATTAACTCCCATGCGATGCACGGATATAATGAAAGAATTTACAATTGTGTAAACTTTAAAGACATATTGTCAAATTATGAAAAATCTTTGTATTACATACGATATTATTAACATAAACCAAACTACAAAAATTAAAATAATATAAACAAAAGAAAATTCACGTCTACGATAAAATTTAGCGAACTTTGTAATTGGATAGAGTAATCACATATTGACATTTATAAAAAGTTGATATTTGTTTTCCTTAAGATTTTTAAAAGGTTTTTAAAAGAAAAAATAATGAAAACTAAAAAGTTTAATGTAGTGTATTAAACTACTTTGCAATTAGTATTTAGATTTTTTTAAAAAAAATATGAAAGGGAAAAAAAAAGTTTAGGCGGGAAAGAAATGAAGGAAAAGCTGACACGTGTACAATTTGAAAAAAGCGATGATGTTAGCGGTTGTTACTTTAGTAATATTTATAGATTTTCTTTTGACTGGTTGACTCCACATATTCTCTCTTTTTCTTCGGAAAGAAACTGTACAACTCACGTGATAGGAGTATGTTATAATGATACTTTAGTTTTCTCACAAATTAAAATCTTCATTCGCTAATATAAGTGATTTTGAATTCTTTATATAATTATTATTATTACACTATTGTACTCATATGAAAGATATTAGATTCTTATTTTATATATTCATAGAAAATTATTGAGTAAATAAATATACATTTTTAAAAATAAATAATGCTCCATAAGATGTAAAAATTTTTTTTTTGCCGCGACGGCCGCGCTCCGGTCCGCGATGAACGCATCATTTCCGTTACCGCAACACTGCGACTGTTTCCGCTATCGCGACCGATACCGCATTTTTATTCTATGACGGCAAGACAACTCTATTGCCGTCCCCCATCATAACTTTGAAATTTCATCCCCCCTTCCCCCTTCAAGAAAAGGTCTCTTGGACAGATCTACGACAAGCAGACAAGTTTTCTTTCACGCAACTTCTCTCTCTAGTGGTTCCGGTGAGGCTGTAAAAACCACTGAACTAGACCAACAGTATTGGTGTCAGCTATTACGCCAACTTCTATAGGCTGATGAGGGAATACTTATAGTTGGGGGATAGGGAGGTGTGATCATATTACCCTGTGAAATGTAATTTGGTGTGTTGTCTGAAGGCAATAGGAGGGTTGGGTTTTGTGAGAGTGATAACAAAAGAAGAAATGAAAATACTGTGTATAGTTGTTCATGCATATGGAATTAACTGATAGCAAAGAGTGATTCTTTTTAGTTTGGAAAATTGAACAAGAACAAACCAACCTTTGCTCCATTCTCCAAAATGTTCCAACCTTTAAATCTGCCCAAAATAAATCTAAGTTTGTATTTTTTCTTTCTTAGTAAACCCAAGTGAATGACCTGAACAACAAGTCATTTTTTTTTCTTTAATTATCTTTTTTAATTAACAAAATTAAAAAAATGAAAAAAAAAATCAGACCTATCACCACCCACTGTTGATTAGGGGATTTTCCCCCGCCACGTGGACCACTCAAGTCCTGTCACGTGTTATCCACGTGGACCAACCAGAGTCCGCCACATGTCACCTCGTGAGAGGTCCAAGGTGGATCAATCAGGCCACGACATGTGGCAGACATATAGCCCATCAGGAAAATGGCCTCCTACGACCCAATTTCCTAGGCAAAGCCCAGTCAGCCCTAGGTTTCTGAAACCTAGTGCTAGGCACGTTTTCCGACACCCTATAAAAGGGAGATGTTCCCTTTGAGGAACATCGTTCAGGAACATTTAATTCGCATTAACTCACAATCAGATAAACACCTCGAACTCGAACTGGGCAATTACACATTGCAGATACTCTCTTGGAATCCAAGAGAGACCTTTTACTTTCCGCACTTTACTCCTCAAACACGTTCAAACTTGATCGTCGGAGGCGGAACTCCCACCCACCGGAGTCTCCGTTCCCGAGGTTAGACTTGGAATTGTAACTCTCCCGCATGACACTAAAAAAACCCCGAAACAACTGCCGCCCCCTCCTCACCTCCATTCATACCAACTTCCGGCTACCCTTCCTCCTTCCTTTCCGGCCACCACTCCCCCTCCCCCTTCACCACCCATTCGATCATCCCCTCCCTTTCCACTGCATTTTCTGACCACACCCCGCTCCCTATGAAACCCCTAACCCGAGACCAGCAACCCCAATGAATGAATTTGCAAAAGATAATATTCATTATGTTTGATTATAAGAAAGACAATTTTTGGGAATCATTGCTTCTGGATTTACCCTGGAAATACTATACTGAAAGCCTACAACTCACCCACTTTAGCCCACTAGAAAACAAACTTGTATATTTTTTCAAACTAAACAAGTAATAACATTTGCCAAAAGCTTAGATTTTCACCTTTTTGTAATATGAAATCAAACAAAGCCAATGTATTGAAGAACACCATGGATAAAGAAAGTCATCCTTCAAACAAAAGCCTTTACTGAAAAGTGGGTGAACGAGGGTTCGCGAGAGTTGGGGAGAGGGGAGGGTTGGGCTGCCGTGGGTGGGGGAAAGAGAAAGGGGTTGCGATGGCGGTGACCATGTCGGTGTGAGCACACATGGTGCCGCGGAGTTGAAGTTGTTCTCCTATGGTGGATGATGGAGGTTTTTTGGGGAATGGGGAAAGAGGAAGGCTGGGGTGTCTTGGGTGGGAGAGAGAGAGAGGTGGTGGTTGCCGGCGCCGGGAAAATGGGTTGGGTACCGTACGGCGGCGGGGAAGGGGGTGGCGGTGGGGAGGAGGGGCTGGCAGTGGTGGGGAAAGGGAGGATTTTTTTTTTTTTTTTTTTTTACTATCAAGTTAAAATTTTAAAAATGAAAATAAATAATTTATTTAAATTATTAGAATTTTTTTAAAAAAAAATTTAACCAATGAAGAAATGACACGTGGATTACAACCTGGTATAGTTCAACTTACCTGCTTGGTTTAATATGGGAGAAAAAAATACAAACTTAGGTATATTTTGGGCAGATTTAAAGGTTGGTGCATTTTGGGAGAATGGAGCAAAGGTTTTTGGGCAGTTTTCAGTGAGTGCAAGGTTTTTAATGGGTGGCTGGAGAATTGCGGGTGGAGGGAGAGTTTTTCGGGCATTTGTTGAGGTGAGGAGTGGGTCTGTTAGTGGTAGGATGGTTTGGGTTGGGTGCAGGTGGTTGGCATGGATGATTGGGTAATATTGGTGGTTGACTAGTGATGAAAGTAGGTGAAAGTAAACAAATTAATCCCTTGGATGAACCACTTGTTGGGTTGGGTGGAGAGGTGGGGTGGGGGAGAGAATCATGGTAAGGGAAAGTGGGGTAAACAAGAGGTTAAAGGGAATGGAAAAAATGATCCCACAAACAACAGGGGAATCAAAAGTGTTCATTCCCTTGCTCTTTCCTAAAGCCCCCTACCAAACGACCCTTTAATTTATCTGCTTAATCTATGGTCTACCCATACTATGTACTAAGAACTCTTGATATACTGTGCACAGGTTGCTGTTAGTCTAATCATTCTAATGCATTGCTTGTCTGTACTCGTAATTATTATTGTGTATATAAGTATATTAATTGTATCTATGGTGTACCACTGTACCTACTGTTTATAGTCAATGTACTTGCAGTATATACTTATTGTATCTAGATCTTTCTCACCTTCTCACATTAAGTATAATTTTCACCGGATCCTATAAAGCAATTTAACATTTTGCCTGTCATTTAAATTGAGTTTTGATTAAGTTTATTTCTTGAATTGTTTGTGGTTTGTTGTATATGAATTATGAAATGCACATGTATGCCTCCTTTACTATCTTAGGACTTTGTTTAAGAACATTGTATTATAATTGTTGCTGGTGAATTTTTATTGCTGATATTGTTTGATGTATTCCAATGTATAGGTTGGTGGTGAAAAAATGTATGAGAAAGCCAGGAGAGGAGAAAGCATTGAACTTTCGCCTCGACGAATTTCAATATTTCAGTTTGACATTGAGCGCAGCCTAGAAGACAGGTCAGTTAGAACTTAAGAATTCTGATACTTGCCTATCTCTTTGTTAATAGGTTGCCTATCTCTTTGCATGCTGGAGGTGCACTTGATGGCTATTGTTTTGATGCATATATGTATCTCAGCACCTCCATTTTTCCATGTGTCTTATTTATTCCCATCTGATTACATGTCTGTCATCTAATGCTTAAGACATTTACTTGTTGCACCTTGCACCTTAATATGCTTAGTTTCATTTAGTATTTGGCTGTATATGAGCAGGGGTTTCACTACTTGGATGAGTTTTCATGGTATTGGAAATAGAATTTGGTGAATGAAGTATATTTAGTACGTTATGAATATCGGTGAAGTATATTTAGTACGCAATGAATGTCTTGGGCATGTTAAGTAATACAACAACTTATAGATCTGTATATGTTTGTCTTTTACCCATTTAAACCATTTTAATTATCAAAATGTCGGCTAAAGAAATTTTCAAAAGTTTAAGCAAAGTTGAAAACCCTAGAGATGAGCTAAACCCTGAAACTACAATTTTGGCCACAAGGTCCTTAAATAAAATTATTTGACGAAGTATACTTCAAAAATTCCTTCTGAGTTAAGTTAAATGTAAATAGAAGTTAAATTAATAAAGTTATTGAGAAAGAAAAATTTACGGAGAGAAATGGTCGGAGGAACTCTAACTTGACTCACACAACTCTATAAATCTTTGGCATACTGGTGTTCGTATGTTTGCACTAGGGCAAGAGTGACCTTGGGTGTGATCCGTAATCTCTTACAATTGCTTTAGGTTGCCATCACTAATCTTGCCTTAATTTTGTCCTAAATTGAGGGCCCATATCCAATTCACTTCTGTTTACCTTTAATGAGAATCCTATATTTTGAATAATTTGTAAAATATTACTAGGACACATGCCAATCATAAGATTCATAACATGATCAATACCACTAAATTAGGCGAAAAAAATGTAGTTACAGCAAAATATTATGCATATGATATCCAAAATCTAGTACCATGTGCCCTTGCCATTGTTCTTTGTTTTGGGATCTACATAACTTTGACAATTTATTACCACCTCTATTTCTAAAAGTTCTTTACACATTACATATTCACAGCTGCCATTGTAAAAGTTTGACCAACAATATCTCTAATTATGTATTTGTAAAATTATAAATAGCCAGTGTTCCGAGACGAATCTAACTATCTAACAAGAACTTGCATGTATATATAATTTTCTTACATATAAATCCAAATGGTGATTGGTAGTCAAAGTGGAGTTGTAAATGGTAACAAAAGTCAAAGTGTTCCGAACTTTCAAAAACGGGGTTAATATTAATTTGACCAATTCTAGGGTTAGCTAAAAGATGCTAGCAAGGAGTCTATCCACATATTTACATTATCAATATGTTTGCAGGCAAAATTTGATATTTCGAGTTACCTGTTCAAAAGGCACATACATTCGATCCCTCTGCGCAGACTTGGGGAAGGCTCTTGGAAGGTAATTTATATTTGTTGTAATCTTGTAAAGCTCCGTTCTATTAGAATGGCTTGGTACTTTGCTTTTATCATGATGCTTTAACATATCTTCTTCCTAGGCTACTCTCTTTTATATATTTATTTACCCCTTGATTGCAAAAGTAAGGTAATGTATGTTTATACAGTAATGGTATTTAAATTATTGTGTAATTCCTTTTAATTTGACATTATTTTTCTTCTTAAGTTGTAGACAGATAAACATCCTAGCACTACCTCTGTTTTTTTTTTTTTTTTTGTAGCTACACTAACTGTAGCTGTAGAGACCAAGGAGAGTAGGAGAGAGTATAAGAAGTGGGGTACATGATTGTGTAAGAAAAAGTAGGAGATAAAGACACATTGTTTTAAGTGGCTTCGTGTTAAGAAAACTTTTTCCAATACAGGAAAAAAAGAAGTGTAATCAACAAAAGGAAATGAATGAATATAGAAAGTGTAACCAACAAAAAGGAATGAACGAATGTAAAAAGTGTAACCACTCAAAAGGAATGGAGGCATTAAATCACTGTGTGTGTGTGGCAAGGTTAGGTCTATTGAAGGTAGAGAGTGTGTGTGCATGTGCACATTTGCTATATTTTATTTTGTAACATTAAGTTAATTATTACCTCCTAGAATAATCTGTAATATTTATGCTTGTTTTTTTAGCCTTGGTATAACACTAGTCAATATTGTAGCTGCGTTACTAGGCTGATTATAATTGGAAACAAATAAAAGAATTGAGGATATAGGAATGCAAAAAGAAGATACAAAAACTTACAAGATAGTTGATCCAGAACATTTAGTGATATCCATTTACTATCTAATTGAATTAATCCCAGCTATGGCAGGTGATTGACTGGAGGTGCTGGGGGAGCTAGAAGAGTTGCAGCTAGAGAAAAAAAATCTGGAAAAAGGGGTTTTCTTCGCCAGATAATTAAGATTGAAAACACTTAAAAAACACTAGAAATAATTTTAGAGATATATTGAGGATAAAATCGATAAAACTAGAGTTAAAATATTTAATACTTTAATTACTCCTTAATTACTACATATCAGAGAAATAGCAATATTATGGTTGATTTACTAGTATCAAGCCTCTCAACGACAAAGTCATAGTATCTTCGGTTATGTGCCTGTGAACTGCAGCACTCTTATTTCTTCTGCACCTCCCAATGAATGTTTCTGCACATCTGATTTACTTTGATGACATTTGTCGTTTAATTTTTCACACATTTTTTTTTGGTGTTGCAGCTGTGCTCATTTAACTGCCCTGCGGAGAGACTCAATTGGTAAAGTCTCTCAATTTTTTTCTTATATATTATTAGTTTGGACATGGGGCATATTAATAAATAATGCACCTTAAATATTTACTTTCATTCTGGATGTTGCACTTTGTACTGCGTTTTGAATCTGAGATCGTATTTTAATGTATGATTCTTGATGCTCTGAACTAATGGCCTTGGTTTTGTAAACTCTTTCATTGATGCAGGGGAATACACTGCTGATGATGCCTATGAATTTCAAGAACTAGAGGAGCAAATTACAAAACGGTACCTCTAGCTGCACAAATCCATGTTCTGATTATACTTTTGGAGCAGCTTTTTTGTTTTTCTTTTTTAGATTATACTTTTGGAAAGAATACTATTTTTTGTAAAAATGCAACCAATAGTAAATCCGTGCCACATTACATTGTTAATTTGGGATATTAGATTAGTACATAAATATTAGATCGAGTACATTGAAACAAACATTTATATATCAGATGTCCTGCCCTTAGGCACATTTGGAAGCCTGTATTTTGCATCAATTTTATTTTCAATGCTTGTTTGATTCTCTGTTAACGGTGAAAGTAGCAATGTAAAATCTTTCCTACCTTCACCACTATGTTGTGACAAACTCATGCACATAATATATACGCAAATTTGCATTTTAAGCAAAAATTACAATTTTATTAGTAACAGCTTTCTGGACGAAACAAGGACAAGATTGGTGTCCTGGCTGATTGTCATATATCGAGGTTGTAGGCCAAATTTCGACCGATTATAACATATTTTTTTCCACTTGGGATTTGATTTGATCGAATCATGTTGGTATCAGGATTATATTCATTCAATACTCCGATATAAATTTTTACCTACACCCCATGGTAAGGAACATTACCTGCACCCCCCCCCCCTCTCAATCCTCCACGAGTGCCCCACTCCCTTCCCTTTTCAATTATGAATTTCCTGTAAATTTTTATAACATGTTCATTTCTGTATCATTATATGTTCATTTTTGTATCATTAGATGTTCATTTTTATAACAAGGAGTTTTTTGTTCAAATTAATATATTTTCAAGTTATATATTTTTAAAATTTTCTATATATAAATAAAAACTATATTAAACCCGTGCGATGCACGACTGTTTAAGTGTTTATTGTATTGTAATTTTTTATTTAAAAAAAAAATACACATTTATAAATAATAGGCTTTACACATATACTTCTTAAGTACATCGGCATTCCAGTGGTTTTTTAGCTCAATTCCATCCAACTGTCGAAGTCGGTATGTTCCTAGCTGGAACTCATCATATATTTCATAGGATCCCTCCCAAGTGGCTGAGAGTTTCTCATGAATGCGACCTTTTTGCACAACAGCAGCATTCCGAAGAACAAGATCCCCAATTTTGAGAACTCTTGCATGGACTCTTCTGTTGTAAAATTTGTTGACTTTTTGCTTATATGCAACCATTCTATCTCGAGAACATTTTAATTAGCAAAATAATAATATTAATTGATAATTGATGTTTAAATTCCATAAATTAAATTGATGATTTGTCATGATTTTGAAATTATTATTTAAATGATATTTTCTCTACAAACGAGCATGACTTCTATTTGAAATGTTCATTTACAATAGTTTAAATTTACTCGCCAAATTACAGTTTTAATTAATGAAATAAGTAATATTAATTGATAATTGATGCTTCAATTCCATAATGGAAAATGATATTGTATCTTCAAAATTAGTACTATAATTTGCACATTAATCCTTCTACAAATGAACAAAAAGTTAATCTAAAATGAATATTTACGATAGATTAAATTAACTAGCCAAAATTCATCAAATAACAACTTAATTCACAAATACGTAATTTTAAATTGAGAATTGATTTTTCAATTCCAGCTATCCCATACTCTAACATAATAAACACTTACGTATTGTCAGATTCTTGTTTTTTGCTCTCTAAAATTCTTTTCTCCGAAATACTCTTCTCAATTCTAGAAAAATAAGTACAAATGATAGTAATACTATAATTAGCAACAAATAGAAAAATTAGGATTTACACAGTTTTTATTGTTCCAAAAATGAACAAAATACTTACTGTTTCACAGATTGTTGTTGCATTAGAAAAATTTCCTTGAGAATGCTGGACATTTGGAGTATCTTATAGCAATTTGTACTGTGTTAGCGTGAAAATGTTTGAGAATGAAGATTTTGATGAGAGAGAAAATCCTGAGAAAATGATGAGGAGGGTTGAAGGGAGAGAAAATGATTTTCGAATTTTTATTTTCGCTTTTTTTTTTTTCTTTTTTTTAACGTATATATTTGTGGGGTAGGTGGAAATTAATTTGCTAGTTAATGCAGTTAGTGGGGGTAAATGACTAAATGGGGTAGTGTGGGGATAAGGCTTGACGGGGTATAGGTATTAAGAATTAATACTCTGTATGTCGAAACTGAATGTCATTTCGGATTGATGGAGGGCCCAAATTCGAGATGAAAACTGAATAGACAACCTAAACCTACGTATACCATAGAAAATAGAATTAATTTAGGAGCCGTTTGGTTGGGGGTCTTCCTCAAAGGGAATGGGAATCAACAGGAATCATTCCCTTTGTTGTTGTTTGTTAGGTCTTTTTTCCCATTCCCTTTACCCTCTCCATTCCCCAAAATCATTCCAAGTTGATTCCCCACCCCCCCAAGGTATTTCCATTCCATTCCCTAGATACCACCACACCACCATACCACCACCCTCCCCACCACCAGAACAGCTAGCCACCCCACCAAACCCCTCGCCTCACCCTCGCCCACCACCGAAAACCCTCGCCTTACCCTTTCCCACCACTGAAACCCCTCGCCTCACCCTCGCCCACCACCAAAACAGGTTTGGGTGGAGATTTGAAATTGGGAGTGTATTTTAGGGTTGATGAGGGTTTACGGAAGACGGTGGTGGTGGTGGTGGTGGTGGTGGGAGAGGAAGAAGAATAAGAAGCGTCTGGGTTTACACGGGGTTTCGAGGGTGGTGGGAGAGCCGACGGACGGTTTTACGGGGAGAAGGAATTGTTTCTATGCGGGGTTGGGGGAGGTTTTTTCAGGGGAGGGGAGAGCTATGCGGACACGGGGAGCGGTGGCGAGGGGCGGGGGAGGTGCGGCGAAGGGTGGCGAGTGGTGAGGGAGGTGCGTCGAGTGGTGGGGTGGCTGGGTGGTGGCTGGAAATGGTGGGAAGTGAAGCAATTAGGTAGTTATGTGGTGGTGGTGTGGTGGTTGGATTGGTGCAGTGTTTCCCTTTGTTTTTAAAACCAACAACATAGAAAATTTAAGGTAATTTCATTCCATTCTTTTCCATTTCCTTTGTTCATTCCATTCCGTTTACCTGTGTAAACCAAACGACCCCTTAGTACTCTTAATCTATTATACTACGTACAAGTAGCTGTTATATAAGCAGGGCTCTACTCAAAGCAACTAAGCAATGTTAATTGTTAAAGGATTATACAAAAGAGTTCCACGCAATGCAATGCAAATTCATTAGCCTCTTAGAACACCTCTAGCCTCTAGGGAGACCGTCAACGAATGTTCGTACTTCAACCAACCATACCAGTTCTAGTGACTTGTTTATTGCTAGAAACAAAGAGATTTCAGATCTACATTTGGGTAGGATAGCGAGCTGTGTTATTGACAATAAATCCCAACGACTCGAAATAGGCTTGTTCAGCATTTGCGATGCTATCTTGGAACATCGACCATTCTCTCCGACACCTCTCGCTAACCTGTGGAAAATAATCAAGGTTGAAAAGAAAATGCATTGCGTTGCTGATGGTGGCTTAAGCAGAAATAGACTCCTAATTAATAGGTTAAATTTGATTTTGGGTCGTTCACAAGGAATTTATATACTGTAACTTTCCTTCCTTGATAGAAATTTTTATGTATTCACAATTTTAAGATACTTTCTTTAGAATATTTACTATATGATACCCTCTCTGTTTTTATTTATTTTTAACACAAACATTTTAACACATTCATCAGAAAGATATTATATTAAGTAAGTATTAAGTTGTTATGGTTTCAATTTTAGCTTAAGCCATCTATTTATCTTTTTTTAATCACTTACTCAGATAGTGTGTTAAAAAGTGTGTTGTATGGGTAAATTTAAAATGTTAATATATGTTATTGTAGGACGAACTAGAAAAGAAATGTCTTTTTCTATTTTGGGATGAAGTTAATAATATGCTTATTAAGGAATAAAAAGAGAAGATACCCCTTCCCATGGCGCCTTCCCATCCCGAGCTTCACCCTGTCCTTGTTTTGGGGTTTTTTGGATGTCCTGCGGGAGAGTTACAACACCAAGACTGACCTCTGGACGCCTGTACCTGCAAAACAACGGAGACTCCTGGGGGAGGGAGTTCCGCCTCCGACGATCAAGTTAGAACGTGTTCGGATGTAAAAAGTGCAGAAAGCAAAGGGGATCAGGCTCCTCTCGGAAGGGGAGTGATCATCCGACTGCCTGAGACAGTCTCAATATCCGAGCCTTAGCTCTCAAGTAGCGCAATTAAATCTGGAGTTAATGCTCAGCAAGTAATGTACGCGTGTGTTAATGGTTTCTGAATGAGGTTCCTTAGAGGGAACATCTCCCTTTTATAGGGTCTTTGAAATGCGGGCCTAGTACTAAGTTTTCAAAAACCTAGGACTGACTGGGCTTGCCTAGGTATTTGGGCTCTTAAAGGCCATTTTCCCAGTTGGCAATCTACCTACCACGTGTCGTGGCCTTGGACCTCTCACGAAGTGACACGTAGTGGGCTCTGGTTGGTCCACGTGGATGACACATGGCAGGGTTTCATTGGTCCACGTGGCGAGAGAAATCCCCTAATCATTTGCCCCTCATAGGGGTGACGTGGCTTGCCACGTGGCGCCTGTGACAGGTGTCACGCTCTGACTGGCTAACAATTTTACCTTTTTTTTTTTTTTTTTTTTTTTTTGGAATTCACCCCCCTAAATAGATATCCAAATCATTTGTTTGGACATTTCCAAAAATTTCCAGAGAGAACTTTGTCTTTTTTCTGAGAGAGAACTACTACCGACTGCACCAGATCGCATGCCTTTATAGACCGCCTGCTTTTACAGTCGTTGTAGATTTTCAAGCGCCTTCTGAAAGGAATGATGTCCTTCTAACAAGTGTATTATTCCGATAGAGGGTTCAGAATTATTAGAAAGATGATTCTTCAGTAAGGTCAAGTGATCGGAATGCCTAGGTGGAGGCCGCTTCCGATCACTAATATTAATGTACAATTAATATTACAGCTTAATCTTGACTGAACCCTTCGGGTCAAACCCAATTTAACAACCGATCCGAGACGACGAATCAGTCCAAAATATTTGATGAGTCGTCAGAGTTTATGAACAAAGACGTTAGATATCGAGCTTAGAGTGTCGAGACCTAGCGTCGCCAGTCGTGAAATCAATCAAGTTACAAGTTCGAGTTAGGTCGTAGCCTCGCATTGGCCTAGCCATGCAAGGACTAGGCTATCTCGAGCTAGCATGTGCATCGCAATGCTAGTCGCAAGCCTAACATGCTAGGCGTGATAGGCCCATGCATGCTAGCTAGCGTGTGTGCTAGCATGCCATGCGCCCAGCCATCGCAAGGCTAGGCCTTGCTAGCATGCTAGGCGCTAGCGCACAGCTAGCCCAGCAAGCATCGCAAGGCTAGGCCTTGCTAGCATACTAGGCGCTGGCGCATAGCTAGCCCAGCAAGCATCGCAAGGCTAGGCCTTGCTAGCATGCTAGGCGCTGGCGCACAGCTAGCCCAGCAAGCATCGCAAGGCCAGGCCTTGCTAGCATGCTAGGCGCTGATAGCAGCAGCATGGCACAACACCACGCACCAAGCAGCAGCGAGGCATTGCGTGCTAGCTAGCCTTGTGCTGGCTGGGTGCGCATGCATGTTGGCTGTATGCATTGTGCATGTGCCTCACATAGCAGCGCCCAGCACAACGCACCAAGCAGTAGCGAAGCAGTGCCTGCTGGCTGGCTGTGCTGGCTGCGGGCTGTGTGCGTGTGTGCTAGCTGGCTTTACAGGCTGCCTAGCCTTGGTGCTAGGCGCCAGCTGGCATCCTTGGCAGCCAAGGCAGGCCGCCAGCCAGCCACTTGGATGGGGAGAGCCGGTTTGCTTGTGGGGATCAAGGGTGTAAGCTTTGCCTTGGGGAGCAAGGCTATGGTCCTCCCCTTGGAAATGGTCCTCACCTAATCTCTCATCCTCCTTGTGCCACTTGTAACTTATTGATTGAATTGCAATTTTATTTTTATTTTAATTAAAATAAAATGGGAAAATTGCAAATCTCCCACATTGATTGAGAATGGGAATTCAAGGTTCATTTCCCTATAAATACCAAGGTTTTGGGATTTGGGAAGAACACTTGAGTGGAACTAAAAAGGCATCTTCTTAGAAAAGTGAGAAAACATGAAGTTCGTAAAACTCTAGTTTTTATTGGTCGGGTCCCGACTAACCTTCGGGACTTGGACCGGTCGGGTTTGTGGGTACGAGCCGTCGGTGACCTTCACATTTGCGAGGTTTGAGTTTTGAAGTAAGAGCTCGGGATTCGTGCGAAGCACGCGCCAAGGGTAAGAATGTCTTTTCTTTCTCTCTCTTAATTGTTGTTTAATTTGTGATTGCATGCTTAGTCGCTTTAATTAGTGTGACAGGTCTTGGGTGGATTTCTTCTTCCGCGTAGAGTCGGACTCTACGAAACCCAATAGCGGTATCGAAGCTGCGCTCACTTTAATTATTGTGACTAATAATTAATTAAGGTGATTTAAAATGGATTTAAATTTTTGGTTATGCTTTTTAATTGGATTAGAAGCTCGTTTTAATTAATTTTAATCTCGTATTTTTTACTAATTTGGCTGACGAACCCAGATTTTGACTCAAAAATAGTGATTTTGGGGTGGAATCGATGTTTTAAATCGTTTCTGACACTTTTAGGGTTGTCTAGAAGCCAAAATCCACCCAGAAATATGTTTTTCGAGGGTTTTTTCGTTCTTTAACGAAATTTTTTAAATCTTTAACCTTGATTAATTATTGCATGTTGAAGGTAGATTAAATGTATAGTTGCATCCCTAATCTACTACAATCATAAACCTCATTAATCATGTTTATGAAGTCATAATTGGTGGTTAATTTGGTGTGTTCACTTTTCACATAAACTTGAATTATTCACATTATTGCAAATAAATTGCTTCAAGTGTGAATGTTTATGGTGAACTTGCAATTTTGAAGCCCCTAAAGTTTTAAAGATCCAATCTTTAATTGTTTATTTGGTTGGAACTTTGATTGCTAAATTCCATGTTGAACTAATTTTTGGATTTAATTATTTTTGTGTTGATTAAAGTCCTTAAAGTTCAAAAACTTGTGATTGAATTTTGATTAATCTTCATATTGGAAGATGTAATTTTTCAATTTTACACAAGTTATTGTTGAAAATTTTTCATTGGATGAAAGGGTTTAATTTTCCAACCCCTTTAATTTTTTCAAATCTCATCATTAATTTTGATTAAATTAATTATGAGTGTAGCCCATCAATTTTTTGTAGCATAAAGAAAGACCTAAATTGTTTTAAGAATGGTTCTTGAATAATTTAGGCTTGTGCACCATTAAAAATTGAATTTAATTAAGTTGGACTTGTTTTAATTTCATTTTTGGCCTAAATTGATTCTAAAACAAATTTAGAATTAATTTTATGTCACATGTATAACGGGATTAAATCCCGAGAAAAAGCACGCAAATAGAGGCAAAACACACAAGCGCCACCAAGGCTAGCCGGGCTGCTCTCGCAGCCGACATATGGATGCCTTAGGTGCGCACAAGGGTGCTCCACCTAAAATTGATGTTGCTGCTGTTTGGCTGGGCTCATGTGTGTGATGCTGTGTGTGTGGTGCGTGGCGGATGGCTGCAGGCCATGCTTGTGCGTGCTGCTGGGCAGCGAGGCAGCAAGCCCCAGCAAGCCAGCCTCTCGCTTGCCAGCGCTAGCATGCATAGCATGCGCAGCAAGCTGCTGGTGCCAGCAAGTATGGCATGCGTTGATGGGCATGCATGCCAGCATCTACCACAGACAGCCGCATCTCCTAAGTGCTTCTAGGTAGCCATGGTGCGCATCCCATTTTTTTGGGTTGGTCGATTTCTTTCTTGAATTGGGCTATCAGTTTTTGCAAAATTTTGATTTTGACAAAATTTGGGTTAATCGGCTTAATTAATTGGATTAATTAAGTTATATGTGGAATTTAGAAGGAGCTTCGTTAATTGCATCAAATAATTGCGTCTTAATCACATAAAATGTTAAACAACTTTGACTAGTTTTAATTACGCGCGTTAATTGGATTATCCATCTAAGTTAGTTACTAGTTCGCGCGCGTTATGCATTGTTACTTGTTTTTCGTTGTAAAATGTACGGGTCATTTACATATAGTGAATGGATGAATGGAAGATATATTATTTCATAGGTTTCATGAAAATGGCAACTAGTGGGGCCCGGTTAGGATAGTAAATACGGATTGCGATCCGTGATGTAATTTTGTTAATCTAAATACGGTCTGCTTAACGTTGCGTATTTTTGTACCTTAATATTTAGATTAATCCTAGTCGTAGTAGCTAGTAATTTTATTTTGGCGAAGACGTCTCAAAATGGCGTTTCTATGGAGACGAGCCAAGATGAAGACTCTTGAAGATTTCAAGGGGTCATGGTAGTTGCCAAATGCATCTTATTTCATGTTTTCTATATATAATTGTTCTTATATATGTGAATGATATGTTAGGTGCATGTTTATGATTTCAAATGTTGCAATGATAAATTGTGTTCACTTAAATCAACCAACATAGAAACCCTAGGTCCCTAAAATATTGAGCTAAAATATGCCATTCCAAGAACAACACTTACCGAACTAATGCACGTATGTGATGGGCTACACCAAAGCGAGGGATCACTACTTCCCTAGGAACGTAAGGTATACTAGGTATACAAGTTGTCTTGGTTAAGCTCAAGGATATCGGTAAGGAGTCCTTAGATGTCGTGGCAATGGAGATAAAATGTCAAGGAAGCATTATATGCGACGTTTTATCAAATCAAGAGTAGCTTGGAGCTATTAGCAATTGGATTGCTTACCCTAAAATATTAAGTGTTAAGACAAGCCAAAGCATGCTTAATCACTTTTTGATTTTTAAGATCTTGGAATCATTTTATTCTTGCCTAAAAGGAACTAATGTTAATGCGTGGATAAAATGCTCAATAAGATTGAAAATTTGCATGAACGCTTTAAATTTCAAACTTATTGGTTTATGAATGGTTTTTCATTTCAAATTCTTTCAATTGTAGAAACATGTCTGCAGGTAACTCAAACAACCAATTTTCATTACGCTCAATTCTCGATAAGGAGAAGTTAAGTGGGCCAAATTTTCTTGATTGGCAAAGGAATTTGCGTATTGTTCTCAAGAAAGAACAAAAGGAATACGTCCTTGATGAGGAAATTCTCGACACTCCCAATGAGGAGGTCACCTAGGCTGCCCTTAACCGATGGAAAAGTGCCAATCGGGATGTCAAGTGCATCATGTTGGCCACTATGTCTCCAAACCTTCAAAAGACTTTCTTTGAAAAGGAGACGACTTTTGAGATCATTTTTGAACTTCAGAATATGTTTCAAGTGTAGGCCCGAACTGAAAGGTTAGAAACCCACATTCAGATCCTTGGGAGCAAGCTCAAGAAAGGAGAGGCAGTCAGCCCGCATGTTCTTAAAATGATTGGATTATTTGAGAACATGGAAAGGCTTGATGCTGTGTATTCGACCGAGATGGCAATTGACATCATTCTCCACTCGCTGCACAAAGGCAATGATCAGTTCAAGATGAACTGTAATATGCATAGCATGAAGAAAACTCTCACCGAGCATCATGGTATGTTGAAGTAGGCCGAGAAAACCCTCAAAGATGAGGGAAAGCATGACATGCTCATGGTGAGAAAGGGCAAGCCATTTAAGCGCTCGGGCAAGACGAGAAGCTTTAAAGGGAAAAAGAAGAACTTTCCGCCTAAGTCAAGTGCTACTAAGAGTGGCAAGGACAAGAAGGTAGCTGATGAGGAATGAAATGTCGTCGTCAATACACCTTCCTATCAAATTAATCCTAGTTTACCTAAATGAGTATAGAGGCAAGCAAGGGTCGAGATCCACGGAGAAACGGGAGATTGCAAAGCTAAGCGCTAACAGTAGAGGATTAAAAAGGGGTGTATATGAATAAGAGAGGTGGAAAACAAGGCAATAAATAAACTAAGGCTAACAAAATTACTCTAACAAATAACAAAGACTAACAAGTATTGGAAACTATGAGATTAAAAACGCTAGGGGGATCGGGGAACGTCAAACTTGGAGATTAAGAGCTAAACACATAGATAATCAAGGATTCACAAACAAGGGATCAAAGATCCTACTTAACACAACTCATTCCCATGCAATTGATTAAGCAATGTATAAACTATGATATATCCTAACAGGATCACTCCTGCGCATCAATTAGGACATGTAATAATATAGTCAATGGTGCACAACATCAACCATATAACAATAAGCACAAGTTCATACAACAAGGGTTTAAATCCCAAAAATCAAGTATTTATTCAAATAGCAACCAAGTCATCCATTCCCCTTCCCCTAGCTAAAAGTCTAGCCTAGGAGAGAGAAACTACTCATATCAACAATACCCAAAATATTGGCCATAATCAAAATCATAAACATAACTATCAATAATACTTGAAATATGTAAATAAACCAAAATAAAAGAGATTAAGATAGAAAGAGCTTACAAAGCTTCAACTTTGTATTGAAATAAGAAAGTGGGTTTTTGAACCTTCATTGGTGAACCACCAAAAATCCAATAGAATGCTCCAATATTGATTACAAGGATGATCAAAGCACTAATCTATATTAAAGACTAAAGTTTGGATGATAAAAAACTAATAATCTGAACTTTCTCTCTCTAGAAACTTATACAAGCATTAATGGAGGCTATTCTCTCTAGAGAAATGTTCTAAGCATTTTGCCCTAAATGGAAGAGCTGCCTTCATTCCCTTTCAAATCAGCTTTTAAGTGGGGAAATAAGAAACGGGTTGGGCTGACATCGTGAGCGCCCGCTACAGCTCTTTGCGCGCCCGCGCAGGATGATGTGCGCGCCCTCTACTAAGGTCTGCGCGCCCGCGAACTTCATTGTGCGCGCCCTCTACTAAGATCTGCGCGCCCGCAAAGTGTACTGTGCGCCCTCTACTGAGCGCGCTTGGCATCTACATAAAGTTGCCTTGTATCTTCAAGAGTTAAAGCTAATCTGCGCGCCCTCTCCAGGAATCATCGCGCCCGCGCAGGATGATGAGCGCGCCTTCTACAGGGCACGAGGCATCTACGAGGTATACATCTTGATTTGGCCTTGAATGCGCGCCCTCTCCCTTGGGTTGCACGCCCGCGCAGAGCAGGAGAGAGGGCTCTCCTAGGCGCGCAGCCTGATTAGAAGCTCCTCACTTGATTTGCTCATGAAACCGGCTCTCGAAACTATCCCGAACTTTCTTCTACTTCACGTATAGATTGGTTTACCTGCAAAACACAGGAAAACACCCAAAAACAGTACAAAAAGGTAAAGTAGAGGGGAAGTACGAGGGAAAGAGCATTGTTGTGCAATATACGGAGAAGCGCGGCAAAATAGGGCTAAACAAGCGTTAAATTGAGGGAAATGGTAGGAAAAAGGATCCCGAATAGTGGTATAAATGCCACTTATCAGTAGCCTCTTCTAAATCCGATTCCGAATGTTTCTATTACAAGAAGAAGGGACATTGGAAGCGCGATTGCCTCAAATTCAAGGAAGATATAAAGAACGACACCGTTGTTTCTTCATCAGGTATTTTTGCTATAGACTTAAACTTCGCTAGAAAAACATCATGGGTATTAGATACCGGATGTGGCTCACACCTTTGTTCCAATGCTCAGGGACTAAGGATAAATAGGAGGCTAGAGAAGGGAGAGGTTGAGCTTCGGGTCGGCAATGGAGCAAGGATGTTTGCCGTATCCGTTGGAACTCTCTGTTTGTCTTTTCCCTCTGGGCTTGTTTTAGAACTTGAAAATTGCTATCATATTCCTAGAGTTACCAAAAACATTATTTCAATTTCGGCGTTTGACGCCAAAGGTTTTGAATTTTGAATTACGAACAATAGTTGTTCATTTTATTTCGATAATGTATTAAATGGTAAGGCATATTCAGAAAATGGTCTTTATGTGCTTTCTCTAGACAAACAAGTTTATAACATTAATGATACCACCAAAAGGGCTAAGACCATCTAGTCGAATCAAACCTACTTGTGGTATTGTCGTCTTGGCCACATTAACGTCAAACGCATTAAGAAACTTTTTCAAGAAGGTGTTCTTGACTCATTCGACTTGGAGTCTTTTGAAAATTTCGAAGGATGTCTATTAGGCAAGATGATAAAGCAACCATTCTCCAAGTTGGGAGAAAGGGCAAGTGACTTAATGGGTCTAATACATACAGATGTATGTGGACTAATGACTATAGTAGATATGGTTATGTCTACCTTATGTCGAATAAATCTGAATCTTTTGAGAAATTCAAAGAATTTCAGAGTGAAGTTGAAAATCAACTTGGCAAGAAAATAAAAGCACTTCGATCGGATCGAGGTGGCGAGTATTTGAGCCATGAATTCGACGATCACTTGAAAGAAAATGGTATTATTTCAGAGTTGACACCTCCCGGAACTCCATAATAGAACGGAGTATCCGAATGGAGGAATCGAACCTTGTTAGACATGGTTCGATCAATGATGGGTCTTAGTGAACTTCCTACCTCTTTCTGGGGACACGCACTTCTAACTGCGACACTAACACTGAACCGTGCTCCGTCAAAAGCTATCGAAAAGACTCCATACGAATTATGGACGAAGAAACCTTCGAGGTTGTCCTTTCTTAAGATTTAGGGTTGCGAAGCATATGTCAAGAGATTAATTTCTGATAAACTTCACCCAAAATCAGACAAGTGTTTCTTTGTGGCCTACCTAACAGAAACCAAGGGATATTACTTCTACAATAAATCCGAGAACAAAGTGTTTGTTGCTCGTGATGGTGTCTTTTTGGAGAAGGAACACCTTTCCAAAATGACAAGTGGGAGGAAAATCGAACTTGACAAAGTTCAAGAGGTAGAGCAACAAAGTCAGCATGACAAAACTGACAATCAAAGTGCTTTAGAAGCAGCTGTTGACATTGGTCAGAGTCAAACCGACAATGCAAATGCTCAACCTATTACCCTGCGTAGGTCGCAACAGCCAAAGTCTCAACCAGACAGATACCTCGGTATTGTCTTAACCGAAGATCAAGATATCCTAATTATGGATGGAGATGAGCCAGCAACATACAAACAAGCTATGACGAGCCCCGACTCTGCTAAATGGCAAGAGGCCATGAAATCCGAGATGGACTCCATGTCTGAAAATCAAGTCTGGGACTTGGTTAATTTGCCCGAAGGTTACACACCTATCGGTTGCAAATGGATTTTCAAATTGAAAACAGACAAAGATGGAAATGTATCTATATACAAAGCTAGATTGGTGGAAAAAGATTATAGGAAAATTTACGGAGTTGATTATGAAGAAACATTTTCACCAGTTGTAATGCTTAAGTCCGTCCGGATCACCCTAGCGATTGCTGCATATTACGATTAAGAAATATGGCAAATGGATGTTAAAACCGCCTTCCTTAATGGGATTTTGTAAGAAATTGTGTATATGACACAGTCGGAAGGTTTTGTTGATCCAAGCAATGTCGGAAAGGTATACAAGCTTAAGAAGTCCATTTATGGACAAAAGCAGGCAAGCAGAAGTTGGAATCTGCGATTCGATGAAGCCATTAGTAAGTTTGGTTTTATCAAGAATCTAGATGAGTCTTGTGTCTACAAGAAGGTTAGTGGAGTAACATCGCATTCCTAGTCTTATATGTTGATGACATATTACTTATTGGAAACAACATTAAACTGTTAGAGTCTGTAAAGGGGTGGCTAGGAAAGTGTTTTTCAATGAAGGAATTGGAAGAAGCACAGTTCATATTGGGCATCAAGATCTATAGGGATAGATCTAAGAGGATGATTGGATTGAGCCAGAGTACTTACATTGATAAAGTAATGGCACGATTCAACATGGAAGGAGCCAAAAGAGGGCACCTACCCATGTCCCATGGCATAACTCTCAACAAGAAACAGTATCCACAGACACCTGATGAGCGAGAGAGAATGAGTCAGATTCCATATGCTTCGCTTATTGGATCGATCATGTATGCCATGATATGTACTAGGCCGGATGTATCGTATACCTTGAGTGCTACGAGCCGATACCAATCAGACCCAGGAGAGGCGCATTGGACTGCGGCCAAGAATATCCTAAAGTACCTAAAAAGGAACAAGGATAAATTCTTGGTCCATGGTGGCTGTAATAAGTTGGTTGTTGAAGGTTATACTGACACGAGCTTCCAGACTGACAGAGACGACTCCAAGTTGCAGTCGGGGCATATATTCTGCCTTAACGGAGGAGTGTTTAGATGGAAGAGTACTAAGCAGAGCACCACTGTAGATTCTACAACTGAAGCCGAATACTTGGCAGCTTCGGAAACAGCTAAGGAGGCTGTTTGGATTCGTAAGTTCATTGGTGAACTTGGTGCTGTACTCTCAATTAAGGGTCCAATAGACCTTTATTGTGATAACAATGGAGCTATTGCTCAGGCCGGGGAGCCAAGGGAACACCACAAGGTCAAACATGTCAAGCGACAATTTCACATGATAACGGAATGGAAATCCGAGGGTGAAATCAGAATTTGTAACATTGGAACGGACGACAATGTTGCCGATCCTCTGACTAAACCTTTGTCTCAAGTGAAGCACAACAAGCACGTTGAGACAATGGGAATCAAGCACATTGGAGATTGGCTTTGATTTCCCTGTATAGATGTTTTAATTAAACGATGTCTTAATGTAAAACACTATGTTGAACCATTCAATTTTGGAGCAATTAAATTTTCTGCAAATTTATGATTACTCCATATCTATTTAATTGTGGTTTAGAATTAAATAATGAGTCCATTTGATTTTGAGAATATTCAAAATAGTGTACCAAGACCATGTCTTGGATAAAGAAACACCTATTAAGTGAACATTGAATATTTTAATCGAGGTCATTTAAACGATGGACGTTTAATGAGCACTTGAGATTTGTGTGTAGTATGATTTATAGCACCGTTTCTTGTGCTACAAGGACATGATAGTCGTAAATCATTTGCACAGGTACTGGTTTGGAACTATACCGGATAGACCTATGAGAATACTTTAAGAGATATCAAATCGTCTTAAGTATATTTCTCATTATAGCTATCAGGACCTTTTTCCTCGACCATGAGTATTGCAATTTCTCTTGTTTGAGTACTAGTCATTTTGATGTTGTCAAACGTCTGCCGTAAATGGGGATTATAACGGCAACACTCAGGCGACTAGGTCTTCTTAGTAAAAGAAGCTTACAGTACAAGACTGGGAATGTCCCCCTATTAACAATAGGGAACGTGTCTTTGTTGTTTACAAGGCCTCTTAACGAGCGAGACTGTGAAAATGCATGGCCGTGCTGAGATGGATTTTAGAAATCATCTGTTTATTGACAGTCAAACTCGGGAATCGAGAAACACTTCTGGACGTAATAAGGATGACGAAGAATCTTACCTTATAGTTCATGAAGAGACATTAAGCGACATAGGAAAAGGGCTATTTACTTATTGCACACTTGTCCGGAAGGACAAGTGGGAGATTGAAAGGAATGGTGTCCTTCCAACAAGTTGTTGGGTTTCATAGTGACCCGACACTACGCGGAAGGAAACCCACCAAGACCCGCCCCTTAATTAAAGCAATTAAAGAAGCATAATAAACTTAATCAAACAAGATTAAGGACAAGAATTATACCTTTGACGCGTGCTTCGCTCCCAAGGAGCTCTTACTTCAAAATCCCGAAAAGACGAGATCTCCGACGGATCGTACCCTCGACCCGACCCAAGCGTCCTAAGTCCTGAAGGTTAGTCAAGACCCGGACAAAATAACTATGAGGTTTACGAATCAAAGGTTTACTCTTTTCTTAGAGTTGCCTTTTTAATTCCACTCAAGGTTGTCTCAATTCCCAATACCAAGCTTGGTATTTATAGGGAAATGATCCCTTGATTCTCATTCCCCAACCAATGTGGGAGAATGTTTTATTTTCTAATTAATTTATTTCTAAAATAAATCAATAAATAAATGCAATCACAATTCGACAAGTGTCAAAGGGAGAGAGAGTATTAGGTGAGGACCATGGAGAGGTGGGGGGACCAATGCCTTGCTCCCCAAGGCTTTCCAAAAGCCTTGGTCCCCACTCTCCTCACAAACCGCCTCACCCAAGGCTGCTGGCCAGCTGCCAGCTAGCACGTCAGCTGGCTGTGCCAGCTAGCCCAGCATGCTAGCACAAGCCCAACAACAGCGCTGATGCTTGCTGGTGCGTGCTGGCGCTGGTGCTGGCTGGTGCGTGCTGGCGCTGGTGCCAACATCCCACGCATCATCGCTGCTCGCATGGCCCAGCATGCATGCTGCTAGTGAGCCACGCATGCTGGCCTTTCGCTTCGCACCACACTAGCACATTATGCGCGCCATGCATCTTTCTCGCACGCAATGCCTAGCATGCGTGCTGCTAGCGAGCCACGCATGCTTGGCTTGCCGTTGCTAGTTTGCCAGCCCCTCGCACACACTCTCGCACAGCCACACGCATCAGCCTCGGCCATGCACCGTGCACCATGCACGCACATGCCTCGCCCAAGCACCACACATGCGCCAGTGCCTAGCACTAGCCGTGCTTGGTGCCTGTGGTCCTGCCATGCGTCCAGCATTATGCTAGGGCTGCTACGGCACCAGACCATCCTAGGGCATGCATGGTGCGCCTAGTGATGCTGCTTGGGCTGCGATGGTGCCCAACCATCCTAGGCCACACATGGTGCGCCTAGTGATGCGCATAGGCTTGCGATGGGCTGCGATGGCGCCCAGCATCATGCTAGGGCTGCGATAGCGCCTAGGCATGATGCCAGGGTTGTGTTGGCGGGCCTGGTGCTAGCGATAGCCAGCCATGGTGCCTAGCCATCACGCTAGGGTTGCGACAGCGCCTAGGCATGATGCTAGGGCTGCTATGGCGCGCCTAGTGCCTATGATGAGCTAGCCTAGCCTAGCTATTGCTACGCTCATACTTGTCGATTGTTATTTTGCGACGCTCGGTCTTGACGCCCTAGGCTTGATGTCCGACTTATGTATTCGTAAAACTCTGTCGACTCATTAAATCCTTTCGGGTTAATTCGTCGTCTCGGATCGGTGAATCGATTGGGTTCGAACCGAAGGGTTTAGTTAAGATTAAGCTGTAATATTAATTGTACCTTGATATTACTGATCGGAAGCGGCCTCCACCTAGGCATTCCGATCACTTGACGTTACTGAAGAATTAGCTCTGTAATAATTCTGAACCCTCTATCGGAAGAATACACTTGTTGGAAGGACACCATTCCTTTCACAAGTGTATTATTCCGATAGAGGATTCAGAATTATTAGAAATCTAATTCTTCAGTAAGGTCAAGTGATTGGAATGCCTAGGTGGAGGCCGCTTCCGATAAGTAATATTAATGTACAATTAATATTACAGCTTAATCTTGATTGAAACCTTCGGGTCGAACCCAATCAAACAACCGATCCGAGACGACGAATCAATCCGAAGGATTTGATTAATCGTCAGAGACCGAGCATCGCAAGTCGAGTCGAATTTAGAATTTAACGAGACGTGAAATCAATCAAGTTCCAAGTTCGAGTTAGGCCGAAGCCTCGCATTGGCCTAGCCATGTAAGGGCTAGGCTATCTCAAGCTAGTATGTACATTGAAATGCTAGTTGCAAGCCTAGCATGCTAGGCGTGCTAGGCCCATGCATGCTAGCTAGCCACCACAAGCATCGTAGCCTTGCGTGTGTGCTAGCATGCCATGTGCCAAGCCATCGCAAGGCTAGGCCCATGCATGCTAGCTAGCCACCGTAAGCATCACAGCCTTGAGTGTATGCTAGCATGCCATGCGCCCAACCATCGCAAGGCTAAGCCTTGCTAGCATGCTAGGCGCTGGCGCACAGCTGGCCCAGCAAGCATCGCAAGGCTAGGCCTTGCTAGCATGCTAAGCGCTGGCAGCAGCAGCATGGCACAGCACCACGCACCAAGCAGCAACGAGGCATTGCGTGTTGGCTGGCCTTCTGCTGGCTGGGTGCGCATGCATGCTGGTTGTATGCGTTCGTGTGGGTGTGCCTCGCATAGCAGCGCCCAGCACAACGCACCAAGCAGCAGCGAAGCAGTGCGTGCTGGCTGGCCTTGTGCAGGCTGGCTGCGCATGCATGCGGGCTGTGTGCGTGTGTGCTAGCTGGTTGGCCAGGCTGCCAAGCCGTGGTGCTAAGCGCCAGTTGGCAGCCTTGGCAGCCAAGGCAGGCTGCCAGCCAACCACTTGAATGGGGAGAGCTGGTTTACTTGTGGGGACCAAGGGTGTGAGCTTTTCCTTGGGGAGCAAGGCTATGGTCCTCCCCTTGGAAATGGTCCTCACCTAATCTCTCATCCTCCTTGTGCCACTTGTACTTTATTGATTGAATTGCAATTTTATTTTTGTTTTAATTAAAATAAAATGGGGAAAATTGCAAATCTCCCACATTGATTGAGAATGGGAATTCAAGGTTCATTTCCCTATAAATACCAAGGTTTTGGGATTTGGGAAGAACACTTGAGTGGAACTAAAAAGGCATCTCCTTAGAAAAGTGAGAAAACCTTAAGTTCGTAAAACTCTAGTTTTTATTAGTCGGGTCCCGACTAATCTTCGGGACTTGGACAATTCAGGTCGGGTTTGTGGGTACGAGCCGTCGGAGACCTTCGCATTTGCGGGGTTTGAGTTTTGAAGTAAGAGCTCGGGATTCGAGTGAAGCACGCGCCAAGGGTAAGAATGTCTTTTTTTCTCTCTCTTAATTGTTGTTTAATTTGTGATTACATGCTTAGTCGCTTTAATTAGTGTGCGGGTCTTGGGTGGGTTTCTTCTTCCGCGTAGAGTCGGACTCTACGAAACCCAACACCTTCATCTTTACCGACTAAAGGTAACCGCCTGTTTCTTTTTCTTCTTTCGTACTTTCTTTTTGTTTTTCTTTTGAAAATGGTTTCCCAAAAACACACGACACGGCCTAGGTTAGTGATCAGCCAGTCACCGGGGACGACTGAATCTAGAACCAGGAGTGCCGACTGCCCCTTGCTGGATCACCCTTTGCAAACTGCCCCAAGTTTGATTGTCTATGTGTCTGTGCAAGACACAATGGCTAGAACTAAGAGAACTGCAAGGGTGACAAATTCAAACGGCTCTTCCTTCTATGCGCCTGTCAGTGAATTGTCTGACATGCCGCCTGGTGCCCCAAGCACTCCTAGTGATTCCATTTTAGACGAATCAGGGGAGGAGGTTCAAAATGATATGCCAGCCTTTGTTGCACTGGCCCACCAGGCGGACACTAGGACCGAGAGCTCAGACAGCGAATTTGAGCTAAGTACCTCTAGCAAATTCTCAGATGAATCTGAGGAGAGGCACTCTTGGCTAGGGGCCGCGAGAGAGTCCCTCTCAGTTGAATTGGGAGCAGATTGGGCGGTGACGTCTGCTACCCGCCGAGAGCAATTTTCCGTCTACTACCATCATGTTCCCGCAGGCAGGTGAAAGATGATGGCCGATAAAATAGGGAGCTTCAGAGAAGACCATGTCATGGGACATGAGTACATTCTATGTGTGCCGGATGCTTATGACACTGTAGTCAGGCCAGAGGGGTACAGCTACGGGGATGAGTGTTTTGGCTGCTATGAGGCGGCTATTAAAGCTGGCCTTAGATTTTCTTGCATCCGGCTGTGGAGCGAATACTGGACAGATACCAGTTGGGTGTCTGGCAACTTTCCCCAAAATCTTGGTTCAATATCATGGGCTATGTTGCCGGCTGCAAAATGCATCAAGTAGAGCCCAGCTTCAAAGCATTCGCCCATATGCATTATCTTAGCCGGACCCCAAAAGCAAGCGGGACCGTCTAGTTTCAGTTGTCTAGCCATAAGGGCTATATGATAACTTTGGGGAATGAGAGTAAGTGGAAGGATTGGAGAAACACCTTATAAATCATATCTTGCCCTGACAAAGCCAAAAACCAAAAATTCAACAGGTGGAACAGGAACCCACCTTTCCTTACAAGCGGTTCGGAGTTGCCGCCTGTTCCTCGCAAAGAAAAGGAAGAGATCCTTGATAGAGAACTCTTCAAAGTAGATATTCAGGCGAACCCCGAGACTGGGGCCAAGGAGTTCATTCCCTAAAATTATATTCCCAAGTATAACTGGTTATATGATGTGACATAGTTGGCCGCCTGTGGCCTTAGTGAAGAAATGCCGAGAGGTAGTTAACCGCCTGTTCAAGTGTATTGTAAACTTGATTATTTATGCGTCAAACTAACCCTAATTTATCTTTTGCAGAAAAAGCTATGGAAAAACTCTCGGCCTCAAAGAGAGCTGCTGCCTAGCTAGTTACGCTCGACCATCTTGGGCAAGCGGTCAACTGAAGATTCGCCTGCGTGCTGCACAGGCGCCCAAGGTGAGCTTTCAACTTAACAAATCTCATTTAGCTTTTTCTGTCGCCTGCTTCTTACTTATTGTGGTTATTTTGTAGGGCAACTTAGCAAAGCCTTCCTCCTCCTCCCAGCCGGATTCTAAAGTTGGGAAACAAACGGCTGGTGACATAACAACCCTTGGGAGAGCCAGGAAACATGTGGCCTCAAGGCTAGGGGGCAGCCAACCTCCTAAATCTCAAGCCGTCCCTGCGGGCAATCGGATGGAGAAGGAGAAGGAAAAGCAGACGACTGCTGAAGTTATCAAAGACTTGCTTTCTTTCCCTTACCCTTTGAGGGTCAAATTCAATCAGAAGTCGTCCAGCACTTCTGAAAGCAGTCAGTCTATTGGCCGAATTTACACCAAGTACTTACCGGGTATTAATTGTGCAGATGTCTCTTAAAGGCCGGACCTTGTCCATCTTGCCAAGTCTATGCTGAAAGCTGTCTCCCTTGAAGACAGGGAGATGGTTAAGGGAGTTGGCACCCTCAACCTGGATGCCATCCTTGCTCTTCTCGCTGAGGTATACTTGTAATAATTTTTCGTTTCTTATTTATATAACTTTTGAGCCGCCTGTATCCGACGTCTGTTTTTGGCCGGGTCCATTCTATGCTGCGAGTACACGGTCTTTTCAGGCTCATTAGTGAGAAGACCAAAGAGGTAAAGGATGTGAAGTCATGGGCCGCCTCTGTTTATGACAAAGCTATGTTCTAGATTGCCCAAAATGAACTTCTGACTAATGACATACTGTATTATCAGGCGGCTGCCAACTTGCAGGTCAAATCGGACTTAGAGGCGGCCAAGAAGAGGATCTCAGGGCTGGAGTCATCTGTTAAGGACCTCAAGGCTGAGCTCGGGCCTCTTAAAGAGGTGGAAAAAGAAGCAGTCGACCTCCACACTCGGGTAGACAAACTGAAGCAGCGGCTGGCCAACCAGGAGACCTAGCTTGCCAAAAAATACACTTCATGGGCTAATGAAGAGAAGGAGGCCCTAGTCAATGAGAAGTAGGAGAATCAGTTCACCGCCTCAACCAAGTAATACAATGATTTGATCCTAAACCAAGCCCAAGAGGGCGAGGAAGAGAAGGAGGAGGAGTCGACTGATTCTACTTCTGGGGAGACATACCAGGAAGAGGAGAAGGAGGGGGAGGATGATGAAAAAGAACAGCGGCCGACTGGGGACCAGACGGATGTGGCTGCTGCTGCTGATGTACCCCCTTCGGTATTCATATTCATAATAATAATTATATATTACTTAAGGTTTTTTGTTATTTTTCGTGAATTTTTTTTCATAAGACTACTTTAATCTGTCAATGGACTCTCATGTAGTTTATGTTTTCATGAACTGAAACCTCTCTAACTAGAAAATTCTTCCTTGCATTCCAGGATAGACCTCAACAAAGTTCTTTCTCATTTTCTTTTCAGTTAGTAATGAGATAAATTAAATTTTTTAGCGGATTTCAAAAATAACAAATATATAGACCCTTTCAATACATAAAAAATCGAATATTTTAAAACACGAGATCGAGGGACTTTCTTTTCTGTAAATAGATAGTTTTTTTATCCAAAAAAAGCAATTAATCGGTAGAATTTTTCTTCTTAAGTATTGAACTGAATATTTCATATAAAAAAGTTTTGATCCCTATGGAAACGTATTAAAAAAAATTTGCGTCTAAAAAAACGAAAGGATTTTTTGGTTGATTTAAACCGGACGAATATATAATAAAGCAATTTCGAGAAATAATGCTTCAGTAAGTTAACGTTTAACCGTTTTTGATTTGCCCTTTTTTATAAAATCTACAAATTCTATAAGTCGAGAAAACTTTTCATTTTTTTGTCAAAAAAATGAGGTTGATGGGGAAAAAAATCCCCATCTTTTATCTTTTAAATAATAAACTAAAATAAAAAAAGAAGTTGATGAAATCTTCGATATATAAAAAAAGAAGTTGATGAAATCTTCGATATATATCTATGGGCCATTGGACAGACGACCATACATTCAGCATTATCCGGCTCTCGGCCTCAATATAGTTCTTTATATGAACAAGCTTTGCCACTAAGTTTTGTACTAAGTTTATTTTATTGATTGTAAATAGTCCGTTTGTGTGGTACCAGGCGCCAAACTGGATGTTTTTAATTAAAGTAGCAACTGCCTGTTCGTTTTCAGGCGTTAGCTTTAATAGTTTTTGCTACCTAAATAGGATTAGTGGCCGAATGCCGTCTGTTTATTATATGGACAGGCAGTTTCATTCGTACATTTTAGGTTCCATTATAGGTTGGTTGAGTGACTATGAGTTAACCTTTGAGTTTAATCATTCTTCGTCACTTGAACTTGAGTAAATAAAAGAAACAGTCGGCTGTGGCCGCATGTTTGTTTTTCCATTTGCTAAGTTAGACTTAGCTTATTACCCAAATAGCTGTCAAGTTTAGAACTCAGCTTATGCCGACTGTATTGTCCCAAGCAATAGCAAGCGGTTTCTGACTTAGATTTTAACTGTCTACCGCTTGTTTAAAGTAAGCGGTACGTTTATCTTCGTCTCATGTCAAATGACTGCGAGGTTGTCTTAGAGACATTCGGTAGGGCCGTTTGTTTTAGGTTTATAGAGCAATGTGCCACCCAAATGGGAGATGCTCTCTGCGACGAATTAGTTTTGGACAGATGTATTAGTTTAATTTTATTAGGATCATCCGGCCATGGGCCTTAAGTTGATTATCTGGCCTTAGGCCTCAAGGTGATCATCTGGCCATGGGCCTCAAGTTGATCATCCGGCCATTGGCCTCATTAGATTGTTCAGAAAAGAACATAGTTGCTAAGTTGTTTAGACTTAGATTTTTTACTCATGTTAGAGTAAGTGAATAAGGTCGATTGTGTATTACACAGGCGGCTTGCCCCCCTTGGAGAAATAAACAATAATTGAGAAATAAATTGCAAGCTTTATTAATATGCTTTAATGTACAAATAATTTACAAATCTCAGAAGTAGTACTTTTCCAAGTTGTCTACGTTTCAAGTTCTAGCTAGCTTCCTGCCATTTGGTGTTTCTAGGCGGTAGGTGCCGCCTCTAAGATCTTCATAGATTTGATAGGGGCCATCCTAATTAAGAGTCAGCTTTCCTTGCTCATTGGCCCTACCGACTACTTCTATTTTTCGTAACACAAAGTCCCCTACTTTCAGAAGGCGCTTGTGCACTCTTTTATTGTAAGCTCTCGTCATTCTCAGATGGTAGATCTCATGACGCAAGGCTGCATTGCCCCTGCGTTCTGGAAGTGAATCCAATGCTAGCCGCATGGCCTCCTAGTTAGCCTCTTCGTCATAAAGCATGACTCGAAGAGTCGGCTCATAGTGCTCAATAGGCATAACAACCTCTGCCCCATAAACCATAAGAAATAGAGTTTCACCAGTCGCCCCTTTTTCAATCGTCCTGATGGCCCATAGAACATGCGGTAGCTTGTCAGCCCATAGGCCGCCAGCTCTTTCAATTTTCTTTTTGATGCCATTAGAGATTAAATTCTTGAAGGCTTCAACCTGGCCGTTTGCTTGGTGGCGGCCAACTGATGCAAAACAGTGAGAGATCCCTTGGTCTCCCAACCAGTTCTTGAGAGTAGACGTCTCAAATAGAGGACCATTGTCAAAGACCATAGACATGGGTACCCCGTACTGGGTGATGACATTTCTCTAAATGAAGGAGATGACATCTTTTGTTTTAATGCCTTTGACTACCTGTGCCTCTACCCATTTGGTGAAGTAGTCGACATCAACCAACATATACCTCCGTCCGCCTGTAGCAGGCGTATACGGACCCAGAATGTTCATGCCCCATTTGGCGAATGGTACTGGGCTATGGATAGCCGTCAGGTCAGTGGCCGGACGAGGGATGAGCTTGCCAAACCTTTGATACTTGTCACATTTTTTCACCATCTTCATGGAGTCTGCTTCTAGGGTAGGCCAGAAGTAGCCTTGCCGCCTGGCTCTCATTGCTAGGGTCCTGCCGCCTATGTGGGAGGCGTAGAAGCCCGAGTGCAAGTCTTCTAGGACCTCTCGACCCTTTTCTGGTGTGAAACATTTCAAAAAAGGTTGGAGATAGCCTTTCTTAAAAATCTCTCCATTGTGGATTTCAAAATTGACTGCACGTTTTTTCATTGCGACCATCTCTGGGTAAGTATCCGACAAGGTGCCGTCTGTTAAGTAAGCCTAGATGCCATCCATCCAGGTTGAGCTTCGATCTAGGATCCCAATAGGTTCTTCTTCGATGCTCCTTTTTTCCATCACTTCCCCAAAAATTGATCATGGTGTGTCACAAGAGGCGGATGATGCCAATTTGGAGAGAGCATCCTCCTGATTGTTCTCAGACCTAGGCACCCGACTTAGATGAAACTCATCAAGTGTCCCTGCCTCTTCTTTGCCGCCTATAAATACTTGATCATAGTCGAATGTGTGGCTTCATAGTCACCATGGTATTGGCTAACAATTAATTATGAATCAGAACAGGCGTCGTCTTTCCTTGCCCCAGCCGCCTTACACATGCGGATGCCGGCTAGTACGACCTCATATTCTGCCTCATTATTTGAGGCTTGGAACATGAAACATAGTGCATACTCATACTTGTCTCCCTTAGGAGACTGATATATGATGCTCGCACCACAACCATTCAGGGTGGAGCTCCCATCCACATATACCTTCCAAACCTGTTCAAGGTTTTTAGGATCAGCCAGCCCGGTCATTTCAACAATGAAGTCAGCAAACGCTTGTCCCTTCACTGCTTTCCTTGGCTCGAAAGTAATTTCAAGGCTTTGAATTTCAATTGCCCATTTGATCATTCGACCGGATGATTCCATGGTTGTCATTGGCTGCTTGATTGGCTGGTCAGTGTAGACCACGACCGGATGTGCCAAGAAGTAAGGCTTTAACTTCTTGACTGCCATGAAGAGGGAAAGTCCAAATTTTTCAACCATGGGGTACCTCAACTCTGCGTTTCGTAGAATATGACTGATGAAATAGACCGCGAGCTGGGTGCCGCCTCTTTCAGCAAGGAGAGCAGCACTAAGCGCATGGTAAGAGAGGGCTAGGTACATGTACATCACTTCTTTTGGCAAAGGACTGACCAGCCTTGGTAAAGAGTGCAAGTGTTCCTTCAATTTTTGGAAGGCCGCCTCTGCATCCACCCCCCATTCAAACATAGTCTTCTTCTTAATTGCTTGGAAAAAATAGAGGCACTTGTTGCCTGACCGACTGAGGAATCTCCCCAATGCCGCCAGACAGCCTGTTAATTTTTGAACTTCTTTTACAGTACGGGGCGACTGCATATTTATTACTCCCACTGAAGTTATTCAATGCGACGAACTGGGCTAAGCGAGGAGCTTTGATTACTCCCACTGAAGTTATTCAAAGCGACGAGCTGGGCTGAGCAAGAAACTTTGATTACTCCTGTTGAATTTTTTATTTATTTATTTTTTTTAATTTTACACGTAATGGCCTTGTGAGTGGGCTGTTTTTCCTTTATTGGGTAGGTAACTACCATTTAATGCCCCTTTTAATTCTCCCTGTCATTTCTCTTCATCTTCTTTTTGTTTCTTCCTTTTTCACTCTTATTTCAAAAATTCTCTCTTTGCTTCCTTTATTCTCAACACTCTATCGCACTTGTCATACTTCTTCTCTTCTGCGATTTTTCAACTTCCCCCACCCCTTTTTGCATTGAACACGAAAAGTTTTTCGATAGTCGCTCGTTGTGAGTTCGTTGTGAATTGTTCATTGTTTGCCTAGTTCTCGTTGCTCGCTACATGAAAGGTACCGTCTTCTAATCTTGCTCTTCCATTTTTGTACTCAATTTGTAAAATTAAGCATATTTCTCACCCCAATTTGTGCTTTTTTACTTCGCCGTATTGTTAATTAGCCCTTGTATACTACTTTTCTTATTCAAAGGCCACTTCTTTCCTTATTGTTGTTGTATTTCCTCTCGCCATTGCTGTTTTACTATTCATTTTTGGGTTGATTTTCCCTTTTCTTGACTTTGCTTCTTTGTTGGGGGTTTTTTCCTTCCTTTTTCTTTTGTCAAGTTTTGATCTTTCGGCTATGACGAACGCCTCTGATAGTCAGAATGCTTCCTTCCGTTCTTATGATAGCATTAACGAGTCCGAGTCTACTTCCTCTACCGAGTTAACTCGTTTAAGTGAGCCTCTCAGGCCATCTATCCCTTTTTCATCTCCTGTTTCTTGTACCCCTCTTCAAGTTGTATATCCCCCTGGTCATGATACTTCTGCAGCTGGTGCTCCTAGCAGAGTAGTGGAGTCCAGCAGCAGTCGCACTACCCCAAGCGCTTTTCATCCTTCCCTTCGCTGCAGGGTTCGTGATGACACATTTGACCCTTATTGCAAGAGGAACTTAGTGACTAGGGGGGTTGTGCTGCCTTATCTTCTTTTCATATGGCTGCGTGCTGCTCGCCATGCGCGATTAGCGGCGGAGGTCAGGGTTAACCCTCCTCCTGATGCTCTCATAAGCCCTTTTCCTGATATACTTCCTTTACGTGAGTTTGCTTGATTAGATGATATATCTAATACGCACCGTTTGATCATTATGTAGTTCGAAGTTCGACTCCTGTCACTGGTTTTATCTCCCACTTAAGCCCAAGAGGGTCTTGTCTTACCCTAAGTTAGGTCGCTTCAAGGACCGGCAAGGGAAGTTCTTTTGGTTACGCGTCCCTGCTGATTTTGGGTGTCCTCGTTCCTTCTTCTCTATGAGATCAAATATGGGTGGTGTTACTCTGCAGACTGCTGGCGCTGCCAAAGAGGCTCAAGCTTATGCTTAATTTGAGGGTATGGCTTCCCAGCTGTTTGTATATCGTTGGGAACGCTCAACTTTCTGCCATGCGATTGTGTTCAACCTATGAATCCGTTGAGCTACTATTCCCTTTGTTTTAATCCTTTCTTTACTTAGTTTTATTTACTTAGCCTGGTTGACTTTTTACTTCTTTTTTTTGTGTGCCCAGGTTATGATAAGTTGGACAAGGTGTTGCTGGGTGTGGATGATACTTGTAAGCTTGTTTCCAAGACTCTAGGGTATCCCCATTACCTCTTGAGGTGTTAAAAATTTATGCTACTGCAAGAATTGGCGAGGCGCATCCGGTTCCCCCTGAGTTTAGACATGGTCCAGCCACTGCTGGTGCGTCTGCTCGTTCTATGCCCACCGTACAAATAGAAGCTGTAACATCCTCCGTTGCGCCTGTAACGATGAGGACTCTAGTATTATGCCTAATGGCAACTAGGTAGCCAAAGTGTTACATCTAGTCTGGATATGGCCATATGACCCTAGAATTCTCCCTAGCTAGGCGACTGATTTATCCACAATCAGCTCGCGGTCGTAGGGTTTCTCTGATACTATTTGTAACACCCCGACCCCAAACAAATTAGGGAGGGGTCTATTGTCACGAAATGAGCATCAAGGGCCAACAATTGTCCCCACAAGCCAATACAATTCGTTTCGGCGCATTTTGTCCTCCCTCATGCGCACCCCGAGAAAACTTCCCAGGATGTCACCCATCCCAAGACTATTCCCAGCCAAGCACGCTGAACTGTGGAGTATTTTAACACATGAGCTCCCTAAACAGTGGATGCACCTTGTTGGTATGAGTAGTATATTAAATCCTTTTAAAGCAATCATGAGGGATATTATAGAAGTTGAGCCAAAGGTCTCTACTGTTAACAATGATCAAGCCAAAGGGGCTGATGACTCTCCTTAGAAGTCTGGGTCGTTGGTTGCGCTGATTTCTTCGGCTGCGGTCTCCGATTGGTGGACACCCCAGACTGTGGAGGAAGAAAAGGAGGAGGTTCCTTCCAGAGACGCTCCTGATGCTGCGGACACCTCTGTCCGCACTGGCCACAGCAACAATGCTTTGCTGATTCTTTGTTGAACACCGCATCCTTTGACACTTTGCCTATTGCTGGTGCTGGCAGCCTGTCCGAGCCTATGCAGGTTGATGTTTCTTCTGAGCTTGAGCCGTAGGGTTCTATTTCTATTAGGCATGTTTTGCCCTCACTTGGGAATACTTCTTTTCCGCTTTTGGAGAGTGGCCTTGGCCCTGCTTCCACTTCTGCCGAGCATGTTTTGCTCGAAACTCCTGCTTCAACATGTCTCACTATTCCAATTTCTGGGGCTGTCTTCACTTTTTCTAACACTATTGTGACTCGCTGTAATACCCCGTATTTTTAAACACGTTTACTAATTATTAACTATGGATTTTTCTGAAATATTTTATATATTATGTTATTATTATACAAAATCATTTGTTTAAGTCATTATATACGAAAGATAATTTTGTAATTTCGTTTTATATATAAAGAATTTGATTAAACGAGTCAAGTCAAATTTGTCATACCTAAAAATCGGATCTTTAACCTTAAGCATTTTGTTCCCATGTCAAACATCTTGTTTCCCAGTCGTATTACAATTACCCAAATATTTAATCCTGTTATTTGCTAAAGTCAACTCTAAACTAACCATTGGAACCACAAATAATGCTCCACGTGGCCCCTTATACACCATACATCTCTAAAATTGTTTCAAGCTTGAGCAGTTTCGGAAATCACTTCCAAATAAGGTGCATCCGTGGTCCGATTTGGCTGAAATTTTGACAGCTTGTTCGAGACATCAAGAGCTTCATTTTCAATGGTGCGATAGTGGTTTGATGCTATAGATCAAAAGTTATAGCTGCCGATTAGAAGCTTGTTTTCTTGTTCCTTTAACTCCTTCATGTCGGCAAAAATGGAACAACCCCCCACTTTCTCTTGCATTAACTAAGATGGTTTGAATAGTACCTAAATTAAGGGTATAAATACGCCATTGAGATGCTGCCCCAAGCCAGCTTGCTCCATTTCATTTGCAAGCTTCTTCTTCTTCCATCCTTTGTTTCCCTCATTTTCCCCCTCATTTTCCTTTGGCCGTGAGCACCACCACGACCACCACCAATCCCTTCTGTCTAACCGCCAGTTACCGCCCCACCTCCTGTCACCGACATTCACCAAAGGTAGCACTATGCTTCCTCCCATGCTTTACTATCATAGCCTCTTACATCTTGATACAACTAGTATTGTTATTCTTCTTCTTAGTTTTGGAACATCATAATACTACTACTAATTTAAGTACTACACTACTTTACATATACTACTACATAATACTTCCATTACTTATTTATTTTCTTATCTATTATTATTATTATTATCTTAATATAATCATTATTATTGTTGTTATACTACTTTTAAACTTATATTACTACTACTATAATACTGCTGTGTTGTTGTTGTTGTTATTGCTATTATCATCATTATTGTTATCACTACTACATTATATATTACTACCTACTCTACGTACTACTACTCCTCCCATTATTATTATTATTATTGTCAATGCTACTATAATACTACTATTCTTCTCACTGCTACTACATACTGCTACATACTACATCTTATTATTATTATTATTATTATTATTACAAATTATCTTGTTACGTTGCTACTATTACTACGTATCGCACATATTGTTGGGTTTCGTAGTGTCCAACACTACGCGTAATTAAACCTTCCCAAGACCCGCACACTAATTAATGTAACTAAACATGCAATTACATAATTAAACAACAAGAGAGAGAAAGTGAAAAGACGATCTTACCCTCGATGCGTGCTTCGCTCGCTTATGAGCTCTTACTTGAAAGCTCTAACTTCGCAAGTGCGTAAGCCTCCGTCGGCTCGCACCCTCGACCCGGCCCGAGCGGTCTCTACCCTGAAGGTTAGTCGGGGCTAGACCAAGGAAATACTAGAGTATTACAAACTTAGAGGTTTTCTCACTTATAAGGAGATGCCTTATTAAGTTCAACTCAAGTGCTTCTTCCCAAACCAAAAACATGGGTATTATAAGGAAGAAGTCGTAGTCTTAATTTCCCATTTCCAATTAATGTGGGAGAATTGCATTTTGCTTAATTTATTGTAATTCAAAAACAAATAAAATGCAAATGAATCAACAAGCGCCAAGTGGCAAATGGTGAGCAAGGGTTGGTGAGGACCACTAAGGAAGGGGGGGACCAAACAGCACTTTCTCCCCAAGTAAGCCACCAAGACCGGGCTTCCTTTGACCGAAAGTTGACCCCACACATGGCTGGCTGGCAGCTTGCCTTGGCTGCCAAGGCTGCCTAGATGGCGCCTAACACCAAGGCTGGGCTAGCTGCCAGCACTCCACGCATGCGCGCAGCAAGCTAGCCACGCTGTCCATGCGGGCTGCTGCTACTGCGTTGCGTGTGCTGGGCAATGCCTGGCTGTGTGCTGTGAGTGGTTGTGTGAGTCCCAGCATGCTAACACGCCGAGCGCGCAAGCAATGATGGCCATGCCGCATCAGCTAGCTAGCCAGCGCTGCTAGCTTGTGATCACTACAACAAAATAAGGCAAAGCAAACAGTGAAAAACCATTACCTAATATAAAATAAGTGTTGCCTTAGGCAACACATATGAGGTGTAGTTTATGCCCCCGTTGTCTATTCATTAGGCAACACATTTTTATTCAAAGACAACAGTTTTTAAAGCCACAAGGTAAAATGATAGCTAAGGAAACAATTGTACAAAGGCAACATGTAAAAATTATTGCAACCTTAGGAAACAATTCAAAACTATCTCTTTATGTTATAATATACAACAACTTTTCACTTGTTATATATGTTTGTAATAATACAAATGTGTTTCCAAATATCTTAAAGAGTAACACTTTAAAATTTAAAATAAATCAATGTATGAACTCAATATTGATTTTAGATGTAAATTTATTTTATAACATAATGCATGTAAACTCATCCAAATCCCAGAAACAATATTTAATGAAATATCACTACATAATGTATCTACACCCTTAAGATCCTAAATAGATTCACAACTTAGTACATTATTAATACTACTAATTGTTTGTATCTAATTCAATACAAAAGGAAGGAATTGTCACATCATAGTGTAACTTTTTGTCTCTGTCTTCAATATATATCTCACTTCCGTGTAATTTACATCCTGTAATACCAATTAAATAACAAAGTTAAAGAATAGTATAGTTTGCAAAAATGAAGGAAAATAATTCAAATTCTAAACAAAGATAAAGCATGACATAAATATTAAAATGTAGCTAAAATAATTCAGCATATATTTACCCGAGTTAAGCAAGAAATTAAATTACTTCAATACGGGCTGGTGGCTAGAGGTGCGCCTGCTAGGCAGTTGCTATAGCAGGTTGGTGCATGTGCGACTTTCTACATGCTGTGATAAAGAGGGAAGAACTCAATGGAAGCACTTTAGTCACCATTCACTAATGTACAGTTGGCTATTTGATATGCCAATGGCCGATGAAAAAGCATGAACGTCTCGTGCGAAGAGTGATAAGAACGGGAAGAAAAATTAGCCAATGATTGAGAGTTCTGTTTAATGCTTATTGGACTATCTTTCAACAGTTTTCTAATCAATAATGTCACAATTAGCTTATGTGAAGTTGTTCTGCATAATAATTTCAAACTGGGTTACCAAATATATAAACAAAACTGAGGTTGATCATATAGACCTTTTATAAAATAAAAAGATCTTTGCAAATAATACCTCATGAAGGGTTCCATCAGTACCCACAACAATTATAGCATTGGCAGTTTGGCACCCTCCCTAATAGCCTATTAAAATAAGACTGGAAAATAAAATCACTGCAGCTAACAAATAATAGAATATAACAAATTTTTTTCCTTAAGAAGATATCAGAAGTTATATCAGTTGGTGGCTGAGACGTGTTGTAAGAGTCACATATCTGACCAAAATAAAAGTACCTTCAGAAACCAGCAAAGGTTGTATAAGTAGATGCAAAATGCATGATATTCCCAATAATGATTAATAAGCTGTCCAAAGTATTAAGTTGTTAAAGTCAATAAAGTACGAAATATAATATCAAATGACCAATTTCAACAGCAAATTAGATGACAAGACATGAGAATTCCACTAGTGTCTTTGCCTCTTTGACTCTAGTGTCCTTAAAAATACTAAAGTAATGATTGAGTTAGTGCTTTCAACAAAGCAACAAGAAAATTTCAGATTTCTCCATCTACAATTATGTAAATTTGGGCTAATGATTTTGCTACAACTTATAGGCATATTGTGGTAAAGATTCATTCAGTATCTTTCAATATCAACGTAACAACGAACATTGGAATCAATCTCAGAACTTTACAAGAAAAAATATACCAATATTGAGAATCTAATGATCTGATCAAATCACGAGTGGCTAATAAAAATCCTTGAGGCGTGGGAAGATTCATCCATATGGACAATAATTTTGCCTCACTCTTGATATAGTTCAAATCCAGAGAAATAGGGATATTATCATCTCTCTTGTACAAGCACCAAACTGTACAACATACTACAATACTAGAGTGATATGAAATCATCTTAACTCTAAAAAATGAAAGCATCCTGACAAGGAGAAGCTATAAGGTATAATATTTTCATTAATCATGTAACATGAGGAATTTATTTAGCATCCTAGCAACCTGAGCTAACTTAATTAAGTCAAGGTTTCATAGTAATATAAAATGTAAGTTGCTTCCTTTTTTTTTGGAGGGGGGGGGGGTGTTGGGTTATGTAGAGTCCGACTCTACGCGGAAGAGAAACCCGCCCAAGACACGCCCACTAATTAAGGCAACTAAGCATGTAATCACATAATTAAACAATAAGAAAGAAATAGAAAAGATGTTCTTACCCTTGACACGTGCTTCGCTCGAACCCGAGCTCTTACTTGAGAAGCTAAACTTCGTAAGCGCGACGGTCTCTAATTGCTTGTACCCATGAACCCGACCCGAACGGTCTTAGTCCCGAAGGTTAGTCGGGACTTGACCAATAAATTACGAAATTAAGGTTTTGTCACTTTTCTAAGGAGATGTCTTTTTAGTTCCACTCAAGTGTTCTTCCTTAATCCCAAAACTTGGGTATTTATAGGGAAATGAACCTTGATTTCCCATTTTCAATCAATGTGGGAGATTTGCATTTTCCCTATTTTATTTTAATAAAAAACAAAATAGAAATGCTAAATCAATCAACAAGTTACAAGTGGAAATGGGAGGAGAGGGAGAAGGTGAGGACCACCAAGGGAGGGGACCAACCCACCTTGCTCCCCAAGGTAACCCTCAAATTCAGTCCCCACCACTTGATCGTGAGCTGGCCTGGGACAGCTGGCTGCCAAGGAAGCCTTTCTGGCGACTGGCGCCTGGGCTTGGCTGTGCTAGCAAGCCAGCCAGCACTCGCATGTGCATAGCCAGCAAGCTACGCACGCCATGCGAGCTGCTGCTTTTGCACAGCGTGTGCTGAGCGCTGCCTAGTAAGGCTGCTAGTCAAAGGCACTACTAACCTCGCAATACCCACAGCCTAGCACTCGCATGCACAACACGCAATGCTAGCAAGGCCCAATCTTGCGATGCTGCGTGCTAGCGAGTGGCTGGCCGCTTGGTGCGTGCCACTTCGTAGAACCACGCATAGCCTAATATGCCTAGCACGCTGCTATGCGATGCTGCTGCTAGGTGCTAGGTTGCGATGGGCTGGGCGCCTAGCATGCTAGCAAGAATGCAAGGTACCATGCCTGCAATGCTTGCAATAGCAAGGCCTAGCCTTGCGATGCTTGTGGGCGCTTGGCCTAGCGAGATGCGATGGCTAAGGCTGCTATGCTAGCACGCCTAGCCATGCACGTACTGCCACACCACACACGCTTGCACCATGCGATGTGACCATGCTAAGCCTAGCACTCACATGGCTAGGCCAATGCGAGGCTACGGCTAGGCTCGAACTTGTTGTTTGTTTAATTTCACGTCTCGTCGAATTCTAAATTCGACTCGACTTGCGACGCCAGGTGTCGACGCTCCAAGCTCGATATTCGACGTCTTTGTTCGTAATACTCCGATGACTCATCTAATCCTTCAGATTGATTCTTCGTCTCAGATCAGTTGTTCGATAGGTTCAACCCAAAGGGTTCAGTCAAGATTAAGCTGTAATATTAATTGTACATTAATATTAATGATTGGAAACGACCTCCACCTAGGCATTTCGATCACTTGCCTCACTGAAGAATTAGCTTTCTAATAATTCAAAACTCTCTATCGGAATAATACACTTGTTGGAAGGACACCATTCCTTTCAATCTCCCACTTGTCCTTCCGGGCAAGTGTGCAATTAGTATATAACCATTTTCCTATGTCGCTTAATGTCTCTTCATGAACTATAAGTTAAGATTCTTTGTCATCCTTATTACGTCCAAAAGTGTTTCTCGATTCCCGAGTTTGACTGTCAATAAACAGATGATTTCTAAAATCCATCTGAACACGGCCATGCATTTTCACAGTCTCACTCTTCGAGAGGCCTTGTAAACAACAAAATCATATTCCTTATTGTTTATAGGGGGCCATTCCTAGTCCTATAATGTAAGCTTCCCTTACTACGAGGACCTAGTCGCCTGAGTGTTGCCATTTTAATCCCCATTTACGGCAGACGTTTAACAACATCAAAACAACTAGTACTCAAACAAGAGAACTTGCAACACTCATGGTCGATGAAAAAGGTTCCGATAGCTATAATGAGAAATATACTTATGATGATTTATAATCTCTTAGAATGTTCTCATAGGTCTATCCGGTACAGTTCCAAACTAGTACCTGTGCAAATGATTTATGACTATCATGTCCTTATAGCACAAGAAACGGTGCTATAAATCATATTACACACTAATCTTAATTGGTCATTAATCGTCTATTGTTTAAATGACCTCGATTAGGGATAATTTTTCGATTAAAATATTCAATTTTCACTTAACATGTGTTTCTTTATCCAAGGCATGGTCTTGATACCCTGTTTGGAATATTCCCAGAAATCTATTGAACTCATTATTTAATTCTAAACCACAATTAAATAGATATGGAGTAATCACAAATTTGCAGAAAATTTAACTGCTCCAAAATTTAATGGTTCAACATAGTGTTTTACATTAAGACATCGAGTTTAATTAAAACACCTATATAGGGAAATCAAAGCCAATCTCCAATATGCTTAATTCCCATTGCCTTAACGTGCTTGTTGTGCTTCACATGAGATAAAGATTTAGTCAGAGGATTGGCTACATTGTCATCCGTTCAAATCCTACAAATTCTGATTTCACCCTTAGATTTCCATTCCCTTATCATGTGAAATCTCCGCTTGACATGTTTGACCTTCTGATGTTCCCTTGGCTCCCTTGCCTGAGCAATAGCTCCATTGTTATCACAATAGAGGTCTACTGGACCCTTAATCGAGGGTACAACACCAAGTTCACCAATGAACTTACAAATCCAAACTGGCTCCTTAGCTGCTTCCAAAGCTGCCAAGTATTTGTCTTCAGTTGTAGAATATGTAGTGGTGCTTTTCTTAGCACTCTTCTAACTAAACACTCCTCCATTTAGGCAGAATATGTACCCTGGCTGCGACTTGGAGTCGTCTTTGTTAGTCTGGAAGCTCGCGTCAGTATAACCTTCAACAACCAAATCATCACAGCCACCATAGACCAGGAATTTATCCTTGTTCCTTTTCAGGTACTATAGGATATTCTTAGCCGTAGTCTAATGCGCCTCTCCTGGGTCGGACTCGTAGCACTCAAGGCATACGATACATCTGGCCTAGTACATATCATGGAATACATGATCGATCCAATAAGCGAAGCATATGGAATCTGACTCATCCTCTCTCGCTCATCAGGTGTCTGTGGACACTGTTTCTTGCTGAGAGTTATGCCATGGGACATGGGTAGGTGCCCTCTCTTGGCCCCTTCCATCTGGAATCTTGCCGGTACCTTATTAATATAAGTACTTTGGCTCACTCTAATCATCCTCATAGATCTATCCCTATATCTTGATGCGCAATATGTACTGTGCCTCTCCTATGTCCTTTATTAAAAAGCACTTCCCAAGCCAGCCCTTTACGGACTCTAACAGATTTTCAAGCACCTTTTGAAAGGAATGGTGTCCTTCCTGCTGGGCAGCAAGGCAGTGCTAGCTGGTAGCGCTAGCTGGCAGCCAACCAGCCCTCCTTGAGCCGGTTTTGTGCAAGGGTGTGGGGACAAAATCAAGGCCTTGGGGAGCAAGACATATAGTCCCCCACCTAACCTTGGCCACCACCCTTTTTGCATATGGTTATGCCACTTGTCGCAATGTGATTAACTTGATTATTTATTTAATTTAGAATTAAATAAATTGTTGATTTTTCAACTCTCCCACATTGATGGGGGATTGAAAACCAAGGACCCATTTTCCCTATAAATAGCCTTCAAGGGTGTTGGGAAATGGACAACCTTGAGTGGAATTAAAAAGGCAACTCTAAGTAAGAGTAAACCTTTGATTCGTAAAACTCATAGTTATTTTGTCCGGGTCTTGACTAACCTTCAAGACTTAGGACGCTCGGGTCGGGTCGAGGGTACGATCCATTGGAGATCTCGTGTTTTCGGGATTTTGAAGTAAAAGCTCTTTGGGAGCGAAGCACGCGTCAAAGGTTTAATTCTTGTTTGATTAAGTTTAATATGCTTGTTAATTGTTTTAATTAAGGGGCGGGTCTTGGTGGGTTTCCTTCCGCGTAGTGTCGGGTCACTACGAAACCTTACAGCGGTATCGGAGCCACGCTCCTTTTAATTTTTGCAATTATTTTTTAATTAAGGTGTTTTAAAAGAATTTAATTTTCTGGTTCATGTTCTTCTAATTAGATTAGATGCTCGTTTTAATTAATTTTAAAACTCGATTTTATTTTCGATTTGGCTGTCGAACCCAGATTATGGCTCAAAAATAGTGATTTTTGGGTGGAATCGACATTCTGGAACAGATTCAACCCTTTTAGGACTGTCCAGAAACCCAATTTTTTTGGGGTTTTTCGTTTTTCAACGAAAATTTTAATTCTTTTTAAGCCTTGATTAATGCAAGCAATACAAGGTTAGATTAAATGCACATTTTCATCACTAATCTACTGGTTTTAAAATATCCTTAAGCATAATAATGAAGTTTTTATTAGTGCTTAAGTTGATATACCAATTTTTCACATAAACTTGTTTTTCATAAATTTTGCAAATAAATTGCAATAAAGTGTGAAAACTTGTTGTGATTTTGTATTTTAAGTTCCCAAATAATGTTAAAGTTCTAATCTTTAAAGGTTTAAATGATTGGAACCCTAACCCTAAATTCCATGTTGAACAAAGTTTGGATTTTTTCATGTTTGGTTGATTAAAATCCATCAAGTTCAATTACTTGTGAGTAAAATTTGATTAATCTTCATATTGGAAGATGTAATCTTGATATCATTGGATGGTTAATTTATTTTTGCAACTCCCATTTGTCAAATAAATTAAAAATTTGCATATTGGCAAGATTAATTTTGGACATAGCTCATTTTATTTTAAGCATAAAGTTAGATCTAATTTTGTTCAAAATTGAAATTTTGGATAATTTAGGCTTGTGCACCAATAAAATAAATTTTAATTAAGTAGGACTTAATTTTATTTTATTTTATTTTCCCTCAAATTAATTCTAAAATGTAATTTGGAATTAATTATTGTCACACACAAATCGGAATTAAAAATTCGAGGAAATGCACGCAAATCGATGCAAAACCGCAAGCGTCACCAAGGCTAGCTGGGCTGCCTAGCAGCCCACATGTGGCTGCCTATGGTGTACGCAAGGCTATTGCACCAATGCGCATGGCTGTGTGTGGCAGGGAAGGTGCTGGGCACAGCAATGAAAGGGGCACTGGCTGGGCAGAGGCTGCCTATGCATGCTGGCTAGCATCATTAGGCGCCAGCCCAGCACGCAAGCAACTCGCAAGCACCAGCATGCTAGCAGGCAGCTGGGCTAGCAGCGATGCTTGCTGGGCATTGCAGGCCTCGCCCACGCACCATGGCGCCATGCCATGGGCTGCCTAGCAGCCATGGTGCGCACCCTCAAAGGCTTTTATGGGACGCTTTGCTTAGTGCTTGAGCTATGTTTTGCGATTTTTGGCCATTTTAATAATTTTAAATAATTATTTTAAGGAGGCTAAAAACCTCGATTTTTTATTTTGCAAAATTTTGACAAATTATGGGTTATGTCGACTTAATTAATCTGATTAATTAAGTACGGATGCGGAATTTAGTGGGAGCTTAATTAAGTGTGTTAGCATTTTGCGTTTAGAAATAATGGATTGAACAACTTTGACTAGTTTTAATTAGGCGCGTTAATTGGATTAACCACCTAAGTTAGTTACTAGTTTTGCGTGTTTTAATTATGTATTTCGTAAAATTGCATTGGCCATTCACAAATAGTGAATGGGTGAATGGAAGATTGTTTTCAAAACAGGTCTTTGAAAATGGAAACTAATGGGGCCCGACTAGGATAGAAAATACGGACTGCGTTCCGTTATGTATTTTTGTAAATCCAAATACGGTCTGCGAACCGTTAAGTATATTTGTACTATTAGATTAATCTTAGTCATTCTAGCTAGCTTCTTTCATTTTGGCCAAGATGTCTCAAGACGGCGTTTCGACGAAGACGAGCCAAGATGAAGACCCATGGAAATTGAAGATTTCAAGGGGTCATGCTAGTTGCCAAATGCATCTATTTTTATGCCTTATATATTGTTATTATATATGATTTCTAGATGCATGTCTAGGATTTCTATTATGTTGCGACGATTTAAGTTCACTTAAATCAACCAACATAGAAACCCTAGGTCCCTTTAATAATATTGAGCTAAAATTTTGTCGTTCCAAGAACAACACTTACCGAACTAATGCGCGTACGTGATGGATTACGCCAAAGCGAGGCATCACTACTTCCCTAGGAACGTAAGGTATACTAGGTATACAAGTTGTTTTGGTTAAGCTCAACGATATCAGTAAGGAGTCCTTAGATGTCGTGGAAAAAGAGATAAAATGTCAAGGATGCATTAGATGCGACATTTTATCAAACCGAGAGTAGCTTGGAGCTATTAGCAATTGGATTTCTTACCTTAAGATATATAATGATTAAGACAAGCCAAAGCATGCTTCACCATTTCTTGATCTTTGGGATCTCGGAATCATTTTATTCTCGCCCATAAGGGACAATTTTAAATGCGTGGATAAAATGCTCAATAAGATAGAATATATGCATGAACGTTTTAAATTTCAACTTATTGATGTATGAATGGTTTTTCACTTCAAATTCTTTCAATTTTAGAATCATGTCTGCAAGTAACTCAAACAAGGAGAAGTTGAGTGGGTCAAACTTTCTTGATTGGCAAAGAAATCTCCGCATTGTACTAATGCAGGAGCAAAAGGAATACGTCCTTGATGAGGAAATGCCCGACGCTCCCAATGAGGAGGTCACTCAGGCTGCCCTTAACCGATGGCAAAGTGCCAATCGGGATGTCAAGTGCATCATGTTGGCCACCATGTCTCCGGACCTTCAAAAGACTTTCTTTGAAAAGGAGACAACTTTTGAGATCATTTTTGAGCTTTAGAAAATGTTTCAAGAGCAGGCCCGAACTGAAAGGTTCGAAACCCACAGGCAGATCCTTGAGAGCAAGCTCAAGAAAGGAGAGCCAGTCAGCCCGCATGTCCTCAAAATGATTGGATTATTTGAGAACATGGAAAGGCTTGATGCTGGGTATTCAACCGAAATGGCAATTGACATCATTCTCCACTCCCTTCACAAAGGCTATGATCAGTTCAAGATGAACTATAATATGCATAGTATGGAGAAAACCCTCACTGAGCTTCATGGTATGTTGAAGCAAGCCGAGCAAACCCTCAAGGATGAGGGCCAGCATGACATGCTCATGGTGAAGAAGGGCAAGCCATTCAATTGCCCGGGCAAAAAGAATATCTTTAATGGGAAAAAGAAGAAATTCCCGCCTAAGTCATAATCTGCCAAGGGCAGTAAGGACAAAAAGGCAGCCTCTTCTAAATTTGATTCCGAATGTTTCTACTGCAAGAAGAAGGGACATTGGAAACAGGACTGCCTCAAATTAAAGGAAGATAAGAAGAACGACAACGTTGCTTTTTCATCAGGTATTTTCGTTGTAGAATTAAACTTTGCTAGCAAAACATCATGGGTATTAGATACCGGATGTGGCTCACACCTTTGTTCCAATGCTCAGGGACTAAGGATAAATAGGAGGCTAGAGAAGGGAGAGGTCGAGCTTCGGGTCGGCAATGGAGCAAGGATGCCTGCCGTCTCCGTTGGAACTCTCAGTTTGTCTTTACCCTCAGGGCTTGTTCTAGAACTTGAAAACTGCTATCATGTTCCTAGAGTGACCAAAAACATTATTTTAATATCGGCGTTGGACGCCAAAGGATTCGAATTTTGAATCAAAAACAATAGTTGTTTTATTTATTTTGATAATGTTTTATATGGTAAGGCACATTCAGAAAATGGTCTTTATGTGCTTTCACTAGACAAACAGGTTTATAACATTAAAAATACTGCCTAAAGGGCTAAGACCATCGAGTTCAATCAAACCTACTTGTGGCATTGTCGTCTTGGCCACATTAACATCAAGCGCATTAAGAAACTTCTTCAAGAAGGTGTTCTTGACTCTTTCGACTTAGAGTCATTTGAAAATTGCGAAGGATGCTTATTAGGCAAGATGATAAAACAACCATTCTCCAAGTTAGGAGAAAGGGCAAGTGACTTATTAGGTCTAATACACACGGATGTATGTGGACCAATGAGCACACCCGCAAGGCAAGGTTATCGATATTTCATCTCTTTCACCGACGATTATATTAGATTTGGCTATGTCTACTTAATGTCGAACAAATATGAATCCTTTTAGAAGTTCAAAGAATTTCATAAAGAATTTGAAAATCAGCTTGGCAAGAAAATTAAAGCACTTCGATCGGATCGAGGTGGCGAATATTTGAGCCATGAATTCGACGATCACTTGAAGGAAAATGGCATTCTTTCAGAGTTGACACCTCCTTAAACTCCTCAATGGAACGGAGTGTCCGAACGGAGGAATCGAACCTTGTTAGACATGGTTCGATCAATGATGGGTCTTAGTGAACTTCCTATCTCTTTCTGGGGACATGCGCTACAAACTGCAGCACTAACACTGAATAGATCTCCGTCAAAAGCTGTTGAAAAGACTCTATATGAATTATGGACTAAGAAACCTCCTAGGTTGTATTTTCTCAAGATTTGGGGATGCGAAGCATATGTCAAGCGATTGATTTAGGACAAACTTTACCCCAAATCGGATAAGTTTTTCTTTGTGGGATATCCAAAAGAAACCAAAGGGTATTACTTCTACAATAAATCCGAGAACAAAGTTTTTGTTGCTCGTGATGGTGTCTTTTTGGAGAAGGATCACCTTTCCAAAATGACAAGTGGGAGGAAAATAAACTCGACGAAGTTCGAGAGGACGAGCAACAATGTCAACCTGACAAAACTGACAATCTAGATACTTTGGAAGCATCTAAGAAGATTGGTCAGAATCAAACAGACAATGTAAATGCTCAACCAATTACCCTTCGCAGGTCGCAACGGCAAAGATCTCAACCAGACAGATACCTCGGTATCGTCTTAATTGATGATCAGGACATCCTAGTCATGGATGGTGATGAGCCGGCGACATACAAGCAAGCTATGACGAGCCCTGAATCTGCAAAATGGCAAGAGGCCATGAAATCCGAGATGGACTCCATGTCTGAAAATCAAGTCTGGGACTTGGTGAATTTGCCCGAGGGTTATACACCCATTGGTTGCACATGGATCTTCAAAGTGAAGACAGACAAGGATGGAAATGTATCAATATACAAAGCTAGACTGGTGACAAAAGGTTATAGACAAGTCCACGGGATTAACTATGACGAAAATTTTTCACCAGTTGCAATGCTAAAATCCGTCCGGATCATCTTAGCGATTGCTGCATATTACGATTACGAAATATGGCAAATGGATGTCAAAACCGCCTTCCTTAATGGAATTTTGGAAGAAAACAGTGTATATGACACAGCCAGAAGGTTTTGTCGATCCAGGCAACGCTGGAAAGGTTTGCAAGCTGAAGAAGTCCATTTATGGACTAAAGCAAGCCAGCAGAAGTTGGAATATGCGATTTGATGAAGCCATTAGCAAGTTTGGTTTTATCAAGTATCTAGATGAATCTTGTGTATACAAGAAGGTCAGTGGGAGTGATATTGAATTCCTAGTCCTGTATGTCGATGACATACTTCTCATTGGAAACAGCACAAAATTGTTGGAGTCCGTAAAGGGCTGGTTGGGAAAGTGCTTTTCAATGAAGGACTTACGAGAGGCACAATACATATTGGGCATCAAGATTTATAGGGATAGATCTAAGAGGATGATTAGATTAAGCCAGAGTACTTACATTGATAAGGTACTGGCTCGATTCCACATGGAGAATGCCAAAAGAGGGCATTTACCCATGTCCCATGGCGAAACTCTCAGCAAGAAAAAGTGTCCACAGACACATGTTGAGCGAGAGAGAATGAATCAGATCCTATATGCTTCGCTAATCGGATCGATCATGTATGCCATGATATGTACAAGGCCGGATGTATCGTATGTCCTGAGTGCCGAGTCGATACCAATCGAACCCAGGAGAGGCGCATTGGACTGCGGCCAAGAACATCCATAAGTACCTGAAAAGGAACAAGGAAAAATTCCTGGTGTATGGAGGCCACAAAGAACTGGTTGTTGAAGGTTACACCAACGCTAGCTTCCAGACTGACAGAGACGACTTCAAGTCACAGTCGGGGTACATATTCTGTCTGAATGGAGGAGCGTTTAGTTGGAAGAGTGCCAAGCAGAGCACCACTTCAAACTCTATAACTGAAGCCGAGTACTTGGCCGCTTCAGAAGCTGCCAAGGAAGCTGTTTGGATTCGCAAGTTCATTAGCGAACTTGGTGTTGTACCTTCAATCAAGGGGCCGATAGATCTCTACTGTGATAACAATGGAGTTATCGCTCAGGCCAGGGAGCCAAGAGAACACCAGAAGGTCAAACACTTGCAAAGGCGATTTCACATGATAAGGGAATGGAAATTCGAAGGTGAAATCAGAATTTGTAAGATTGGCACAGATGATAATGTAGCCGATCCTTTGACTAAACCGCTGCCTCAAGTGAAACACAACAAGCACATTAAGGCGATGGGAATCAATCATGTTGGAGACTGGCTTTGAAATTCCCTGTACATGTGTTTTGATTAAATAGGATATTTAATGTAAGACACTGTACTAAAACCATTCATTAATGGAGTAATTAATTTTTATGCAAAATTACCATTCACTCCATTACTATTTAATTGTGGTTTAGAATTAAATAACGAGTCTATTCGATTTACGAAAATATTAAAACAGGGTATCAAGACCATGTCTTGGATAAAGAAACACTTGTTAAGTGAACATTGAATATTTAAACCAAAAATTATCCCTAATTGAGGTCATCTAACAGATGGACGATTGATGACCACCATAGATTAGTGTGTAGTATGATTTACAGCACTGTTTCTTGTGCTGCGAGGATGTGACGGTCATAAATCATTTGTACAGGAACAGTTTGGAACTGTACTGGATAAGACATATGAGAGTACTTTAAGAAAATTTAAATATTTGTCATAAATACATTTCTCATTATGACTATCGGAACTTGTTTCCTCTGACCATGAGTGCTGTGAAGTTTTCTTGTTTGAGTACTAGACTCTTTGATGTTTCCAAACGTCTGCCGTAACTGGGAATCATAACGGGAACACTCAGGAGACTATTTCCTCTTAGTAATAAGAACTTACAATACAAGACTGGGATTGGCCCCCTACTAACAATAGAGAAAAATGTTTTGTTGTTTACAAGGCCGCTCGAAGAGCGAGATTGTGAAAATGCATGACCGTGCTCAAATGGATTTTAGAAATCATTTGCTTATTGACAGTCAAACTCGGAGATCGAGAAACACTTCTAAACGTAATAAGGATGACAAAGAATCTTACCTTATAGTTCACGAAAAAACATTAAGTGACATAGGAAATGGGATATACACTATATGCACACTTGTCCGAAAGGACAAGTGGGAGATATAAAGGAATGGTGTCCTTCCAATAAGTGTATTCTTCCGATAAAGGGTTCAGAATTATTACGGAGCTAATTTTTCAGTAAGGTCAAGTGATCGGAATTCCTAGGTGGAGGCCGCTTCCGATCAGTTATATCGAGGTACAATTGATATTACAGCTTAATCTTAACTGAACCCTTCGGGTCAAACCCAATCGAATCACCGATCCGAGACGACAAATTAATCCGAAAGGATTTAATGAGTCATCAGAGTTTTACGAATACAGACGTCGAATTTCGAGCCTAGGGCGTCGAGACCGAGCGTCGCAAAATCACAAAGCGACAAGTATGAACATAGCCTTAGCACCACTCTGGTCTAACCATGTGGATGCTAGGCTAGTTCGAGCTAGCATGCATCTTGCATGGCTAGGCGCAAGCCTAGGCACACTAGGTGTGCTAGGCGCACCATCGCAGCCCATCGCAGCACAAGCACGGCACCATCCCATGGCTAGGCCAATGCGTGTGTGCGTGTGCTTGTGCCTTAGCCTATCGCATCCCTAGCATTGCATCACAGCACGCTGGGCATGTGCAAGTGCCTAGGCGCACCATCACAGGTCTAGCACCACGCACAACACCATCGCAATTCCTAGGGCTTGCATGCGTGCGTGTGCTTGTGCCTAGGCCTATTGAATCATCGCAGCATGCATCCCAGGCACCATCGCAAGGCATGGCACCACGCACAGCACCATCGCAATGCCAGGGGCTTGCGTGTGTGTGCGTGTGTGCCTCGCAGCCTCACCATCGCAGCCTCGCACAACAGCAGCAATGATGCGTGTGGGCTGGTGCCTGTGTGCGTGCAATGGGGATGCTGGGATGCTAGGCAGCAGCACCACGCATGCATGTGCGTGTGTGTGCGATAGCAATGCAGTAGCACCACGCATGTATGTGCGTGTGTCTGCGATAGCTAGACAGCAGCGCCCAACGCCCAGCACATGGTGTGGCTTGCTAGCAGCACACAAGTACTTAGAGGGCTAGGTGATGCGTGTGTGCGTGCGATGGAGGTGCTGGGCAGCAAGGCAGTGCTAGCTGGCAGCGCTAGCTGGTACGCTAGCTGGCAGCCGGCTAGCCCTCCTTGAGCCAGTTTTGTGCAAAGGTGTGGGGACCAAATCAAGGCCTTGGGGAGCAAGGCATATGGTCCCCAACCTAACCTTGGCCACCACCCTTTTTGCATATTGTTATGCCACTTGTCGCAATGTGATTAACTTGATTATTTATTTAATTTAGAATTAAATAAATTGTTGATTTTTTAACTCTCCCACATTGATGGGGGATTGAAAACCAAGGATCCATTTCCCTATAAATAGCCTTCAATGGTGTTGGGAAATGGACAACCTTGAGTGGAATTAAAAAGGAAACTCTAAGTAAGAGTAAACCTTTGATTCGTAAAACTAATAGTTATTTTGTCCGGGTCTTGACTAACCTTCAAGACTTAGGACGCTCGGGTCGGGTCGAGGGTATGATCCGTCGGAGATCTCGTGTTTTCGGGATTTTGAAGTAAGAGCTCTTTGGAAGCGAAGCACGTGTCAAAGGTATAATTCTTGTTCTTAATCTTGTTTGATTAAGTTTAATATGCTTGTTAATTGTTTTAATTAAGGGGCGGGTCTTGGTGGGTTTCCTTCCGCGTAGTGTCGGGTCACTACGAAACCCTATACTTCCAACAAGTGTATTATTCCAATAGATGGTTCAGAATTATTAGAACGCAAATTCTTCAGTAAATTCACGTGATCGGAATGCCTAGGTGGAGGCCGCTTCCGATCAGTAATATTAATGTGTAATTAAAATTACATCTTAATCTTGACTGAACCCTTCGAGTCACACCCAATCGAGTAACCGATCCGAATCAACGAATCAATCCGAAGGATTAGATGAGTCATTAGAGTATTATGAACAAAGACGTCAGATATCAAGCTTAGAGCGTTGAGACCGAGCGTCGCAAGTCAGTCGAATTTAGAATTCGACGAGACGAGAAATCAAACAAGAGATAAGTTCAAGCTAAGCCGTAGCCTCGCATTTACCTAGCAATGCGAGTACTAGGGTAGCTCAAGATATCGTGCGCATCACTAGGCATATCGCAAGCATGCTAGCAAGGCTGGTGCATAAGGTCGCAAGCATACTAGCAGCTAGCGCATGCTAGGGTGCTAGTGTGCTGAGCCACGCACCCAGCCGCATCATCACTAGATCAAGCACAACAATAGTGCGCTATGCGTGATGTGCTATGGCGATGTGTGCTAGCATAGTAGCCTTACGCATTGCAGCCTCTCGCACACAGCCGCGCATCGCAGCATTGCTTAGCATCGCAGTGTGCTATATGCTGTTACTGTGTATGCTTGCGTGCCACGCATCGCAGCATGCTATGTGTTGAGGCTAATCATGCTTGTGTGCTGGGCAGCGCCTAGCACAAGCAGCAGCTGCCAGGCAGCGCCTATCATACGCCAGCAGCAGCAGCCTGCATTGCATGCGTGGCTTGTTGGCTGCGTGCATGCGTATGCGAGCTAGCTAGCCAGCCCAACCAAGGTGACAGGCGCCAGGTAGGCAGCCTTGGCAGCCAAGCCAGGCTGGCTGCCAGCTATGCGTAGGCTGCTCTTGAGTTTTGGTGGGGACCGTTGCTCGGTGGCCTTGCTTTGGGAGCAAGGGGATTTTTGGTCCCCCCCTTAGTGGTCCTCATCTACCTTTTCTTTCCCTTTGCCACTTGTAGCTTGTTGATTGAATTGCATTATATTTTGTTTTTTATTAAAATAAAATAGAGGAAAATGCAAATATCCCACATTAATGGGAGAATGGAGATCAAGTCTCCACTCCCTATAAATACCCAAGTTTTGGGTTTTAGGAAGAACGCTTGAGTTGAACTCAATAAGGCATCTCCCTACAGGTGAGAAAAACTTTAAGTTCGTAACACTCTAGTCTTTTCTTGGTCTAGCCCCGACTAACCTTCGGGGTAGAGGCTGTTCAAGTCGAGTCTTGAGGGTGGACTCCATCAGATGGTCTCGCGCTTGCGAAGCTAAGGCTTTGAAGTCCGAGCTCTATAAGAGCGAAGCACGCGACAAGGGTAAGAATGTCTTTTCTCTTTCTCTCTGTTATGTTGTTAATTATGTGGTTAAATATTTAGTTGCTTTATTTAGTCAGCGAGTCTTGGGTGGGTTTCTATTTCGCGTAGCGTTGGGCGCAACGAAACCTAACACCAATGAGTAATATATCATCGACATATAAGACTAGGAATGCGATGTCACTCTCACTGGCCTTCTTGTAAACACAAGACTCATCTAGATTCTTGATAAAACTAAACTTACGAATAGCTTCATCGAATCACAGATTCTAACTTCTACTTATCTATTTTAGTCCATAAATGGATTTCTTTAGCTTGCATACCTTCCCGGCATTTCTTGGAACAACAAAACCTTCCGGCTGTGTCATATACACAGGTTCTTCCAAAATCCCATTAAGGAAGGCGGTTTTGACATCCATTTTGGGTGATTTTGGGTGAAGTTTGTCAGAAATTAATCTCTTGACATATTCTTCCCAACACCAAATCTTAAGAAAAGACAACCTTGAAGGTTTCTTGTCCATAACTCATATGGAGTCTTTTCGACAGCCTTAGACGGAGCACGGTTCAATGTTAGTGCCGTAGTTAGAAGTGCGTGTCCCCAGAAAGAGATAGGAAGTTCACTAAGACCCATCATTGATCGAACCATGTCTAATAAGGCTCGATTCCTCCGTTCCATTGTGGAGTTCCGGGAGGTGTCAACTCTGAAAGAATACCATTTTCTTTCAAGTGATCGTCGATTTCATGGCTCAAATACTCGCCACCTCGATCCAATCGAAGTGCTTTGATTTTCTTACCAAGTTGATTTTCAACTTCACTCTGAAACTCTTTGAATTTTTCAAAAGATTCAGATTTGTTCGACATAAGGTAGACATAACCATATCTGCTATAGTCGTCGGTGAAGGTAATGAAATATCGATAACCATGCCTTATGGGTGTACTCGTTGGTCCACATACATCCATATGTATTAGACCCAATAAGTCACTTGCCCTTTCTCCTAACTTGAAGAATGGTTACTTTATCATCTTGCCTAATAGACATCCTTCGCAATTTTCAAACGACTCCAAGTCGAATGAGTCAAGAACACCTTCTTGAAGAAGTTTCTTGATGCGTTTGATGTTAATGTGGCCAAGACGACAATTCCATAAGTAGGTTTGATTCGATTCGATGGTCTTAGCCCTTTTGGTGGTATCATCAATGTTATAAACTTGTTTGTCTAGAGAAAGCACATAAAGACCATTTTTTGATATGCTTTACCATATAAGACATTATCGAAATAAAATAAACAACTATTGTTCTTAATTTAAAATTCAAAACCTTTGGCGTCCAACGCCGAAATTGAAATAATGTTTTTGGTAACTCTAGGAACATGATAGCAATTGTCAAGTTCTAAAATAAGCCCATAGGGAAAAGACAAACTAAGAGCTCCAACGGATACGGCAAACATCCTTCTCCATTGCCGACCCAAAGCTCGACCTCTCCCTTCTCTAGCCTCCTATTTATCCTTAGTCCCTGAGCATTGGAATAAAGGTGTGAGCCACATCCGGTATCTAATATCCATGATGTTTTTCTAGCGAAGTTTAAGTCTATAACAAAAATACCAGATGAAGAAGCAAAAGTGCCGTTCTTCTTATCTTCCTTGAATTTGAGGCAATCTCACTTCCAATGTCCCTTCTTCTTGTAATAGAAACATTCGGAATCGGATTTAGAAGAGGCTACCTTCTTGTCCTTGCCACTCTTAGCAGCACTTGACTTAGGTGGAAAATTCTTCTTCTTTGTCCCTTTAAAGCTTCTCTTTTGCCTGAGCGCTCAAATGGCTTGCTCTTTCTCACCATGATCATGTCATGCTTTCCCTCATCCTTGAAGGTTTGCTCGGCCTGCTTCAACATACCAAGAAACTCGGTGAGAGTTTTCTCCATGTTGTGCATATTATAGTTCATCTTGAATTGATCATAGCCTTTGTGCAGCGAGTGGAGAATAATGTCAATTTTCATCTCGGTCGAATACCCAGCATCAAGCCTTTCCATGTTCTCAAATAATCCAATCATTTTAAGAACATGCGGGCTGACTGACTCTCCTTTCTTGAGCTTTCTCTCAAGGATCTGCCTTTGGGTTTTCAACCTTTCAGTTCGGGCCTGCTCTTGAATCATATTCTGAAGTTCAGAAATGATCTCAAAAGCCGTCTCCTTCTCAAAGAAAGTCTTTTGAAGGTCCGGAGACATAGTGGCCAACATGATGCACTTGACATCCCGATTGGCACTTTGCCATCGGTTAAGCGCAGCCTGGGTGACCTCCTCATTGGGAGTGTCAGGCATTTCCTCATCAAGGACGTATTCCTTTTGCTCTTGCATGAGAACAATACGGAAGTTCCTTTTCCAATCAAGAAAATTTGGCCCACTCAACTTCTCCTTGTCGAGAATTGAGCGTAATGCAAACTAGCTGTTTGAGTTATTTGCAGACATGTTTCTACAATTGAAAGAATTTTAAATGAAAAAACTATTCATAAAGCAATAATTTTGAAATTTAAAGCGTTCATGCAAATTTTCAATCTTATTGAGCATTTTATACACGCATTAACATTAGTCCCTTTTAGGCGAGAATAAAATGATTCCAAGATCCTAAAAATAAAAAAGTGATTAAGCATGCTTTGGCTTGTCTTAACACTTAATATTTTAGGGTAAGCAATCCAATTGCTAATAGCTCCAAGCTACTCTTGGTTCGATAAAACGTCGCATCTAATGCTTCCTTGACATTTTATCTCCATTGCCACGACATCTAAGGACTCCTTACTGATATCGTTGAGCTTAACCAAGACGACTTGTATACCTAGTATATCTTACATTCCTAGGGAAGCGGTGATGCCTCGCTTTGGCGTAGCCCATCACCACGCGCATTAGTTTGGTAAGTGTCGTTCTTGGAATGGCAAATTTGGCTCAATATTATAGGGACCTAGGGTTTATATGTTAGTTGATTTAAGTGAACTTAATTAATCATCGCAACATTTGAAATCCTAAACATGCACCTAACATATCATTCACATATATAAGTATAATTATATATAGAAAACATAAATAAGATGCATTTGGCAACTAGCATGACCCTTGAAATCTTCAAATCTTCAAGAGTCTTCGATGCACCATCTTGGCTTGTCTTCATAGAAACGCCGTCTTGAGACATCCCCACCAAAATGAAATTACTAGCTACTACGACTAGGATTAATCTAAATATTAAGGTACAAAAACACACAATGGTACGCAAACCGTATTTATATTTGTAACAAAACATAACGGATTGCAGTCCGTATTTTCTATCCTAATCGAGCCCCACTAGTTGCTGTTTTCACAAAACCTGTGAAATAATATACATTCTATTCATCCATTCACTATATGTGAATGGCCCATGCAATTTACAACAAAAAACAAGTAACAATGCATAACGCGCGCGAACTAGTAACTAACTTAGGTGGTTAATCCAATTAACGCGCCTAATTAAAACTAGTCAAAGTTGTTTAAAATTTTACGTGATTAAGACACAATTAGTTCATGCAATTAACAAAGCTCCCACTAAATTCCGCATCAAACTTAATTAATACAATCAATTAAGCCGATTAACCCAAATTTTGTCAAAATTAATTTTGCAAGTGTTGGAGGAATTGAGGCCTAGCCTCGTTAAAAAAAATTAAGTAAAATAATTAAAACGGCAAAATTTCGCAAAACACATAGCCCATGCATCGCAAAACCAAGTGCCTAGCATCGTAGCCATGGGACTAGGCTTGCTAGGCACCAAGGTTACAGCTGGGGTGTCCTTGGGTGCAGGCAGCCTGCCTAGCAAGGCACGCCACGCCTGCTGGCACCAGCAAGCCTCGCAGCAAGCCTCGCAGCAAGCCTCGCATGCTTGCATGCTTGTTGGTAGTGTGTGGCTAGTCTGTTGGGGCTCGCTGCTTTGCCGCCCAGCAGCACTTGCGGGCATCTCCAGCAGCCACGCACCACAAGCATCAAGCACGCACCTTTGTGCACTCCTAGCACGCCACACAGTCGCATCATTTCGAGGTGGGAGCACCTCCATGCGCACCAAGGCAGCCACACGCAGCCCAGCTAACCTTGGTGGTGCTTGGGCGATTTTACCTCAATTTGCGTGCTATTATTTCGGGATTTTAGTCCCGATATATGTGTGACATAAAATTAATTTTAAATTTATTTTAGAATCAATTTAAAGCAAAATAAAAATTAAAATAAGTCCAAATTAATTAAATTCAATTTTAATAGTGCACAAGCCTAAATTATTCAAGAACCATTCTTTAAATCAATTTAGGTCTATCTTGATGCTACAAAATTGAAGGGCTACACTCATAATTAATTTAATCAAATGTAAATTAATAATGAGATTTGACAAAATTAAAGGGGTTGGAAAATTAAACCCTTTCATCCAATGAAAAATTTCCAACAATAACTTGTGTAAAATTGAAAAATTACATCTTCCAACATGAAGATTAATTTAATTTTAATAACAAGTTTTGAACTTTTAGGACTTTAATCAACTAAAAAATGATTAAATCCAAAAATTAGTTCAACATGGAATTTAGCAATTAAAGTTCCAACCAAATAAACAATTAAAGATTGGATCTTTGAAATACTAGAGACTCCAAAAATTACAAGTTCACCATAACATTCACACTTGAAGCAATTTATTTGCAACAATGTGAAAAATTCAAGTTTATGTGAAAAATGAACACACCAAATTCAGCACCAATTAGGACTTCATAAACATGCTTAATGAGGTTTATAATTACAGTAGATTAGGGATGCAACCATACCTTTAATCTACCTTCAACATGCAATAATTAATCAAGATTAAAAGATTTTAAAATTTTCGTCGAAAAAAACGAAAAATCCCTCGAAAAACATGTTTCTGGGTGGATTTTGGCTTGTGGACAACCCTTAAGGATCAAAAACGATTTAGAACATCGATTCCAACCAAAAATCACTATTTTTGAGTCGAAATCTGGGTTCGTCAGCCAAAATTAGTAAAAATACGAGATTCAGACTAATTAAAACGAGCTTTTAATCTAATTAAAAAGCACAACCAGAAATTTCAATCCATTTTAAATCACCTTAATTAATTATTAGTTACAAAAATTAAAGTGAGCGCGGCTCCGATACCGCTGTTGGGTTTCGTAGAGTCCACCTCTACGCGCAAGAAAAACCCGCGCACTAATTAAGGCAACTAAGCATAATTAAACAATAAGTCAGAAAGAGAAAAGACGTTCTTACCCTTGGACGCGTGCTTCGCTCAAACCCGAGCTCTTACTTGAGAAGCTAAACCTTGCAAGCGCGGCGGTCTCCAATAGCTCGTACCCATAAACCCGACCCGAACGGTCTTAGTCCTGAAGGTTAGTCAGGACTTGACCAATAAAAACTAGAGTATTACGAACTAAAGAATTTCTCACTTTTCTAAGGAGATGCCTTTTTAGTTCCACTTAAGTGTTCTTCCCAAATCCCAAAACTTGGGTATTTATAGGGAAATGAACCTTGATTTCTCATTCACAATCAATGTGGGAGATTTGCATTTTACCTATTTTATTTTAATAAAAAACAAAATAGAAATGCTAAATCAATCAACAAGTTACAAGTGGCAATGGAAAGAGAGGGAGAAGGTGCGGACCACCATGGGAGGGGACCAACCCACCTTGCTCCCCAAGGCAACCCTCAAATTCAGTCCCCACCACTTGACCATGAGATGGCTCGGGACAGCTGGCTGTCAGCCTGCCTTGCGGGCGCCTGGCGCCTTGGCTATGCTAGCAAGCCAGTTAGAACTCGCATGTGCACAGCCAGAAAGCCACGCACGCCATGCGGGCTGCTGCTGTTGCATAGCATGTGTTGGGCGCTGCCTAGTAAGGCTGCTAGTCTAAGGTACTGCTAACCTCACAATACACACAGCCCAACACTCACATACACAGCACGCATTGCTAGCAAGGCCCAGCCTTGCGATGCTGCGTGCTAGCGAGTGGCTGGCTGCTTGGTGCGTGCCACTCTCTAGAACCAAGCATAGCCCAACATGCCTAGCACGCTGCTATGCAATGCTGCTTCTAGGTGCTAGGTTGCGATGGGCTAGGCGCCTAGCATTCTAGCAAGCACGCAAGGCACCTTGCCTGCGATGCTTGCGGTAGCAAGGCCTAGCCTTGCGATACTTGTGGGTTCTTGGCCTAGCGAGATGCGTTGGCTAAGGCTGTTGTGCTAGCACGCATAGCCATGCACGTACACCCACACCACACAAGCATGTGTTGTTGTGCCTGCGGTACTTGTGCGATGCTTGGGCCATGTGATGTGCGTGTGCTTGAGGATGGTAGGCACGCATTGCTCGGGACCTTGCCTAGCCTAACACTCACATGGCTAGGCCAATGCAAGGCTACGGCTAGGCTCGAACTTGTTGCTTGTTTGATTTCACGTCTCGACTTGCGACGCTCGGTCTCGGCGCTCTAAGCTCAATATCCGACGTCTTTGTTCGTAATACTCTGATGACTCATGTAATCCTTCGGATTGATTCGTCGTCTTGGATCGGTTGTTCGATTGGGTTCGACCCAAAGGGTTCAGTCAAGAATAAGCTGTAATATTAATTGTACATTAATATTACTTATCGGAAGCGGCCTCCACCTAGGCATTCCGATCACCTGACCTCACTGAAGAATTAGCTTTCTAATAATTTTGAACCCTCTATCGGAATAATACACTTGTTGGAAGGACACCATTCCTTTCAGGGGGGGCAAGGAGGGGCACAAGATACTCACATAATATGGAACCCAGTGTCCAAAGCTCCAATTAAACACCCCATTTGAAAAAACATAACCAAAATTAATTAAATCATCAATATTTTCATGAACGAACTACTACAATTAGGGAAGTAAATACTCTGAGCAATTATCCTTTAGAAGCAAACATGACAAAGTAACTCGCATTAATATTTTTCTTAAATTTTCAATAAAAAAAGAGCACACCAAAGGTAGTGCGTGTATTCTACTCTTGAAAGCTAAAGTGGACTTGCCAATTTATTAATGTTTTAAATCGCAATTTCAACAATATTTTTCATAAGACTGCTACAATTGAATGGCGAAAGAAAAGTAGAAGTTAGAGTCTTAGAGACTTACGTAGTACAATAGGCCAAATTCAAAACTACTATAACAGAAGGTTATGGATAATAAGAGGAGCAAGATCATCACGAGCCCACTGATTTTAGGTTTCTGAAAAAGCAAGAAACACAGACAATTAGGAAAAAAAACCTTTGAAGCAATCAACCTTACATTCCAAAAGATTAATTGCCATTCAGATTTACCTTGGTCTAGTTTTTGCGACAAGCACAGAAAATTTCGGTTGATCCAATATTATTTTTCGGTACTTAAAAGGGTTACAGGACCAGGACATAGTACTACAAATTCAAATCCTTCAATCATCCAATAATGGGTATTGATTAGGGGGTTTTCCCCACCCAATCAGTGTACGCCACATGGACCAATCAGGTCTTGCCAAGTGTCCTCCATTTGGACCTCTCAGGGGCTGCCACGTGGCACACAACCATTTGTCCACCATGGACCAATTATGCCACGCCAAGTGGCCTGCTGTTTGCCACCTAGGAAAATGGCCACCTAAGCCCAACTTCCGGGAAAAGCCCAATCAGCTCTAGGTTAACCTAAACCTAGAGTAGGGCACGCTTCCCAAGACTATAAAAGCGTTAATTAATCCTCATAACGGGGGGATTTTTGAGTAATTAAATACTCACACCTAGAGAAGCCAAAACACATTGATCACTCCTCACCTTGAGGGACCAGATCTCCCACCTTTACTTTTCCGCATTTACATACTCCTAAAACAAGTACTAACTTGACCGTCGGAGGCGGAGCTCCCACCACAAGGAGTTTCCGTTGTTTTGCAGGTACAGGCGCAAGGATACCAGTCCCGAAATTGTAACTCTCCCGCAGGACATCAGAAAACCCCGAAACATTTTGGCGCCGTCTGTGGGGAGAGTACATTCGAGATGGCATCACAGTTTGTATTGAATCAAAGCGAGAAGCGTCCTATGGACGACCCTCAGGTCTATAGTGACCAGGATACTGACAATGAGGTCGAGGTCGAGACTCACACGGTCCCAGATGGGACCTTAAGAGCTCGACGAACTCGTGCCTTCAAAAGGAAGGAACGACAGGATTGCTTGGATGGATCTAGTAAACATGCCGGCCAACCGCTTTATCATCAATAGGCGGCCGAGGGATCTGCCCTCATTACTAGAAGTGAACTCATGACTTTCATGAATAATTTCAAAGGGGAGATCTAGGATCTCATCAATAAGAAGATGCCTGCTCCATCCAAGGAGCAGTCGGCCAGAAGACCCTCCCAGTTTAGGAGGAAGAAGCTTGTAAAAGATCGTGAGGCGACCCCTTACCTAAAGTCTGGGGCAAGGTAGCCACTAGTGATTGACCTAACGAAGTATCACTTTCCCTCACCAGGAAAGAGAAAGCCCATCCGTTATATTCAAATGGACGAGTCAAAGAGAACATACTCTGATGCTCGAACGTTGTTAGAGCAGAAGAAGAGTGATCGACTAGCAGAATCGACCTAAACGTCTGATTTTCAAGACAGTTTACACAATACCTCCTTGAGATATTCGAACTCAAATTATGAGAGCTAGACAGGTGGTACCACTCACCGGTCCGGCTCCCAGAAAAACCAGGCGGCACCGCATGTGCCCCCCAGCCATACGTGTCGCAACCTCAATATTTCATGCAGCCTACTCTGTTTGGAGGACAGGCGAAAAGAAACGTCCAACCTTTAGACTGGAAACTTAGGTTGCTTAGACTTGGAGAACAGCTGTCCGCCTTCTCCAAGGAAATAATTGAGGCCGCCTGACATGCGGTATTTTAGGTCGTTACCAAGACACCTCTATCAAATGATATTTGTAGTCCTAAACATGCAACTAAACGAGTATAGAGGCAAGTTAAGGGTCGAACACAAGGTAACGATTAAGCACCGCTATTTATCTCCTAACACTAGTCGAAAAAACCAATTCCCCACTGGTTCAAACCCCCCCTTTCCAACCGGTTTTGAACCGGGTTGTATTTGGGGGGTGCTAAAACCCCATAGTTTTCGCACCGGTTCAAAACCGGTTGAAAAAAGAACTTTTTGCACCGGATTTAAGGGGTGAACCGGTGGAAAAAACTCAACGTTTTGCACCGGTTTTACTTAGAACCGGTGCCAAAAGTCCCCAAATTATTTTTAAAAAAACTTTTAGCACCGGTTCTTTGCAAAACTGGTGCCAAAAATGCCCAAAAAATTAAAAAAAAAATAAAAAATTTGCATTTTTTTTAGTTAAATTGTACCAAATACTTATATATAATCATAATATACATAAAACACATATATTTTCTTCAATAACTTGTAATATTACACTTTAAAAAATGAAAAAAAAAAATATACAGAATCAAGGTCTGGAGAAGCTGTTGCTGGCTACTGCTTTCTGTTTCTGGCTGCTTAGGTCTGGTTCAGGCCGTTGGTTTCGTTGCCTGCTCTTTCAACTGCTGTGATGCTGCTGTTTGGTTGCTGGCCTGGTTTTGCAAAGCCTGTTGGCTATCTGCTGGTTGTTAGCTGTTGTCTGGTGGTGCAAAGCTGTCGTCTGCTGTTTGGACAACTCTGATATTAGCTGCTTCTCAAGCAACTCAGCTGTGTCTTCAATCCCAGTACTTCTCATATTACATGCACTCTACAATTAATCAACACTGTATGGAGATAAAAATTAAGAAATTCAAATCCCACTGCTCGAATAAGGGGCAAATCTCATACACAGCTTAAGGTTGTCTTTGAAAAAAGACGGAATCCACTAGAGTAAAGAACCCCTAACTAGACATTCGCAATCTAAAGACAAGGTTCCTCAAAGATATCTAGACATTTTCTACCAGAATAAACTAATATTGCAAAAGCATAAGTTGTACGAAGCTTCAGGGAAACTTGGACATAAACAATACAAGAGGCCTCCACTAGGCACAGGCATTAGCATATGATAGATAAAGAACATAAATTTTTTTAATAGCATCCAATTTTTTACAAACAAGAGCTGTGCAAGAAGGGGGTGGGAAGACAAGAGGGGAGAGTATACTTTCTGAAGCTGTTTTTAGCCCTCCTCGACTGATGTTGCAACATTCTGAATGTTGTAATCTATCCGATCAACAATAGTACCCTGAAAGAAATGGCAACTTCAATCACCACATTATTAATGGAAATAAGTGAATAAATACATAAACATGGTGTGAGAATAACCTGGTCCATCACAAGAACTGATAGGTCTTTCATGATCTGAGCAAGTTCATTTACAGATTCCACAACCTATAAAGTTAACTGAATTCATCAACAAACAAATGTGGCAGAAGTCAGTAACAGGCAATTGTGTATTTGTGTAGCTTTAGATAAGAGATAAGAAGTGGGGATAAATGTTACCTGAGTGATCTCTCTTTCCCTTTCTGCTGTCAGATGATCACTTTTTTTGAACTCGGAAATTTGATGATTGTCAAGACCCTATACAAGAAGAGCTCATGTAAACCAAGACAGAAATAAACAATATGTTTCAACTGCTAAGTGAAAAGTTACACCTACAATGAACAACTCAACTTTAAAAACTTAATTTTACTAGGGGCTCAATTATGTTGAACGACTAGAAATCCATTGGAATCAATATCAAAGATCCAGGTCGCAGGCATACTCCATTGCTTCTCATAACTAACAACTACCAAGAGTAGAATGTAGACAACACATTCGTGCTATAAAACGTTTGGGTTGCATCTCTTATAACTTAGATCAATACCACATTATTACACAAGTTCTGTATCAACTGCTTGTATCATGAGCAACTGTAAACATTAAGCAACATGAAATAATGTACAGGTGTATCAGAAAGTGAAATCATATTGTATTATAATTATTATTACAGTATACGGTATGCATTTTCTTTAAGCATTCAAGAATGTATCCTTTAATCATCATAGATCAATCTGCAAAGCTTGAATAGCTAAATACATGAATTTCTTAATTTCTATCTCCATATCTTCACTTGTAACCAGCTAAAACCAGATACTAATCTACAATACGGAGCAATGATCAATATAAGATTAGATAGTACTAATTATCTATACCACTGTATGCAGTTTTTCCAGAGAGTACATTCGCTACTTCAGTAGGTCGAATTCTACACACTGATAGTCATCCCTTACTTTGCAACACGCCATATTGCTACAGCAGAACCTGTTTGAAACCCACAAAAACATACATTCGGTCTCAAGATAACAAATTGAATTGAATTACATGAACGTTTGAAGATTGTAAATTACAACCCCATTTTCTCAATTACAGATAACAACAATCCCTTCTAAAAAATAATACTATTATAAAAGAATCCACTCAAAATCTCAAAGCAAACCCTAGAATTACGAAATTACCAAGCAAATCAACGACTAACCCTAGATTGCGAAGGAATTCAAAGACCACAAAATAAATCTTACCTCGAAGCTGCTACAATGGAGGTGAGAAAACTTAGAATGCGTATCAATGGAGGTGAGAAAGCTCAAAATGCGCTTCAATAGAGGAGAGCTGTCGAGAGAGAACGAAATTGAGCTGCGCGGCAATTGAAAGTGGAGATGCCAGGAGAAACCCTGGAGAGGGCGCGCACAGAAGACCCGCGGGCGCGCACCCATAGGCCCGCGGGCGCGGAGTAGGGGTTTTCAGTTTTTTTAAAGAAAGTGGAGATGCTTGGGAGACGTCTAAGAGAGGGCGCAGACAGGACACCCGCGGGCGCGGCACTTACCACCGCGGGCGCATACAGTCACCGTCGCGGGCGCGCAATCCCACCCCGCGGGCGTGGCACCCAGCAGCTCAAAAACATTAGAAACCTGAAATGCCAGGGCCGCGGGCGCGACATACACCCCTGCGGGCGCGGACAGGCCATCTCGCGGGCGCGGCCCATCAGTTCTGCGATTTTTACTTCGATTTTCAGCCATATGCCCTAAACAAATTATACCCCAAAAACTGAATTTCTTCCCTCTTTCTCTCTCTACCACTCACTCCATTCCAAACCCTAACCCATTCTACCTCAATTTCTCTCCCCAAATCATCAAACTCCATCAAATTTCTATAATTTCCCTCATTTTTCTTCACTTTTTCTCAACAAAATCTGATTTTTTCACCCTCAAAAACCCCAAATTCTCGGTACTTTCTCCTGTGTGGGATTTGCTTCCACTATCAAAGGGTTCTTGGAGGTGGGATTCATTGCTTCTTCAAAGGCTAGTAAGAATACTTGTTTGAACTCATTGTTGGTATAAATTTCTCCTTTACTCTATATTTCCTTTGAGTTTGAAGTATATTGTTGTTTGAGAAAATTTCATGCTTTTGATTTTTCATGTTCGAATTGTTGATGTTTGGACTCCTATTTTGTATTCATCTATTATATTATTGAAGCATATTGTTGTTGTTGTTTGAGAAATTTTCATTTTTGTGATTTTGATCATTATTGATTTTTGAGTTGTTGTTTTTGGTAGTTGTCTCTTGGTATAGATTGCTTGATTGTGGGTTGTTCTTGGTGACTCTTGGAAGTGTTCTTGCGGAGATTGATTGGGTTTGGAAGTTTGTTGTGGGTGTTTATTACTGTAATTTGTTGGGAGTATTTCTTAGTGCTTGTAATTTGCGTGAGTGAAAATGGTTTTTGGGTCAAAGAAAAGAAAGAGTGGGAAGGAACTTCAAGGTTCATCCTCCTCAAACCCCCAACAAAATGAACAAACACAAACCGCTCCACCACCTCTACCACCCCTCAAATTCCACAATAAAAACCATAAACCCATCTTTGACAACTTGCGAAACCGCAAATTGAGACCGACCAAGCACTACCACCATCCCACCGCCACCAAGCTTGGAATCGACGAGGATTGTTGGTTCTTGTTCAACAACCTCGGGCTTGGTTCCTTTGTGTCAAGTGCATATCGAACCTACAAAGAGCCTACCCTAGAGTTTCTTGCTTCTTTCGAAAGTCATGCCGCAGGGGATAATGATCTCTCCATCTCCTTCCAACTCTTTAACAAAAAAGAAACCTTCACCTTCACCTTCACCCTCCGCAGGGGGTAAAGAAGGACTCGGGTGTCCTTCGTAGTGCAAGAATGGTTATGGGTGAAGGGTCCGGTCAAAGCCATGAGAGTGTGGAGGATGAGTTCCCATAACAACAACAACAACAACAACAACAAGGAAGAAGGCAACAACAACAACATCATCAACCCGACTACCAACAACAAATGGAGGCAATGAGAGCCCAAATGGAAAGCATGCAACTCGGCATGCAAGGTATGTTTGCTTCCCACCAACACCTTTCTTACCAAACCAACGCTTTATATGATTTGAGTGTACGTAGAGGGGATGTCACCCCCCCGGTCAACTACCCATATGTGCCAGCCCAACAAGGGCCCGTGCCATCTTAGGGGGGTGACAACACACCTATGTACCCCTATTGGCAGGGTCCCTCGGACCCCAATGTGCCCAGGCGTGATTTCCCCGATGAGTCCGGTCATTATGATTACCGGTTTTCGAGTGGGAGTAATTACAGGATTGATCCTAACTACCCCTATGTTGATCCCTCTCACCCCGCACCCCTTGTTCAACCCGAGCCATATGACCAGTTATTAGCATCCCAACTTAACCTCTTCAAAGTTCATTATGGGTGGCCACCTGGCTACTCCGGAGGTTGGGACCCCTATGGGCCCCCCTCGGGTTTCACTTATGACAGTTGGAATGCGGATTACGATGGTGCCGGCCCTAGTGGCCATTAGTTTCCCCCTTGTTCTTTTTGTTCCCTCCCTTTGTTGTCCCTCCCCTTTATTACACGTCCATGTGCCGCATCGAGGACGATGCTTTACTCTAGTGTAAGGGGGGTGTTTGAGTCAAAGGAGAGTATTAGGGAATGCTTGAGTTAAGTGTGGGGGAAGGAACCTAGGACTCAAGGAACTATTTAGGGGTTTTGGGTGTAGGTATCATTGTTAGCATTGTTGTTGTTGTTGTTTGGTGTCTATGATGTCCATTTCTATGATGATGATGATGATATGATGATAATGTTATGATGATGGTATGTTTGGGTAGTAGGTCATACCCAAAGAATTGAGTTCATGGATTTTCTTTCTCTCTCTAGTACTAACTTTCTTTTCTTTGTAGTGCTTGCCTTGTTTTTCTTTGTTTTTTTCTCTCTTGTAGCTTGGAAGAAATTGGAAGCGACATGTGGAGGCACGGTAAATTGCATGGTTGCTTTATTCTTTCTTCAAGAGACATGGTGAGATCTTTCCTTTAATTTATTTTATTTTTCTCCTCTCGTGTTGTGTTTAGTTTAGGATTTAGCTTAGGAAGGAGTTGAATGGTTCGAGGATGTTTGCATGCGGTTCCAAGGAACCTAGGATCGTTGGTATTGAGACCAAACGATCACTTGTATGTCGATTGGGATTTATTTGAATCTTTAAGCCTCTTATATGAACCTTCTTGATTCCTTCTTTCTTTTGTTCTACTTTCTTTTGTGTTATAAGCGTAATTATGGCATGATGATATGGTTGTGTTTTGGAACTTGCTTGCTACATTTAGACTCTATCTCTGTGATGATGCACCCTAGAATGTTTGTCCTTTTTCTTAACTATGTGATGAGATGCACATTTTGAGATTGTTGTTGATTGAATTAGACGATCCTTAATTAAGGTAGCAAGGGAAGGAACTTGTGAGGGCGTCTGAACCCCTAGTTCATGGGATGTGGTAAGACGGAGTTTCTCCCTGTAGTGTATTTGAAGCCCTCTAGTTGGTATTTTCTTACTTCTCTCATCCCTTGTGAGGTTCACTTTATTCAAGCCTTCATCAATTTGTTGAGTGGCATTTGAGAAATAGGTTTGTAATTCTAGAGTTGAATATGTAAGGAAGATTGGAAATGAGTGTTTCAAAACAAACCGAAAACAAAGGAGCAAATAAAGAAGAAAATCAACTACAAACACGGAACAAAACATGGAAATGAAGAGCATATTGAAAAGACAAGCATAGATGGAGGACAATCTTTCTAAGCACTAAGAGTAAGCATGTTTTTGGATTCCAATGATTGATTGAAAGATAAGTTATGCTAAGCATAGAGAACTCTAACATGCTCCACTCCACCTGCATTGCATACATTCTTACCGCGTTCCCTCATCTAGATTCAAATCCACCCTTCAAGGTAGCATCTCATGACTCCACGAAGGAGCCGGAACAAATGAAACAAGGGTGACCCGACATCTTACCAAGTCATGCTCTCTCCATATGCTTGAAATCTAGCTCCCTCCACCAACTAGTGACTCAACTAATCCAAGTCAAAAGGACTTTTAAAGGGGTTGTCCCGTAGGCTAGGAGGTAAAGGTGAGGAAAGTATGAAAATTTGGTGGTAAATCCTAGTTGTGAAGCAAAGAATGGAGCCAATTCTCCAAAAATGTAATATCACCAATTTCCAAAAAAAATTATTCATCTCCCCTAAGCTTATTCAACACAAACTCACAAAGCTATAGAGAAAAAGCGTAGAAATTCTCCCCCAAGCGTGAATGGAGCATTGTCCTCAATGCTCAAACGAGGGAGTAAACGACGTCAAAATCTCCATCATTTTTTTTTCTTTTTCTTTTATTTTTTTTTTGTTTATTTTTTTTTAAAAAGTTGTCCTTGCCTTTTATAACTATGGACGGCTTTTTCTTGAATTCACATTTGCTTTTATTAAACACAAAAATATCAAAAACACAACCTTACTTTCGATTTCTAACTGTCACCTTCCAGCTTTTCAAACCAAAATCACAATAAACTTTCATGGCTCAAACTTCACATATCTATGGGTAAGAAAGAAATAGATGGGCCATGGGGTTTGTAATATGCTATAAACATGGAGGTGAAGGCTCAACATGGCTAGCATGGGGCAAATGAAAATGAAATTACAAGGAAGCAACAAAAGAAAAGCTAAACCTAGAAAAGCAAAATAGTCACCGAAGAAAATGCCTTTGTCCTCCTTGGATTTAGTTCAGTCGCGATCTTGGGCAGCTAGACATCAAGCTCTCGATATAAGCATGCCTTGGTACGGATCCTATGTCGCTCATACAATAAGTGTTGGAGGCTTGAACAATAAAACTCACATCGGGTTACAAAAACTACCTTTAGGGCTTCAAATCCCCCAATGAGGGCAACACCTTCTTACCACAAACAAGCGAATTTGGGTTCGATGGGCCTTACGAGTTCTAGCACAACTACCTTAGCATAGACATATCTTAGAGTCAACCAATGGCAATCGAAGAACGTGGAAACTCTTAACCCTTAGGAAGAAAGACAGTCAAGAATGCAAATCCATCAATTATTGCTCAACATAAACACAAAACATACAACAACCACATGATTAGTTTTGAGCAAAAGAAAATCCTAGACAAAACAAAGGATCCGGACCATAAAGGCAAAAGGCATGCAAGCAAATAATTCCCAATCGTCAAACAAGGATCGTTCGACATCAATACCAACGATCACCAGATTCCGAAGAATCAAGAGCATACAACCTCGAACCGTTCAACTCCAATCTAAACTAAAGCTATCCTAAAGCACACCAACGAAAAATAGAGTGAAGGAAAAAAAAAAGAAAGATCTCACTGAAATGACGCCCAAGTAAGCATATCCGAAGTGAAAGCATGCATCTTAAAAGGGGTGAGTATCCAAATAAAAAGAAAACAAACTATATACACAAAAGGGTTAGTCGGAATGAAGGTTGAAAAATGAAAAATGAAATAAAGAAATAAAATGCAACTCTCATTCGGCTCTTATCTTTTTTTTTTTTTTTTTTTTTTTGGAACTTTTATTTTTGCTATACTATAAACTAATCTACCCTTGACAAAATTTCTAGATCTCCTCCAAAATCAACATTACCTCAAAAATCATCGAACCATATATACACACACCTGCACTGGTCAATCGCCATGTTGGCGAATACTAGTAATCATCATCATCAACAGGAAAAACGGGGGGCGGACTCACCGGTATCCATCAAACTTAGAGAAGCGCCCCCAAAACAACATCATCATCAAAACCACATAAAAAACTCATCAACATTATCAGTGAACAGGGGCAAAATCAACCAAAGAAAACAATCATGCAACTCAGCAGAATCAGCAACATAAAGGTACAAGTAAAACAATGAAAGACCGGCAGGCAAGCAAGTAAGAATCCCAGCCAAGTCACTCCCTACCAAGAGTATATCTCCTACTCATCAAAATAAGCATGCAAAAGCAAGGGAAAGAGATATACTCAAGGGACATAGCCTACAGGCCACTAGAGCTAGGCTCACTAGGTGAGCCAGGCCGATGTGGCGGCTCGTCATAAGTGAAGCCGCTAGGGGGTCGAAAATCCCCAACCACCATCAAAGCCCGACGGCCAACCGTAGTGACCTCTGTAAAGATCCTCTTGCCAACTGGGCAAAGGATCAGAAGGGGCGTCCTCAGACTGGGAATACAGAGGGGCGGGGTGATCAGGATGCACATAGGGGTAAGCAAGGTCCCCTCTAAAGTCACACCCGCTGGGCACACGATAATCGTACTGCCCGTCCTCTAGGAAGCTGGGGAGCTCCCTACCGAGCTCGGAAGGACCTTGCCAGTAGGGGTAAGTGGGGAGATTGTCACCCCCCCCCCCAAGTAGGAACAGGGCTGTGCTGAGGCGGCCAATTGGGTTAGTTCACGGGGGGAGAAATCTCTCCTCTATCCACAACTGAGTCATAGAGGGCCTGCTGCTGCAGATGGTGGCCTTGCTGTGACTCATAAATCGCTTGAAACTGTGTAACTATATTAGATAGCTGAAATGTACTTGTACCTATGGGTTACTGGGTAACCGACTGCTGCTGTTGCTGCTCCTGAACCTCCTCCTCATTACCTATCCCTACCTCATCGTCCCCATCAACATCGGGCACTCGCCCACTATCTTTCAAAACTCTCCACACATTAGAGGACTGACGCGTGAGGGAGGTGAAGTGAGGCTTAGGGAGGAAACAATGGTGGGATCCTCTAACTAGCCACCTTAAAGCATTGGGGTTTGCCATGGGAGTAATAAAATCAGAGCGGCAAAGCTGGTCCAAGTCAAGGTAAATATCTCCACTACAACCTACGGCCGTGCATAGAGGTAGAAGGTCAGTGTAACCTAACTTGGTGGCCAATCTAGTGACCATCGCCCCGCAATGTATCTCCCCTGGATTTTTTCTTTTTGCTAAGGCTTGGCAAGTTTGCGTAAAGAGGAATCCCAAATTCAACCTCTGTGCATGCTCTCCCTTTGCGGCTATCCACAAGCAAAGGACCTCTTCCTTAGTAAGTTTTCCTAGGTCCACTTTACTAATGATAGAATACCCTAATAAATGGTGTAGGATCCTAAGGGTAGGGTGCCAAATCTCACTTGCTATGGAAGTCCTGGTATGAAAATCATTTTTACCTGAAATGGAACGCCACCAAGCGTACTCACTATACTCCCTAAAGTTCTCATAAAGCGGGTAGAAGAGGTCTGCATCTGAGTGAAAGTCCAGGGCTTGGTTAAACTGTGCTAGTGACATGGTGTGTTGGTTGTTAAAGAGTTGGAAAGATATCCAAAAGTCATTATCTTCTAGTGTATCAACTTGGAAAGACGAGAAAAACTCTAAGGTGGGTTCTTGGTAGGTCATGAATGAGAAGTTTACGAATGACCCTAGTCGAAGGTTGTAAAAACGAATCCACAAATCGTCATTTATTCCAAGTTTTATCATGTCTCCATGATGGTAGTGCCTAGAAGGTCGCAACTTTCGTTTTTTCATGTCAGAGTATATGAAGAAGTGGCTTTTGTTTAAGAATTTTAATGTGGGTAAGGCATTGGGTTTTTCCGACTCTGGGTTTTGGGACGATTGTCCCGACTTTGCGGTTTTTCTCTTCTTCCCAATCCTTAGACTCATGACTACCCACCTCTTTTTTATTTTTTTTATTTTTTGTTTTCACTCCTTTTTCAAAGCCAACTCCTGGCTATTTCCACCCTTAACCTCCACAAAACCACAATGTACCTGTTTACAAGCAATAATTATCCAACCAACACAACGAATATATCCAACAACAATTTCAACACAATCCAGCAATATTTTCAACAATAATCAACGAAATATCGATAATAACCTAAGATAACCAAAATCCTTGCTTTAAAATTAATCAAAAGAGAATAATTAACGAAGGAATTTTGAATACCTTTGCCTTTATGCAAATAAATTGCTGCTTTGGTGTCGAATTGTTGAAGATTTTGAGTAGCAAAAAAGTTCGTTGCGGTTGGTGTTAAGGATGCCTATTTGCTTTCTTTGGTGATGAACAAACGGTGATGATGATGAATGATTGAAGCTTTGAGGATGATTGATTTATGAGGATGGTAGAAGATGGTGGCAAACGGATCTTGAGTATGGGTGGTGAGGAGCGGCCGCGAAGAGAGAGAAAGGTAATGAGGGAGGTGGGTTATGTTTGTGAGGGTTGAGGGAGTTTGTGAGGAATTAAGAGACGAAGCCGTATTTTTTTTCTGAAACCTAGAAAGGCGCGCCCGCGCCTGTCAAGGCGCGCCCGCTACAAATACAGGCGCGCCCACGCCTCAGTGAATACGCGGACTGCTCAGAAATCGCGACAAAATCGGTCCAACTCCCTGGGTTTTAGACCAAACTGTTGACGCGCTCGCGCCTAGACTACGCGCGCCTGCCCCTCATTGATATCGCTTCTTTCTGAAATTGGAAGACCTTTTAGACCAAGCAGCTGGCGCGCCCGCTACAAAATCAAGCGCGCCCGCGTCCCTTTGATGACCCGAACCGCTTGTCTGGCGCGACAAAATCGCTCCTACGTTCTGCAATGAGGGCAATTTTATGACCCAAGAACTGGAGCGCCCGCCACAAATAGACGCCCGCCCGCGCCTCTCTGTTCTCGCAATCGCTCTTTACCGCAACCAAATCGTGCTGGCTCTCTGTCTTTGGTCTTCATTCGACCACAACTCCTCAAAATTTCTCATTTTGCTTCAACTCTTATCTCTCTTTCCTCATGGACACACTTAATCACACCTACATCACAATTGATTAAGAAAAGTGTTAGATGGATTAGTTCAAGTGTGGCAAAGGAAATAAAAATAAATAAATAAAAAGTTAGAAACCGGGTTGCCTCCCGTAAGCGCTTCTTTAACGTCATTAGCTTGACGCCCTTCACAAAAGAATCATGGTGACTTGAAAACATCAATGAGCAATAAATTTTTCGGCTTCTTAATTAGTTGACCCTCATAGTATGGCTTGAGACGGTGCCCATTCACTTTGAATGGAGGGTACTTGTCATTGAATAACTCAACTGAGCCATAAGGAAAGACTTTGGATACTTGAAATGGACCGCTCCATCTAGACCTCAATTTCCCGGGGAAGAGCTTGAGTCTTGAATTGTAGAGTAGGATCTTTTGTCCTTCCACAAATTCCTTCTTGGAAATTTGAGCGTCGTGCCATGCCTTAGTTCTTGCTTTGTAGAGGCTTACACTATCATAGGCGTTCATTCGAAGCTCTTCCAACTCATGGAGATCTAGCATCCTTTGCTCACCCGCGGCATGGAGGTCAAAATTAATTTGCTTTATGGGCCAATGCACCTTGTGCTCCATTTCCACCGGGAGATGGCAATTCTTCCCATACACAAGTTTGTAGGGGGTTCTCCCAATCGGAGTCTTGAAGGCGGTCCTATATGCCCACAATGAACCAATGAGCTTACTAGACTAATCCTTCTTCGTTCTAGCCACGGTCTTTTCCAAGATGATCTTTAACTCCCTATTTGTGATCTCCGCTTGACCACTTGTTTTAGGGTGGTAAGCAAGACCACGCTTGTGCGAAACACCATATTTTGAGAGGAGCTTGTTGAATGCATGGTGCTTGTAGTGTGAACCTCCGTCACTTATAATTGCCTTCGGGACACCAAATCTTGGGAGACCTTCTTAAGCAAGTTGATGACCACCTATAAGTCGTTGGTGGGAGATGCCACGGCTTCCGCCCACTTAGAAACATAATCAACGCCAACTAGAATGTGTCGGTTTCCTTAGGATGAGATGAAAGGGCCCATGAAGTCAATTGCCCAAACATCAAAACTTTCTAGCTCCAGTATCGGATTTTGGGGCATCTCATTGCGCCTTGATATGTTCCCCGTCCTTTGGCACCTATCACAAGTCTTAACAAATTGCAAAGCATCTTTGAATAGAGAGGGCCAAAAGAGCATGCATTGCAAAACTTGGAAGCGGTCTTTTGAGCACTCATATGACCACCACAAGGGGATGAGTGGCACATTGAGAGCACATCTTGGAATTCTTCATTAGGAACACATCTTCTCAAAAGTCCATTCACCCCTCTCTTCAACAACATGGGGTCATCCCATATATACTTCTTTGCTTCATGCTTGAGCTTTCGATGTTGTTGAGGAGTGAAATCCGGAGGTATGGCACTACAAGCCAAGTAGTTCACAATATCCGCATACCAAGGCTCCGATTTTGCCTTAAGAGCATATAAGACATCATCCATTAGGGCATCTTCAATTGGCAAACCGTCTTCATGTATTCTTGCACCTCCCAACCTAGAAAGGTGGTCCGCCACCATGTTCTCGGCTCCCTTCTTATCTCTCATTTCGTAATCAAAGTTTTGAAGGACCAAGACCCATCTCAACAACCTCGGTTTGGCCTCCTTTTTGCTTATCAAATATTTGAGAGTCGAGTGATCGGTATACACTATTGTCCTAGAACCAACGAGGTAGGTACTAAACTTCTTAAATGAGTGAATAACCGCCAAGAACTCTTTTTCGGTAGTTGTATAATTTCGTTGAGCATCATTGAGAGTCTTGGACAAATAAGATATATAACGGGAAGTTTCCCATCCTTTCTTTGTCCTAGAACCGATCCAATGGCCTCGTCACTTGCATCATACATTCGCTCGAATGGTAAAGACCAATCTAGTCCTTGAACTATGGGGGCGGTGCAAAGAACCTTTTTCAACCTACAAAATGACTCATGACAAGCTTCATCAAATACAAATTCTTTATGCTGTTGCAAGAGAGATGTGAGAGGCTTAGCAATCAAAGATAAATCTTTGATGAAGCGGCGGTAAAAGCCGGCATGACCAAGGAAAGACCTCACATCTCTCACATTTGTGGAAGGAGGAAGCTTCTCAATCACATCAACCTTCGCACCATCAACTTTGATGCTCGCTTGGGAGACTTTATGGCCAAGAACAATGCCATTTTCCACCATGAAGTGGCATTTCTCCCAATTGAGCACCAAATTGGCACTCTCACACCTTTCTAAACAACGAGATAAATTCATTAGGCACTTCTCATATGTGCCTCCACCAACGGAAAAGTCATCCATAAAAACTTCCATTTCTTCCTCGATCATGTCACTAAAAATTGACATCATGCATCTTTGGAAGGTAGCCGGGGCATTAAAAAGACCAAAAGGAATCCTACAGTATGCAAAATTACCATAGGGACAAGTGAAAGTGGTCTTTTTTTGATCTTTTGGGTCAATTGGGATTTGGAAGAATCCCGAATAACCATCAAGAAAGCAATAAAAGGCATGCTTTGTAAGCCTCTCAAGCATTTAGTTGATAAACGGTAATGGAAAATGGTCTTTGGAAGTATTGGCATTCAATTGGCGGTAATCAATACACATACGCCAACCCGTAACAAGCCGAGTTGGGACCAATTGTTGCTTATCATTGACAATTACCGTCATACCTCCCTTTTTCGGCACTACGTGAACCGGGGACACCCAATCACTATGAGCGATTGGATAGATGATCCCCGCTTCAAGTAGCTTGGAAACTTCCTTCCTCACAACCTCTTGCATGGAAGGATTAAGTTTCCTTTGCCGTTGCCTACACGGCTTAACACCCTCCTCTAAATCGATTTTATGCATGCATAGGGAGGGGCTTATACCCTTGAGATCATCAAGAGTATAAACCAAAGCCTTCCTATGCTTTTTCAAAACATTGAGCAATGAGGAGGTTTGCTCTTCCGTGAGGTTAGCATTAACAATGACCGGAAAAGTATCATTAGCATCCAAAAAGACATACCTCAAGCCCGAAGGTAGAGGTTTCAATTCTACCTTCGGAGCTCCCTTACCATTGGAGATTTCCTCCTCTTCTACTTGGAAGACTTCATATGTTTGGAGCATCTCTTGGTCGGGGGTTGTCTCCTCTTTCTCATCAAGCATTTCCTCGTATAATTGCATCTCCTTTTGATCACCTACTTCATTCTCATTCAACAAAACATTCTCAAGTAGATCATTAGAAGCATGCATATGAGGGTAACTAAACTCATTCATCAAATTTTCAAATGTATCTATTCTAAAGCATTCATTACTAGAGGAAGGTTGTCTCATTACCTTATTCAAATCAAATTCGATAGAATCATTGTCAACCTTCAAGGTCATCTTACCTTCTTTGACATCAATAATTGCTTTAGAAGTAGCTAGGAATGTCCTACCCAAGATTATAGGAATTCTTTCTTCTTCATCCATTTCAAGAACATAAAAGTCCACCGGAAAAGTGAACTTACCAACTCTAAGGGGTATGTCCTCTACTTTCCCTGTAGGCAATTTTGTGGACCTATCCGCTAGTTGGAGGGTGATGTTTGTAGGTGAAAGGTTTCCCACATTAAGCTTTTAGTAGACCGAAAAGGGCATTAAGCTCACACTAGCACCTAGATCACACAAAGCTTTCCCCAAATGAATCTCATTGATTGAACAAGGGATGAAAAAACTACCGGGATCTTGTCATTTGGTTGGTAGCTTACTAGAGAGGATAGCACTACAATTTGCGGTTAGGCTAACGGTTTTAAATTCTCTCCTTCCATTCAAGAGGTGTTTTAGGAATTTAGAGTAGTGTGGCATCTCTTTCATAGCATCCACAAAGGGTATAGAAACATGCAAGCTCTTTCCTACATCTAAAATTTTTCCGAATTGGACATCAAGCCTAGACCTAGCATATCTTTTGGGAAAAGGCAACCTCTCATTCCTAGGTTGGAGATTAAGGGGTAAAGGTGTTTGATCTTTGGTGCTCTCCTTTTCGGGTCCCTTCTCTTTCTCTTTCTCACCCCTCTCATTCTTTCCGGCACTACTCTCTAGAACATCACTCTCTCTTGATGACTCATCCTCAACCTCAAGTCCTATCCTAACATCGGAACTCTTCTCAACATTTAAATCACTCTCAAGGATCTTCCCACTTCTAGTAGTAATGGCATACATAGACTTGGGCTTGACACCTTGGTTAGGTAAAGAAGAAGATGAAGAAGGGGAGGATGAAGAACTTGGTTGGGCAATTTGAGAGATTGTGGTCTCAAGCATTTTCATGTGTGCCTTGATATATTTTTTTTAGGGTAAAAATACCCCTAGACACGTGGCCCTATAAAATCTTGCCACGTGTCAATCTTGCAACGGTCAGCAAAGGCCCAATCCCTTTGCGACACGTTTTCATTGCACCCTAATTAAGGTATAGTTCTCCCCTACTATAAATAGTAGGGGCAGACCTCATTTATGGGGATCGAGGACTATTCCAATGTACAACCAACCAAACAAAAAACCTATTGCAAAATGCTCTCTAATCGAGAAGCATTTATTGTTCTTTATACCTCTTTAAGAAAGATTCTAACTTGGTCTTCGGAGGCGGAACTCCCACCCCCCATCAGGAGTCTCCGTTATTTATGCTGGTACAGGCGAAGGAAGGAGCATACTAGGAAATTGTAACTCTCCCGCAGGACAAATAAAAAACCCCAAACATCTGGCGCCGTCTGTGGGGAGAGTACTCTTTAGATGACTTCAGAACCTGTACTACCGGGGAAAGGTAGCCAACCTGCTGTTAAGGCTGAGGTCCACTCGGACCAAGATACAGCTGACAACTATGAGGTTGAGACTTACACAGCCGCTGGTGGTTCTTTTAGGACCAAGCATACCCGTTTCAAAGACAAAAGGGAACGGGCAGAACATCAAGTGGGCCTTAGTCATCCCACCAGAGGTCCGCTTGGGTTAACCCCTGCTTCAGAAGGAGCCACTCATGTCTTCAGGGATGAACTCATGAATATGATGATGAGTTTCAAAAGAGAAATCAAAGGCCTCCTAGATAAATCAGCCGGCCCCCGAAAGGGGCAGGTGGAAGAGAGACGTCTTGGGAAAAAGACGGCCAAGGTGGTAAAAGATAGAGCACCTACTCCACACCCAAAGTCAAAGGTGCCGGTTAGGTCCATTGATATCTCAAAGATTCGCATTTTCATGGAGAAAACTAGAAAACCCTTCCGGCACATACAGCCGGATGGAACAAAGAAGGTCTACTTTGATGCTCGGACGCCCATCTAGGATAAAAAGATTCAGCAACGCTCCGAGTCGGCATCGACTTTGATCTTTCAAGACAGTTTTCATATTACATCAGGGAGGCACTCGCGAACAAGTAAAGAGAGTCGGTCGACCGAGGTTTCCGCTCGATCCGGCCCTCATATAATCCAACCGGCAATTCATGGGTCACCATACATGCCCTTTGGATCTCCTTACTCACAGCCGGCCCTATTCGGGGGTCAGCCGCCACCTGTCCAGCCTATGGACTGGCAGCTCCGGCTGCTCAACCTTGGGGAACAGCTAACGACGTTCTCCAGGGAAATCACTGAGATGGCTCAGCCGTCAAAGATAAAAAATGTGTAGGTAGGTGCCTATGACGGCACCACCAACCTAGAAGATCACTTTATGGCATACACCAACCTGATGTATTTGTAGGGTTTGGATGATGCCTCTTGGTGTAGGTGCTTCCCGGCAACGTTGAAAGGGATTGCTCAACGTTGGTTTGGTAACCTACCGGCCGGATGCATCAATAACTTTAGAACGTTGGCATACTGGTTCACATCCAACTTCTCAAAGAACATCCCTGCTAAAAAGACAAGCCTTGATCTGGGGGCAAAATAGCAGGGGGACAAGGAAAGGCTCAGGTCATATGTCAGGCGGTTCAACCTGATGAGAATCCAAATCCAAGGATTTTCTGACGACGTCGCCTATACCGACTTCTTCAAAGGTCTAAAGGATGGATCAACTTTTAAGTTTGACTTGGTCATAAAGAGGGTCTCTACCCTTCATGAGGCATTAGAAAAGATCCGATGAAAGAGAAAGCCGGCCTACTCAGCCGGCCAAAAGGGAAGAAAAGAAACGAAAAGAAGTCTGGGCGGCAGAGCCATCCGGACAACCGTTCCAGAAGAGAAATAGGTCGGATCCGTATGTCCCAAGGTACGAATTCACCAAGGATTGCGCCTCCATTCTCAAGGAGGTTAAAGACCGGTTAGATCTTGAAAAGCCGGCAGCAATGAAGAGTCCTGTGAGCAGCCGGGATAAAAGTAAATATTGTCATTTCCACGAAGAGATAGGCCATGACAATAAAGGATGTTTTAGTCACAGGCGGCTCTTTGACCACCTTGCTGATGAGGGGGCTCTAAAAACTTATCTGCCCAAATCAAAGGGTACTCCCAAACAGGTCAAGGGATAACCTCCAAAGACACCAGCAACTCATTCTGACACTGATGAGGATACCATCTTAACCATAGCCGGTGGATTTGCAGGTGGTGGTCCTACCATCCGGGATACAAAGGATAACATAAGAAGGCTGATCAACTCAGTTGATGAGGGTCAGTCGTCTAAAAATTCATTCCCGGAGGTCAATATCTCCAAAAAGGATAGAGGAAAGGTCAGACGGCCCCACGATGTAAAATCATCGAATGTAAAATTTCCAATCAACGAGTTGGCCGGATTTTAATTGATACCGGGAGCTCGTCCGACCTCATAAGCTACCGGTGCTTAGAAAAACTCAAGTACAAGCCCAGTAGCATGATTCAGGCACCATACCCTCTTGTTGGCTTTGGGGGAGGAGTAGTGCATCCGGTGGGGATGGTTGACCTACCCATCCGGTTAGGAGAGAAGGGGAAAGGCCGGCATATGGTTGTCAAGTTTCTTGTTGTTGAGGGACCGACGGCCTACAACGTGATCATTGGCCGGCCAACCTTTAACATCTCCAAAGCAGTGATCATCCCGTCTCTAATGTTGATTAAATTCGAGAGGGATGATGGCACAGTCGGTTCCTTGAGTGGGGACCAAAAGACGGCGAGAGAGTATTACCTCTCAGACGTCAAACCAACATTGGTCACAGACGATCAGGAAAAGGAAATAGTTGAACTTGGTGAATGTGATCAAGAAGCACCGGCCCTGAAAGCAGCCGGTAAAAAGAGAAAGGCGGATGAAATGGCACTCGTCAAAGAAAAACAATAGCAATCACTGTCAGGGGAGAGGTCAGGTGACCTTCGCCCCCAGCCGACAGGAGAAATTATTGACATATTCTTAGATGACAGCCGGCTTGACAAAACTGTCAAAATTGGGACGGTTGCTTTTGATAACTTAGGAACCAACTTGCTCCGATTGATGAGAGAATTCAAAGATGTGTTTGCCTTTTAAGTGGAAGAAATGCCGGGCGTAAGCCCGTATCTTGCTTTTCATAAACTCGCTGTGGATCCTAAAAAAAAGCCGATTAGGCAAAAAAAGAGGAACCATGGTGAGGAAAGATCTCAAGCGGCAGCAGCCGAGGTCAAGAATCTTTTAGATGCCGGGTTCATTCGGCAATGCTACTACCCGGATTGGGTAGCCAATGTTGTCCTTGTGAAAAAGCCGAATGGTACCTGGCGGATGTGTGTAGATTACACGGACTTAAACAGAGCTTGTCCGAAAGATAGTTACCCGCTTCCAAAGATCAATCACTTGGTAGACTCTACAACCGTTCATGCTCTGATGAGTTTTATGGATGCCTATTCTGGCTTTCATCAGATACCTTTGTGGAAGAAAGACAAAGAAAAGACGGCTTTCGTCACATATCAAGGTTTATACTGTTACACGGTGATGCCTTTTGGGTTGAAAAATGCGCTTGCTACCTTCCAACGAATGATAAACTTGGTCTTTTTATGATCAGATTGGGAGAAATGTAGAGGGGTACATTGATGACATGATAGTCAAATCCAAGCTACAGGCGGATCATCTATCTGATCTCCGAGAAACCTTCACCCCCCTCAGGCGGCATAAGGTCATGCTTAACCTAAAAAAGTGCGTCTTTGGTGTTGAGTCTGGGAAGTTTCTCGGTTTTTTGATTGACCAGAGAGGTATAGAGGCTAATTTGGACAAGGTGCAGGCGGTAATTGACATGCAATCGCCTCATACCGTCAAAGAGGATCAAAAGCTTACCGGTTGTCTGGCGGCATTGGGGAGATTCCTCAGCCGGTCAGGTGACAAGTGCCTTTACTTTTTTCAAGCAATCAAAAAGAGGTCCAGGTTTGAATGGGGTGAAGAGGCTCAGGCGGCATTCCAATGGCTTAAACAACACTTGCATTCTTTGCCAAGATTAGTGAGTCCCCTACCCAGGAGGCTCTCTATATGTACCTAGCTGTCTCGGATCATTCCCTAAATGTCGTTCTCCTTGCTGAGAGAGACGACAAACAGCTCCCGGTTTATTTCATAAGCCACGTTCTCCGGAATGCTGAACTTCGACATCCCATGATCGGTCAAACGGTTGAAGCCTTATTTCTTGGCTCATCCAGTTTCCGTCTATACTGATCAACCGCTCAAACTGCCTATGACCACGTTAGAGTCATCCGGAAGAATGATTAAATGGGCTGTGGAAATTCAAAGTCTAGAAATAACTTTCGAACCAAGGCCGGCAGTGAAAGGTCAGGCGTTTTTCGATTTCATTGTCGAAATGACTAGGCCGGTACAACCGGATAATACTGATCTAGTATGAAAAGTGTATGTAGATGGGAGTTCTACCGTGAATGGTTGTGGGGCAGGCGTAATTGTCATTCCCCAGAAGGGGAAAAATACGAGTATGCTCTACGATTCAAGTTTCAGGCTTCGAATAATGAAGCAGAGTATGAGGCCTTGCTAGCCGGTATCCGCATGTGTAAGGCAGCCGGGGCAAAGAAGGTTGACGCCTGTTCTGATTCTCAACTAATCGTTAGCCAGTACCATGGTGATTACGAAGCCACCCACCTCATTATGATTAAATATCTTTAAGCAGTCAAAGAAGAGGCTGGGGCATTTGATGAATTCAATATAAGTCAAGTGCCAAGGTTTGAGAATAATCAGGCAGATGCATTATCAAAACTGGCATCATCCGCCACTTGCGATACGCCTAGATCAGTCTTATGGGAAGTCATGGAAAAGAAAAGCATTGAACATGATCTCATTGGAGTTCTAGATCAAAGCTCTACTTGGGCACTCTGCCGGTTGCCTCCTCAGAAGCGGCTGCCCTAAAGAGACGAGCATTAAGTTTCGTCATGCACAAGGGTGAACTCTTTCGAAAGGGGTACTTACAGCCGTTATTCAAGTGTATAACCCCAGAAAGGGGAAATGAAGTAATAGAAGACCTACATGCCGACTTTTGTGGATCACACATAGGCGACAGAACCCTTGCAAAGAGAGCCAAGCGGCAGGGATAATTTTGGCCCACTCTTGAGACAGATGCTCAAGATCTGGTAAAGAGATGTGACAAGTGCCAGAGATTTGGCCGGTTTATCCGTCAGTCGGCTACTGATTTAATGGCTATCTTCAGCCCTATCCCGTTCGTCAAATGGGGCATGGATATTTGGGGACCATATACACCAGCCTCAGGCGGCCGTAGATACATTTTGGTGGCTGTTGATTACTTCACAAAGTGGGTTGAGGCAGAGGCGGCAAAGGGCATCAAAACTAAAGATGTCATCTCCTTCATTTGGAAGAATGTCATCACCTGGTTCGGTGTTCCTATGTCAATGGTCTTTGATAATAGTCCGCAGTTCGAAACGCCTGTCCTCAAAACTTGGTTGCAAGATCAAGGAATTTCACATTATTTTGCATCCGTAGGCCGTGCTCAAGCAAACGGTCAGGTGGAAGCTTTTAACAAGCTCATTTTAGGCGAAATAAAGAAAAAGATCGAAAAAGCAGGCGGTCTTTGGGCTAAAGCATGTTCTTTGGTCAATCAGAACGACAGAGAAGGGGTCAACCGGTGAAACCCCATTTCTCATGGCATACGATACACTGGTTGTCCTTCCTATTGAATTATATGAACCAACACTTCAAATCATGCTTTATGATGAAGAAGCAAATTGGGAGGCCATGCGTCTGGCTTTGGATTCTCTCCCTAAAAGAAGGGGTAATGCCGCCTTACGTCATGAAATCTACCGTCTGAGAATGACGAGAGCCTACAACAAAAGGGTGCGCAAAAGACACCTTAAAGTAGGAGATTTTTTACTACGTAAGCTTGAAGCAACCGGTAGGGCGAACGAACAAGGGAAGTTAACTCCAAATTGGGAAGAACCCTACCGGATTTTTGAAGAAGTTAGAAATAGCACTTACCGCCTGGAAACCCCAGACGGAAGGCTGCTACCTTGCACCTGGAACGTAGATAACTTGAACAAGTACTACTTCTAAGGAATTTGTAATTTTTGTAAATAGCATTGAAATTTGAAATATATCATTTCTGTTCATTTAATTGTATTAGCACCCGTATAGTGCAAAACACAGACGGAAGAACATTTATTAAACCACTGCTCCAAAAAGAGCAGTCATCCGGCGACACCCATCCGGGTGAATTCATCGAAGAGAACAGCTCCCTTCCAGGTGGTACATTGTTCTTGCGATCGTAAACTCAAACGGCATTTACTGACACATCATTGAAAGTAAACAGCCGTTCAAAATGATCCATTGCATCTGGGATTCGGCTGGCATAGACCCAAAAGTGGTCATGCGGAAAAATCAAAATCTTAGTAGAAACACCAACCAGCTTTAGCAGCAAAGCACTATAGGCAGTTTGGTATTCCGGATGAATATTTATTTAAAATGACGACGTTATTCCTCTTTGGATGAAAACTCCAGTGTTAAAAACACAGCATATTTTTTAATATACATATAAATATATGGGCTTAAAGCAACCGATCTTTATCCAAAAGATATGGAGACGGTCTTTAGTACCTATCCGACTGTCTATGAAACGACTGCTTGTTTACCGTTAGAATAAACAAAGTCTGCCATTTTAGGGGCATTGTATTGTATCAGCTGGCATGTCGAAGGTCAAAGATCGTTACCCATCCGGCTGTCTTTGAAACGAGTGCTTGTTTACCGCTGGAATAAACAAAGTAAGCCATTTTAGGGGCATTTTATTGTATTAGCCGGTATGTTGAAGGTCAAAGATCGTTACCCATCCGGCTTTCTTTGAAACGACTTCTTCTTTACTGTTAATAAACAAAGTCAGCCATTTCAGGGGCATTTTATTGTATCAGCCGGTACGTTGTAGATATATACAAGTAATTTGCATTTTTAAAAAAAATGCAAGTAAAAGATAAATGTAAATAGGAAAACCGACTGAGTCGGTAAATATATTAAAATAGAAATGTTAACCAGACCCATGTCTGGGGAAAGTACAGAAACATACACGGCTCACAGGCCGGTTAGAAAAGAAAGGAAAGAAAGACTTCTTTATGGTTGTTGCTGTTGTTACTAGGATTGCTGTTGTTCTGGTTGATGAGCTTGTTCAGTTGGAACTTCAGTCGATTTCTCAACCACTGTTTCCGGCTGATCTTCAGTCCGAGCCTCCTAATGTTCATCATCCGGCTGATTCTCCACACCTCGCTCGGCCCACTCCTCAAAAGGGGAGGAGGGTTAGTGTCGAGTACCTTAGCCTCGTATACTTCAGAAGCATACAGGTACCAGAGATTGAACTATTCAAACTCATAGTCCGGATGAATGAGACTCCAAGCCAACTTCATACGCTCCTCACAGTCGGCCTCATTCTCTTCAATCAGGCAGAGCTATTCCTTCTCCAGCACTTCTTTATGAGCTGCCTGATTTGAAGCAAGCGCATCTTTCAGCCGGATGTTCTCCCGACGGAGGTCGGTATTCTCTTTGTCGGCTCCTTCCAGAGCCTTGAGATCAGCCTGAAGGTCCATGACTTTTTGCTCAAGCTCGTCTGCCTTCTTCTTTGCCGCCTCCCCAGCCGAAACAGCTCCTTTCAGCAATTCTTCATGTTCCAACTCCCCCTATTCAGTCTCCAAGTCATATTTAATAGCATTGAATTTGGAAACATCAATCAGCTAAGATGCGCGTTTCTGAGCGTCCCTTACCTCCTCTTGCTTTTTACGCAAGGGGACTCGGAGCCCATCAACTCTCAGCATCACCTGTGATATTAGCCGGAAAAAGTGTTAGAAAATTGGAAAATTATTATCATTTGTCCGGCAAATCAAGATCATTGCACAAGCATAGGCCATCCGGTCAATTACCTCAGCTAGAAGGGAGTTGATGCGGTCAAGGTTCACTTGGTGCACAGCCGGCACCGCCGCATTCTCAGAGCGGGTCTGAGTCTTAATCATCCTCTACGCATACTGGTTGTAATTGGGCTAGCTGGAGGATGAATATGCAATTATAGAGTTATCCGTCAAATGTTAGGCATACGCTCCGCCAATATTAAGACTGTAGCTTGAGGAATCCCCGTATTGGCTTGCTTGGTTTTTAACTCTCATATGCCCAAGCTGCCAGGGGGCATCAAAGGCAGAGGTTTTACCTTTTTCAGACTGTGGGGTCAAAGCCCCCCCCAGCCGCATTTGGATCAGAGGTCTTCCGGGTCTAATCAGCCGGAGTCACCGGCCTCAATTCCTCCACTACCATTTTAAAGTAGGGAATGGATTGCAGGCTCTTTCCTGCAGTAGTAGGCCTGTCTTTGTCAGGCGTTTTCTTTAAAGCCGCAGCAGCCGGGGAGGGAGCAGCCAGCCTTGGTATTTTAGTAGCTGGCTGAGGTATGTTTCCAGCCGGCCTTTTGTGCATGCTCACTAAAGAGCGAGGCATGATTTGGCTCCCAGCCTGAAATCAATCAAACACATTGCAACCGGTTAGATATCATCTACTTCAAGTATATCACATCCAACATATAACAAAAAAAAAGAGCAAAGGCAGGCTACCCCGACATTTTTGGCGGCCAGCGCCGTCTTCTTCTCCTCTATCTGCTTCTTCCTTAGAAGAATAGTAGAAGTGGCTGGAGTCTTTTTTGGTGGCACCATTCCTTTGGAAACTTCTACAAAAAGACAAAAGACAGGGTTAAAATACTGATAAACATACGTAGACGGCAGATGCTAGGTCATTCAGCAACCTACCCTTAGTACACATTGTACCAAGATTACAAAGGGACAGGAAGGCTTCATCTTTAAACCATTCCGGATGGGGAACCCAGAATTTGGGAACAATAATGTCGCTCCCATCATCCATCCGGGAGGTCGTCTTAAGAAAAAGACCTCTCTCCATTATCTGATCCCATGCCTTAGCCGACACTTTTGGGAGAGCGCATTTTTTCCCGAGCAAAGCCGGGTGCTTATTATATCTGCGCAGCCGGCGGTTTAGTTGGGGAGTTGGAGAAGAAACAGCGTAAAATTTGCTTTTCCAACTGCTCCACTTGGACGGCTTGTCCAGGGTCATCATATATTCTGGATAGGTAGTTAAGGTATACCATGCATTCCACCCACCCGACGCCCGGTTGAGGTAATGCATATGAGCAAATGCCTCCCAGCTGGGCTTGACCTCCTGCAACTCGCAGGCAGCAATGTATCCTAAAATGTTGACCCATGAGTTAGGGGTCAACTGCCATACACCCAATTCATATGCCTTTAGTATGGCTTTAATGCAGTGATGAAGGGGGAACCAGAGGCCGGCTTTGAATGCCACCTCATAGCAGCTGAAGTAGTTATCGACATTCTTTACATCATTGGTCCAAACAACGCTTGCCTCTACAGGCGGCACTACCACTTCCCAGCCATCCCCTACTGGTTTCTTCTCCAAAAATGCAGGGAGAGTTGCGGTTAAAGTAACCACGTCCCTGGCGGTCATGGTCATATCGGTTGTGTCACTTGTAGCCGGCCACATATAAGCTTCCTCATCAATAGGGGCAGCCGCTTCAGGAGACTCCTCATCAGAGTCGGACTCCTCATCATCTGGTCCTTCGCCAGATTCCTCGGCATTAGAACCAGAGCTACCAAAAATGCTATCACTCGGTGTGCTAGGTACACTCGGGGAGTCTTTTGGAACATCCTTATTTGGAACTCTCTCAGACGGTTCCTCAGTCTGCTCCTCGTTCATAGGGTCAACCGGATTAACGGCTGCATTATCGGACTTGTAATCAGGGTCTACTGCCGCCAGTCTAATTCGAGACATTTTGTCCTGCACAAGAACAGAAACGGTCGGATTCGAAGTAGGTGAAGGTTGGCCCAAACACCCCAGACGGCAGTCCCAGTCTTAGCCTCAGCCGTCCCTGGTGACCGGCTGACCACTGTCGTAGGCTGTGCCATGTTTATATTGGTGGAGTCCATATCCTAGCTCTATATGCACAACCGGAAATTAAAGGGAAAAGAATTGAAAAGTGTACAGACAGTACCTTAGAATGTGAAGCTTATTGGGTACAACCGTCAAAGTTGAAAGTGGCTTGAAGTCACCACAGGCGGATGTGTATAAAACTGAAATAAGAAAGAAGAATTAGATCAGGCAGATTCAAGGAGAAATCAGGCAAGGGTAACACAGACGGTCTTCCATGAAACGATTTTAAAGGTCCCTTAAACGGTGAGTAGCCGGATGAGGGTCATTGGACCAAAATGAAAATTGCTTAAAAGCCACCTAAGCGGTATTAAAACCGGCTAAGGGTCTAAGGACATTTTTTGTCGAATAAACTCAGAAATGCCCCAGGCGGAGCATCACCGGCTTAATATCTTGCAAAGAAACGATTAAAAAGGATTGAAAGCACCACAACCGGTATGGATGCCGGTTGTAGGCACTGAAAAAGTTACCAAGGTCACTCAAAGATACCCCAAACGGATAATTCCGGATGAGGGTATAGTGGAACCTGTTTTGAAAAGAACAGAGATTGCTCAAACAGGCCCCAGACGGTGAACCACCGGATGGGGGTATATTGAATACAACTTGAAAATATTTTGAAGACACCTCAGACGGAATGCTCCGGCTGAGGTTGCGTAGATATTAAAGTCATTAAAATCGAATGTTACCCAAGCGGTACATTGAATGCATGATTTTTGAAGGTTGAAGACCCCTTAGACGGAGCTATGCCGACTGAGCGAGTGAATTCAGTACTTGGAAATGGGTTAAAGACCCCCCAGACGGCATGCAACCCGGATGGGAAAATCAGTCAAGATCCTTAAAATCAGAAGTTAAAAGTGAAGAGAAATGGGCAGCCGGTACCTTGTTGAAATTGAGCAAAATATACTCAACCGGTAGCCGGATGTGATTGATGTACAAATGCCGGATGTAAGAATTCTTGAGGAAATTAAGCAGCCGGTGTCGGAGCTCTCTCAGAAATTTTTTTGAAAATTTTGTAAAGTGTGGAGGAGAGAGGTGATGTCTCCTATTTATAGGAGAGCGGCAGAAGGCGAATCAACACATTCTGCCCTGAAAACTTAAAAAAGGAGGGAAGTAGGCGGACCGTCACCTCTCATTCTTCTGACGCCTGTCACAGGTGACACATGGATATGCCACATCACACCTGTGAGGGGCAGATGTTTAGGGTAAAAATACCCCTAGACACGTGGCCCTATAAAAGCTTGCCACGTGTTAATCTTGCAACGGTCATCAAAGGCCCAATCCCTTTGCGACACGTGTCCATTGCACCCTAATTAAGGTACAGTTCTCCCTGTAGGGTTACGTAGTGACCCGACACTACGCGGAAGGAAACCCACCAAGACCCGCCCCTTAATTAAAACAATTAACAAGCATATTAAACTTAATCAAAAAATATTAAGAACAAGAATTATACCTTTGACGCGTTCTTTGCTCCCAAAGAGCTCTTACTTCAAAATCCCGAAAAAACGAGATCTCCGACAGATCGTACCCTCGACCCAACCCGACCCGAGCGTCCTAAGTCTTGAAGGTTAGTCAAGACCCGGACAAAATAACTATGAGTTTTACGAATCAAAGGTTTACTCTTTCTTAGTGTTGCGTTTTTAATTCCACTCAAGGTTATTCATTCCCAATACCCAAGCTTGGTATTTATAGGGAAATGAACCCTTGAACTTCATTCCCTAACCAATGTGGGAGAATGTATAATTTTGCTAATTAATTTATTTCTAAAATAAATTAATAAATAAATACAATCACGTTGCAACAACTGTCAAGGGGAGAGAGAGAGAGTTAGGTGAGGACCATGTACCTTAGGGGGGGGACCATTGCCTTGCTCCCCAAGGCATGGATCTAAGCCTTGGTCCCCACTCTCCTCACAAAACCGCCTCAAGCATGCTGCTGGGCTGGCAGCCAGCTGGCACTGCCAGCATGCCCAGCCAGCCAGCACCAGCCCACCAGCAGCCTTCGCATCCTTGCCAGGCAGTGCTGCTTGGTGCTGGGCGATGCTTGGCGATGGTGCGTGCCAGTGCTGGGCGCTGGTGCTGCTCCTGGCATCCCACGCATCCACGCTTCACCCTTCGCACATGCTCGCACACCCAGCATGCGTGCTGCTAGCGAGCCACGCATGCTGGCCCCCTTTGCCTCGCACCACACGCACACACCTTCACAACATCTCTCGCACATGCACTAGCCACGCACAATGCGCACTAGTCATGCACAACGTGCATTGGCCACACACCACATGCACACCCACGCATCACACAGCAGCCTTGGTGCGTGGTGCCAGCGATGGTGCTGCCATGCCAGGCACGCACGCACGCAGCACCTAGTGCCTCCGATGGTGCGCCTGGTGCCTGCGATGGGCATCGATGGTGCCTAGCCTCATGCTAGGGCTGCGATAGCTACGATGGGTTGCTAGGTGCGCCTGGGGAGCCTATTGCTTGCGATAGGCTGCTATGCCGTGCCTAGGCTGCGATGGTGCACCTAGGCTGCAATGACGCGCCTAGAACACCTAGTGCGCTTAGGCTAGCGCTTAGCCATGTTAGGTCCATGCTAGCCTGAACTAGCCTAGCATCAACATGGTTAGACCAGTGTGGTGCTAGGGCTATGTTCATACTTGTCGCTTTGTGATTTTGCGACGGTCGGTCTCGACGCCCTGGGCTTGATATCCGACGTCTGTATTCGTAAAACTCTAATGACTCATTAAATACTTTCGGATTAATTCGTCGTCTCGGATCGTTGATTCGATTGGGTTCGACCCGAAGGGTTCAGTTAAGATTAAGCTGTAATATCAATTGTACCTCGATATTACTGATCGGAAGCGGCCTCCACCTAGGCATTCCGATTACTTGACCTTACTGAAGAATTAGCTCCGTAATAATTCTGAACCCTCTATCGGAAGAATACACTTGTTGGAAGGACACCATTCCTTTCAATCTCCCACTTGTTCTTCCGGACAAGTGTGCATATAGTGTATATCCCATTTCCTATGTCACTTAATGTTTATTCGTGAACTATAAGGTAAGATTCTTTGTCATCCTTATTACGTTCAGAAGTGTTTCTCGATCTCTGAGTTCGACTGTCAATAAGCAGATGATTTCTAAAATCCATCTGAGCACGGCCATGCATTTTCACAGTCTCGCTCTTCGACCGGCCTTGTAAACAACAAAACATTTTTTCCTATTGTTAGTAGGGGGACAATCCTAGTCTTGTATTGTAAGTTCTTCTTACTAAGAGGACATAGTCTCCTAAGTGTTCCCGTTATGATCCCCAGTTACGGCAGACGTTCGGAAACATCAAAGAGTCTAGTACTCAAACAAGAAAACTTCACAGCACTCATGGTCGGAGGAAACAAGTTCCGGTAGTCATAATGAGAAATGTACTTTTGACAAAAATTTAAATTTTCTTAAAGTACTCTCATAGGTCTTATCCAGTACAGTTCCAAACTGTGCATGTGCAAATGATTTATGACCGTCACATCCTCGCAGCACAAGAAACAGTGCTGTAAATCATACTACACACTAATCTATGGTGGTCATCAATCGTCCATCTGTTAGATGACCTCAATTAGGGATAATTTTTGGTTTAAATATTCAATGTTCACTTAACAAGTGTTTCTTTATCCAAGACATGGTCTTGATACCCTGTTTTAATATTTTCGTAAATCGAATAGACTCGTTATTTAATTCTAAACCACAATTAAATAGTAATGGAGTGAATGGTAATTTTGCTTAAAAATTAATTACTCCATTAATGAATGGTTTTAATACAGTGTCTTACATTAAATATCCTATTTAATCAAAACACATGTACAGGGAATTTCAAAGCCAGTCTCCTACATGCTTGATTCCCATTGCCTCAATGTACTTTTTGTGTTTCACTTGAGGCAGCGGTTTAGTCAAAGGATCGGCTACATCATCATCTGTGCCAATCTTACAAATTCTGATTTCACCTTCCGATTTCCATTCCCTTATCATGTGAAATCTCCTTTGCACGTGTTTGACCTTCTGGTGCTCTCTTGGCTCCCTTGCCTGAGCGATAGCTCCATTGTTATCACAATAGAGATCTATCGGCCCCTTGATTGAGGGTACAACACCATGTTCGCTAATGAACTTGCGAATCCAAACAACTTCCTTGGCAGCTTCTGAAGCGGCCAAGTACTCGGCTTCAGTTATAAAGTCTGCAGTGGTGCTCTGCTTGGCACTCTTCCAACTAAACGCTCCTCCATTCAGACAAAATATGTACCCCGACTGTGACTTGAAGTCGTCTCTGTCAGTCTGGAAGCTAGCGTCGGTGTAACCTTCAACAACCAGTTCTTTGTGGCCTCCATCCACCAGGAATTTTTCCTTGTTCCTTTTCAGGTACTTAAGCATGTTCCTGGCCGTAGTCCAATGCGCCTTTCCTGGGTTCGATTGGTATCGACTCGTTGCACTCAGGGCATACGATACATCTGGCCTTGTATATATCATTGCATGCATGATCAATCCGATTAGCGAAGCATATGGGATCTGATTCATTCTTTCTCGCTCAACAGGTGTCTGTGGACATTGTTTCTTGCTGAGAGTTACGCCATGGGACATGGGTAAATGCCCTCTTTTGGCATTCTCCATGTGGAATCGAGCCAGTACCTTATCAGTGTAAGTACTCTGGCTTAATCCAATCATCCTCTTAGATCTATCCCTGTAGAACTTGATGCCCAATATGTACTGTGCCTCTCCTAAATCCTCCATTTAAAAGCACTTTCCCAACCAGCCCTTTACGGACTCAAACAATTTTGTGTTGTTTCTAATGAGAAGTATGACATCAACATACATGACTAGGAATGCAATATCACTCCCACTAACCTTCTTGTATACACAAGATTCATCTAGATTCTTGACAAAACCAAACTTGCTAATGGCTTCATCAAATCGCAGATTCCAACTTCTGCTGGCTTGCTTTAGTCCATAAATGGACTTCTTCAGCTTGCAAACCTTTCCAGCGTTTCCTGGATCAACAAAACCTTCTGGTTGTGTCATATACACAGTTTCTTCCAAAATTCCATTAAGGAAGGCGGTTTTGACATCCATTTTCCATATTTCGTAATCGTAATATGCAGCAATCGCTAAGATGATCCAGACGGATTTTAGCATTACAACTGGTGAAAACGTTTCGTCATAGTCAATCCCGTGGACTTGTCTATAACCTTTTTCCACCAGTCTAGCTTTGTATATTGATACATTTCCATCCTTGTCTGTCTTCACTTTGAAGATCCATTTGCAACGAATGGGTGTATAACCCTCGGGCAAATTCACCAAGTCCTAGACTTGATTTTTCAGACATGGAGTCCATCTCGGATTTCATGGCCTCTTGCCATTTTGCAGAGTCGGGGCTCGTCATAGCTTGCTTGTATGTCGCCGGCTCATCACCATCCATGACTAGGATGTCCTGATCATCGGTTAAGACGATACCGAGCTATCTGTCTGGTTGATATCTTTGTCGTTGCGACCTACGAAGGGTAATCGGTTGAGCATTTACATTGTCTATTTTATTCTTACCAATCTTCTTAGATGCTTCCACAGTATCTAGATTGTCAATTTTGTCAAGTTGACATTGTTGCTCGTCCTCTCGAACTTCGTCGAGTTCGATTTTCCTCCCACTTGTCATTTTGGAAAGGTGATCCTTCTCCAAAAAGACACCATCACGAGCAACAAATACTTTGTTCTCGGATTTATTGTAGAAGTAATACCCTTTGGTTTCTTTTTGATATCCCACAAAGAAACACTTATCCAATTTGGGGTGAAGGTTGTTCGGAATTAGTCGCTTGACATATGCTTCGCACCCCCAAATCTTGTGAAAAGACAACCTAGGAGGTTTCTTAGTCCATAATTCATATGGAGTCTTTTCAATAGCTTTTGACGGAGCTCTATTCGGTGTTAGTGCTGCAGTTTGTAGCGCATGTCCCGAGAAAGAGATAGGGAGTTCACTAAGACCCATCATTGATCGAACCATGTCTAACAAGGTCTGATTCCTCCGTTCGGACACTCCGTTCCATTGAGGAGTTCCGGGAGGTGTCAACTCTGAAAGAATGCCATTTTCTTTCAAGTGATCGTCGAATTCATGGCTCAAATATTTGCCACCTCGATCCGATCGAAGTGTTTTAATTTTCTTGCCAAGCTGATTTTCAACTTCTTTATGAAATTCTTTGAATTTCTCAAAGGATTCAGATTTATTCGACATTAAGTAGACATAGCCATATCTACTATAATCGTCAGTGAAAGTGATGAAATATTGGTAACCTTGTCTTGCGGGTGTGCTCATTGGTCACTTGCCCTTTCTCCTAACTTGGAGAATGGTTGTTTTATCATCTTGACTAATAAGCATCCTTCGCAATTTTCAGACGACTCTAAGTCGAAAGAGTCAAGAACACCTTCTTGAAGAAGTTTCTTGATGCGCTTGATGTTAATGTGGCCAAGATGACAATGCCACAAGTAGGTTTGATTCGACTCGATGGTCTTAGGTAGTGGTATCAACTTTTGTCTAATCATATGTAAAAACATGCAATTTAATTGAACATAAATTTGTAAGACAAACTTGAAACAACTATTGTCAAAGTCTTACACTCAAAATTCCTAGGTGTCCAACACCGTGGATAGTATGTTCAAAGGCATGATGAAAAACTAGAATTAGTTTAATTACATGTCATAGATAAAATAGTGCATGCAAGCACGACCGAAAAAACCATCTTCGTCGTCTTCTTGTCCATGCACCAACACTTGATAAGCTTCTCACTTGGTTCCTGAAAAGGCAACATAGAGTGAGTCATACTTGGTATCCAATACCTTATGATAAGCTTAATTCACAAGTGTTTAGGAAGATACCCGAGGTAGTCGGAGTAATCCCCTCTTCCTTGAAGAGCATGCATTCCCTCTTGTAGTGGCCTTGCATGCCACAATGGAAGCATCTCATCTTTGCCTTGACCTTCTTGAACTCCTTCTTCTTAGCTCTCAAGGGCCTTTTGGTCATTCCATAGGCGGTGGCTTGGCTAAGAAGTTGCACCACCTCCTTAAGGGAGTGTGTCTCCTTTCCCGCAGCGATATGCACTCTAAGTGCATCATAACCCGAGTGGAGTGAAGAAAGCAAGATATGCCCCGCCATCTCATCCTCTATCGAGATTTCGAGAAGCTGCATGTGTTTGAAGAGCCTAGTCATACCAAGCACATGAGGTCGGAGGGGCTTGCCGGGTCTCAATTTGGCATTGTAGACCTTGGTCCAAAGACGTCGCCTTTCCTTAGCAAGACATCCCACGTTTGGTGGCTTTATCCTCATGTTTGAGAGTGACCTAGTCAAGTCAAACAAGAGTCCGTCAAAGTTGCCATTGTCACTCTTGGTGACTCTTACATTGACAACGTCCTCAAGTGCTTTGAGTAACATGTCCGGAAGGTAGGAGGAAAGAGTTTCCTTCCAATCTTCCGTGATCGAATTTGCCATGATTCGTGAGACCCTTTTGCAATTTGAAGACCATTCTCCATGAGTCTCGTCGATCATCATTTCCTTGGCAAAGAAGCTTGGAATGGGAGTATCAAGGGTATACTCCAAGGAACAATTTCGGAGAGTTCTCCTGAGTTCCTCCTCCCATTCCTTGAAGTTGACCAAGTTGAAGGAAAAAGTCGACTTCTCGGGGAGTTCCAGGCACATTTGGTTGTTGTTTGAGTTACTTGCAGACATTGTCTACAATTGAAAGAATTTGAAGTGAAAAACCATTCATACATCAATAAGTTGAAATTTAAAATGTTCATGCATATATTCAATCTTATTGAGCATTTTATCCACGCATTTAAAAATTGTCCCTTATGGGCGAGAATAAAATGATTCCGAGATCCCAAAGATTAAGAAATGGTTAAGCATGCTTTGGCTTGTCTTAATCATTAAATATGTTAAGGTAAGCAATCTACTTGATAATAGCTCCAAGCTACTCTCGGTTTGATAAAATGTCGCATCTGCATCCTTGACATTTTATCTCTTTTGCCACGACACCTAAGGACTCCTTACTGATATTGTTGAGCTTAACCAAGACAACTTGTATACCTTACGTTCCTAGGGAAGTAGTGATGCCTCGCTTTGGCGTAATCCATCACGTACGCGCATTAGTTCGGTAAGTATTGTTCTTGGAACGGCAAAATTTTAGCTCAATATTATTAAAGGGACCTAGGGTTTCTGTGTTGGTTGATTTAAGTGAACTGAAATCGTCGCAACATAATAGAAATCCTAGACATGCATCTTGCAATCATATATAATAACAATATATAAGGCATAAAAATAGATGCATTTGGCAACTAGCATGACCCCTTGAAATCTTCAATTTCCATGGGTCTTCATCTTGACTCGTCTTCGTCGAAACGCCGTCTTGAGATATCTTGGCCAAAAATGAAATAAAAGAAGCTAGCTAGAACGACTAAGATTAATCTAATAGTACAAAAATACTTAACGGTTCGCAGATTGTATTTAGATTTACAAAAATACATAACGGAACACATTCCGTATTTTCTATCCTAGTCGAGCCCCACTAGTTGCCATTTTCAAAGACATGTTTTGAAAACAATCTTCCATTCACCCATTCAATATTTGTGAATGGTCCATGCAATTTTACGAAATACATAATTAAACACGCAAAACTAGTAACTAACTTAGGTGGTAAATCCAATTAACGCGCCTAATTAAAACTAGTCAAAGTTGTTTAATCCATTATTTCTAAAGGCAAAATGCTAACGCACTTAATTAAGCTCCGACTAAATTCTGCATCCGTACTTAATTAATACAATTAATTAAGTCTGCATAACCCATAATTTGTCAAAATTTTGCAAAATCGAAAATCGAGGTTTTTTAGCCTCGTTAAAATAATTATTTAAAATTATTAAAATGGCCAAAATCGTAAAAACATAGCTCAAGCACTAAGCGAAACGTCCCACAAAACCCTTTGAGGGTGCGCACCATGGCTGCTAGGCAGCCCATGGCATGGCGCCATGTTGCGTGGGCGAGGCCTGCAATGCCCAGCAAGCATCGCTGCTAGCCCAGCTACCTGCTAGCATGCTGCGCATGCTTGCTAGCATGCTGGTGCTTGCGAGTTGCTTGCGTGCTGGGCTGGCGCCTACTGCTGCTAGCCAGCATGCATAGGCAGCCTCTGCCCAGCTAGTGCCCCACGCATTTCTGCGCCCAGCACCTTCCCTGCCACACACAGCCACGCGCATTGGTGCAATAGCCTTGCGTACACCATAGGCAGCCACATGTGGACTGCTAGGCAGCCCGGCTAGCCTTGATGACGCTTGCGGTTTTGCATCAATTTGCGTGCATTTCCTAGGATTTTTAATTCCTATTTGTGTGTGACAATGATTAATTCCAAATTACATTTTATTGGTGCACAAGCCTAAATTATCCAAAATTTCAATTTTGAACAAAATTAGGTCTAACTTTATGCTTAAAATAAAATGAGCTATGTCCAAAATTAATCTTGCCAATATGCAAATTAATAATGATTTGACAAATGGGAGTTGGAAAAATAAATTAACCATCTAATAATAAAAAATTTCCAACTTGCATACTTGTGTAAAATACCAAGATTACATCTTCCAATATAAAGATTAATCAAATTTTACTCACAAGTAATTGAACTTGATGGATTTTAATCAACCAAACATGAAAAAATCCAAACTTTGTTCAACATGGAATTTAAGGTTAAGGTTCCAATCATTTAAACCTTTAAAGATTAGAACTTTAACATTATTTGGGAACTTAAAATACAAAATCACAACAAATTTTCACACTTTATTGCAATTTATTTGCAAAATTTGTGAAAAACAAGTTTATGTGAAAAATTGGTATATCAACTTAAGCACTAATAAAAACTCCATTATTATGCTTAAGGATATTTTAAAACCAGTAGATTAGTGATTCAAATGTGCATTTAATCTAACCTTGTAATGCTTGCATTAATCAAGGCTTAAAAAGAATTAAAATTTTTGTTGAAAAACGAAAAACCCTAGAAAAATTGGGTTTCTGGTTTAAATTTGGCTTCTAGATAATCCTGAAAAGGATGAAACAGTTCCAGAATGTTTATTCCACCCAAAAATCACTATTTTTGAGCCAAAATTTGGGTTTCGTAGTGACCCGACACTACGGGGAAGAAAACCCACCAAGACCAGCCCCTTAATTAAAACAATTAACAAGCATATTAAACTTAATCAAAAAAGATTAAGAACAAGAATTATACCTTTGACGCGTTCTTCGCTCCCAAAGAGCTCTTACTTCAAAATCCCGAAAAAACGAGATCTCCGACAGATCGTACCCTCGACCCAACCCGACCCGAGCGTCCTAAGTCTTGAAGGTTAGTCAAGACCCGGACAAAATAACTATGAGTTTTACGAATCAAAGGTTTACTCTTTCTTAGATTTTCCTTTTTAATTCCACTCAAGGTTGTTCATTCCTAATACCCAAGCTTGGTATTTATAGGGAAATGAACCCTTGAACTTCATTCCCCAACCAATGTGGGAGAATGTATAATTTTGCTAATTAATTTATTTCTAAAATAAATTAATAAATAAATACAATCACAATGCAACAAGTGTCAAGGGGAGAGAGAGTTAGGTGAGGACCATGTACCTTGGGGGAGGGGACCATTGCCTTGCTCCCCAAGGCATGGCTCTAAGCCTTGGTCCCCACTCTCCTCACAAAACCGCCTCAAGCATGCTGCTGGGCTGGCAGCCAGCTGACACTGCCAGCATGCCCATCCAGCCAGCACCAACCCACCAGCAGCCTTCGCATCCCAGCAAGGCAGTGCTGCTTGGTGCTGGGAGATGCTTGGCGATGGTGCGTGCCAGTGCTGGACGCTGGTGCTGCCCCTGACATCCCACGCACCACACGCATCCACGCTTCACCCTTCGCACATGCTCGCACACCCAGCATGCGTGCTGCTAGCGAGCCACGCATGCTGGCCCCCTTTGCCTCGCACCACACGCACACACCTTCACAGCATCTCTCGCACATGCACAAGCCACGCACCATGCGCACTAGTCATGCACAGCGTGCATTGGCCTCGCACCACACGCACACCCACGCATCACACAGCAGCCTTGGTGCGTGGTGATGCTGGGCTGCAATGCGTGGCCTAGCACTATGGTGGGGCCAATGCTAGCCAGGCACCCATGTTAGCACTTGGTGCCAGCAATGGTGCTGCCATGCCAGGCACGCACGCACGCATCACCCAGTGCCTGCGATGGTGCGCCTGGTGCCTGCGATAGGCAGCGATGGTGCCCAGCCTCATGCTAAGGCTGCGATAGCTGCGGTGGGTTGTTAGGTGCGCCTGGTACGCCTATTGCTTGCGATAGGCTGCCATGCTGCGCCTAGGCTGTGATGGTGCACCTAGGCTGTGATGGCGCGCCTAGCACACCTAGTGTGCTTAGGCTTGCGCCTAGCCATGCTAGGTGCATGCTAGCCTGAACTAGCCTAGCATCCACATGGTTAGACCAGTGTGGTGCTAGGGCTATGTTCATACTTGTCGCTTTGTGATTTTGCGACGCTCGGTCTCGACACCCTAGGCTCGATATCCGACGTCTGTATTCATAAAACTTTGATGACTCATTAAATCCTTTCAGATTAATTCGTCGTCTCGGATCGGTGATTCGATTTGGTTCGACCCGAAGGGTTCAGTTAAGATTAAGCTGTAATATCAATTGTATCTCGATATTACTGATCAAAAGCGGCATATACCTAGGCATTGCGATCACTTGACCTTAGTGAAGAATTAGCTCCGTAATAATTCTGAACCCTCTATCGGAAGAATACACTTGATGGAATGATCCCATTCCTTTCACTCCCGTACAATAAATAGTAGGGGCATACCTCAATTATGGGGATCGAGGACTATTCAAACAACCAACCAAACACAAAACCCATTGCAAAACGCTCTCTAATCGAGAAAGATTCTAACTTGATCTTCGGAGGCGGAACTCCCACCCCCCATCAGGAGTCTCCGTTATTTGTGCATGTACAGGCGAAGGAAGGAGCATATTAGGAAATTGTAGCTCTCCCGCAGGACACATAAAAAACCCCCAAACATGTTTCTTTTCTTCCTCTTGACTCTTATTATAGTTTTCTTGATTTTTAATTAAATTTAGAAGCACAGTCATCATATAATCCGGAGGGGCTTCTATTTGGAGGGGTTGAGTGTTAGGAATTTGGTTTGAGTAACTTCTTCCATTGTAATTGGAAGAGTTTCCCCTACCTTGGCCTTGGTTATCATAACCACCACCACTTTGATTACAACCTTGGTTTTGATTCCAACCACAGTTTAGGTTTTGATTCCAATTTGGCCGCATTCCAGCATTTCCCTCACGGGGCACAAAATTCATGGCATTAACATCTTCAACATCATCATCATTTTCATGTGGAGGGGGACCTTCACTTATGGACATACATTATGGAGAATTATGATCATAGCTTCCACATATATCACAAAACATACAACCGGGAGGCATATCATTGTAATTAGAAGAGGAAGAAGTAGAGGGGCTCATACCATGGCCTCCCTTGGTAGAAGGGGAGGAACTTTGAGAATTTGTCTTCATAAACTCTTCCATTTTCTTAGCCATTTTGGCCATTTGGTTCGAGAGGTTGGTGATTGCATTTGTTTGCTCTATGGATTGCACCGTACCTTTGCTAGAAGTGGCTTCCCTCTCTCCTTCGTACCAATCCTCATAATTGCGCACAACATCTTCTATGATACTCTCCACTTCATCTTCCCTTTTGTTCATGATTGGGCCTCCGGCTCCGGTATCGAGGCTAGTCTTTCTTTGAGGAGAGAGTCCTCCATAGAATGTTTGGAAAACTTGCCAATTAGGAATCCCAGGGTGTGGGCATTGCCTTTGTAACTCTTTGAATCTCTCCCATGCCTCACAAAGAGACTCTCCACCTCTTTGGTGGAAACTTTGAATCTTTGAGCGAGCCTCGGCGGTTTTCTTGTGATTGTAAAACCTTCCTAGGAACGCCGTAGTTACCTCATTCCATGTTGTGAGGGAACTGGGGGGAACATCCTTGTTCAACCAATGTTCTGCCGCTCCCATGAGTGAGAACAGAAACATCTTCAATCTTATGTACTCTTGGGAGACTCCGTTGATCTTGATAGTGTCACAATACTTGAGAAACTCTTTGAGATGCTCATGGGGATTCTCCAATTTCCAACCGGTAAATTGCCTCTTCTCTATCATTGAAATGAAATTAGGCTTTATCTCGAAATTATTTGCTTGAGTGGTGGGGGCTAAGATCCCACTTTGAGAGGCTTATGGTTCGGGTGCTCCAAGTTGCTTTAGTGACCTTTAATCACCCTTGTTTCCTTAATCAGCCATGCTTAGTTGATTATGGTTATTGGCAATGGGTTGGGAATTGAGCCTGTGGATGGTTCTCCCTCCTCACCTGAAGTGGGTGAAGATGGGATAGGGGAATTTCTCACTTCCTCTTGAGTGGGTTTTCACCTCTCTCCCTTGCTTGTTTCCTCAATTAGGCTAGAGTACGCTCTAGCTCGAGGTCTATGGACACAAAAGGCTTAGAGCAATTAAGATTCCTATGCGTATACAAAGCTAAGCAGAAAGTGAGCATTGACAAGATGCGGAAAAACAAAAGAACAGAAAAGAACTAGTCTCAACAAGAAAATAAACACACAATGGGAACCGTTTCCCCGACAACGGCTTCAATTTGACAGACGGTATTTTAGGTCGTTACTAAGACACCTCTATCAAATGATATTTGTAGTCCTAAACATGCAACTAAACGAGTATAGAGGCAAGTTAAGGGTCAAACACAGGGAAACGATTAAGCATCGCTATTTATCTCCTAATGTTAATCTAGTTCGATCAAGAAGTATGGTGGGTAAAGTAATGACTAAAGGGGATAGAATAACAATTAAAACAAGCACTAGGGGGAAGGATCAAACATGCTATGAATTCAACTAAGTTAGGCATCGGAAAATAGGTTTACATGTAACCCAAACAACTCATACAAGGTAATATCAAGAATACTCTCTAATCACCTATCGGGGTTAAGAGCTATCCTAGCTAGCATACACTTACACTATCGTCATAAGGCATACAAACTAAGGTCATGCAATAATCAATCACCTAATGACTATTCTTAAATCACACTATCGTCATGATTTAGTTCAAGTCACTCAACCACAACATGCATATGGCAATAAACATGGAGTGGCCAATAAGTATAGGCACAAGGGAGATTTAATCACAAATATTCCAAATTAACCTAGCCTAACATACATGAAACTCAAAGCATGCCTTCACCAAACCCCTAACAACAAGAAACTACTCATTATCCATAACTACAACTACAATCATACTAACCAACATTATAACAAATGAAATAGTAAGAAAGACAAGGTTTTTATCAATTAAACTAACAAAGGTAGAAACTATAATCATAAAAACAAGAGAAAATAGAGAAATATACCAAAACCTTCATTGAAATCCAAGTAAAGAACCATACATCATCCAAGCTCCAAGCTTGACCATACATCAATGTTGCAAAATACTTCTTCAAAAACTAAGAGTAAAACTAATGTTGATGGGCAATGAAATTACACTAAAAACTATCAAGATTGTTCAATACAAAAGTGGCTAAAACAATAACCTAGAAAAATTCCTCAAAAGCCCTCCTCCAAGTTTTCTATGCTAAAGTATCCTAATGATAGAATGTTGTCCAAAGTTAGCCGTTTTTCCTCCCTTTTGTTGATTGGACTGAATTCGGGATTTGAATAAGCAGCAGACAGGCGCGCCTGCGCCCAACAAAGGCGCGCCCACGCGTTAAATGATGGCGCGGCCACTCCTCGAAATGCGTGCCCGCTCTAAAGTGGGTATTTAATGGTTGGTCCAGCTCATCAGCGCGCCCGCGCTCAAGGGAGGTGCGTCCGCGCTTATAGGTGGCGCGCCCGCGCCATTTGTCTGGTCTGGAATTCTTCCCGTTTTGCCCTTGTTACTTTCATCTCCGAATCAACGGCATACACCTACAATCATGGAACAGGAAGGCAAAGCGTAATACGACGAAAGGGGAGGGGAGTATAGACTACCTAAACCACATGAATACACATTACGCATCACAAAGGTAGAATACTCGAACTAGGCAGATCATAGCAAAAACATACTAAAATGGACCGAATTATTACTAAAGCTAATAGAAAAGACTACCCTAAGAGCGACATAAATGTCACTCATCACTGCCTAGTCGGCCAAAGTGAAAAATGTGTTGGTAGGAGCCTATGATGGAACTACAAACCTAGAAAATCATCTGATGGCGTTCACCAACCTTATGTACATTCAAGGGTTGGATGATCCAACATGGTGTAAGTGTTTCCCAGCCACATTAAAGGACATTGCTCAACAATGGTTCGGCAACCTGCCGACTGGTTGCGTAAACAATTTCAAGACCCTGGCCTACCTGTTTACCTCCAATTTTGCGATGAACATTCCTGCTAAGAAGACGACCCTTTACTTAGGGATAATACAGTAGGGAGAGAAGGAGGGACTCCGTCCTACATCAGGCGGTTTAACCTGTTGAGGATTCACATACAAGGGTTGCCGGATGAGGTAGCCTATACTGATTTTTTCAGAGGACTTAAGGACGGGTCGACCTTCAAATTTGACCTTGTTAGAAAAAGGGTGACCACCCTCCAAGAGGCCATGATGGAGGCGGATGCCTATATTCAAGCAACCGACCTCTGTAATACTTGGAAGCAGTCAGACAGCAAAAGGCCCGACAAAAGAGAAAACCGACAAAAGCAGTCGGCCAATAAAGAAGAGAAAAGAGAAAAGAAATATGGGCGGCCGACCCCTCTGAACAGTCATCCCAGAAAAAGAAGAAAGAATATAAACCATACTCTCCAAAGTATTAGTTCAACAAGGATAACCACGCTATCCTCAATGAAATCAAGGGCCGGATCTCAATTGAGAAGTCGGCCGCCATGAAAGGTTCGGTTAGCAACCGGAACCAAAGCAAATTCTGTCATTTTCATGAAGACATTGGTCATGAAACCAATGAGTGTATAAGCCTCAAGCTTTCTGTACCGCCTGGCAGAAAAAGGCGATCTTGACTCCTATGTCAAGAAGTCCAAGGGGAATGCTCCTCCCAAACAGAAACAGGCGGCCAAGAAGAAGCACCGGTCGGCTGACAGTTCTAACACTGATGACGCCGTCGTCTATACTATATCAGGCGGCTTCACAGGAGGCGGCCCCACTATCAGGGGAAACAAAGACAACATCAGGCGGTTAGATGTTAATTCCGTCAACCAAGGACGAACCTCCCAAGAGTTCATTCCCAGAAATTGTCATCATAGAGGAAGACTTGGGAGGCGTTAGAGGGCCGCATGACGACCCCATTGTTATTGAATGTAAAGTGGCCAATCAGAGAGTTGGCCGGATCCTCATAGACACCGCAGTTCTTCTGATCTAATCAACAACAAGTGCTTGGCAAAGCTAAAGTACAAACTTGACTACATACATCCGGTATCTCACCCTTTAGTGGGGTTTGGAGGAAGCGTTGTACACCTAGTGGGACGAGTGTATCTACCCATTCGTCTGGGCGAGAAAGGGGAGAGCCGTCACATGGTGATTCGGTTCTTAGTTGTTGAAGAGCTCTCAGCCTATAACATGATCTTAGGGAGACCCACCCTGAAAAATTCCAAAGCTGTCATCATTCCATCTCTCATGCTGCTCAAGTTTGAGAAGGATGATGGAACAATCGGCTCCCTAAGGGGAGACCAGAAAATGGCACGAGAGTGTTACCTCTCTTATATTAAACCCACTGTGGCGACTGCTGGCCCAAGTGGAGAGAAAACGAACCTTGAGCAAATTAAGGAGGATGCGCCTGCCCAAGCAGCAGGTGGCAAGAAAAGAAAGGTCGTCCAACTGGGGGCCGAAAGAAAGGAAAAGCGATAGAAATCATTGGCCGAGGAGCGGTTAGACGAGTTCCGCCCTCAGCCGGCTGGTGAACATGTGGATGTCGTCCTGGACGACTCAAGCCCTGACTGAACAGTTAAGGTTGGGACGACTGCTCTTGAGGCACTTGGTGATGATTTTCACCAACTCTTGAAGGAATTCAAGGATATTTTTACATTTGAGGTACATGAGATGTCAGGTATTAGTCCAGACTTGGTAGTGCATAAGTTAGTTGTGGATCCAAAAAAGAAGCCGGTCAGGCAAAAGAAACGGAACCATGGTGGAAAAAAAATTACTTGATGTAGGGTTTATTCGGCAGTGTTATTTCCCTAACTGGGTTGCAAACGTTGTACTCGTGAAAAAGCCGAATGGTACCTGGCGCATGTGTGTGGACTACACAGACTTAAATAAGGCGTGCCCCAAAGAATGTTATCCATTGCCCAAGATCAGCAGTCTAGTCGACTCTACAGCCGGCCACGCCTTAATGAGTTTCATGGACGCCTACTCTGATTTCCATCAGATTCCTCTATGCAAGAAAGACCAAGAGAAGACGGCCTTTGTCACAGATCAGGGCCTATACTGTTACACGGTCATGCCGTTTGGTCTAAAAAACGCCCCGGCCACCTTCCAAAGAATGATAAACACGGTGTTCTTTGATCAAATTGGAAGGAACGTCGAGGCATACATAGATGATATGATAGTGAAGTCTAAACTCAAGACGGACCATTTGGGCGACCTCCGAGAAACATTCACAACACTCAGGCGGCACCAAGTCATGCTCAATCCCAAGAAGTGTGTTTTTGGAGTTGAGTCTGGGAAGTTCCCTGGCATTCTTATCAATCAAAGGGACATAGAGGCTAACCTCGAAAAAGTGCAAGCGGTCATAGACATGGAGTCACCCCGCAATGTCCGAGAGGTCCAGAAATTAACAGGTTGTTTAGCGGCCCTGGGAAGATTTCTCAGCCGAGCAGGCGACAAATGCCTCAATTTCTTTCAGGCAATTAAAAAGAAAGCTATGTTTGAATGGGGGCCGGATGCTGAAGCGGCCTTCCAAAAGCTGAAAGAACATTTGCACTCTTTATCAAGGCTGGTCAGCCCTTTACCCAAAGAAGTGCTCTATATGTATCTAGCAGTGTCAAACCATGCTCTAAGTGTCGTCCTCCTTGCTGAGAGGGACGGCTGCCAGCTCCCGGTCTATTTTGTCAGTCACGTGTTGAAGAATGCCGAGTTGAGATACCCCTTAGTGGAAAATTTTGGCCTTGATCTCTTCATGGCAGTTAGAAAATTGAAGCCTTAGTTCCTGACACATTCGGTAGTGGTATACACAGATCAGCCAATCAAGCGGCCACTGACAACCATGGAGTTGTCAGGCCGAATGATCAAATGGGCAATAGAAATTCAGAGCCTTGAAATTACGTTCGAGCCAAGGAAAGCCGTGAAGTGACAAACATTTGCTGAATTTATAGTAGAGATGACTCGGTCCTCTGATTCTCAAATTCCAAACCAAGTCTGGATGGTTTATGTGGACGGGAGCTCCACTGTGAATGGTTGTGGTGCAGGTGTCATATGTCAGTCTCCAGAAGGCAACAAATACGAGTATGCTCTACGTTTTAACTTCCAAGCCTCGAACAACAAGGCGGAATATGAAGCTTTATTGGTCGACATCCGCATGTGCAAGGCGGAGGGGGCAAGAAAAATAGACGCCTGCTGTGACTTACAGTTCATAGTAAGCCAGTACAACGGTGAATTTAAAGCAACCCATCCGGCCATGATTAAATATTTGCAGGCAGTACGACAGACGGCCGGGTCACTTGAAGAGTTTCATCTAACTCAAGTACCCAGGTTCGAGAACAACCAGGCGGATGCCCTATCAAAACTGGCATCTTCAGCCTCCTATGACACTCCAAGGATTGTCTTTTGGGAGGTTATGAAAAAAAAAGCATTGAAGAAGAGCCTATTGGAATTCTGGATAGAAGTTTAACCTAGATGGACCCAATCAGGGAATATTTAGCAGACGGCACCTTGCCGAGTTATCAATCACAGGCGGCCTTGCTGAAAAAACGGGCGTCCAACTTTGAAATGTGTAAAGGGGAACTTTTCAAGAAAGGGCATCTTCAGCCCCTCTTGAAATGCTTTACCCCAGAAAAAGGACAAGAGGTCTTAGAAGATTTACATTCAGGATACTGCGCTTCTCACGTAGGCGGCAGGTCACTTGCTCAAAGATCTAGGCGGTAAGGTTACCTCTGGCCTACCTTGGAAGCTGATGCCATGGAAATGGTAAAAAAATGTGACAAGTGCCAAAGGTTTGGCAGGTTAATCCATCGTCCGGCCACAGAGCTCACGGCCATCCACAGTCCCACACCCTTCGCCAAGTGGGGAATGGATATCGTAGGTCCCTATACGCCTGCTACAGGCGGCAGGCGGTACATACTGGTTGCAGTTGATTACTTCACCAAATGGGTGGAGGCAGAAGCAGTTAAGGGTATCAAGACGAAGGATGTGATCTCGTTCATCTGGAAAAATGTCATTACTCTATTTGGGGTGCCCATGTCTATGGTTTTTGATAATGGTCCCCAATTTGAGATGCATGTTCTCAAAAATTGGTTGGGAGACCAAGGCATCTCACACTTCTTTGCATCAGTCGGCCGACCACAAGCAAACGGCCAAGTAGAAGCTTTCAATAAAATCATCTCAGACGATATTAAGAAGAAAATTGAGAGAGTAGGCGGCCTACGGGAAAACGAACTACCACATGTTCTCTGGGCCATTAGGACGACTGAAAAAGGGGCACCTGAAGAGACTCCATTCCTCCTAACTTATGGGGCAGAAGTTGTTCTTCCAATTGAACATTATGAGCCGACACTTCGTAGAATGCTGTATGACGAAGAAGCAAATTAGGAAGCCATGCGCCTAGCATTGGATTCACTCCCAGAACGAAGGGGCAATGCAGCCCTACGCCATGAAATCTACTGCCTGAGAATGACAAGGGCATATAACAAAAGGGTACACAGGCGTCCACTCAAAGTGGGGGACTTTGTACTACGAAAGATGAAAGCAGTCGGTAGGGCAAATTAACTCCCAACTGGGAAGGACCCTACCGAATCTATGAAGAGGTTCGGGACGGCAGTTATCGCCTGGAAACACCAGACGGCCAACCCTTACCTCGAACCTGCAATGTATATAATTTAAAGAAGTATTACTTTTGAATTATGTAATTACCGAGATCAGCTAATAAAACTTGCAAAATTTGCTTCATTTATAGTAAATAAACAGAGAGGCATGCCGCCTGTTCTATGGACAGTAGGCTACTCTCCATTTTCTTTGTACTATTTCAAAGGGGCATGCCGCCTGTAACTTCACAGTCGGCTACTCTCCTATACTTGTCCACCATGAACTAAAATAAGGCCTATGGCGGATGATCAACTTAGGTGCCTAGGCAACTGATCCTCTCTTTAAACTAATACGACCTGTCCCAACATCATAGCAGGCGTCCGGCGAAATCCCTCCAGATGAGATTCATCGCAGAGAGCAGCTCCCTTTTGGGTGGAATAATGCTCTATAAACTAAGTACACGGCACCTAAACGACTGTCCTCCAAGGGCAAACCACGTAGCCGTTTCGAGACAAGGATAACTCTAACACTAACCAAACAAGTGTTAGCAGTTGACATCCGAGTCCGATAACCGCCTGTATCACTTGGGGTAAGTACAGGGGGTGCCTTTCAGTTAATAGCCAACAGAAATTGGAGAATCAAGGGGATCAGCCGGCCTTCGCCCCCTGGTACCTCTACTACTCAAGCAAGAGAGGTGACGATTGGGTAATCTCAAAGATTACTCTAGTCACTCCCACGTACTTAGTGTGGATCCAAAAAGCTATGACGAGTCCACCTAGCTAAAGGCAATCACGGACTATTTCTACTTAAACAAACGGGCGGCCCGATTACAAGCGTCCTGTTCCTTCTAACTTGAAAAAAGTTAAACAGACCTAACGTGTTTCCTAAAATACGTTGGGGAACCGACTGGATACGTGGTCGACTGGTCGTCAATCTGGAGCCAAGACAACAAGTCGTCCAGGGGCATAGGCAGTCGGTACTTGAAAAACTTTGCTTGCAAAATTCTAAGCAAAATTCTAAATTCTAAACAACATATCAGCTGGAACAGTTGGTAGGGCATTCAAGTGGATATCAAGGAGCCTCTATACTTGGAAAAAATAAAACAAAATTCAGTGATCATAGACAAGACGACCAAACAGTGGTCGCCGTTTTCATATATAAACAGTTGGCCACAAAGACTGGCAAAATATTTATAAACCCCGGCCCCTTAGCCGGGTTAATACAAAGAAACCAACGACACGCAGGCCGTTGGAAAGTTGAAAAAAATAAAAGCTTTAAACATTGGGTGGGGCTTGAGTCTCAACTGCCGGCTGATCGAGTTCAACGACGGGCGCTTGATTCTTCAAAGCATCCTCTTTTGTTGACTCATCTTCAGGGGCAGGAGTTTTAGGCGCATCCTCCTGAATTGGTTGTAGGGCCACCACCTCTTCTTCCTCCTCGGAGCTCGAGCTGGCCCCTTCCTCTTTCTTCTCGTCCTCATCAGCCACTTGCTGCATGATTATTCTGTTGTACTTTTCAGTACAAGCGTTGAATTTCTTATCCCATGCAGCATAGCTAGCTTTTGGGAAGAGAGACGACCAGGTCATCTTCATGATATTGGCCGAGTCCTCCATCATGGCCTGGGCTAGAGCCAGCTTCTCGGTCTCGGCCTTCGCATTATGATCTTTGGTGATTGGCCGCCTCCTGCTTCACCAAGCGGTCCTTGACTGCATCCAAAGACTTATGAAGGCTCTCAGCATGATGGGCAATATGTTTAAGTGGCCGCAACTCATCCTAGAGGCTTTTAACCGTCTTCTCCAGCTCTTCGTTCCGTTTCTTGGCTGCCTCCAACTCAGTTCTAAATGTTGAAGTGGCAAGCGCTTGATAATAGCTTTAGCAGCTTTTACCTCTTTGTTTTTGGCACTAATCGGCCTACGAAGGCCGTGTACACGGAGCGTGGTCTGATCAAGAGGCATCAGGCGTTAGATTTGCAAAAACAGGTGGCACGCAAATTCAATTAACATTTTACAAAAAATGCTAAGTATACCTCGGAGAGGAGACCCATAATACCGTCGAGGTTAAGGGTGCCAACTCCCTTGACTCCATCCCTCTTCTCTAGAGGGATGACCTTAACCATAGATTTGTCCATTTGGACCAAGTCTGGTTCCTGAGGGCCGCCTGGATTCAGAAAAGAAAGCATCAAAACATGAAGAGGGTATTGAAGAAAAGGTTAAGACAAGTCTAGTAGAGCTTGATTGTACCTCTTAGAGGCCAGCTGTCCCTTGGGAATTGTACTTCTTTTCCCCCACTCTTGGGGGTTTGCGGATGCTTCTCATCTGCGTGTTTCTTGGAGGAGCCAGGTGTACTCCAAGTGGCCAGTTTACGTGCTTTTGCGGCTGGCTGCTGGGAAGAAGAGGGTTTGGACGAGCCCACCTACAAAACCATAAAAGATTAGTACTGACAAAGAAAAGCTTTCAAAGAAAAAATCTTGAAGGTTCGGAACTCACTAGGGGGCGACTCCTTGGCAGAGTCGGTAAAAGACCGCCTCTGGCTCATGATTGAGGCGCGCAGTAAAGCAGCCGCCTTCTTAGAAGCAGAAATGTGGTCCATAGCTTGGGCTGAAAGAAAATGCCACAAAGAGTGAGAACAATGCAAAAATAAATCAAGTAATGCATGTAGAGGCACAAGAGGCCGGTTACCCCTGGAGGTCCGACTACTAAGGCCACAGGCGGCCAAAAAGTACTCATCGTATAGCCACTGAAAACTGGGAACACAGTTTAAAGGCACCTACTCCCGTAACCCAGTAGTAGAGTTTGCCCTTATCTCTACTTTGATGAGTCCTTGGTCAAGGATCTCCTCATTGGCCCGGCGTGGAACAGGTGGCATACTACGACCGCCTGCAAGAAGAAGCGGATCCCTGTTCCACCTATTATATTGTTTTTTCAGGAGTTTATTAGAGCTGGAGACTAGGTGTTTCTCCAATCCTTCCACTTGTTCTCCTTCCCCCTAGTCATCAGATAGCCTTTGTGGCTCGTTATCTGGTACTAGCTGGTACCGCTTTCCTTGGGGGTTCGGCTTAAATAATTCATATGGGCAAACGCCTCAAAATACGGCTCCACCCCATGCATTTCACATCCGGCTACATAGCCAAGGATGTTAAGGCAGGAATTAGGGGCTAACTGCCATAGCCCCACCTCGTATCCATCGAGAATTTGTTGAACGCTCGGATGCAAGGGAAATCGAAGGCCGGCATTAATGGCCGCCTCGTAGCAGCCAAAATAAGCGTCCCCGTAACTAGACCCCTCGGGCCAGACGACTACATCTTCAGCATCCGGCACGAATAATTGAAAATCCGGACCCATCACATGGTCCGACAAAAAAGTCTCTATTCTTTCTTTCATGGCCTTGATTCGGCCCTTTGGGACGTGACAGTAATAAGGGGTGTTAAATTCCCTATGGGAGGAAGATGGTTTTGACCGGTCGACCCCTTTTTCGATTGAATGAGAAAGTCTCGCCTCATGAAGGCGAGAATGCCTTTCTTCTGAGCTAAGGGAGAGGCGGCTTGAAGAGCTGGCTTCAGACTCACTATCAGAAGAGTCCGACTCCCATCTCTCTGAGGGGGCCGACCCCTCTTCTTCAGAAGGGGCCGACTGTTGACCAGCTAAGTCAACTGTAAAATGGGAAGGGACCACCTTGGCCCTCTCCTCAGAGCTCTCGACCGCAGAGCCACCTCGGGTCCCGGCGGGGTCCCGTCGGTGTCAAGCATCTGGACCGATAGCTCGCTAAATTGAACCCAAAATGAAGAGCCATCAGAGTTTTCAATCCTCTTTGTTCTTTTGGTTCTTGCCATACTGTCCTGCATAGATACAAAGACAGTTGGATTTTCGAACTTGCACAAAGTTTGAAGTACCGCAGGGCAGTCGACACCCCTAGTCCTAGACTCAGCCGTCCCCGGTGACCGGTTGATTGCTAACCTAGGTCGTGCCGGATGCTTTTGAGGCCTTATTTTCAAAAAGAAAGAAGAAAGTGCAAAAGCAAAGCAGAAAAGGATAAAGGAACAGACTTTTACCTAAAACTTAAGTTCTGAAAAGGTGCTTGATTGAACAGGCGTCTAAAAAAGCAGGCGGTTGGTGAATTCAGTTGTCTAGAAAATCAGAGCTCAAGTTCAGGGGTCCGAGAGTTCTCTTGCAAAGTTCGCAAATGTGAACAAAAGAATTGGTCAACATACCCTTATATAGGGTAAAATGAGAATACGAAGGGTCACTTCCAAATTCAAAAAATTAAGCGGGAAAAACGTTCGGCCAATAGCAGGACGACACCTGTAGCAGGCCATCGCCTATTACAGGCCGACACCTGTCATAGGTGACATGTAACCAGTCACGTGCCACCAGTGAGGGGCAAGTAATTAGGGGATTTTCCCCGCTCAATCAGTGTACGCCACGTAGACCAATCAGGTCCTGCCAAGTGTCCTCCATTTGGACCTCTCAAGGGCTGCCACGTGGCACACAACCATTTGTCCACCATGGACCAATTATGCCACGCCAAGTGGCCTGCTGTTTGCCACCTAGGAAAATGGCCACCTAGGCCCTCCTTCCGGGAAAAGCCCAATCAGCTCTAGGTTGACCTAAACCTAGAGTTTGGCACGCTTCCCAAGAATATAAATGCGTTAATTAATCCTCATTACAGGGGGATTTTTGAGCAATTATTTATTCTCACCTAGAGAAGCCAAACCACATTGATCACTCCTCACCTTAAGGGACCAGATCTCCCACCTTTACTTTTCCGCATTTACTTACTCCTAAAACAAGTACTAACTTGACCGTCGGAGGCAGAGCTCCCACCACAAGGAGTCTCCGTTGTTTTGCAGATACAAGCGCAAGGATACCAGTCCCAAAATTGTAACTTTCCCGCAGGACATCAGAAAACCCAGAAACTGGTATGTGTCAAGATATTACCCCTATCCTCAAATTGAAAGTTATACAATCACAAACTAGACCACGGAAAACATTCACATGAATCTTGCAAGATCAGAACTCAAAATCAATAGATACACCATAAACTCAACACAGTTAATCTTGTTGCAATTACTTGAGCACTTGAGAACATGGCAAAGGGGAGGACAAAAAAAAACCTAAAAATAATGTGACAGATGTTTGTATCACACTATAACAAGGTCTAGTTTCCCCAATGTTGAAACAACATCTGAAAAATAGATAAACAGGTATGAGTAACACCCTATCCAAGGTCTAGAACTCTAGATTCCCCGCTGCTGATCTATCACATACGAAGTATTTAACAACACTTAGATACAGTAGATACAACTCATCAACATCTTAATCCTTCATTGTGAAAAGGTAACCATGAAGAGGCCAATACCTTTAGCTGAAGCAAAAGGCAAGGAGAATGACATCAACGTATGAGTATTTTTTTTCATTGCTGTTGCAGCCCTTTCTGTTTCGAGCCTGAATAAGCCTCCAATATACACTAATAAATTGACACACATAACAGTCACACACAACCACACCGCAACAACAAAAATATAGCAGTCAATCACTAAATACTAAGAACTAGAGATAGAATTCTTGATTAAAGTAAGAAAATTGAGGCAAAATTTGAAATTTGATTCACCCTCGGCCTTGTTAAGCTGCTAAATGATATTCTACCTATAATTCAGTAAAAATAATGTAGAAATAAGAAATGAACTTTAATTATCAATGACAATATGAATTCAAATTCAATATACAATTCAATCTACGGGGAACTTAGATTACTAATTGCTAATAAAATACGAGTATGTGTAATTAATATTTATATAAGATTGCGAAAGCAAAACAGCACCACAACAGCCCCAACAAATACAATTTTTCTTTAATTAATTTGAAATTATTCATGAAATTTAATTTTCTTGGTTTTTATTAGGTTTTAATCATGCATTTTTAATTAAAAAGAAATCAAGTTACTAACAACAACAAAATTCAATTCGATTTTTAAGGATTTCTTTTACTAAAGAAAAGGGATATTTACAAGAGACCTAATTCAAAATTTAACATACCTTGCATTGAACCTCGATGGAAAGTACTTTTTCTAAATTTCAATCCAATTCGAAATTAATCATGTAATAAAAACAATTCTGATTGAAATCATGCATGGAATTGAAGGAGTAGCCCCGATGATGATTATCAGATCAACGCCGATGATTACATCGGAATCCTTCGAAAAACAACAACTCTAATCATTTGTGTCGAGAAAAATTGTAACTCTGGTGATCTCCACATCAGATTAACACTGTTGCGATTGGCGACTTAGACATGAGTGGTAAGGCCGGCAAGGGTTTTTTTCGAAATTTGGTTTGTTGTTCATACGAATTGTTGAAGAAGAAAAAATTAGACTTTGAAAACTTTGAATGAGAGTTGAAGAGAGAGAAAATGGGATGTGTTTCGGGGTTTTTTGATGTCCTGCGGGAGAGTTACAATTCCGGACTGGTATCCTAGCGCCTGTAACTGCAAAACAACGGAGACTCCTTGTGGTGGGAGCTCCGCCTCTAACGGTCAAGTTAGTACTTGTTTGAGGAGTAATAAATGCGGAAAGTAAAGGTGGGAGATCTGGTTCCTCTAGGGGAGAAGTGATCAATGTGTTTACACTTCTCTAGGTGAGATGGTTCTCTTGTTTATGGAGGCTAATGACATGTTTATATAGCCTCGAAGTACGTGCCCAATACTAGGTTTTCTGGGAAAACCTAGGACTGATTGGGCTTGCCTCGGGAATTGGGCCTGCGATGGCCGTTTTCTAGGTTGGCGAATAATGGGCCACATGATGTAACCTGATTAGTCCATGTTGGACCTATTAGGGTGACAAGTGGCATACGCTGATTGGCCCACGTGGTGGACACGTGGCAGGTCCGGATTGGTCCATTTGTCATAGGTAATTTTACCCTAAACATTTGCCCCTCGGAAGGAGTTATTTCTCTTTCCAGGAGGGATTGCTCCTTTCGAAAGTTAGACCCTTGAAGCTTTGCTAGGTCGGCATCTTGTCTAGTTCTAATGGGAGATGGACTTGATTAACTTAGAAAATTTTGATACCTTGGGCGGTATGACATTTTCAAAGTTAATCAATCATAATAATGATTGCCGCCGAACTAGACAGATGTCGATTCTTTGCCCTACTATGCAGATAGCCCCTGATCAGGTGGACTGTCAACTATTGCACAAGGGGTAAGCGTTTAGCATTATTCGGCCGTTGGCCTCTTTTGATTCAATATACTAAGTTTGGTACTTAGTTTATTTCGTTGGGGGATGGCTGGTCGTCTGCTTTGGTGGCTGCATAGAAGCAGGCGTCAGACAGGACGTCCAACCAAAGTAGCTACGCCTGTTGGGTTACAGACGACAACTTTAAGTATAGCTAACCTAGTAAGAATAGTGGTCGAGTACCTCTGTTTACCAAAAAACAGGCGGACTCCTCATACCTTTTAGGTTCCGTACTAAGGAGGGCGACTGGTTAACCTTGCGGTTAGTCAATCTCTGCCTATTTTGTTTGAGTGGTAGGGAAACCAGGCGGCGGGGGCCGGATAGTCCCCTTGATTCGCCAAGTTTTTCTTGGCTATTAACTCAAAGGTTGTTAACCTAGCAGGAGTAGTGGTTGAGAGCCGCTGTTTGCTAAAAGCAGGCAGGCGACTTACACCTTTTGGTCTATATTTAGTTTGAGAGAGTGACTATAAGTTAACATGGGAGTTACTCAGTCTCCGTTACACTCTAGCTTGAGTAGTGGAGGTACCAGGTAGCGGAGGCCGGCTGATCCCCTTGATTCGCCAATGTTTGTTGGCTATTAACCCAAGGAGTGGTTACCTAGTAGGAATAAGGGTTTGAGTGCCCCTGTTTGCCAAAAAACAGGCGGTCTACTCAAACCTTTTAGGTTCCATACCAAGTTTGAGGGAGTGACTATAAGTTAACATGGGAGTTACTTAGTCTCCGTTACACTCTAGCTTGAGTAGTAGAGGTACCAGGCGGCGGAGGCCGGCTGATCCCCTTGATTCGCCAATGTTTGTTGGCTATTAACCCAAGGAGTGGTTACCTAGTAGGAATAGGGGTTTGAGTGCCCCTGTTTGCCAAAAAACAGGTGGTCTACTCAAACCTTTTAGGTTCCATACCAAGTTTGAGGGAGTGACTATGAGTTAACGTTGGTGTTACTCAGTCGCCGTCACTCTTGCTTGAGAAGTAGAGGTACCAGGCGGTGAAGGCCGGCTAGACCCCTTGATTCGCCAATGTTTGTTGGCTATTAACTAAAGAGGTACCCCCTGCATTTATCCCAAGTAATACAGGCGGTCATCTGACTCAGATGTCAACTGCTACCACTGGTTTGGTTAGTGATAGAGTTATCCTTGTCTCAAAAATGGCTACGTGGTTGCCCTTGGGGACAGTCGTATAGGTGCCGTGTAATTAGTTTATAGAGCAATGTTCCACCCAAAAGGGAGCTGCTCTCTGCGACGAATTTCATCCAGAGGGATGCCATCGGACGCCTGCTATGATGTTGGGACAGGTCGTATTAGTTTAAAGATTGGATCAGTTGGCTTGGCGCCTGGACTGATCATTCGGCTTGTGGCCTTGGATAGTTCTTGGTTAACGTAGGTGCTAGGTAAGAGGAGGGTAGCCGCCTGTTTAGGCACAGGGTCGGCCAGGCCTTGATCATTTTTTAGCTAAGTATAGGAGGGTGGCCGTTTGTTTTGGAACCAGTCGGCCATCTTCTATGGAGAGTAGCCGATTGTATGTCCAGACGGCATGCCCCTATGCTGATAGAGTAAAATAATCAAAGCAGAGAGTAGCCGACTATAGAGGTACTGCGGCATGCCCCTTTGATCATAGAGTGAAATATTCAATGGAGAGTAGCCGATTGTAAAGGTACAGGAGGCATGCCCCTCTAAAGATATAGTAAAATACTCAATGGAGAGTAGTCGACTGTAAAGGTAAAGGCGGCATGCCCCTCTGAGGATAAGTTAGTTCCCTTCCATGGAGGGTGGATGACGTTGGGACGCCTCCTTCTTTGATTGATGACTCTACTTTCTTCAAATGGGGACATGTGGTCATGCTAGACTTGTTTTTATGTGGTTTGTGACCTTGCTGTCTATTTCCATCCATCCCTACTTTGTATATACTTGGTGAGGTTGCTTTGCCCCATATACATGTGGTCGAGTACTCAAGCTATTAACACTCGGCCGACCAGATCAGGGTGCCGCTTGAACTTTAACAACGATGATGATGATTGAAGATCTTAATTGGTGCTCAAGCTACAAGACTTCGTTGTATAGGGGGGCGGCTACTCTTCAATAGGGTGCCGACTATGCTGCCGGGTTTAATAACCTTAGGTAATATCATAATAATGATTAGAACTCTTGTGGCAACAAATATGCATGCAGGCAGCCGTCTAGCCCCACTCTCGGCATATCAAGGTGCCTTACGCTAGTTCTGCCATACTTAGGCCAGCTGGTTTTGCTAGGTGTGCCGACTAGCATTGCATGGAGGTGACTGACTGTTATTTCATGCTCGAACATAGATGCCCATGCTCGGTCTTATAATAGGTTTCAATGGCCGGTTGTTTTGAGCCAACTGAGTGTAATGAAGGTTTCCTGTTCTTAAAAATTTACAAACTTCTCAAGACCAGGCGTTCATACCAAGTTGCGTATCCAGTCATGTGTGTGAGCTAGTGGCCGCCTGCTCATACTCAGCCTCAAACTCACGATCGATTTCACTAGCTTTATTATAAATATTATTGCTAATAATTTTTTAATTAGAAATTATATACTATCATGCATTACAAAACCATGATAAAGATAGCTTTATCTTTGCATGATTGATGTAAGGTGTCCGATTGTTTTGTTGCTCTTGCTCGTTACCAGCCATTAACGATGGAGGGCCGCCTGTTTTGAAGCACACAAATGACCTCTTCATAATAAGCCATACATAACCATCTCGTGTAGCAGTCCATGCGTAACACGAGCACTCACATTGCTTGTGTACACTGCTTGCCGGATGTTAGTGGTTGGGATGTGGCCGGTTGCCGCCTGGCTGCTGCGTGGCTGGGTTCAGGCCGGCTGCCACCTGGCCAAGTGCTGCAGCCGCCTGCTTCCTTGGGCGAGACGCCAATGCCCAGCTTTCACAATAAGAGACTAGTATATGAACAAGTTAAAGCATCTCATAGCCGATTATATTACTACGAACCATGTGCTATTCCTCTCGGTAGCCCGTGAGAGTTGAGTTATGTATGCGTGATTATAGCTGTATGCTTCTGGAATATCAATTTGCACTTCTTACATTAGAAAGCCTAACTATTTCTCTCGGCTCTCATTGATTGAAATTGAGAAAACATAGAGCCGACCGTATTTAGCTAGTTGGGGGCTTTCTCATTTGTAGCCTATACTTTGCTCAACTTTTCAAGACAATGCGCCATGCCGCCTGCTTTCTTGAGGGAAAACTTTTAGGTGTTGCCTACTTGGGGCTCGCATGGTGCTGGTTTATTTCCTTAAAATTTTCTATTCGGCATGGCGTCTATACATACATACGTCCTCTACCCAAATTTCTTGTGTTACTGCCGGCTGCTCTTAATAATTTAGTTGGCCATGATGTGCCGACTGTCCTCGAATATGATATCCCTTTAGGACGCCACTTGTCATATTTATCAATGATCGTAGCCGGTTGTGATGTTGTTAGTGGGGCATCTTGTTGATAAGCACACATGATGATTGCTCACCCATGATCCGAAATTCCGTACTTAGCTTGAGCTTACGCATGGGGTCGCCTCAAGATAAGGCCGACTGTTTGGAGTATCGGATTGGGCTCATACACTATATTTCCGCCTGTTTTGTTTTCGAAGTATGAGACATTAAAGTTCTTGCTTTCAAGGTTCGAAGATTCACCTGGCCGTCTCTCTTGGGCGCCTCTTTTTTGGGTGATAAGGTTGGTGGTTATTCATGATACAGGCGGCTGCCTATGACAACCACACAAAGCTGAATGTGTTACGGATCATGCTTTTTTATACACAGCAGGTTTCAAAGCTCCTAGCTAGACAACTTGCTGGTACGCATAGCCACAACATACATGAGGATGTCGAACGTATGTTGTTGGACTTAACAAGTCAGGTAGCCGGTTGTTTTGGCGGCCGATTGCTTTCTTGAGGGGCAAGGTGCCGCCTAATCTTGCATGGGTGCCAATGCTCAACCTCATATTACGATCGGTTTAAGTGGCCGCTTTTTTAGCCGCTTGTTTTCAAATTCAAGTTCAAGACTACACTCAGTATTGTGCCTAGCGTCACTTGATGCTTGTTGTTTATCCAAGAGTCGCCTTCCTTATAATGAATGTCGCATGTATAGTTTGAGCAAAGGGGTTTCTTTTATACTAACAATTGCCGCTGCTCGTATCATCAAATAGCCCATCGTAAATCAAGGCCGGCTGCTTGGTATTAGAGGCGCTTGTCTTGGAGTGTCGTATTACTACTATCGCAATCATTCTTGAATTTCAAGTATAATAATAATAGCCTACAAGCTTGACCATTTGATTCCCAGCATCTGGCCGTTTGACGCCAATAGTACTTGGTCGCCTATCGTTCTTTCATACGCAGCTTTGTTAGAGCTTGCTGGCTACACAACCAAATGCGTTAAGATGGTCGTCTGTACCTCTTGTAGAGTGTCGGCTGCGCATTGAGTCAAGAGGCCGCTTGGTAGCTACGCTCTTGGAGGTAAAAGTGCCGAGTGGTTTTCATGGATACGAGGACTTGAGCTTAGCTAACATTTGTTGCGTATGCCGCCTCTTAAATTCAAAGGTTAGCTTGATTGTGGGCTTGCTATACTCCTGTGAGCAGGCGTCAAATCCCAAGGGCCTCACGTCTTTGACACCTCTCTCTAATGTACAGAAGGAGAAGCTTTTAATTGTGTAGCGGAATGCCACCTAAGGTTTTAGTGGAGCTTTGCTTACATAGAATCAGTAAATTAGGCGCCTACCTTAAGCGCTTTTTTTTTTCATAATAATGATTTGGCAATAATAACATATATGCTTGACACCAACTCCTTGACAGGCTTCGTCCTCCCAGGATGGGAGGGTCTTCTGGCCGACTGTTCCTTTGGTGGAACAGGCGCCCTTTTATTGATTAAGTCTTGGATCTCCCCCTTGAAACTACTCATGAGGGTCATGAGTTCGTTCCTAGTAATGGGGGCAGATCCCTCGGCCGCCTGTTGATGTTCAGGCGATGGGCAAGTTGGTTTATTAGGACCATCCTGGCAGTCCTCCAGTTCCCTCCTTTCGGTGGGACGGGTACGTTGGGCCCTTAGGGTCCCGTCAGAGGCCGTGTGCGTCTCCACCTCGACCTCATTATCAGTATCCTGGTCAGTGTAGACCTGAGGGTCGTCCATGGGACGCTTGTCGCTTAAAATCGATACAGACTGTGATGCCATCTCGAAAGTACTCTCCCCACAGACGGCGCCAAAATGTTTCGGGGTTTTTTGATGTCCTGCGGGAGAGTTACAATTCCGGACTGGTATCCTTGCGCCTGTACCTTCAAAACAACGGAGACTCCTTGTGGTGGTAGCTCCGCCTCCAACGGTCAAGTTAGTACTTGTTTGAGGAGTAATAAATGCGGAAAGTAAAGGTGGGAAAAGTGCAGTTTGCGGTATGGTTTGGTCTAAAATGTTTTGGAAACCGCACCAAACCGCAAAAGTGCGGTTTAGTCATTTTCGAAAACTGCAATGCAATTTTCAAACCGCAAAATCACGGTTTGGTGCGGTCTACACCGCACTCCGAACAACCCTTATTAAAGATGATGAGTTTTTGTAACTGGCCTTTTGGCTCTCCTAACACAAAAAAAAAAAAAAAAAAAAAAAAAAAAAAAAAACTAAACTCTAGTATTTGGTCATACTCTCTTTGATTGAGTTCTTGTAACTGGCCTTAGCTATGCCCGTTACTAGTGCTAATTTATTTTGTAATATGAGTTGGTTATGTCAGTTATTTATACTCTTATATAATAACTGACGTAATATATGTCAATTACTAATGGAGCGTTATTAATGAGGTTTTTCTACTAGTGTACTAAGATAGAATTTTTCTTCATTTTCGTTGAAAATCACCCAAAAATTTATCTTAACGAGATACATAAGAAAAATAATGGAGTAACCCATGATTTAATTTTAAACATTTAGTTAGATTAAACATCATATAGTTGGCAACACACCGAATAATGATTTGTATTCAATGAATTGATGTCATAAATGATAAGTGATATATATTGTTAAGCGACAATTATAATGTCGTTATCTTTTGTAGCAACATTTTCTAAACATGTTTCCTTAAGCAAGAGAAAAGCAACACTTTAGCTGATTGTTGTCTTTAGTGGTCTATAGGAACACTTTTTTAATTGTTGCACAAGGATTTAATCTTATTATTTTGGTTTATAGTAACATTTTAAAATTGTTGTCTTAGGTTATCAAGGGTAATAATTTTTTTAGTGTTGCAATTTTAGATGTTGCCTATTCTCATTATTTTTGTAGTGGCGATGCTAGCAAGCTCGGCATGGTGCGAGGCCCAGCACACTAGCACGCTAGCACGCATGGCACGCAAGCTGCTAGCATGCGTGCGGCCAGGTGCACCAGCCCCGCTAGCATGCTCGGCTAGTAAGCCTAGCACACACATGCATGCTTTGCTTGCAACATGGCCTTGCGATGCAGTTGGTGACCTAGGCTAGCCTAGCATTCGCATAGCTAGGCCAATGTGAGGCTACGACCCAGCTCGTACTTGTCGCTTGCTTGATTTCTCGTCTCGTCAAATTCTAATTTCGACTCGACTTACAACGCTCGGTTTCGACGCTTTAAGCTCGATATCCGACGTCTTTGTTCGTAATACTCTAATGACTCATCTAATCCTTCGGATTAATTCGTCGTCTTGGATCGTTTAATCGATTGGGGTGCGACCCGAAGGGTTCTGTCAAGATTAAGCTGTAATATTAATTATACATTAATATAACTGATCAGAAGCGGCCTCCACCTAGGCATTCCGATCACTTGACCTCACTGAATAATTAGCTTTCTAATAATTTCAAACCCACTGTCGGAATAATACACTTGTTGGAAGCACACCATTCCTTTCAATCTCCCACTTGTCCTTCCGGACAAGTGTGCAGTTAGTGTATAGTCCATTTCCTATGTCTCTTCATGAATTATAAGGTAAGATTCTTCGTCATCCTTATTACGTCCAGAAGTGTTTCTCGAATCCCCAGTACGATTGCCAATAAGTAGATGATTTCTAAAATCCATATGAGCACGACCATGCATTTTCACAGTCTCGCTCATCGAGAGGCCTTGTAAACAACAAAGACATGTTCCCTATTGTTAATAGGGGGACATTCCCAGTCTTGTATTGTCAGCTTCCCTTACTAAGACGAACTAGCCGCCCAAGTGATGCCGTTATAGTCTCCATTTACGGCAGACGTTTGACATCATCAAAACGGACTAGTACTCAAATAAGAGAATTTACAATACTCATGGTTGAGGAAAGAGGTTCCGATAGCTTTAATGAGAAATATACTTATGACGGTTTTAAATCTCTTAAAGTATTCTCATAGGTGGATCCGGTATAGTTTCAAACCAATACTTATGCAAATGATTTATGACAATCAAGTCCTTGTAGCACAATAAATGGTGCTATAAATCATACTACACACTAATCTCAAGTGGTCATTTGTCGTCCAACTTTTAAATGACCTCGATTAGGGATAATTTTTTATTAAAATATTCAATGTTCACTTTATAGGTGTTTCTTTATCCAAGACATTGTCTTGATACCCTATTTTGAATATTCTCAAAATCGATTGGACTCATTATTTAATTCTAAACCATAATTAAATAGTTTGTGGAATTATTTGTAAAAATTTTGTTCCACTATGAAAATTTCAACGTTTCATCTTATGATAAATGGTTTTCCAAAAATGTTTTAAGAGTAATAATCTTGACAAAACATTAATAGAAATCACAACCATATTTAATATGCTTGATTTCTTTCATGCAATTGTGAATGTTGTCGTTCACTTATTGCATAGGTTTAGTTATGATTACTTTATAAATCTTAACATCTTCATTATCAAACAATATCATAATAAGATGATAAAATTTGAGAGTGTTATGGATTATATGTGATTCAGGATTTATTGTCCAAGTAATGGCTCCCGCTCATTTTCATGATTTGAGATCTTCAACTTGACAACCTTCAATCATCAACGTTCGACAATGAACTTTGCATTGAACAACTTTCTTATTATTTCATTTAAGGCAATAATATTCTCCATATACATTTCGGTAGACTTCATGATGGTGCTTTGCTTGGAATTCATTCCAAACAGCTCACAAAAGATTTGGGATACGTTAATCACTTGTGATCATGGAAATTTACCTTAAATTTTTGCACGTTACACATGGATTCTCGTCCATGTTACCATTCTCATGCCACGAAGCATTTTAGCTCGTGCTTGTAAACGGCTTCCTTGTTAAGGATCCAATCCTTACTAAGGATGTGCTTGCAACATCTCAAATTACATTTGTTTCCATGCGTCAACATCTCAAAGTACTTTGGATTTTCTTGATCATAATCTAACAATCCATTACGTAGATTTAAATTGATTGGTATTTTATACTTCTCCTGCTCTAAGTATGCACTAGTAGAAAAAATGAATTACGCAGCGCACTTTTCGCACCGGTTCTTGAAAACCAGTGGGAAAAGAAATGGGCGGGATTGGGGAAAATACTTTTCGCACCGGTTCCTAATATGCGAAATAATCTTTTTCGCACCGGTTCAAACCGGTGCCAATTACAAAATATTTTTAAAAAAAGGGTGGAAGGGATTTCGCACCGGTTCAGACCAAACCGGTGCGAAAATGAGTTAATCGCACCAGTTCGGTTTGTACCGGTGCGAAATCTGTTATAAAATAAAAAAAAACCCAGATTTACTCTTTCTTTCTCTTGCTTCATTTCCTCGATCTTTCCTCCTCTCTCATCTGATCTGCCTCTCTCTCTCCTCCATTGAAGCGTACTCGAATTTCTCCATTGACGGGGCTTCTAAGCTTTCCCTCAGCACTTTCCTCAAACTCCTTCTCTGTCCTTCGATCTCCATAACTGCCACTTTCCCTTTCCTTTCTTCTCTCTTTTGATCTCCTTCTCCTTCTCTCTTTCTACAACATTGGAGGTTAGGGTTACTGGGTGCGTTTATTTTGAATCAATTCGATGTACGTGCGTCTTCAACAACAATAAATTCAAATCAATTTCGAACTAAAAATCAGAAATTCGAGGTTAGGGTTTATGGGTTATTTAACTTTGCATTATATTGTAGCAATTCTGAGTTTTCTCCTCCATTGAAACAACTTTTGAGGTAATGTTTTTTAATCAATGAAGTTTTTTAATCAATGAATATCAATTACGCTAATTATATGTGTTAGTATAGTTAATCTAGGGTTTTACCATTGCTAAAATTGTGCTATTCGCTTGTTTATTTAGGGTTTTCAGATGTAATCGCCTTCAATTGATTGCTCGAATGTTATTACTGCTCTATTTTCTTCTGCTCGAATTGCTTCAATTGATACGAATTTCTGGATTCTCTCTTCTACTCGATTATCTATTGAGTAATCACCCAAATCAAAAGTTTTAGGTATCAATTTTATAATTATATGTTGCCATATGCATGCAGATTTAATTAGAGCTCATTTCAATTAAAAAAAAATGGGCTTTAATTACAAGAAAAAAAAAGGTCATGCGAATGTCGTTAATTGGGATCCCTATTTGCATGCAATGCTGGCCTTGAAGTTTGTTAATTGTTTGTTCTTTGATTCTATAAGAGTTAAAACGGTGTGAACATTGCATCACATCATTACATCAACTTCATCATTCCTTTTCTCTTTCTCTCATTTTGCTTGTTGTTGCTGCTTGTGCTTGTGCGCTCTGATCTAAAGATAGGGAGGCCTCCTTGCTGCGATAAAGCAAATGGCAAGAAAAGCCTCTGGACTCCAGAAGAAGACGATAAGATACATGCATATGTATCTAACCATGGAGTCGATTATTGGACCTAGATTCTTAAGAAAGCAGGTAAATCTTTGGTGACTTTGAAAGGAAAGGTGTCCTTCCAACAAGTGTATTATTCTGATAGAGGGTTCATAATTATTACAGAGCTAATTCTTCAGTAAGGTCAAGTGATCGGAATGCCTAGGTGGAGGCCGCTTCCAATTAGTAATGTTAAGGTATAATTAATATTACAACTTAATCTTAACTGAACCCTGCGGGTTGAACCCAATCGAACAACCGATCCGATACGACGAATTAATCCGAACGATTTAATGAGTCGTCGGAGTTTTACGAACACAGACGTCGGATATCGATCCTAGGGCGTCGAGGCCGAGTGTCGCAAAAATCACAAGCAACAAGTTCGAGCATAGCCATAGCATCACAGTGGCTTGGCCGTGTGAACGCTAGGCTAACACGAGCTAGCATGCACCTAGCATGGCTAGGCGCAAGCCTAGACACACTAGGTGTGCTAGGCGCAACATCGCTAGCACTAGGCGCTAGCATGCGTGCGTGCAAGCCTAGCATTGCAGTACCATGTTCGTGTGTGCGTGCCTTCGCATGGCACAACAGCACCGCAACGTGTGTGCTGGGGTGCCTAGGCGCCATCGCAGGCCACATGCACCAAGCACAGCACCATCGCAGTGCTAGGTACTTGCGTGTGCGTGCGTGTGCATGCCCAGGGCTATCGCTCCATCGCAGCACACAACACAGTACTAGGCACCGTAGCCATGTGCGTGTGCATCGCACCAAGCATGGCATGCTTGTGCGTGTGGCTAGCGAGGCATTGCCCAGCATGCGTGGCTTGCTAGCAACGCGCATGCTGGCTATGCGAATGCGTGTGCGTGCGAGTGCGAGTGTCAAGCAGTCATCAGCCAGCAGCGAGGCCCTCGCCCAGCGCCCAACACTTAGCATCATGCGTGGCTCGCTAGCAGCACGCATGTGCTAGGCAGGTTGGCTGGTGCGCATTGCGTGCTGGCAGTGATGCGGTGCAGGCTAGCTGTGCTTGGTTGTGCACGCTAGCATGCTAGCTGGCAGCCAACCCAACAGCCTTGCCTTAATTCTGGTTTTATGCGAGGTGGGGACCAATGCTTGGAGCATGCCTTGGGGAGCAAGGAAATGGTCCCCCCCAAGGACATGGTCCTCATCCAACTCTCTCTCTTCCCTTGACACTTGTTGCATTGTGATTGATTTGATTATTCATTTAATTTAGAATTAAATTAATTATCAATTTTATTCATTCTCCCACATTGGTTGGGAATTGAAAATCAAGGGTTCATTTCCCTATAAATACCAAGGCTTGGTATTTGGGAAAGAACACACTTGAGTGGAAAAGTAAATTAAACTCCATTGTAGAGCATACCTTGAAATTCGTAAAACTCAAAGTTTATATTTTGTCCGGGCCTTGACTAACGTTCGAGGCTTAGGACGATTGAGTCGGGTTTGAGGATACGATCCCGTTGGAGGCCTCACATTATCGAGGTTAAAGTCAGAGCTCGGTGCAAGAGCGAAGCACGCGTCGAGGGTATAATTCTTATCCTTTCTCTTAATTATGTTTTTAATTATGCTTTGCTTGTATTAGTTGCATTAATTATGGGGGCAAGTCCTTGGGAGTTTCTTTCCATGTTGTGAGGGTCACTACAAAACCCTACAGCGGTATTGGAGCCATGCGCATTTTAATTTTTGCAATTATTTATTAATTAAGGTGTTTTAAAGTAAGATTTAAATTCTGGTTTTGCTTTTCTAATTAAATTAGAAGCTCGTTTTAATTAATTTTAAAACTCGTATTTTTCTCGATTTGGCTGTCGAACCCAGATTTTTGCTAAAAAATAGTGTTTTTTGGGTGAAATTGACATTCTGAAACAGATTCAACCCTCTTTGAGAACTGTCCAGAAGCCAAATTCAAACCAGAAACCCATGTTTTTGGGGTTTTTTCAACTAAAATTTTAAATCTTTTAAGCCTTGATTAATGCAAGCATTTCAAGGATAGATTAAATGCGTTATTGCATCCCTAATCTACTGCTATTTAGATATCCTTAAGCATAATTATGGAGTTTTAATTAGTGCTTGAGTTGATATGTTATTTGTCACACAAACATGATTTTGCACAATTATACAAATAAATTGCATTAATGTGTGAATGTTTGATGTGAATGTGTAATTTTAAATTCCTAAGTATGTTAAATATCTAATCTTTAAAAATTTAAATGATTGGAACTCTAACCCTAAATTCTATATTGAACAAAGTTTGGATTTTTCATTTTGGTTGATTAAAATCCATGAAGTTCAAATACTTGTGAGTAAAATTTTGATTAATCTTCATATTGGAAGATGTAATCTTGGTATTTTACACAAGTATGAAAGTAAGAAAATTTTTTATCATTAGATGGTTAATTTATTTTTTCCAACTCCCATTTGTCAAATCCATTATTAATTTGCATATTAGCTAAATTAATTATGGACATAGCTCATTCAATTTTAAGCATAAAGAAAGACCTAAAAATTGTTTCAAAATAATTTTTTGAATGATTTAGGTTTATGCACCATTAAAATTGAATTTAATTAAGTTAGACTTATTTTATTTTAATTTTTCCTCATATTGATTCTAAAATAAAATTTAGAATTAATTTATGCCACACATAAATCGGGATTAAAATCCCGAGTAAAATGCAAGCAAATTGATGCAAAACTGCAAGCATCACCAAGGCTAGCCGGGCTTCCTAGCAGCCCACATGTAGGATGCCTATGGTGCGCGCATGGGCTAAGCATCGAAGGTGCGTAATTGTGTGGCGAGGGATGCTAGTGCACTGGGCTTGGGCAGTGGCATAGGCTGCTGGATGCTTGGGGATGCTGCTTGGCAGCATAGTAGCAAGCACCAGCTAGCCCACCACTTGTTAGCAGGTGCCAGCCTGCGAGCTAGCATGCGTAGCAAGCAACTAGTGTTGACAAACGTAGTGTGCTGTGCTGGGCGCAACATACTAGCACCAAACGCCAGCAATACGCATCAATTTGCTGCTGCGATGCATGTGTAGCGAAGGTGTAGGGTTTCGTAGTGACCCGACACTACGCATAAGGAAACCAACCAAGACCCGCCCCTTAATTAAAACAATTAACAAGCATATTAAACTTAATCAAACAAGATTAAGAACATGAATTATACCTTTGTCGCGTGCTTCGCTCCCAAAGAGCTCTTACTTCAAAATCCCGAATACACGAGATCTCCGACGCATCGTACCCTCGACCCGACCCGAGCTTCCTAAGTCTTGAAGGTTAGTCAAGACCCGGACAAAATAACTATGAGTTTTACGAATCAAAGGTTTACTCTTACTTAGAGTTGCCTTTTTAATTCCACTCAAGGTTGTTCATTCCCAAATACCCAAGCTTGGTATTTATAGGGAAATGAACCCTTGGTTTTCAATCTCCCATCAATGTGGGAGAGTTGAAAATTCAATGATTTATTTAATTCCAAATGAAATAAATAATCAAGTAAATCACATTGCGAGTGGTGGCAGGATCACATGCAAAAGAGTGGTGGCCAAGGTTAGGTGGGGGACCATATGCCTTGTTCCCCAAGGCCTTGATTTGGTCCCCACAACCTTGCACAAAACCGAGTCAAGGGAGGCTAGCTGGCTGCCAGCTAGGGCTGCCAACTAGCACTGCATTGCTGCCCAGCACCCAGCTAGCCAGCCAGTGCGTGCTGCTGCTGGGCTATACTGGTGCTGCGTGCTGGCGCTAGTGCTATGCCTCGTATCTCTCACGCACCATTGCTAGCATGGCCAGCATACGTGCTGCTAGCAAGCCACACATGCTGGCCTCTTGCCTCGCCAGCAATACGCATCAATCTCGCACACCATGCGCACCACGCATCCAGCCCATCTCCCACACAATGCCTAGCATGCGTGCTGCTAGCAAGCCACGCATGCTTGGCTTGACGCTGCTTGCTTGCTAGCTCTTCCTCGCATACTCACGCACATCTATACGCACCAGCCTCGGCCATGCACCACGCATGCGCTAGTGCCTAGCACTAGCTGTGCTTGGTGTGTGTGGTCCTGCCATGAACACCCAGGCACCTAGGCTAGCCGCTGCTAGCTGCGATGGCTGCCTGGTGCTTGTGGTGCTTGCGATAGGCTGCCATGCGCACCTAGGCATCCATGCTAGCACGCTACTATCTGCGATGGGCTGAGATGGTGCGCCTAGGCTGCGATGGTGCGCCTTGAGCTTGTGGTGGTGTGCTATGGTGCGCATAGCACTTGCGATGGTGCGCCTAGCACACCTAGTGTGCTTAGGCTTGCGCCTAGCCATGCTAGGTGCGTGCTAGCCCGAACTAGCCTAGCATCCACATGGTTAGACCATTGTGGTGCTACGGCTACACTTGTACTTGTCGCTTGTCATTTTGCGACGCTCGGTCTCGACGCGCTTGGCTCGATTTCCGACTTCTTTATTCGTAAAACTCAGGTGACTCATTAAATCCTTTCAGATTAATTCGTCGTCTCGGATCTGTGGTTCGTTTGGGTTCCACCCGAGGGTTCGGTTAAGATTAAGCTGTAACATCAATTGTACATTGATATTACTGATCGGAAACGGTCTCCACCTAGGCATTCCAATCACTTGACTTTACTGAAGAATTAGCTCTGTAATAATTTTGAACTCTATATCGAAAGAATACACTTGTTGGAAGGACACCATTCCTTTCAATCTCCCACTTGTCCTTCAGGACAAGTGTGCATACAGTGCATAGCCCATTTCCTATGTCACTTAATGTTTCTTCGTGAACTATAAGGTAAGATTCTTTGTCATCCTTATTACGTTCAGAAGTGTTTCTCGATCTCCGAGTTTGACTGTCAATAAGCAGATGATTTCTAAAATCCATCTGAGCACGGCCATGCATTTTCACAGTCTCGCTCTTCGAGCGGCCTTGTAAACAACAAAACATTTTCCCTATTGTTAGTAGGGGGACAATCCCAGTCTTGTATTGTAAGTTCTTCTTACTAAGTGGACATAGTCTCCTGAGTGTTCCCGTTATGATCCCCAGTTACGACAGATGTTAGGAATTATCAAAGAGTCTAGTACTCAAATAAGAAAACTTCACAATACTCATGGTCGGAGGAAACAAGTTCCGATAGTTATAATGAGAAATGTACTTATGTCAAAATTTAAAATTTCTTAAAGTACTCTCATAGGTCTTATCCAGTACAGTTCCAAACTGTGCCTGTGCAAATGATTTATGACCGTCACGTCCTCGCAGCACAAGAACCGGTGCTGTAAATCATACTACACACTTATCTATGGCGGTCATCAATCGTCCATCTGTTAGATGACCTCGATTAGGGACAATTTTCGATTTAAATATTCAATGTTCACTTAACAGGTGTTTCTTTATCCAAGACATGGTCTTGATACCCTATTTTGAATATTTCCGTAAATCGAATGGACTCATTATTTAATTCTAAACCACAATTAAATAGTAATGGAGTGAATGATAATTTTGCGCAAAATTTAATTACTCCATTAATGAATGGTTTTAATACAGTGTCTTACATTAAATATCCTATTTAATTAAAACACATGTACAGGGAATTTCAAAGCCAGTCTCCAACATGCTTGATTCCCATCGCCTCAACGTGTTAGTTGTGTTTCACTTGAGGCAGCGGTTTAGTCAAAGGATCGACTACATTATCATCTGGTGCCAATCTTACAAATTCTGATTTCACCTTCGGATTTCCATTCGCTTATCATGTGAAATCGCCTTTACACATGTTTGACCTTCTGGTGCTCTCTCGGCTCCCTGGCCTGAGCGATAGCTCCATTGTTATCACAATAGAGGTCTATCGACCCCTTGATTGAGGATACAACACCAAGTTTGCTAATGAACTTGCGAATCCAAACAGCTTCCTTGGCAGCTTTTGAAGCGGCCAAGTACTCGGCTTCAGTTGTAGAGTCTGCAGTGGTGCTCCGCTTGGCACTCTTCCAGCTAAACGCTCCTCCATTCAGATAGAATATGTACCCCGACTGTGACTTGAAGTCGTCTCTATCAGTCTGGAAGCTAACGTCGGTGTAACCTTCAAAAACCAGTTCTTTGTGGCCTCCATACACCAGGAATTTAACCTTGTTCCGTTTCAGGTACTTAAGGATGTTCTTGGCCGCAGTCTAATGCGGCTCTCTTGGGTTCGATTGGTATCGACTCGTTGCACTCAGGGCATACGATACATCTGGCCTTGTACATATCATGGCATACATGATCGATCCGATTAGCGAAGCATATGGGATTTGATTCATTCTTTCTCGCTCAACAGGTGTCTGTGGACACTGTTTCTTGCTGAGAGTTATGCCATAGGACATGGCTAAATGCCCACTTTTGGCATTTTCCTTGTGGAATCGAGCCAGTACCTTATCAATGTAAGTACTCTGGCTTAATCCAATTATCCTCTTAGATCTATCCCTGTAGATCTTGATGCCCAATATGTACTGTGCCTCTCCTAAGCCTTTCATTGAAAAGCACTTTCCCAACTAGCCCTTTACGGACTCCAACAATTTTGTGTTGTTTCCAATGAGAAGTATGTCATCGGACATACAAGACTAGGAATGCAATATCACTCCCACTGACCTTCTTGTATACACAAGATTCATCTGGATTCTTGATAAAACCAAACTTGCTAATGGCTTCATCAAATCGCAGATTCCAACTTCTGCTAGGTTGCTTTAGTCCATAAATGGACTTCTTCAACTTGCAAACCCTTCCAGCATTGCCTGGATCGATAAAACCTTCTGGCTGTGTCATATTCACAGTTTCTTCCAAAATTCCATTAAGCAAGGCGGTTTTGACATCCATTTTCCATATTTCATAATCGTAATATGCAGCAATCGCTAGGATGATTTGGACGGATTTTAGCATTGCAACTAGTGAAAAAGTTTCATCATAGTCAATCCCGTGGACTAGACTATAACCTTTTGCCACCAGTCTAGATTTGTATATTGATACATTTCCATCCTTCTCTGTCTTCACTTTGAAGATCCATTTGCAACCAATGGGTGTATAACTGTCGGGCAAATTCACCAAGTCCCAGACTTGATTTTCAGGCATGGAGTCCATCTCGGATTTCATGGCCTCTTGCCATTTTGCAGAGTCGGGGCTCGTCATAGCTTGCTTGTATGTCGCCGGCTCATCACCATCCATGACTAGGATGTCATGATCATCAGTTAAGACGATATCGAGGTATCTGTCTGGTTGAGATCTTTGCCGTTGCGACCTACGAAGGGTAATCGGTTGAGCATTTTCATTGTCAGTTTGATTCTGACCAATCTTCTTAGATGCTTCCAAAGCTTCTAGATTGTCAGTTTTGTCAGGTTGCATTGTTGCTCGTCTTCTCGAACTTCGTCGAGTTCGATTTTCCTCCCATTTGTCATTTGGGAAAGGTGATCCTTCTCCAAAAAGACACCATCATGAGCAACAAATACTTTGTTCTTGGATTTATTGTAGAAGTAATACCCTTTGGTTTCTTTTGGATATCACATAAAGAAACACTTATCCGATTTGGGGTGAAGTTTGTTCGAAATTAATCGCTTGACATATGCTTCGCATCCCCAAATCTTAAGAAAAGACAACCTAGGAGGTTTCTTAGTCCATAATTCAGATGGAGTCTTTTCAACAGCTTTTGACGGAGCTCTATTCAGTGTTAGTGCTGCAGTTTGTAGCGCATGTCCCTAGAAGGAGATAGGGAGTTCACTAAGACCCATCATTGATTAAACCATGTCTAACAAGGTTCGATTCCTTTGTTCGGACACTCCGTTCCATTGAGGAGTTCCGGGAGGTGTCAACTCCGAAAGAATGCCATTTTCTTTCAAGTGATCGTCGAATTCATGGCTCAAATATTCGCCACCTCGATCTGATCGAAGTGCTTTAATTTTCTTGCCAAGTTGATTTTCAACTTCTTTCTGAAATTCCTTTGAATTTTTTAAAAGATTCAGATTTATTCGACATTAAGTAGACATAGCCATATCTACTATAATCGTCGGTGAAAGTGATGAAATATCGGTAACCTTATCTTGCGGGTGTGCTCATTGGTCCACATACATCCGTGTGTATTAGACCTAATAAGTCACTTGCCCTTTCTCCCAACTTGGAGAATGGTTGTTTTATCATCTTGCCTAATAGACATCCTACGTAGTTTTCAAACGACTCTAAGTCGAATGAGTCAAGAACACCTTCTTGAAGAAGTTTCATGATGCGCTTGATGTTAATATGGGCAAGACGACAATGCCACAAGTAGGTTTGATTCGACTCGATGGTCTTAGTTCATTTGGTATCATTCCTATTTTCTTTGTGTAAAGCATGCAATTTAATTTGAACATATGATAGAAAGATAATCTTTGAAGCAACTACGTTAGGAGTCTTTCATTTCAAACATCTTGGTGTCCAACACCATTGATCAAAATATTGTTCAAAAGCATGACAAAACTAGAATTAGTTTTAATTACATCTCAAAGACAAAATGGTGCATGCAAGCACGACCGAAAAACCATCTTCGTCGTCTTATTGCTCTTGCACCAACACTTGATAAGCTTCTCACTTGGTTCCTGAAAAGGCAACATAAAGTGAGTCATACTTGGTATCCAATACCTTATGATAAGCTTAATTCACAAGTGTTTAGGAAGATACCTGAGGTAGATGCTCCTTTCCTCTCTTCCTCTTCTCGAAAGAGCTTGCATTATCTCTTGAAGTGGCCTTGCCCGCCACAATAGAAGAAACACATCTTAGCCTTAACCTTGAAATCCCTCCTTCTTGACGGTCTTTTGGTTGCCCCAAATGAGTTGGCTCGATGAAGTAGCTACACCACATTATTCAAGGAATGTGTCTCCTTCGATTCAGAGATATATGCCTTTAGCCCATCATACCCTGAGTGGAGTGAAGTGAGCATAATATGACCAGCCATTCCATTATCTAGTGGAATTCCGAGGAGTTCCATGTGCTTGAAGAGCTTAGTCATTCTTGCCACATGGGGTCGGGGGGGCATACCCGATCTCAACTTGGTGTTGCAGACTGTAAACCAAAGATGGTACCTCTCTTTCGCAAGACAACCTTGATCCGATGGCTTTACATTCATGTCTGTAAGTGACCTAGTCACTTCAAACAAGAGTCCATCATTGTTGTCGTTGAAACTCTTAGAGAATCTCACACCGACAACATCCCTTAGTCCTCCAAGGAACAAGTCCGGGAAAGAGAATGGAAGTTTTTCTTTCCATTCTTCCGGGAAGGAGTTAGCCATGAGTTGTGACACTAATTTGCAATCTCTCGACCATGCACAATAAGTTTCGTCACTCAAGAGTTTCTTGGAACAGAGGGTTGGGAGGGAAGTATCTAGAACATACTCTTTGGAACAACTCCGGAGAGTTCTCCTGAGTTCTTCTTCCCATTCTTCAAGGTTTGTTAAGTTAAGCTTGATAGTTAACTTTTCGGGGAGTTTCAGGCACATATGGTTGTTGTTTGAGTTACTTGTAGACATTGTTCTACAATTGAAAGAATTTGAAGTGAAAAACCATTCATACATCAATAAGTTAAAATTTAAAACGTTCATGCATATATTCAATCTTATTTAACATTTTATCCACGCATTTAAAAAATTGTCCCTTATGGGCGAGAATAAAATGATTCCGAGATCCCAATGATCAAGAAATAGTTAAGCATGCTTTGGCTTGTCTTAATCATTAAATATCTTAAGGTAAGCAATCTAATTGCTAATAGCTCCAAGCTACTCTCGGTTTGATAAAATGTCGCATTTAATGCATTCTTTACATTTTATCTCTTTTGCCACGACATCTAAGGACTCCTACTGATATCGTTGAGCTTAACCAAGACAACTTGTATACCTAGTATACCTTACGTTCCTAGGGAAGTAGTGATGGCTCGCTTTGGCGTAGTCCATCACGTACGTGCATTAGTTCGGTAAGTGTTGTTCTTGGAACGGCAAATTTTAGCTCAATATTATTAAGGGACCTAGGATTTCTATGTTGGTTGATTTAAGTGAACTTAACTAATCGTCACAACATAATAAAAATCCTAGACATGCATCTAGCAATCATATATAATAACAATATATATTTATAAGGCATTAAATAGATGCATTTGGCAACTAGCATGACCCCTTGAAATCTTCAATTTCCATGGGTCTTCATCTTGGCTCGTCTTCGTCGAAACGCCGTCTTGAGACATCTTGACCAAAATGAAATAAAAGAAGCTAGCTAGAACGACTAAGATTAATCTAATAGAACAAAAATACTTAACGGTTCGCAGACCGTATTTAGATTTACAATAATACATAACGGAACGCAGTCCGTATTTTCTATCCTAGTCGGGCCCCACTAGTTGCCATTTTCAAAGACCTGTTTTGAAAACAATCTTCCATTCACCCATTCACTATTTGTGAATGGCCCATGCAACATTATGAAATACATAATTAAACACGCAAAACTAGTAACTAACTTAGGTGGTTAATCCAATTAACGCGCCTAACTAAAACTAGTCAAAGTTGTTTAATCCATTATTTCTAAACGCAAAATGCTTACGCACTTAATTAAGCTCCCACTAAATTCCTCATCCGTACTTAATTAATCCGATTAATTAAGTCGGCATAACCCATAATTTTTCAAAATTTTGCAAAATCGAAAATCGAGGTTTTTTAGCCTGGTTAAAATAATCATTTAAAATTATTAAAATTGAAAAATTGGCTAAATTGCATAGCTCAAACATTAAGCAACAACTTCCCACAAAATCCCTAGTGGGTGCGCACCATGGCTGCTAGGCAGCCCATGGCCCTACGCCATGGTGCGTGGTGCTGGCAGCTAGCAGGCATGCCTAGCACAGCCTGCCTTGCTAGCTGCATGCTGGCTGGCTGGGGCTTGCTGCCTCGCTGCCTAGCAGCAGCACAAGCGCACCAGCAGCCTAAGGCCCACGCACCAACACACGCACTACACAGTTGCCTCCTCGCCACATAGCAGCGCACAGCAACATCATGGCACACCCCTGTGGGCACCGCAGCCACATGTGGGCTGCTGGGCAGCCCGGCTAGCCTTGGTGACACTTGGGTGTTTTTGCCTTGATTTGTGTGCCAATTCTCGGAATTTAATTCCGATTTGTGTGTGACAATAATTAATTCTAAATTACATTTTATAATTAATTTGAGGGAAAATAAAATTAAATTAAGTCATACTTAAATAAAATTTATTTTATTGGTGCACAAGCCTAAATTATCCAAAATTTAAATTTTGAACAAAATTAGGTCTAACTTTATGCTTAAAATAAAATGAGCTATGTCCATAATTAATCTTGCCAATATGCAAATTAATAATGGGTTTGACAAATGGGAGTTGGAAAATAAAATTAACCATCTAATGATAAAAATTTTCCAACTTGCATACTTGTGTAAAATACCAAGATTACATCTTCCAATATGAAGATTAATCAAATTTTACTCACAAGTAATTGAACTTGATGGATTTTAATCAACCAAACATGAAAAAATCCAAACTTTGTTCAACATGGAATTTAAGGTTAGGGTTCCAATCATTTAAACCTTTAAAGATTAGAACTTTAACATTACTTGGGAACTTAAAATTACAAGATCACAACAAGTTTTCACACTTTATTGCAATTTATTTGCAAAATTTGTGAAAAACAAGTTTATGTGAAAAAATTGGTACATCAACTTAAGCACTAATAATAACTCCATTATTATGCTTAAGGATATTTTAAAACCAGTAGATTAGTGATGAAAATGTGCATTTAATCTAACCTTGTAATGCTTGCATTAATCAAGGCTTAAAAAGAATTAAAATTTTCGTTGAAAAACGAAAAACCCCAGAAAAATTGGGTTTCTGATTCGAAGTTGGCTTCTGGACAACCCTGAAAGAATTGAACCTGTTCCAGAATGTCGATTCCACCCAAAAATCACTATTTTTTAGCCAAAATCTGGGTTCGACAGCCAAATCGAAAATAAAATCGAGTTTTAAAATTAATTAAAACGAGCATCTAATCTAATTAGAAGAACATGAACTAGAAAATTAAATTCTTTTAAAACACCTTAATTAATAAATAATTGCAAAAATTAAAAGGAGCGTGGCTCCGATACCGCTGTAGGGTTTCGTAGTGACCCGACACTACGCGAAAGGAAACCCACCAAGACCCGCCCCTTAATTAAAACAATTAACAAGCATATTAAACTTAATCAAACAAGATTATGAACAAGAATTATACCTTTGTCGCGTGCATCGCTCCCAAAGAGCTCTTACTTCAAAATCCCGAAAACATGAGATCTCCGACGGATCGTACCCTCGACCCGACCCGAGCGTCCTAAGTCTTAAAGGTTAGTCAAGACCCGGACAAAATAACTATGAGTATTACGAATCAAAGGTTTACTCTTACTTAGAGTTGCCTTTTTAATTCCACTAAAGGATGTTCATTCCCAAATACCCAAGCTTTGTATTTATAGAGAAATGAACCCTTGGTTTTAAATCTCCCATCAATGTGGGAGGGTTGAAAAATCAATGATTTATTTAATTCCAAATGAAATAAATAATCAAGTAAATCACATTGCGACAAGTGGCATGATCACATGCAAAAGAGTGGTGGCCAAGGTTAGGTGGGGGACCATATGCCTTGTTCCCCAAGGCCTTGATTTGGTCCCCACAACCTTGCACAAAACCGTCAAGGGAGGCTAGCTGGCTGCCAGCTAGCAAGCAAGCTAGGGCTGCCAACTAGCACTGCCTTGCTGCCCAGCACCCATCCAGCCAGCCAGTGCGTGGTCCTGCTGGGCTATGCTGGTGCTGCGTGCTAGCGCTGGTGCGTGCTAGCGCAGGTGCTATGCCTTGCATCTCTCGCAGCATCTCTCTCGCACCGTTGCTAGCATGGCCATCATGCATGCTGCTAGCGAGCCACGCATGCTGGCCTCTTGCCTGGCTAGCCATACGCATCAATCTCGCACACCATGCGCACCACGCATCCAGCCCCTCTCCCACGCAATGCCTAGCATGCGTGCTGCTAGCAAGCCACGCATGTTTGGCTTGACGCTGCTTGCTTGCTAGCTCTTCCTCGCATACACACGCACAGCCATACGCACCAGCCTCGGCCATGCACCACGCATTCGCTAGTGCATAGCACTAGCTATGCTTGGTGCGTGTGGTCCTTCCATGCACACCCAGGCACCCAGGCTAGCACGCTGCTAGCTACGATGGGCTTCCTGGTGCTTGTGGTGCTTGTAATAGGGTGCCATGCGCACCCAGGCATCCATGCTAGCACGCTGCTAGATGCGATGGGCTGCCATGGCACGCTTAGGCTGCGATGGTGCGCCTTGAGCTTGCGATGGTGTGTGATAGTGTGCTATGGTGCGCATAGCACTTGCGATGGTGCGCCTAGCACACCTAGTGTTCTTAGGCTTGCGCCTAGCCATGCTAGGTGCATGCTTGCCAGAACTAGCCTAGCATCCACATGGTTAGAACATTGTGGTGCTACGGCTACACTCGTACTTGTCGCTTGTGATTTTGCGACGCTGGGTCTCGACACACTAGGCTCGATTTCCGACGTCTGTATTCGTAAAACTCTGCTTACTCATTAAATCCTTTCGGATTAATTCGTCGTCTCGGATCAGTGGTTCGATTGGGTTCGACCCTAAGGGTTCAGTTAAGATTAAGCTGTAGCATCAATTGTACATTGATATTACTGAACAGAAGCGGCTTCCACCTAGGCATTCCAATCACTTGACCTTACTGAAGAATTATCTCTGTAATAATTCTGAACCCTCTATCGGAAGATTACACTTGTTGGAATGACACCATTCCTTTCAGAAGGCTGCTGGCGTGCTTGTGCTGCTGCCGGGCATCGAGGCAGTAAGCCCCAGCCAGCCAGCCCACTGTTGCATAGCAGCCATGGTGGTGGCTATTTTACTTAATTTTTGAGCTATGTATTTTGCAAATTTTGCCGTTTTAAAATATTTATGTAATTATTTTATCGAGGTTAAAACCTCAATTTTTCGGTTGTTGCAAAATTTTGACAAATTATGGGTTAAGCCAACTTAATTAATCGGATTGATTAAGTATGGATGCGGAATTTAGTGGGAGCTTATTTGTTTTCGTGAGCAATTTTTTCACCTTAGAAATAATGGATTAAACAACTTTGACTAGTTTTAATTAGGCCCGTTAATCGGATTAACCACCTAAGTTAGTTACTAGGTTTGCGATTTTAATTATGTATTTCGTAATATGCATGGGCCATTCACAAATAGTGAATGGGTGAATGAAATATTCTTTTCAAAAAAGGTTTTGAGAAATGGCGACTAGTAGGACCCGACTAGGATAGAAAATACGGACTGCGTTCCATCATGTATTTTTGTAAATCTAAATACGATCTGCGTACCGTTAAGTATTTTTGTACTTTAGATTAATCTTAGTCGTACTAGCTAGTTATTTTATTTTGGCAAAGATGTCTCAAGACGGCGTTTCGATGAAAACGGGGCCAAATGAAGACCCTTGAAGATTTGAAGATTTCAAGGGGTCATGCTAGTTGCCAAATGCATCAATTTATGCTCTATATATATTATTGTTATATATGAATGTTAGATGCATGTCTTGGATTTCATATGTTGCGACGATTATTTAAGTTCATTTTAATCAACCAACATAGAAACCCTAGGTCCCTTAATAATATTGAGCTAAAATTTGTCGTTCCAAGAACAACACTTACCGAACTAATGCGCGTATGTGATGGGCTACGCCAAAGCGAGGCATCACTACTTCCCTAGGAACGTAAGGTATACTAGGTATACAAGTTGTCTTGGTTAATTAAGCTCAACGATATCAGTAAGGAGTCCTTAGATGTCGTGGCAAAAGAGATAAAATGTCAAGAATGCATTAGATACGACATTTTATCAAACCGAGAGTAGCTTGGAGCTACTAGCAATTGGATTACTTACCTTAAGATATTTAATGATTAAGACAAGCCAAAGCATGCTTAACCATTTCTTGATCTTTGGGATCTCGGAATAATTTTATTCTCGCCTAAAAGGGACAATTTTATCAATGCGTGGATAAAATGCTCAATAAGATTGAAAATATGCATGACCGCTTTAAATTTCAAACTTATTGGTTATATGAATGGTTTTTCATTTCAAATTCTTTCAATTGTAGAACAATGTCTGCAAGTAACTCAAACAACAACCATATGTGCCCGGAACTCCACGCTAAGTTGGCTATCAAGCTTAACTTGACAAACCTTGAAGAATGGGAAAAGGAACTCAGGAAAACTCTCTGGAGTTGTTCCAAAGAATATGTTCTGGATACTTTCCTCCCAACCCTCTATACCAAGAAAGACTTTAGTGATGAAACTTATTGTGCATGGTCCAATGATTGCTAATTAGTGTCACACCTCATGGCTAACTCCATCCCGGAAGAATGGAAAGAAAAACTTCCATTCTCCTTTCCGGACTTATTCCTTGGAGGACTAAGGGATGTTGTCGGTGTGAGATTCTCTAAGAGTTTCAACGACATCAATGATGGACTCTTGTTTGAGGTGACTAGCTCAGTTACAGACATGAATGTGAAGTCATCAAATCTAGGTTATCTTGCTAAAGAGAGGTACCATCTTTGGTCTACGGTCTGCAACACCAAGTTGAGACCGGGTATGCCCCTCCGACCCCATGTGGCAAGAATGACTAGGCTCTTCAAGCACATGGAACTCCTCGGAATCCCATTAGAGGATGGAATGGCTGGTCATATTATGCTCTCTTCACTCCACTCAGGATATGATGCACTAAGGGCATATATTTCTAAAAGAAAGGAGACACATTCTTTGAAGAGTGTGGTGGAGCTACTTCACAGAGCCAATTCATTTGGGGCAACCAAAAGACCATCAAGGAGGAGGGATTTCAAGGTCAAGGAAAAGATGCGCTTCTTCTATTGTGGTGGGCAAGGCCACTACAAGAGAGAATGCAAGCTCTTTCGGGAAGAGGAAGAGAAGAATGGAGCATCTGCCTCAGGTATCTTCCTTAAACACTTGTGAATTAAGCTTATCATAGGTATTAGATACCAAGTATGACTGACTTTATGTTGCCTTTTCAGGAACCAAGTGAGAAGCTTATCAAGGGTTGGTGCAAGGACAAGTAGACGACGAAGATGGTTTTTCGGTCGTGCTTGCATGCACTATTTTGTCTATGACATGTAATTAAACTAATCTTAGTTTTCATCATGCATTTGAACATACTATGATGTATGGTGTTGGACACCTAGTTATTTTGAATGTAAGACTTTGACAATGGTTGTTTCAAAATTGTCTTGCAAATATATGTTCAATGAAAATTGCTTGTTTTACATATGATTAGACAAAAGTTGATACCGCTAACTAAGACCACTAAGAATTCAACTTTGTTAACAAACATTAGTAAATATGGCTATATCTACTTAATGTCAAATAAATCTGAATCCTTTGAGAAATTCAAAGAATTTCAGAAAGAAGTTGAAAATCAACTTGGCAAGAAAATTAAAGCACTTCGATCAGATTAAGGTGGCGAATATTTGAGCCATGAATTCGATGATCACTTGAAAGAAAATGGTATTCTTTTAGAGTTGACACCTTCGGGAACTCCTCAATGGAACGGAGTATTCGAACGGAGGAATCGAACCTTGTTAAACATGGTTCGATCAATGATGGGTCTTAGTGAACTTCCTATCTCTTTCTGGGGACATGCGCTACAAATCGCGACACTAACACTGAACTGAGCTCCGTCAAAAGCTGTTGAAATAACTCCATATGAATTATGGACTAAGAAACCTCCTAGGTTGTCTTTTCTTAAGATTTGGGGATGCGAAGCATATGTCAAACGATTAATCTCGGACAAACTTCACCCCAAATCGGATAAGTGTTTCTTTGTGGGATATCCAAAAGAAACCAAAGGGTACTACTTCTACAATAAATTCGAGAACAAAGTGTTTGTTTCTCGCGATGGTGTCTTTTTGGAGACCTTTCCAAAATGACAAGTGGGAGGAAAATCAAACTCGACAAAGTTCGAGAGGACGAGCAACAATGTCAAGCTGATAAAATTGACAATCTCAGTGCTTTGGAAGCAGCTGAGAAGATTGTTCAGAATCAAACAGACAATGTAAATGCTCAACCCATTACCCTTCGTAGGTCGCAAAGGCCAAGATCTCAACCAGACAGATACCTTGGTATTGTCTTAACCGATGATCAAGACATTCTAGTTATGGATGGAGATGAGCCAGTGACATACAAACAAGCTATGACGAGCCCCGACTCTGCTAAATGGCAAGAATCCATGAAATCCAAGATGGACTCCATGTCTGAAAATCAAGTCTGGGATTTGGTGAATTTACCCGAGGGGTTGCAAAAGGTGAATTGAAAACAGACAAGGATGGAAATGAATTGATATACAAGGCTAGACTGGTGGCAAAAGGTTATAGACAAATCCACGGGATTGACTATGATGAAACTTTTTCACCGGTTGCAATGATAAAGTATGTCCGGATTATTCTAGCGATTGTTGCTTATTACGATTATGAAATATGGCAGATGGATATCAAAACCTAAATGGGATTTTGGAATAAACTGTGTACATGTTACAGCCAGAAGGTTTTGTTAATCCGAGCAACGCTGAAAAGGTATGCAAGCTTAAGAAGTTCATTTATGAACTAAAGCAAGCAAGTAGAAGTTGGAATCTACGATTTGATGAAGCCATCAACAAGTTTGGTTTTATCAATAATCCAGATGAATCTTGTGTATACAAGAAGGTCACTGGGAGTGACATCGCATTCCTAGTCCTATATGTCGATGACATACTGCTCATTGGAAACATGACAAAATTACTAGAGTCCGTAAACGGCTGGTTGGGAAAGTGTTTTTCAATGAAGGACTTAGGAGAGGCATAGTACATATTGGGCATCAAGAGTTACAGTGATAGATCTAAGAGGATGATTAGATTGCGCCAGAGTACTTACATTGACAAGGTACTGGCACGATTCCACATGGAGAATGCCAAGAGAGGGCATCTACCCATGTCCCATGGCATAACTCTCAGCAAGAAACAGTGTCCACAGACACCTGTTGAGCGAGAGAGAATGGAACAGATTCCACATGCTTCGCTAATTGGGTCGATCATGTATGCCATGATATGTACTCGGCTAGATGTATCGTATGCTTTAAGCGCTACGAGCCGATACCAATCAAACCCAGGAGAGGCGCATTGGACTGCGGCCAATAATATCCTAAAGTACTTGAAAAGGAACAAGGATAAATTCATGGTTTATGGAGGCCACAAAGACTTGGTTGTCGAAGGTTGCACCGACGCTAGCTTCTAGATTAATAGAGACGACTCGAAGTCACAGTCAGGGTACATATTCTGTCTGAATGGAGGAGCGTTTAGCTGGAAGAGTGCCAAGGAGAGCACCACTACAGATTCTAAAACTGAAGCCGAATAATTGGCTGCTTCTGAAGCCGCTAAGGAGGCTGTTTGGATTCGCAAGTTCATCAGTGAACTTGGTGTTGTACCCTCCATCAAGGGTCCGATAGATCTCTGTTGTGACAACAATGGAGCTATCGCTCAGGCTAGAGAGCTAAGAGAACACTAAAAGATCAAACATGTCCAAAGGCGATTTCACATGATAAAGGAATGGAAATAAGTAGGTGAAATCAGAATTTGCAAGATCGGCACGGATGATAATGTGGCTGATCCTTTGACTAAACCTCTGCCTCAAGTGAAACATAACAAGCACATTGAGGCAATGGGAATCAAGCACGTTGGAGACTGGCTTTGAAATTCCCTGTACATGTGTTTTAATTAAACTGGTCGTTTTAATGTAAGACACTATATTGAAACCATTCATTAATGGAGTAATTAATTTTTGTGCAAAATTATCATTCACTCCATTGCTATTTAATTGTGGTTTAGAATTAAATAATGAGTCCATTAGATTTGTGGAAATATTCAAAACAGGGTATCAAGACCATGTCTTGGATAAAGAAACACCTGTTAAGTGAAAATTGAATATTTAAATCGAAATTTGACCCCAATCGAGGTCATCTAACTGACGAACGATTGATGACCACCAGAGATTAGTGTGTAGTATGATTTACAACACCGTTTCTTGTGCTGCAAGGAGATAATGGTCATAAATCATTTGCATAGGTGCCAGTTTGGAACTGCACTGGATAGACCTATGCGAGTACTTTAAGAGATTCAAAATTGTCAAAAGTACATTTCTCATTATAGCTATCGCAACTCGTTTCCTCGACCATGAGTATTGTGAAGTTTTCTAGTTTGAGTACTAGTCTCTTTGATGTTGCCTAACGTCTGCCGTAACTGGGATCATAACGGGAACACTCAGGAGACTAGCTCCTCTTAGTAAGATAAACTTACAATGCAAGACTGGGAATGTCCCTCTTTTAACAATAGGGAACATGTCTTTGTTGTTTACAAGGCCGCTCGAAGAGCGAGACTGTGAAAATGAATGGCCGTGCTCAGATGGATTTTTGAAATCATTTGCTTATTGACAGTCGAAATCGGAGATCGAGAAACACTTCTGAACGTAAAAAGGATGACGATGAATCTTACCTTATAGTTCACGAAGAGACATTAAGCGACATAAGAAATCGGCTATACACTATATGCACACTTGTCCGGAAGGACAAGTGGAAGATTGAAAGGAATGGTGTCCTTCCAACAAGTGTATTATTCAGAATTATTACAGAGCTAATTCTTCAATAAGGTCAAGTGATCGGAATGCCTAGGTGGAGGCCGCTTCCGATCAGTAATGTTAAGGTATAATTAATATTACAGCTTAATCTTAACTGAACCCTTCTGGTCGAACCTAATCGAACAACCGATCCGATACGAAGATTCAATCCGAAGGATTTAATGAGTTGTTGGAGTTTTACGAACACAGACGTCGGATATCTAGCCTAGGGCGTCGAGGCTGAGCGTCGCAAAAATCACAAGCAACAAGTTCGAGCATAGTCGTAGCATCACAGTGGCCTCGCCATGTGAACAATAGGCTAACTTGAGCTAGCATGCACCTAGCATGGCTAGGCGCAAGCCTAGACACACTAGGTGTGCTAGACACACCATCGCAGCACTAGGCGCTAGCATGCGTGCGTGCCTAGCATGGCAGCACCATCGCTAGCACCGAGTGCTAGCGTGCGTGCCTGCCTAGCGTCGTAGCACCATGTGCGTGTTTGCGTGCCTTCGCATGGCACAGCAGCACCGCAACGTGTGTGCTTGGGTGCCTAGGTGCCATCGCAGGCCACACGCGCCAAGCACAGTATTATCGCATGGCTAGGCCATGGAATGTGTGCGTGCGTGTGTGCCATCCCACAAGCACAGCACCATCGCAATGCTAGGCACTTGCGTGTGCGTGCGTGTGCATGCCTAGAGCTATCACACCATCGTAGCACACAGCATAGCACTAGGCAGCGTAGCCTTGTGCGTGTGGCTGGCGAGGCATTGCTCAGCATGCGTGGCTCGCTAGCAACGCGCAGGCTAGCTATGCGAATACGTGTGCGTGCGAGTGCGAGTTCCAGGAAGTCAGCAGCCAGCAGCGAGGCCCTCGCCCAACGCCCAGCACCTAGCATCATGCGTGGCTCGCTAGCTGCACGCATGTGCTGGTGCGCATTGCGTGCTGGTAGTGATGCGGTGCAGGCTAGCTGTGCTGGGTGGTGCACGCTAGCATGCTAGTTGGCAGTCAGCCCAGCAGCCTTGCCTTAATGCCGGTTTTATGAGAGGTGGGGACCAATGCTTGGAGCATGCCTTGGGGAGCAAGGCAATGGTCCCCCCATGGACATGGTCCTAAACACACTCTCTCTCTCTACTTGACACTTGTTGCATTGTGATTGATTTGATTATTCATTTAATTTAGAAGTAAATTAATTATCAATTTTATTCATTCTCCCACATTGATTGGGAATTGAAAATTAAGGGTTCATTTCCTATAAATACCAAGGCTTGGTATTTGTGAAAGAACACACTTGAGTGGAAAAGTAAAGGAAACTCCATTATTGAGCATACCTTGAAATTCGTAAAACTCCAAATTTATATTTTGTCCGGGCCTTGACTAACCTTCGAGGCTTAGGACGATCGGGTCGGGTTCGAGGGTACGATCCCGTTGGAGGCCTCGCATTATCGAGGTTAAAGTAAGAGCTCGGTGCAAGAGCGAAGCACGCGTCTAGGGTATAATTCTTATCCTTTCTCTTAATTATGTTTTTAATTATGCTTTGTTTGTATTAGTTGCATTAAATATGGGGCGGGTCTTGGGGGGTTTCTTTCCGCGTAGTGATGGTCACTACGAAACCCTACAGACTTTGCCTTTCCTGCACCCCCTCACTTACTCACTCAGGGAATGCTTCTTATCAGCCTCTGCTTAATTAACATTTGCTCATACGCTGATATCTGTACAGAAACCTGAGTGACATTGACATCGTTTAAATATTGGAAAGATAGCTTTCCGGATGTCCAAAGTGAGTGAGAAAGCCACCGGGAAACTCGAGGTAGACTTTTCCATGACATACATTCAGCTTGACGGAAAAAAAAAGAGGTTGAAGGGGAAAAAAATCCCCATCTTTTATCTTTTAAATATTAAACTAAAATATTTCATTATAACACGTTATCATAGAGTTTTAACTATTTTCTAATTATGAGAATGTGCTTTGTACATCAGGGTATCTTGGGGACAAATGGGGGTTTTTCGGGGATAAAGAGGAATAATATGGTGGACATTTTTATGTTTATTGGAGCTTTATGCCATAGATCATGTTATGAAAAGTGATTAATCAACATTAATTTATTGTGATTTCAACAGTTCCCCTTAGGAGCTGTGAGAGGGGTACATGACAGTGGCGAGTAAAAATCTTAATGTCGAGTAACAACTCCCTATGTTATGCAGTAAATGGCTAATGTCGTTATATGTCATTATCAGCTCATGCTATGTTTTAAGATCTTAATAATATACTTTGTTTTGTGTAGGTTTTTGCTCTTCTCTTTTACTAATTATTAAGGGTTTATGCATATTAATGAATCAGTTGTTTTTATAGGACTTAATAAATGCGGTAAGAGTTGCAGGCTTAGGTGGACTAACTACCTGAGGCCTGACCTTAAGCATGAAGAATTCACAGAACAAGAAGAGCAACTGATCTTATGTCTTGGACTTGTTGATGCTTTTTGCATATACTCGGCTGTGTATAATGTGTATGGAACTTGTTCTTATGTGTTTATAGGATTTAATGTGGTGACTGTGGAATACAAGAACATCAGCTTTACCGTGTGGGATGTCGGAGGTCAAGACAAGGCAAGTCATGTCTACTTTATTTATCTGATATCATCATGTGTTGCTATTTTTTAAGTCTTATATTGAATTCTTGCATGGCATAGACATTTCTATAATTTACTTTTCCTTGAGACCTCAATATTACCTTTTGAAGTTATGCTCAAATGGTATAGCAACCGTTCCTCAATGACATGATTTTTGACTCCATGTTTTTGCTTATGTGGTCAGATCATCTACATTAGTTGAGGGGAGGGATTGAACAGGATTAAATTTATTACCTTGTCATTTCTTGTTGAGTTATTTCCTAATTTACATTGGCTAGGATATGAGTATTTCCTTGGATAAAGTAGCAGTTTCGTTGTTTTTGCTCTTCTTGACTCTTATGAAAAAATGTAAATGTTTTCGGAACTGATCCCTTTGACTTTGGTGAAGTGGGAGTGTAAATTTGTCATTAAAAGCATCCTCACATTCTTTAGCAAACACATGTTTAGTATCTGATTGATCAACAGCGGCTAATTTTTCACCTGAAAAACTATTGTCTGAACTTAGTAGCCTCTATCTGAATTTTGGTCTTTATTTGAACCTATTGACCCTTATCTCATCTCTCTTATTATTTTTTTTTTTAATTATTTTTGTTTTTTTTGATAAAATTATTTTAAAAAGGTAAATTGGACAAACTAAGAGTTAATCTGGATAATTCAAAGTTTAAGAATCTACTTGAGAAACCTGCAACTATTTAGGGGTAAGGTTGAGTATATCTTAACCCCCTCTATGCTAACTACACTAGCTGTGAGATTTACAGAGTTGTGTGTCATCGTCAACAATGTAATGCTATAAACTCTTGTGCTACTCCTCCTTACATAAAGTGTTGTAGATGATATAGGTTATGTTCACTTATTTATATGGATTACCTATTGTTTTAGTATTATTTGTTACCCTGGTAAATTACAAGTTCCTAGGTTGGGGATGCACTTGTGTTTTCGTGTGAACATTAGGTGTGTGGATTATCTGAAAGGGAATAGATGACACTTTGTTTCCAGGCAAGTACTTCACTGTGGGTCTATTGCATGCACAACTAGTTCAGGCTCCACTTTGCTAGCCAACTTGTGCTTGCTTGTGGGGACTTCTTAGTGTCTTGGCTATTGGTTGGTTGATCAAAATAGTCTAAATAATTGAGTAATTTACTTCGCTAAGTAGATGAGTTGTCGTGAGGGTGGGGGGAGAATAAATATGTTGGCGATTTAGATATTGGTTTTGTTGTACCTACAACTTTAAATTTACTCTTGCAAAAGTAAAAAATCTTAGTCTAATTGATGTTTCTACACAATCCAGATGCTACTGAATGTAGTTTTTGTGTTCAACGAAGTCTCTTCTCTTGCTCAGAATAAACAGTCCATAAAAATAACTCACAATGGAATGGAGGTAACAGTCATCACAGTTTATCCTTTTCTTTTTTTCTAAATTTTTTTCCATTTTCTACTACTGTTGAAAACCTTTTGCCTATACAACTCAATAAACCTGTAGCCAATTTCATCATGCAAATAGGCAATCATTTCTCTACACTGCAAAGTGGATTGATGAAGTAGTCAGCATTCAACTGAAATCTCAAGTGTTTTTATTTTTTATTTTTTTAAGTTTTTTAAAGTGTAATATTACAAGTTATTGAAGAAAATATATGTGTTTTATGTATATTACGATTACATATAAGTATTTGCTACAATTTAAGTGAAAAAAATGCAAAAAAAAAATATATTATTTTTTTGGGCATTTTTGGCACCGGTTTTGGAAAAGAACCGGTGCTAAAAGTTATTTTAAAATATTTTTGGGGACTTTACACATCGGTTCTAAGTCAAAACCGGTGCAAAAAGTGTGGTTTTTCGCACCGGTTTGCACCCCCAAATAAGGACCGGTTCAAAACCGGTGCTAAATGGGGGGTTTGAACCGGTGCAGATTATGTGTTTTCGCTTAGTGATGTAAGTTGAGTGACGACTCCATATCATAGCATACATGATGGTTTCAATTGCAGAATTATTCCCAATTTATTCCATTCAAGTAACCTTTTAGCTCATCCAGTATCACCAAGTCTTGCTAAACTGTTTGTTATATGATACGGTTGAAAGTCTCTAACAGAGTCTTTCTTGTTTGATTTAGTATTAGCCTAGCTTATACTTAGTTCAAACATTTACTTAGCTTTATACATATGGGTCGAAAGCCTTTCTAGAACATCCATGTTTAACACAGTAAATTCCTTTACTCGTTTAAACATTTTATTAAGTCTATACAATAGATCTTAGTTCCTAATATGGCATGGCTGGCATTGCTGGCGTGCTAGGCGTGCTAGCATGCTTGACCTCACACCCAACCACACGCAGCATGCAGCAGTCGGGTATCGCCCAGCACTCGCACATCAGAGCACACGCATCGCAGAAGCAGCAGCCCGCATTGCGTGTGTGGCTTGCTTGCTGCGCGCATGCGAAGGAAGGTTGTTCAGCTAGCCTAGCCTTGGTGCTAGGCGCTAGCTGAGCCGCCTTGGCAGCCAAGGCAGGCTGCCAGCCAGCCATGTGTGGGGTTAGATTTCGGTCAAAGGAAGATCGGTCTTTGTGGCCTTGTTTGGGGAGCAAGTGGTGTTTGGTCTCTCCCCATAGTGGTCCTCACATACCCTTCCTCACCATTCGCCACTTGGCACTTGTTGTTTCATTTGTATTTTAATTAGTTTTTGAATTAAAATAAATTGAGAAAAATGCAATTCTCCCACATTAAAGGGAGATGGGAAATCAAGACTCCATTCCCTATAAATACCCATGTTTTAGGTTTGGGAAGAAGCACTTGAGTTGAACTCGATCAGACATCTCATTATAAGTGAGAAAACCTTTATGTTCGTAATACCCTAGTATTTCCTTGGTCTAGCGCTAACTAACCTTCGGGGTAGAGACCGCTCGGGTCGGGTCGAGGGTGCGAGCCGTCGGAGGCTTACACACTTGCGAAGCTTGAGCTTTTAAGTAATAGCTCGTAAGCGAGCGAAGCACGCGTCGAGGGTAAGATCGTCTTTTCTCTTTCTCTCTCTTTGTTGTTTAATTATGTGATTGCATGGTTAGTTACATTAATTAGTGTGAGGGTCTTGTGCGGGTTTCATTCCGCGTAGTGTCGGACGATACAAAACCCAACAACGGTATTGGAGCAGCGCTCATTTTAATTATTGTAGCTAATAATTAATTAAGGTGATTTAAAAAGGATTTAAATATCTGGTTTTGCTTTCTAATTAGATTAGAAGCTCGTTTTAATTAGTTTTAATCCCGTATTTATACTAATTTCGGCTCACAAACCCAGATTTCGACGCAAAAATAGTGAATTTTGGGTGGAATCGATGTTCTAAATTGGTTTGGACTTTCTTTGAAGGCTGTCCAGAAGCCAAAATCCACCAAGAAACATGTTTTTTGAGGGGTGTTTCGTTTTTGACGAAAAATTTTAAATCTATAAACCTTAATTAATTATGGCATGTTAAAGGTAGATTATATGTATGGTTACATCACTAATCTACTACAATAATAAACTTTATTAGGCATGTTTGTGAAGTCATATTTGGTGCTTAATTTTGTAAGCTCATTTTTCACATAAACTTGATATTTTCACAATTTTGCAAATCAATTGCTTCAAGTGTGAAAGTTTATGGTGAATTTGTAATTTTGAAGTCTCTTAAAAATGTTAAAAATCTGATCCTTAACTGTTTATTTGGTTGGAACTTTACTTTCTAAATTCCATGTTGAATTAATTTTGGATTTGATCATTTTTTGAGTTGATTAAAGTCTTAAAAGTTCAAAACTTGTGATTGAAATTTAATTAATCCTCATATTGGAAGAATGAATTTTTCAATTTTACACAAGCTAGTGTTAGAATTTTTTCATTAGATGAATGGGTTTATTTTTCCAACCCCTTTAATTTTGTCAAATCTCATTATTAATTTATGTATGGTTAAATTAATTGTGAGTATAGTGCTCAAATTTTGTAGCATCAAGATGAACCAAAAAACGATTTAGAACATCGATTCCGCCCAAAAATCACTATTTTTGAGTCTAAATCTGGGTTCGTTGGCCAAAATTAGTAAAATACAAGATTAAAACTATTAAAACGAGCTTCCAATCTAATTAGAAAGCAAAACCAGAATTTAAATCCATTTTAAATCACCTCAATTAATTATTAGTTATAATAATTAAAATGAGCGCTGCTCTGATACCGCTGTTGGGTTTCGTAGCGTCCAACACTACGTGGAAGAGAAACCCGTCAAAGACCCGCCCACTAATTAAAGCAACTAAGCATGCAATCACATAATTAAACAACAAAATAAAGAGAAAGGGAAATGACATTCTTACCCTTGACGCGTGCTTCGCTCCTTTATAGATCGGACTTTAAAGCCTTAGCTCTGCAAGCGCGAGAGCCTCCGACGGAGTCCACCCTCGAGACCCGACTTGAACGGCCACTACCCCGAAGGTTAGTCGGGCCTAGACCAAGAAAAGACTAGAGTATTATGAACTTAAAGGTTTTCTCATCTATAGGGAGATGCCATATTGAGTTCAACTCAAGTGATTTTTCCCAAAAACAAAACTTGGGCATTTTATGAAGGGAGCCTTGATCTCCCCTTCTCCCATCAATGTGGGAGAATTTAATTTTTCCACCAATTTACTTTAATAAAAAAACAGATTAAAATTCAAAGCAATCAACAAGCTCCAAGTGGCAAAGGGTGAGGAGCATTCAGGGGGGGAGGGGACCAATACTCCTTTCTTACCAAGCAAAACCACCAAGAATCGGCCCCAACCAAAAACCCATGAGCAGCCCACTCTAGTTGGCAGCCAAGCTGGCTGCCAAGGTTGCCTATCTGGCGCCTGCACCTTGGTTGGGCTGGCTAGCCAGCCTGCATACGCATGCACGCAGCCAGCAAGCCACGCATGCAATGCGGGCTACTTCTGCTGCGTAGCGTATGCTAGGCAATGCCTGGCAGCTGCTGCTTGTGCTAGGCACTGCCCAACACACAAGCATGCACAGCCACAGCACATAGCATGCTGCGATGCCTAGCGCCCAAGCATGCACAGCCACAACACATAGCTCGCTGCGATGCTAGTGCGATGATGCGATGCATGGCTGCTGTGGGAGAGGCTGCGAGATGAGTGAGGCTGCTATGCTAGCGCACATCACCATCGCACAGCACGCATAGCATGATGCTGTTGTGCTTTAGCTAGCGATGATGCGGCTGGGTGCGTGGCCTCAACACATTAGCACGCTAGCATGCGCTAGCTACTACCATGCTTGCGGCCAGCAGCACCAGCCATGCTAGCATGCTTGGCCTAGCACACAATGCATGCTAGGCTAGGGCATGCCTTGCGATGCGCTTGGTAGCACAAGCTAGCCTAGCACTCGCATGGCTAGGCTAATGCGAGGCTACGACCTAGCTCGTACTTATCGCTTGCTTGATTTCTTGTCTCGTCTAATTCCAAACTCGACTCGACTTGCGACGCTCGGTTTCGGCGCTCTAAGCTCAACATCCGACGTCTTTTTTCTTAATACTCTAACGACTCATCTAATCCTTTGGAATGATTTATCCCCTCGGATCGGTTACTCGATTTGGTGTGACCCGAAGGGTTCAATCAAGATTAAGTTGTAATAATAATTACACATTAATATTACTGATCGGAAGCGGCCTCCGCCTAGGCATTCCGATCACTTAACTTCATCGAAGAATTAGCTTCCTAATAATTCTGAACCCTCTATCGGAATAATACACTTGTTAGAAGGACACCATTCCTTACATATGTCTAGGGCTCTTAGCTCAATGGGAGTTCATTACCTTAGTGGGAGCTAAGTGGCTTAATAAGGGCTAAGGTAGCTCGACTGGGAGTTAGTTGTTTGTTTCACCACGAAGTTTTACCCAAAGACTATATACATGTCTCTTTGTAAGCATTCAAGTTAGACTACGGGCATTACTTCCACAACCTAATTGAGAACATAGTATTTGTTGCTCTAAGTGGTGGTCTTTCGGGAAAGTAACACATTTTCAAAACGACAAGTGGGAGGAAAAATGAACTCGATGACTAATATTACGACTTAATCTAGACTGAACCCTTGGGGTCGCACCCCAATTGAATAACCGATCTGAATCGAAAAATCAATCCGAAGGATTGGATGAGTCATTAGAGTATTACGAACAAAGACGTCGGATATCGAGCTTAGAGCATCGAGACCGAGCGTCGCAAGTCGAGTCGAATTTAGAATTCGATGAGACGTGAAATCAAACAAGCAACAAGTTCGAGCCTAGCCGTAGCCTCATATTATCCTAGCCATGTAAGTGCTAGGCTAGGCGAGGTCACCAACCCATGTGCATCATGGATGCCAAGCATCCCCTAGCACACGCACATTTCATGGCACATGCATCGCAAGATGCGTGCATGCGTGTGGTGTGGTTGTGCATGCGTAGCTAGGCGTGCTAGCATAGCAACGCTAGCCATCGCATCATGTTAGGCCAAGCACCAAGCCCTTCGCTAGCACGCAAGCATCGCAAGGCCAAGAGCATGCTAAGCTTGCTGGGTCTTACTATCGCAAGCAATGCAGGCATGATTCCTTGCGTGCTTCCTAGCGTGCTAGGGCCTGCCGCCTAGCCCATCGCGGTTTCGCACCAAGAAGCAGCATCGCATAGCAGCGTGCTAGGCAAGCTAGACTATGCGTGCGTGCTTCCTAGCGAAGCTAGGCTAGACATTGCGGCAAGTTTTGCTTGCGTTCTAGCATAGGGGCACCAAGCAGCAGCTCTCTATGCGTGCTAGGCCTCACATAGCAGCAGCCCAGTACCTCGTATAGCAGCGCATAGGCAACACCCTAGCATGCGTGGCTTGCTAGCAGCACGCATGCATAGGCGTGTTGGCTGGCTTGCGTGCATGCGATATGGTTGGCTTGCTGGGCTGCGCAGCCTTAGTGCTAGGCGCTAGCTGGCATCCTTGGTAGCCAAGGCAGGCTGCCAGCCAGCCAAGTGGTTGTGTGGTCCGCTTTTGAGTGGGGACCGATTTCAAGGGCCTTGCTTGATGAGCAAGGTTATGGTCCCCCTCCCCCTTGAAATAGTCCTCTCCCATTGCCACTTTTAGCTTGTTGATTGAATTGCAATTTTATGTTGTTTTTATTGAAATAAAATAGAGGAAATTGTAAATCTCCCACATTGATTGAGAATGGGGAATCAAGGTTCGTTTCCCTATAAATACCCAAGGTTTGGGTTTTGGGAAGAGCACTTGTGGAACTAAAAAGGCATCTCCTTAGTAAAGTGAGAAAACCTTACGTTTGTAATACTCTAGTTTTTAATTTGTCAAGTTGAAAGGAATGGTGCCCTTCCAACAAGTGTATTCTTCCGATAGAAGGTTCAGAATTATTACGGAGCTAATTCTTCAGTAAGGTCAAGTGATCAGAATGCCTTGTTGGAGGCCGCTTCCGATCAGTAATATCGAGGTACAATTGATATTACAGCTTAATCTTAACTGAACCCTTCGGGTCGAACCTAATCGAATCACCAATCCGAGACGACAAATTAATCTGAAAGGATTTAATGAGTCATCAGAGTTTTACGAATACAGACGTCGGATATCGAGCCTAGGGCGTCGAGACCGAGAGTCGCAAAATCACAAAGCGACAAGTATGAACATAGCCCTAGCACCACACTGGTCTAACCATGTGGATGCTAGGCTAGTTCGAGCTAGCATGCATCTTGCATGGCTAGGCGCAAGCCTAGGCACACTAGGTGTGCTAGGCGCACCATCGCAACACAAGCACAGCACCATTGCATGGCTAGGCTAGTGCGTGTGTGCGTGTGCTTGTGCCTTAGCCTATCACATCCCTAGCATTGCATCACAGCACGCTGGGCATGTGCAAGTGCCTAGGCGCACCATCGCAGGCCTAGCACCACGCATAGCACCATCGCAATGCCTAGGGCTTTCATGCGTGCGTGTGCTTGTGCCTAGGCCTATCGAATCATCGCAGCACGCAGCCCAGGAACCATCGCAAGGCATGGCACCACGCACAACACCATCGCAATGCCAGGGGCTTGCGTGTGTGTGCATGTGTGCCTCGCAGCCTCACCATCGCAGCCTCGCACAACAGCAGCATGCTTGAGGCGGTTTTGTGAAGAGAATGGGGACCAAGGCTTACAACCATGCCTTGGGGAGCAAAGCAATGGTCCACCCCAATGGTCCTCACCTAACTCTCTCTCTCCCCATGACACTTGTTGCATTGTGATTGTATTTATTTATTAATTTATTTTAGAAATAAATTAATTAGCAAAATTATACATTCTCCCACATTGGTTGGGGAATGAAGTTCAAGGGTTCATTTCCCTATAAATACCAAGCTTGGGTATTGGGAATGAACAACCTTGAGTGGAATTAAAAAGGAAACTCTAAGTAAGAGTAAACCATTGATTCGTAAAACTCATAGTTATTTTGTCCAGGTCTTGACTAACCTTCAAGACTTAGGACGCTCGGGTCGGGTCGAGGGTACGATCCGTCGGAGATCTCGTGTTTTCGGGATTTTGAAGTAAGAGCTCTTTGGGATAAAAGCACGCGTCAAAGTTATAATTCTTGTTCTTAATCTTGTTTGATTAAGTTTAATATGCTTGTTAATTGTTTTAATTAAGAGGCGGATCTTGGTGGGTTTCCTTCCGCGTAGTGTCAGGTCACTATGAAACCCTATAGCGGTATCGGAGCCACGCTCCTTTTAATTTTTGCAATTATTTTTTAATTAAGGTTTTTTAAAAGAATTTAATTTTCTAGTTCATGTTCTTCTAATTAGATTATATGCTCGTTTTAATTAATTTTAAAACTCGATTTTATTTTTGATTTAGCTGTCGAACCCAGACTATGGCTCAAAAATAGTGATTTTTGGTTGGAATTGACATTCTGGAACAGATTCAACCCTTTTAGGACTGTCCAGAAGCCAAATTCGAACCAGAAACCCAATTTTTCTGGGGTTTTTCGTTTTTCAACGAAAATTTTAATTCTTTTTAAGCCTTGATTAATGCAAGATTTACAAGGTTAGATTAAATGCACATTTGCATCACTAATCTACTAGTTTTAAAATATCCTTAAGCATAATAATGGAGTTTTTATTAGTGCTTAGTTGATATACCAATTTTTCACATAAACTTGTTTTTCACAAATTTAGCAAATAAATTGCAATAAAGTGTGAAAACTTGTTGTGATTTTGTATTTTAAGTTCCCAAATAATGTTAAAGTTCTAATCTTTAAAGGTTTAAATGATTGGAACCCTAACCCTAAATTCCATGTTGAACAAAGTTTGGATTTTTTCATGTTTGGTTGATTAAAATCCATCAAGTTCAATTACTTGTGAGTAAAATTTAATTAATCTTCATATTGGAAGATGCAATCTTGGTATTTTACACAATGTGCAAGTTGGAAAATTTTTATCATTGGATGGTAAATATATTTTTCCAACTCCCATTTGTCAAATCCATTATTAATTTGCATATTGGCAAGATTAATTTTGGACATAGCTCATTTTATTTTAAGCATAAAGTTAGACCTAATTTTGTTCAAAATCGAAATTTTGGATAATTTAGGCTTGTGCACCAATAAAATATTTTTATTTAAGTAGGAATTAATTTAATTTTATTTTATTTTCCCTCAAATTAATTCTAAAATGCAATTTGGAATTAATTATTGTCACACACAAATAGGAATTAAAAATCCGAGGAAATGCACGCAAATCGATGCATAATCGCAAGTGTCACCAAGGCTAGCCGGGCTGCCTAGCAGCCAACATGTGGCTGCCTATGGTGTACGTAAGGCTATTGCACCAATGCGCGTGGCTGTGTGTGGCAGGGAAGGTGCTGGGCGCAGCAATGCGTGGGGCACTGGCTGGGCAGAGGCTGCCTATGCATGCTTGCTAGCAGCAGTCGGCGCCAGCCCCAGCACGCAAGCAGCTCGCAAGCACCAACATGCTAGCAAGCATGCGCATCATGCTAGCAGGCAGTTGGGCTAGCAGCGATGCTTGCTGGCCATGCCATGGGCTGCCTAGCAGCCATGGTGCGCACCCTCTAAAAGTAAAAATCTCGATTTTCGATTTTGCAAAATTTTGACAGATTATGGGTTATGCCGACTTAATTAATCGGATTAATTAAGTACAGATGCGGAATTTAGTGGGAGCTTAATTAAGTGCGTTAGCATTTTACATTTAGAAATAATGGATTAAACAACTTTGACTAGTTTTGCGTGTTTAATTATGTATTTCGTAAAATTGCATGGGCCATTCACAAATAGTGAATGGGTGAATGGAAGATTGTTTTCAAAACAGGTCTTTCAAAATGGCAATTAGTGGGGCCCGACTAGGATAGAAAATACGGACTGCTTTCCGTTATGTATTATTGTAAATCCAAATACGGTCTGCGAACCGTTAAGTATTTTTGTACTATTAGATTAATCTTAGTCGTTCTAGCTAGCTTCTTTCATTTTGGGCAAGATGTCTCAAGACGGAGTTTCGACGAAGACGAGCCGAGATGAAGACCCATGGAAATTGAAGATTTCAAGGGGTCATGCTAGTTGCCAAATGCATCTATTTTTATGCCTTATATATTGTTATTATATATGATTTCTAGATGCATGTCTAGAATTTCTATTATGTTGCGACGATTAGTTAAGTTCACTTAAATCAACCAACATAGAAACCCTAGGTCCCTTTAATAATATTGAGCTAAAAATTTGTCGTTCCCAGAACAACACTTACCGAACTAATGCGCGTACGTGATGGATTACGCCAAAGCGAGGCATCACTACTTCCCTAGGAACGTAAGGTATACTAGGTATACAAGTTGTCTTGGTTAAGCTCAACGATATCAGTAAGGAGTCCTTAGATGTCGTGGCAAAAGAGATAAAATGTCAAGGATGCATTAGATGCGACATTTTATCAAACCGAGAGTAGCTTGGAGCTATTAGCAATTGGATTGCTTACCTTAAGATATTTAATAATTAAGACAAGCCAAAGCATGCTTAACCATTTCTTGATCTTTGGGATCTCGGAATCATTTTATTTTCGCCCATAAGGGACAATTTCAAATGCGTGGATAAAATGCTCAATAAGATTGAATATATGCATGAACGTTTTAAATTTCAACTTATTGATGTATGAATGGTTTTTCACTACAAATTCTTTCAATTGTAGAATCATGTCTGCTAGTAACTCAAACAACAACCAAATTTGCCCAACACTCCCCGAAAAGTTAGCTATCAAGCTTAACTTAACAAACCTTGAAGAATGGGATGAAGAACTCAGGAGAACTCTCTGGAGTTGTTCCAAAGAATATGTTCTGGATACTGCCCTCCCAACCCTTTGTTCCAAGAAACTCTTGAGTGACGAAACTTATTGTGCATGGTCAAAAGATTGCAAATTAGTGTCACAACTCATGGCAAACTCCATCCCGGAAGAATGGAAAGATAAACTTCCATTCTCTTTCCCGGACTTGTTCCTTGGAGGACTAAGGGATGTTGTCGGTGTGAGATTCTCTAAGAATTTCAACGACAACAATGATGGACTCTTGTTTGAAGTCACTAGGTCACTTACAGACATGAATGTAAAGCCACCGGATCAAGGTTGTATTGCGAAAGAGAGGTACCATCTTTGGTCTACAGTCTACAACACTAAGTTGAGACCGAGTATGCCCCTCCGACCCCATGTGGCAAGAATGAATAAGCTCTTCAAGCACATGGAACTCCTCGGAATTCCACTAGAAGATGGAATGGCTGGTCATATTATGCTCACTTCACTCCACTCAGGATATGATGCACTAAAGGCATATATTTCTGAATCAAAGGAGACATATTCCTTGAAGAATGTGGTGGAGCTACTTCACTGAGCCAACTCATTTGGGCAACCAAAAGACCGTCGAGAAGGAGGGATCTCAAGGTTAAGGTTAAGATGTGTTGCTTCTATTCTGGCGCGCAAGGCCACTTCAAGAGAGAATGCAAGCTCTTTCTGCAAGAGGAGGAGAGGAATGGAGCATCCGCCTCAGGTATCTTCCTTAACACTTGTGAATTAAGCTTATCATAGGTATTAGATACCAAGTATGACTCACTTAATGTTGCCTTTTCAGGGACCTAGTGAGAAGCTTATCAAGTGTTGGTGCAAGAGCAAGAAGACGACGAAGATGGTTTTTCGGTCGTGCTTGCATGCACTATTTTGTCTATCACATGTAATTAAACAAATTCTAGTTTTTCATCATGCCTTTGAACATACTATCCACGGTGTTGGACACCTAGGAATTTTGAGTGTAAGACTTTGACAATAGTTGTTTCAAGTTTGTCTTACAAATTTATGTTCAATTAAATTGCATGTTTTTACATATGATTAGACAAAAGTTGATACCACTACCTAAGACCATCGAGTCGAATCAAAACTACTTGTGGCATTATCGTCTTGGCCACATTAACATCAAGCGCATCAAGAAACTTCTTCAAGAAGGTGTTCTTGACTCTTTTGACTTAGAGTCATTTGAAAATTGCGAAGGATGCTTATTAGGCACGATGATAAAACAACCATTCTCCAAGTTAGGAGAAAGGGCAAGTGACTTATTAGGTCCAATACACACGGATGTATGTGGACCAATGAGCACACCCGCAAGACAAGGTTACCGATATTTCATCACTTTCACCGACGATTATAGTAGATATGGCTATGTCTACTTAACGTCGAATAAATCTGAATCCTTTGAGAAATTCAAAGAATTTCAGAAAGAATTTGAAAATCAGCTTGGCAAGAAAATTAAAGCACTTCGATCGGATTGAGGTGGCGAATATTTGAGCCATGAATTCGACGATCACTTGAAAGAAAATGGCATTATTTCAGAGTTGACACCTCCCGGAACTCCTCAATGAAACGGAGTGTCCGAATGGAGGAATCGGACCTTGTTTGACATGGTTCGATCAATGATGGGTCTTAGTGAACTCCCTATCTCTTTCTGGGGACATGCGCTACAAACTGCAGCACTAACACTGAATAGAGCTCCGTCAAAAGCTGTTGAAAAGACTCCATATGAATTATGGACTAAGAAACCTCCTAGGTTGTCTTTTCTCAAGATTTAGGGATGCGAAGCATATGTTAAGCGATTAATTTTGGACAAACTTCACCCCAAATCTTGGGATATCCAAAAGAAACCAAAGGGTATTACTTCTACAATAAATCCGAGAACAAAGTTTTTGTTGCTCGTGATGGTGTCTCTTTGGAGAAGGATCACCTTTCCAAAATGACAAGTGGGAGGAAAATCGAACTCGACGAAGTTCGAGATGACGAGCAACAATGTCAACCTGACAAAATTGAAAATCTAGATACTTTGGAAGCATCTAAGAAGATTGGTCAGAATCAAACAGACAATGTAAATGCTCAACCGATTACCCTTTGTAGGTCGCAACGGCAAAGATCTCAACCAGACAGATACCTCGGTATCGTCTTAACCGATGATCAGGACATCCTAGTCATGGATGGTGATGAGCCGGCGACATACAAGCAAGGTATGACGAGCCCCGACTCTGCAAAATGGCAAGAGGCCATGAAATCCGAGATGGACTCCATGTCTGAAAATCAAGTCTGGGACTTGGTGAATTTGCCCGAGGGTTATACACCCATTGGTTGCAAATGGATCTTCAAAGTGAAGACAGACAAGGATGGAAATGTATCAATATACAAAGCTAGACTGGTGGAAAAAGGTTATAGACAAGTCCACGGGATTAACTATGACAACTTTTTCACTAGTTGCAATGCTAAAATCCGTCCGGATCATCTTAGCGATTGCTGCATATTACGATTACGAAATATGGCAAATGGATATCAAAACCGCCTACCTTAATGGAATTTTGGAAGAAAATGTGTATATGACACAGCCAGAAGGTTTTGTCGATCCAGGCAACGCTGGAAAGGTTTGCAAGCTGAAGAAGTCCATTTATGGACTAAAGCAAGCCAGCAGAAGTTGGAATCTGCGATTTGATAAAGCCATTAGCAAGTTTAGTTTTATCAAGAATCCAGATGAATCTTGTGTATACAAGAAGGTCAGTGGGAGTGATATTTCATTCCTAGTCCTGTATGTCGATGACATACTTCTCATTGGAAACAGCACAAAATTGTTGGTGTCCATAAAGGGCTGGTTGGGAAAGTGCTTTTCAATGAAGGACTTAAGAGAGGCACATTACATATTGGGCATCAAGATCTACAGGGATAGATCTAAGAGGATGATTGGATTAAGCCAGAGTACTTACATTGATAAGGTATTGGATCGATTTCACATGGAGAATGCCAAAAGAGGGCATTTACCCATGTCCCATGGCGTAACTCTCAGAAAGAAACAGTGTCCACAGACACCTGTTGAGCGAGAAGAATGAATCAGATCCCATATGCTTCGCTAATTGGATCGATCATGTATGCCATGATATGTACAAGGCCAGATGTATCGTATGCCCTGAGTGCAACGAGTCGATACCAATCGAACCTAGGAGAGGCGCATTGGACTGCGGCCAAGAACATCCTTAAGTACCTGAAAAGGAACAAGGAAAAATTCCTGGTGTAAGGAGGCCACAAAGAACTGGTTGTTAAAGGTTACACTGACGTTAGCTTCAAGACTAACAGAGATGACTTCAAGTCGCAATCGGGGTACATATTCTGTCTGAATGGAGGAGCGTTTAGTTGGAAGAGTGCCAAGCAGAGCACCACTGCAGACTCTACAACTGAAGCCGAGTACTTGGCCGCTTCAGAAGCTGCCAAGGAAGCTGTTTGGATTCGCAAGTTCATTAGCGAACTTGGTGTTGTACCCTCAATCAAGGGGCCGATAGATCTCTACTGTGATAACAATGGAGCTATCGCTCAGGCCAGGGAGCCAAGAGAGCACCAGAAGGTCAAACACGTGCAAAGGCGATTTCACATGATAAGGGAATGGAAATCCGAAGGTGAAATCAGAATTTGTAAGATTGGCACAGATGATAATATAGCCGATCCTTTGACTAAACCGCTGCCTCAAGTGAAACACAACAAGCACATTGAGGCAATGGGAATCAAGCATGTTGGAGACTGGCTTTGAAATTCCCTGTACACGTGTTTTAATTAAATAGGAAATTTAATGTAAGACATTGTATTAAAACCATTCATTAATGGAGTAATTAATTTTTATGCAAAATTACCATTCACTCCATTACTATTTAATTTTGGTTTAGAATTAAATAATGAGTCAATTAGATAAAGAAACACCTGTTAAGTGAACATTGAATATTTAAATCAAAAATTATCCCTAATTGAGGTCATCTAACAGATGGACGATTGATGACCGCCATAGATTAGTGTGTAGTATGATTTACAGCACCGTTTCTTGTGCTGCGAGGACGTGACGGTCATAAATCATTTGCACAGGCACAATTTGGAACTGTATTGGATAAGACTTATGAGAGTACTTTAAGAAAATTTAAATTTTTGTCATAAGTACATTTCTCATAATGACTATCAGACTTTGTTTCCTCCGACCATGAGTGCTGTGAAGCTTTCTTGTTTGAGTACTAGACTCTTTGATGTTTCCAAACGTTTGCCGTAACTGGGGATCATAACGGGAACACTCAGGAGACTATGTCCTCTTAGTAAGAAGAACTTACAATACAAGACTGGGATTGTCCCCCTACTCACAATAGGGAAAAATGTTTTGTTGTTTACAAGGCCGCTCGAAGAGCGAGACTGTGAAAATGCATGGTCGTGCTCAGATGTATTTTAGAAATCATCTGCTTATTGACAGTCGAACTCGGAGATCGAGAAACACTTCTGAACGTAATAAGGATGACAAAGAATCTTACCTTATAGTTCACGAAGAAACATTGACATAGGAAATGGGATATACACTATATGCACACTTGTTCGGAAGGACAAGTAGGAGATTGAAAGGAATGGTGTCCTTCCAACAAGTGTATTCTTCCGATAGAGGGTTTAGAATTATTACGGAGCTAATTCTTCAGTAAGGTCAAGTGATCGGAATGCCTAGGTGGAGGCTGCTTCCGATCAGTAATAGCGAGGTACAATTGATATTACAGCTTAACCTTAACTGAACCCTTCGGGTCGAACCCAATCGAAACACTGATCCGAGACGATAAATTAATCCGAAAGGATTTATTGAGTCATCAGAGTTTTACAAATACAGACGTCGGATACCGAGCCTAGGGCGTCGAGACCGAGCGTCGCAAAATCACAAAGCGACAAGTATGAACATAGCCCTAGCACCACACTGGTCTAACTATGTGGAGGCTAGGCTAGTTCGAGCTAGCATGCATCTTGCATGGCTAGGCGCGAGCCTAGGCACACTAGGTGTGCTAGGCGCACCATCGCAGCCCATCGCAGCACAAGCAGAGCACCATCGCATGGCTAGGCCAGTGCGTGAGTGCGTGTGCTTGTGCCTTAGCATATCGCATCCCTAGCATTGCATCACAGCACGTTAGGCATGTGCAAGTGCCTAGGCGCACCATCACAGGCCTAGCACCACGCACAGCACCATCGCAATGCCTAAGGCTTGCATGCGTGCGTGTGCGTGTGCTTAGGCCTATCGAATCATTGCAGCACGCAGCCCTGACACCACGCACAACACCATCGCAATGCCAAGGGCTTGCGTGTGTGTGCGTGTGTGCCTCGCAGCCACACCATCGCAGCCTCGCACAGCAGCCTCGCACAACAGCAGCATGCTTGAGGCGGTTTTGTGAGGAGAGTGGGGACCAAGGCTTAGAGCCATGCCTTGGGGAGCAAGGCAATGGTCCCCGCAAGGTACATGGTCCTCACCTAACTCTCTCTCTCTCCCCTTAACACTTGTTGCATTGTGATTGTATTTATTTATTAATTTATTTTAGAAATAAATTAATTAACAAAATTATACATTCTCCCACATTGGTTGGGGAATGAAGTTCAAGGGTTCATTTCCCTATAAATACCAAGCTTGGGTATTGGGAATGAACAACCTTGAGTGGAATTAAAAAGGAAACTCTAAGTAAGAGTAAACCTTTGATTCGTAAAACTCATAGTTATTTTGTCCAGGTCTTGACTAACCTTCAAGACTTAGGACGCTCGGGTCGGGTCGAGGGTACGATCCGTCGGAGATCTCGTGTTTTCGGGATTTTGAAGTAAGAGCTCTTTGGGAGAAAAGCACGCGTCAAAGTTATAATTCTTGTTCTTAATCTTGTTTGATTAAGTTTAATATGCTTGTTAATTGTTTTAATTAAGAGGCGGATCTTGGTGGGTTTCCTTCCGCGTAGTGTCGGGTCACTACGAAACCCTACACAAGTCCCGACTAAGCGTCGAGACTAGGACCGTGTAGGGTTTCGTAGTGACCCTCACTACGCGGAAAGAAACCCCCCAAGACATAACTAATGCAATTAAAGCATGCAAACATAATTAATATATAATTAGAAGAAGAAGGGATAAAGAATTATACCCTAGACGCGTGGTTCGCTCGCTAAAAGAGCTTTTACTTCAACCTTGCAAATGCAAGGCCTCCGACGATTCGTACCCTCGAACCCGACCCGATTTTCCTAAGTCCCGAAGGTTAGTCGGGACCCGAACAAAATATAAACTTTGGAGTTTTACGAACTTAAGGTATTCTTAACGATGAAGATGCCTAAATAGTTCCACTCAAGTGTGTATCCTAAAAATCCCAACCAAGTGGGTATTTATAGAGAATGGGGACTTGAACCCCTTGTACGTGATCAATGTAGGATCATGTGCAAATGAATTCATTTATTTAATTCTAAATTAAATAATTAATCAAAAGCAATCACCATGCAACAAGTGTCAAGGGGAGAGAGAGAGTTAGGTGAGGACCATGTCCCTTGGGGGGGACCATTGCCTTGCTCCCTAAGGCATGCTCCAAGCATTGGTCCCCACCTCTCACAAACCGGCACCAAGCAAAGCAGCTGGGTTGGCTGCGAGCTAGCACGCCAGCACGCACAGCACGCACTAGCTAGCACAACCATCACATGCGTGCTGCTAGCGAGCCACGCATGCTGCTAGGTGTTGGGCGCTGGGTGAGGCCCCCTTCGCTGCTGCTGCTTGCTGGCCAGCACGCACTGCCCTCTCGCATACACATTCGCATAGCTAGCATGCGTGCTGCTAGCAAGCCACGCATGCTGGGCATTGCCTCGCCAGCCACCCGCAAAACCACGCCATGCTTGGTGTTGTGCTAGCGATGAGCTGCGATGGTGCGATACCCCTAGGCATACACACACGCACAAACACGCAAGTGCCTAGCACTGCGATGGTGCTGTGCTGTGCAAAGGGCTGCGATAGCACCTATGCATACACACACGCACACACACGCAAGTGCCTAGCACTACGATGGTGCTATGCTGTGCGAAGGGCTGCCTTATGCGCCTAGCACGCATTACGCGCCAAGCACACACATGGTGCGCCTAGAACAAAGATGGTGCTCCTAGGCTTGCGATGAACTAGCCTAGCCTACCACTCACATGGCTAGACCAATGTGATGCTACGGCTATGCTCGTACTTGTTGCTTGTGATTTTGCGACGCTCGGCATCGACGCCCTAGGCTCGATATCCGACGTCTGTGTTCATAAAACTCCGACAACTCGTCGAATCCTTCGGATTGATTCGTCGTCTCGGATCGGTTGTTCGATTGGGTTCGACCCGAAGGGTTCAGTTAAGATTAAGCTGTAATATTAATTATACCTTAATATTACTGATCGGAAGCGGCCTCAACCTTGGCATTCCGATCACTTGACCTTACTGAAGAATTAGCTCTGTAATAATTCTGAACCCTCTATCAGAATAATAAACTTGTTGGAAGGATATCATTCCTTCCAATCTCTCAATGGTCCTTACGGACAAGTGTGCATACAGTGTATTGCCCATTTCCTATGTCGCTTAATGTCTCTTCGTGAACTATAAGGTAAGATTCATCGTCATCCTTATTACGTTCAGAAATGTTTCTCGATCTCCGAGTTCTAGTGTCAATAAGCAGAGGATTTCTAAAATCCATCTGAGCACGACCATGCATTTTCACAGTCTCGCTCTTTGAGCGGCCTTGTAAACAACAAAGACATGTTCCCTATTGTTAATAGGGGGACATTCCTAGTCTTGTACTTTAAGTTTCTCTTACTAAGAGGACCTAATCTCCCGAGTGTTGTCGTTATGATCCCTAGTTACGGCAGACGTTAGGCAACATCAAAGAGACTAGTACTCAAACAAGAAAACTTCACAATACTCATGGTCGAGGAAATAAGTTCCGATAGCTATAATGACAAATGTACTTATGACGGTTTAAATCTCTTAAAGTACTCTCATAGGTCGATCCGGTGTAGTTCCAAACTGGAACCTGTGCAAATGATTTATGACTACTATCTCCTTGCAGCACAAGAAATGGTGTTGTAAATCATACTACACACTAATCTCCAGAGGTCATTAATCGTCCATCAGTTAGATGACCTCGATTAGGGATAATTTTCAATTTAAATATTCAATGTTCACTTAATAGGTGTTTCTTTATCCAAGACATGGTCTTGATACCCTATTTTGAATATTTCCATAAATCGAATGGACTCATTATTTAATTCTAAACCACAATTAAATAGCAATGGAGTGAATATAAAATATAAAATTTATTACTCCATAAATGAATGATTTCAATACAGTGTCTTACATTAAAACACATGTACAGGGAATTTCAAAGCCAATCTCCAACGTGCTTGATTCCCATTGCCTTAACGTACTTGTTGTGTTTCACTTGAGGCAGAGGTTTAGTCAAAGGATTGGTCACATTATCATCAGTTCCAATCTTACAAATTCTGATTTCACCTTCGGATTTCCATTCCCTTATCATGTGAAATTGCCTCTGGACATGTTTGACCTTCTGGTGCTCTCTTGGCTCTCTAGCCTGACTGATAGCTCCATTGTTGTCACGGTAGAGATCTATCGGACCCTTGGTGGAGGGTACAACACCAAGTTCACTTATGAACTTCCAAATCCAAAAAGCCTCCTTAGCTGCTTCTGAAGCTGCCAAGTATTCGGCTTCAGTTATAGAATCTGCAGTGGTGCTCTGCTTGGCACTCTTCCAATTAAACTCTCCTCTATTCAGGAAAAATATGTACCCTGACTGTGACTTGAAGTCATCTATGTCAGTCTGGAAGCTAGCGTCGGTGTAACCTTCAACAACCAGGTCTTTGTGGCCACCATAAACCAGGAATTTATCCTTGTTCCTTTTCAGGTACTTCAGGATAACCGATCTAAATCGACGAATAAATACGAAGGATTGGATAAGTTATTAGAGTATTACGAACAATGACGTCGGATATCGAGCTTAGAGCGTCGTGACCGAGCTTCGCAAGTCGAGTAGAATTTAGAATTCGACGAGACATGAAATCAAAAAAGCAATAAGTTCGAGCCTTGTATTGGCCTAGCCATGAAAGTTCTAGGTTAGGCATAGTCACCTACCCATGCGCATCATGGGTGCCAAGCATCCCCTAGCACACGCACATCACATGGCACATGCATCGCAAGATGCGTCATGTGTGTAGTGAGGCTATGCATGCGTGGTTAGGCGTGCTAGCATAGCAGCGCTAGCCATCACATCATGCTAGGCAAGGCACCAAGCCCTTCGCTAGCCCGCAAGCATCGCAAGGCTAGCAGCATGCTAGGCTTGCTGGGCCCTTCTATCGCAAGCAGCGCAGGCATGGTGCCTTGCGTGCTTGCTAGCATGCTAGGGCCTAGTGCCTAGCCTATCGCAGCTTCACACCAAGCAACAACATCGCATAGCAGCGTGCTAGGCATGCAGGGCTATGCGTGCGTGCTTGCTAGCCAAGCTAGGCCAGGCATTTCTACACGCTGTGCTTGCGTGCCAGCGTAGGCGCACCAAGTAGCAGCACGCTACGCGCGCAAGGCCTTACATAGCAGCAGCCCAGCACCTTGCATAGCAGCGCATAGGCAACAACCCAGCATGCGTGACTTGCTAGCAGCACGCATGCATATGCGGCCTTGTGGTGGTGCGGCTGGTGCTACTAGCTCGCATAGCATATGCGGCTAGCCGGCGATTTGCCAGCACAGCCTAGGAAGCTGCGCTTGTTTGCGGTCTGTTGTGTGCGAGGCACTAGCATGTTAGCACGCCTTGTGCGCCAGCGATGCTGGCCATGCTGCACCAGCCAGCTAGCCAGCGATGCTAGCTTGCGATGTCAGCATGCATGCGCTGCTAGCAAGCTCAGTATAATGCGGCTGCCCTAGCTAGCAATATTGCCCTTGGCCCTTGGATTGCTCAGGGCATTCCGAGGCTAGGGGTATATTTATATTTTGTTGTTTGCTTAATTTCTGATTTCATCGATTCCAAAATTCAACTTAACTTACGACGCTCGGTTTCGACACTTTAAGCTCGAAATCCGACACCTATGTTCTTAATACTCCAATTGTTGGGTTTCGTAGTGTCCAACACTACACGGAATGAAACCCTCCCATAATTTGCACACAAATTAAAGTTATTAAACATGCGTATTGATTAACAATCACATAATTAATTATGAGAGATAAGAGAAAACAATCATACCCTTGATGCGTGCTTCGCTCCTTTTAGAGCTCAAACTTGAAATCGTAAAGCTCCGCAAATGCACAAGCCTCTAATCGCTCTCACCCTCGAGACCTGACCCGAACGGTCCCTATCTCGAAGCTTAGTCAGGGCTAGACCAAAATAAAACTAGAGTATTACGAACTTAAAGGTTTTCTCACATATTAGGAGATTTCATATTGAGTTCAACTCAAGTAAATAATACCAACTCCTAAACTTGATATTTATAGGCAAAGGCTCCAAAAGCTTCAATCATCTTTCCATGTGGGAGAAATGAAAGAGTGAGAAAGTAAGTAATTAATTTAATTCCAAATTAAATTAAATTACCTATGTAATAGTCAAATGACAAGTGTCAACATGAGGGGGGGATTAGGTAAGGACCATAAACCCATCCTTGGAGAGCAAGCATACACCCACCAACCCCATGTGCATGGCACACCCTAAGCCTTGGGCCTCAAGGCATGCCATGTGGCATCCTTGGCCCTTCGGCTGGGGATATTTGCCTTAAGCACCAAGGCCCGGCCTTCGTAGGCTGCCTTATGCTCTCGGCAGGGCTAGCAAGCGTGGTCGATCGGAGCATAGTAAGCCTCGTACGCTTGCGGGCCGCTATTGCTGCTTGGCTATTTCGCTGTCATCGCAAGCCCTAGCACAAGCCGGGTTGCTGTTGCTGCTTGCTAGCTGCAGCATATGCAAGCAAGGCCTAGCTAGTTGCACTAGTTACTGGGTCCTTGCTTACGCACCATGCACTTAGCTAGCCCACGCACATGGCTTGCTAGGCTTGCGGCAACATCAAGCTGCCCTAGCCCCCGCTCGGCTAGGACCGTATGCCTAGACTTGTTGCTTGACTTATTTTCTCATCTTCTCGATTCGTTGAATCGACTCGACGCATGACGCTCGGTTTCGAAGCTCTAAGCTCGGAATCCGACGTCTTTGTTCGTAAAACCACTTAGATGAAAGTTCATTAAATGGGCATCGCCGGACACCTACTCATGTTGAAGCAGGCGTAATTTATTTTATTTTTTTTTTATTTTTTTTATTTAAATATATGGCCATTGGCCTCATTAAAATCTTTCGGCCATTGGCCTCGTTAGGTTGTTCTAACGGGAAAAACACATAGCTGCTAAGTTATTTAGACTTAGCTTATATCTACTCATGTTGGAGCAGATGAAAATTTTAATAAGGTCGTCTGCTCATTGCACAGACGGCACTCCCATTGGGAGGATACATACAAGTAAACAAAAGGTGTTGATAACAAACAACAATTGTTTATTGATGCGCCTTTATTTACAAAAATATTTACAAATCTCAGAAATAGTACTTTTTAAAGTTTTCTACGTTCCATGTTCTGGATAGTTGCCTGTCATCTGGTGTTTCCAGGTAGTAGGTGCCGCCTCTTACATCTTCATAAATCCGGTAGGGGCCTTCCCAATTGGGAGTAAGATTTCCCTGCTCAATGGCCCTACCGATTGCCTCCATTTTTTGTAACACAAAGTTCCCCACTTTCAAGGGCCGTTTGTGTACTCTTTTGTTGTAGGCTCTCGTCATTCTCAGACGCTAGATTTCATGATGCAAGGCAGCATTGCCCCTGCGTTCTGGGAGTGAGTCCAATGCTAGCCACATGGCCTCCCAATTTACATCCTCGTCATATAGCATGACTCGAAGAGTGAGCTCATAGCGATTAATAGGCAAAACAGCTTCTGCACCATAAACCATGAGAAATGGGGTTTAACTAGTTGCACGTTTTTCAGTCGTTTTGATGGCCCATAGAACATGCTTGCAACTCATCTGCCCATAGACCGCCAACTCGTTCAATTTTCTTTTTAATGCCATCTGAAATTAACTTATTGAAAGCTTCAACTTGGTAGTTTGCTTAGGGACGGCCGACTGATGCAAAGCAATGAGAGATCCCTTGGTCTCCCAATCAACTTTTGAGAGTAGGCGTCTCAAACTGAGGGCCATTGTCAAAGACCATAGACATAGGTACCTTAAACCAAGTGATAAGATTTCTCCAGATGAAGGAGATAACTGCGGATTTTGTTTTAAAGACTTTTTCTACTGTAGCTTGTAGGTGTGTTAAGCCTGATAGATTCCTGCTATTCTAGTAATGTCTTTATTTTTTGGTAGTTTTGGTGTTCTTTGTTTTAGGTGCTTTTGTCTGGTCCTGGCTTCTTAGATACCTTCCTAGAAGGTGGCTTAGCTTGAACCTTGAACTATTTGGTTGGTGGTTTGGCCTTTCTAAGTCTTGTGTAGTTTGGGTCTTTTTCTGGTTGCAGCTTTGCTTTTGTAAGTTGTAACTTTCTTTATTCGGTAATATAATTGCTATTTACCAAAAAAAAAAAATTACCATCACAACTACACTAAGAATGGATTCAATCTTAACAAAGCTAAATATAATTCAAATTCAAAGGAAAAAAAAACAAGTAAAATCAAGGAAATAGATGGAAATCAACACTATCAAAAGAAATTAAACGAAACAAAAGGTAAGAGTAGAGAGATTACTACTATGAAGGTTGATTGATGAAGAAAGCATAGAATTCTTGCATTAAATTGAAAAAACTTGAAGAAATCTTGATTACAATGATAAAACTAGAAGATTAAGCAACTTTCTCTCTCTAAAATACTAGAGTTTCTCTCACTATAAAGATCTAATTATATTTGGAACATATCATAATTCATAAATTCAAGAGGAAGTCTATTTATAGTGTAACAAAATTCCGGAAATTAAATAACGAACTAAGTAAAGCCCTCTTGAACAAAGCTACGCCTTCTCCAAGCTGGGTACAAAACTGCAAAACCCAGGAAGCTAGCCGCTGCCTAGCATGCCGCGCCCGTGGTGGTTGGTGGAGAGGCCTCTTTAAGCTGGGGAGAGGCCGCGACTGAGGAGTAGAGGAAAACAGGTCCTCAAGATGTCGTGCCCGCGGTTTGAAGTGCTGCTCCCGCGGTAGACTAGAGAGATCCCTCTCTAGAGGCGCTGCCAGCCTTCTACAAGTTGCACGAGATTTTGCCAAACTTGAACTTCGCGCCCACAGCTTCTGGGACTGCTACGCGCCCTCTCTAAAGTGTCATCTCTACCTCTCCTTGACCTTCATAGCTCACCATATTTCCTCCAAAGGAAATAAGAACCTACAAAACAAAGACTAAAATGCTAGAAAGCACAAGAAAAGCAAAAAGGAGAGGAAAATCATGAGATAAAACAAAAATAACAAAAACAAAGGTAAAAACGGCTAGAGAAGGCGCAAACGAGTTACAAATGAGGGAAAATCATTAGTAAAAAAGGGTGAAATAGTGGCATAAATGCCACTTACGATCTTTCGACTAGTAAAATAGGCCAAAGCCCAATTGGACGAATCCAATAAGGTCACACAAAGGGCCTAGATCAAGCATTAGAAGATGAGGCCCATGGTGGGCCTCATCCCCTAGGTGGCCCGCCATATTTAGGAGTTTAGAGGTTTATGGGCTTCCTAACCTAGTCTAATTATAATAGGATTATAAATAGACTAGGTACCTAGGTTTTTCAAAGAGAACAGTCTGACTGTTATTTTGTGAAACCCTAATTAGCAAACACGAGACCTAAAACCCTCTCAAACTCTCTCTCTCTCTCTTTCTCACGGCTCTCTCCTCCCCTCTCGGTGCCGGCGTGTGCAAGGTGGTGGTGGTTCATCGTGGTGGTCGGTTGTCTGTCAAAGGTAGTGATCGTGGTTTTCCCCTTCACTCGACCAATCTAGTATTGGTGGATGCTTGTTCGAATCCCGTGGACCAAGTAAAGGAGTCACTCTTGGGGCTCTATTCTCTCCCAGAATGCTGATCGAATAGCTACGTGGAATTCACGCTTTAAAGGTATAATTTTATATTCTTGTATGTTATGCTTGCGATCCTGATTTAGGTGCGTATGAATGTGATTCATGAAATTTCGCTTATAGTACCAAAAAAGTCGTACAGTGTTATTAGTTAGCCCCTTGCATGAACACGCTTGATTATAATAATATGATTATTTGAAGTCCATGCTCATAATTTTATAATCAATTAAGAGGGAGAAATTAATTTAATTATGGCTCAATTATTATATTAAATGTGATTTAACTCTTGGAATTGATTAAATGTGATTTAATGCTGCTCAAAATAGGCATGAAAAGGACCAAATTTAGCCCTAAAATTTTGATTTTTTGCTTGTTTTTGATTTAATTCGATTCGATTCATGTTTCATAATTTTAATTAGATTGATTTATGCATAAAAAGGTTTTATGATCACCAATTTGATTATAAAAGTTAGAATTAAATTGGGTTAATTTTATGAAGAACCCTGTTTATTAGAATTGAATGGGATTTAATTGTAATTATTGGACTGTTTTAATTAATTTTAGCAAAGGTTGTTTTAATTAAATTAGGATTTAAAAAAAAATTATTTAAATGGTCGGCAGCCACGGTGGCTACTGACCGGTGATAGTCCAAGAGGGAGGGAGTGAGGGCAGTGGCTCGTAGTGGCTGGACAGTAGCGTGCAAGCGTTGCACGGCTGCTACCGCGGCTGTCGTTGTTTGTGTTGCTGCTACCTTGCGTGGCAGTGGCTGCTTAACGCAGCCAGCCACGCACGGTGGCCTACAACCACAGCAGGTGCTGCTACTCGCTGCTTCCTTTACGACAATGGCTGCATGAAGCAGCCAGCCACCGTGGCTAGCTTCGGCTGGCCAACCAACGGTAACCGACGTGTGGCACGGTTTTTCAAAAAAAATAAAAAGAAAAAAAAAAACTCTATTTTAAAATATTTTGAGATAAAATCAGATTTTTATTTTGAGTTAAAATTAGTTTTAATTTTAGGATAAAATAAAATATTTTCAAAAGTTGACTAATTTGATAAACATCCATAAATAAGTTGTTATTTTTTTTATTATCCATAATTAAAGTGGTTAACTTTGGATAAAATCAATTAGGATATTCTAAGCATATTCCAAAAGGATAATAATTGATTTAAATAATGTGATTATCCTATAATTAGATTAGAAAATAATTGATTTTAAAATTATTCGATTAGCTAGTAATTAGGATTGAATATTCTACATTAGTTAGGATAATCATGGAAAATAAAATATAATTTATCTTTCCAAAAGCTGAGTACATATGTACCACACTAATATGAATATCCTAGAATTAATAAAATAATTGAAACATGCTCGCCATACAATCACAAATCAACTTACCTTTGAATAATACTAACAATATTAATTAATAAATAATATTTTTGGATTACGCATCGAACGGGTTTCCTTCCTTGAAGATAGCCCATTTAAATATTGAGCTTTCAATTAGGGAGCTACCCCAATTGACACCTACTATGTCACCTTGTGACGAAATTCCAGAGCATTAATAGTAAAAGAAAGTGCAGCGTCCTGTACCCCTATAGAAGCTATGGTTAAATTTAAAATCCTATAACTCCCCCTATATGTTCATACTTCAGGTGTATACGTTTCAAGAGTTTTGGTGCGTATCCTCTTACACTTTACGTGATTTACCAATTTAACTTGTGATGACTCCAACTAATTAATCAAGAACAAACATAATAATAATCAACATGTACTTCCATTTAATTCTTGAATTAATTAGTGAGCACATATTATTTATTTTAATTAAGGTTCCTTACCTAAGCTAGTTTTGTGCACAAAATTGCACAATTACTACCTTGGTGCATAAGATGCACTACTAGACTTCCCTTACTTAAACTCAACTTACATGAGTGAGTAAATAATTATACTAGCTTCTTGACTCAAGACCAATAATAAATGGGTGAGAAATAAAATCAATAATCATGCTCAATAATTCTAACTTTAGCTCCTTTAAACATACATAAACCTTGCTTATTACACTACTACAAATAAATTCTATGGAAACACTCCAAAATTGTAGCACTAAATTTGAAAAGCGTTGCCTTATTGTTTATGCAACACTTTTGAAAGTGCTACCTAAAAGCTTGTTGCATTATCCTAATGCAACATTTATTGAAAATAATACAACTATTATAAAATGTGTTGCTTCCAGTTTCCAGGCAACACTTATTTTAAAACCAAATGCAACACTTTGTTTCATTATGTTCAACAATTATTTCTCTAAGATGCCAAATATTGCCACACTTTTTCTTTCATAATGCAAAAATTGTTCTATTCCCTCAATATAAAACTTTATGAAAAGGCAACACTTTTTATTTTATTAATTTTCGAATTCTTAAGAGAAATTTTGTAATTTTTTTTTTTTTTTTTTTTTTTTTTTTTTTTGTGAACATAAACATCAATTTCATTCTTTTCAAATAAAATTATAATCAGCATAATTTAGTTTCATTATACACTAAAAAGGCACTCAACAGTCCATACATATATATATCAAGTGATACCAAAACAAGCTACGTATCCAAAAAGTTAAAGTATCTTCCAAGCAAGTACATCAATCCAAAATGCTTATTTTGTTACATTAATCTTCATTAATAACCAGAACTACAATAAAGTCTATAATGTATAGAAAAAGTAATAAAGTCCTATTTTATCTCCTCAATTAAGCATGTCATTGATTGTTTAACCATTGCATCCACTCCTGTTACATCTAGCAACATATATCTTTAGTTATTATAATCAATTAATTAATTAAAATTCATTGATACCAAAATAATTATCAAACTCCCTAGCTAGGAAATGAATAAAAAGGTGTATATATATAGTCATTCACCACCATATATTTGAATCGTAATTTTACCATGTTTTTATAATTTTCATAAAGAATAGAGTTTAACTTTAATAAGTTGCTAAATTAAATAAGATCAAAAGAAAAAATCATCAGAGTGATAGCACTCACAAACACTTAAGACTTACTTACCATAGAAGAACAAACATATGCCAATAAATTAACAAAAAGATCTTTACACATATTTACACACTTATGATGAATAATATATACCAATGATTTATACCATAAAAAATTAATTGTCATAAAAAAATTGAATTGTAATAAAAATTAATATCAATGTTAAAAAAAAAAAAAAAAAGATTATTGTCTACTATGACTTTAATTCAAATAATCATTGAAATATTATTAAATTAAAACTATTAAATAGTATTAGATTTAAGCATACCTCATGACAAGTATTGTCTTGCTACATCTGGAAGAAGTTTTCCCACAATTTTTCGCATCACTTCCTCAAATATACTTTCTCTCTTATAATCGAGCTCTCTTTGCATGTCTTCTAGCTCTGCCTTTTTTGCTCAAATGATCTTCTTCTAACTCCTTTCTTATATCATTTATCTTTGTCATCTCATTTTCCATATCCTTTTGAACATCTTCAATAATACTAGCTTTAAGTGATTCCATGAATTCCCCAAGTACTACATACGCGGTATCACTTTGATTTACTTTCTGTAACATCTTATTGGTAACACCCTTACCATATATCCTACGACGCTCGTTAGATTCTTTGCCCATGGTAGCTAAAAATGCATCAATAGGCCCACTTCCATCTTGTGGAGGAACATATCTTTTCATAGCTTCCTGTAATTTTACAAAAAATCAGCCAAATTATTAGTTGATTATTGCTAGATGCCTACATATTAATAAAATAAAACACAAATTCAATGTATTTCAAACTTACAATTTTTTTTGATGTATCATCAAATGAGTCTTTAAGCTTTTCTCTCTTTTCTTTCACGAGTTCGTTCAAATAATTCAGTAAGGGATGGAAAATGTTTGTTATGATATTCATTTTTCTAGACAAATCGTACAAAAAAAAAATGAATAAATCAATCAGATATGCAAGAACCCTATACATGTAAATTTGTAATAATTAACCTTGAATGAATCTTTTTAGAAAATTTGCATAACAAATTCAAATATAAATGCCTAAAAATCTTATCAGATACACAATAATGCTATAATAACATTACCATTTTTTCACGTATCTTGGAAAAACCTTTCGGGCCTTTCGTATGCATATTCTTTTGAGATATACGACTTTCCTTGTTTCGCAAACAACATAGTTGCACATCGATTCAAACAATCAAATAGAAAATACGACTTTCCTTGTTTCGCAAACAACATAGCTGCACATCGATTTAGAAAATCAAATAGAAAGTAAACTATTGTAATAATCTTAACATTTATACAATAAAAAAAAAAATACCTGTTCATTTTTGTTTTTCCACATTGCTAATAATTTCAGAAACTCGTTATCAGGAATTCTCTTCGATCTATGCTCCCATATTTCTCTGTCATTGTTGTAATTATAGTAGTGTTTTTTTCTTAATTCTGCATTTGTATACCCTCCATGCATCTCTAATAGTTTTCAATACCCATTTCTTACCTTCAGCTGGTAAGACGTATTTTAACTTCAAAACAAGTGTAAATTATATTATTACTAAGTCGACAAAAATATAAAAGCTAATTTAACAAAGAGTGTATATTGAAAATAAAACATACCAGCACATACTCCGAAATTTTATCTTTATTGGGAACTTTAGCCCAAGATTTGAAATTTAATGGTGCATATTAATAGTCACGAGCTATTGTAACCAAGAAACGAGAAAATTCACCAACAGTGTCATCTTCCTCTAGCCCAATAGGTTGTCCAAGAACATTTGAAATAATAAATTTGCATTTCTTAGAAGGTCGTGCATGCACCCGATGCATCATTGTAGGTCCTCTTTTCTTAACTTCTGGATTGGATAAATTATATGTACCAACCCCATCATTGAAATATAATAGAACATATAATAAAAATTAAAAAAAGTAAAACTATTCTAAAAATTCAAATAAATAACTTTATATAATATTGAACTTTACCCTCTATCTCTAAATCTCCAGCGTCTAATTCCACATTCTCACTTTCATTCTCACTTTCAATGAGGTCATCATCAAATCCAAGTAATTGTTCGTTGTCGCTATCATTAGCAGCATGTTCGTTGTCGTTGTTATCATCTGCCTCATAGTTTTATTGAATGTTATCAAACATGCAATCTTCTCCATGATCAAAAATCCTAATTTCATGATTATCTACAGCTGTATAATAGACAATCAACAAGAGTTATAATGTTGAAATAAATAAAAAAACGCACTTTAACAAAATTTAGACTATGTACACCTTGTTTCCGATTACTAATATCAAGATGTTTACGCTTTTGTCCATCCAATTTTTCTTGTCTTGATAGCGGTGGCAGCTTTTCAATTTGTTGAACTACATGACTTTTTTATGGCTGTTTTTTCTGCAAGATGGCTTCTGCTAATGTCAAAGGTTTATTGCCTTGTTTCGTTAGAGTAACATTTTCATTATTAAGTTCACTATCTTGGTCGTGTTGCATTCTTGATGATAAGATTTTTTGAAAATTATATCCTCGTTGCTTTATGTTCATCGTATAATTCTGCATAGACCCTAGTGGAATAAAGAGTAATTGACTCCCACGACCATTGCCTCGAGTTACTTGAAAATATCATGTAAACACTCGATCTTATTAAAGTGAATCACGATGGAATATATAACTCCAAACAAAAAAATCAGTAATGATAATGAAGTATATTAGATGAAATAACTAAATAAAGGGTACAAATTAAATAACCTTTCGAAAAGTTCTGACAGTTGCATATTCTTCATCATTAGCTTCATCATTATCAAGAAAATACTCTGGATCTCTATCATTAATATTTCTCTAATTAGAGGAAGTCACTTTCTCTTTTGTTTTTCGCCTTGCCTCTTTGTTTGTTGTCCACAAGGTTAGTCAAAGACTTGGAACTTTCCTTTATACCTGACTGTTATAACCTTAATTTGTTCTCTTGAATTCGTAGCATTCTCATTCTTTCGTACTCATTACATGATTCTCCAGATTCTTCTATTCTTGTTTTTCCCATGTATAACCTGTACACCTCAATGAAAAGTTAGATCATAATTTAAATAGAAATTTAAAATAATAACAGTAAAAAAATCATCAATTTCATTTCTTACAGTTCATAAAAATATAAAATAATATAAAACATAATCTGAATAATACATTCTTAATAAAAGTTACAGGGACTAAATAAACATGTCATAAGTTTTTAACACAAATTTTGACTACAACCTAATAAAAACATATAATATCATTTAGTATTGTAAATTAAAGTTCCAAATTTTCCTCTGCTTCCATCCAATCCCACAAACTGTCATCATAATCAGGGTCATCTTCACTTTGACCACCCACTTTATCACCCAAACTTATAATTGCATCAATTGCTGTTGGAGAAATATCTTCTCTAGCCCAACTATTGTTTGTATCATCAACTTGGGCTATAAAGAGTTCACATCAGTTGCATTTGTGTCATCCTTAAAATCATATGTATCTCTTGGAACCTTGCTCATAACATAATGCAGGCCTTGTACATCACCATCTGGCAGATAAAAGACTTGGTGTACTTGAGACAGCAAGACATACGGATCATTCGTAGCGCAAAACTTATTCACATTAACACAAGTAAGCCCACACTTTCTATCTTTTTCCACTTGATACCACTCACATTTAAATAAAACTACCTTAAACTTGGACTAATAATCTAGTTCAACAATTTCTAATATTGCACCATAGTAGATAACCTCTCCTACAATAGGATTTGAATTTCTAGAGCTTACAAAACTAGGAGTTAAGACTGCTTAAGTAACTCCACTATTTTGTGTCTTACATCTAGCATCTCATGATTTAGTGTAAAATTTATAACCATTGATGTAATATCCATTATATGTCTTTGTCGTAGGACTAGGCCCTTTAGTTAATCTGAAAATTTGATCAGGAACATTGTCATTGATTGCCTTTTCTTTTAACCAATTAGCAAAATCATGACTATGTTGTTGTGCACGAGCCATCTATTTCCTTTCCGTTGACTATTAATATAGACCTGATGTTCTCTGCATTAGTTTGCATCAAAATAAAAACAAATAAATATTTTTGATAAAATATAAAAAATAAAAAGGAAAAAAATATTTTTTCCAGGTTAAGATAACTTACTTGATATAGTGATCAACTTTGTCACAGTCAGAATTAAACAAAGCATACCGATGAGCTAGTTCACTTGATGCCATATCTAAAGTGAACACTTTACCTTTTCTTCTCTTTTTCCCTCCTAAGGGATGACTAACATTCACAAAAACAACATTTTCTGAATCTTTTTCATCTTCGAACATTGCATCAAAGTGCTTATTAAGTCTAGTTTTAATATCATCATCCCTCATGTAATGACAGAAAATTCATGCACTCTTCTACCAAGTAACCTTCTGCAATGGATGCTTCTGGCTGACACTTATTATGTACATAAGACTTCAGTTTTAAAAGATAATCTTTCAATGAAATACATGATTCGGCCATGAATAGGCCCCCAAGTCGGTTTGCTTCACTAAGTGAATAGGTAAGTGTACCATAATGTCAAAAAAGCAAGGCAAGAAAATTCTTTCAAGCTCGCGCACAATATTGTGATTATCTCAGACTCAAAGTTATCAAGGTCTTCACGATTAATAACCTTACTATTCACATTTTGAAAGAATGCACTTAAATTGATTAAAGGTATTGCAACATGCTTAGGAAGTGTTTTACCCACAACAACTTGAAGCAAGTAATGCAACATAATATGATCATCATGACTTTTGTAGCCTGCTATTTTTCCTTTCTTTCAATTTTACACATCGAGCGATGTTTGAGGAACACCCATATGGCTGCTTAGCTCCTTTCAAGACAAGACAAAATGTATCTTTTTCATCTTTAGTCAAACAAAAGCATGCCTTTGGTATAAATGCAATCTTTCCATCATTAGAAAGTCAAGGTTGAAGATCTTCTTTTGTGCCTAAATGCAAGAGGTCGAGTCTAGCTTTAGTATGATCTCTAGACTTTCCAGGAATGTCTAATAAAGTCCCAATTATATTATCACATACTTTTTTCTCAATATGCATAACATCAAAATTATTAGGACATGCATTAATATGGCAAATCGAATAATATTGGAAATTTTTTCCAAGGAGACTTTGGATCATTTTTTTTTCTTTTGTGTCTTTCTAAAGGCATTCAAAAATCTAAATAAATCAGTGAAGGCCTCTACCCCTGTCATGGGTTTGGGAGCAAGCCTTTCTTCAACTTTACCATCAAAGGAACTTTTATTACGTTGCCATGGGTGATCGACTTCTAAAGATCTACGATGATGCATATAACACATTTTGTTACTGCTATACAGATACTCACCATCAGTTTCACAGTTGCACATTGGACATGCATATTTTCCCTTAGTTTTCCATCCAGACAACATCGAATATCCTGGAAAATCACTTATAGTGCACATTAAACATGCATGCAATTTAAATGTTACATTTCTATACTTGTCATACGTCTCTAGCCCAACACTCCATAAATTTTTCAACTCCTCAATCAATGGTTGTAAATATATATCAATATTGTTGCCAGGTGAAACAGGACCTGGTATCAACAATGATAACATAAAGTACTCTGGTATCATCATCTTCATCTTCTTCAACAAAATTGAAGGGCTCCTCTCCTTGAAAACTCCACACATAGTAATTTTCTACAAACCCATCTCCTTCAAGATGATTATAAACATCATTCCTCCGATACTAATAACGATCTTTATGTTGGGTTTCGTAGAGTCTGACTCTACGCGGAAGGGAAACCCACCCAGGACCCGCACACTAATTAAAGCGACTAAGCATGCAATCACTAATTAAACAACAATTAAGAGAGAGAAGAAAAGACATTCTTACCCTTGTCCTGTGCTTCGCTCGAATCCCAAGCTCTTACTTGAACCCCGCAAATGCAAGGTCTCCGACGGCTCGTACCCACGAACACGACCCGAACGATCCAAGTCCCAAAGGTTAGTCGGGACCCGAACAATAAAAACTAGAATTTTACGAACTTAAGATTTTATCACTTTTCTAAGGAGATGCCTTTTTAAATCCACTCAAGTGTTCTTCCCAAATCCCAAAACCTTGGTATTTATAGGGAAATGAACCTTGAATTCCCACTCTTGATCAATGTGGGAGATTTGCAATTTTCCCATTTTATTTTAATTAAAACAAAAATAAAATTGCCATGCAATCAATAAGTTACAAGTGGCACAAAGAGGAAGAGAAATTAGGTGAGGACCATTTCCAAGGGAGGACCATAGCCTTGGTGCCTAAGGCAATGCCCACAACCCTTGGTCCCCACTTAGTCAAAACCGGCATCCTCCATGTGGCTGGTTGGCAGCCTACCTTGGCTGCCAAGGCTGCCAACTGGCGCCTAGTACCAAGGCTGGGCAGCTGGCCAGCACACACACGCACATATCGCAGCCAGAAAGCAAGCACCCCACGCACAGCCAGCATACGTGCTGCTAGCAAGCCACGCATGCTGGGCGCTACTGCTAGGTGCGTTGTGATGGGCGCTGCAATGCTAGGCACACGCACACGCATCATCGATGCTGCCTAGTGGTGTGCTAGCGAGGCACACGCATACGCACACGTTGCTGCCGGGTGCTTTGCTAGCAAGGCACACGCACACGCTGCTGCTGCTTGGTGTTGTGCTAGCGATGCACACGCACACGCACGCTGCTGCTTGGTGTTGTGCGATGTTGTGCTAGCAAGGCTGCCAACGCCTAGCACCACGCATTGCATAGCACGCCTAGCATGCTGCTATGCGATGCTGCGTGGCTGCGATGGTGTGATGAGCAGTGCTAGGTCTTGCCTAGCGCTAGTGCCTAACATGCTAGCAAAGTTTAACCTTGCGATGCTTGGGCGCATGGCCTGTTAGCACACACGCAAGGGCCTAGCACGCCTAGCATGCTATGCTTGCGATGGGTCTTGCCTAGCCTAGCACTCACATGCTACGCTAATGCGAGGCTACGGCTAGGCTCGTACTTGTAACTTGATTGGTTTCGCGTCTCATCGAATTCTAAATTTGACTCGACTTGCGACGCTCGATCTCAACGCTCTAAGCTCGATATCCGACGTCTTTGTTCGTAAAACTCTGACAACTCATCAAATCCTTCGGATTGATTCGTCGGCTCGGATTGGTTGTTCGATTGGGTTCAACCCGAAGTGTTCAGTTAAGATTAAGCTATAATGTTAATTGTACATTAATATTACTGATCGGAAGTGGCCTCCACCTAGGCATTCCGATCAATTGACCTTACTGAAGAATTAACTATCCAATAATTCTAAACCCTCTATCAGAATAATACACTTGTTGGAAGGACACCATTTTTTTTAATCTCCCACTTGTCCTTCCCGACAAGTGTGCAAATTTTGTATAGCCCCTTTCCTATGTCGCTTAATGTCTCTTCATGAACTATAAGGTAAGATTCTTCGTCATCCTTATTACGTCCAGAAGTGTTTTTCGATTTCCGAGTTTGATTGTCAATGATGATTTCTACAATCCATCTGAGCACGGCCATGCATTTTCACAGTCTCGCTCATCGAGAGGCCTTGTAAACAACAAAGACATATACCCTATTGTTAATAGGGGGACATTCAAAGTCTTTTACTATAAGCTTCCCTTACTAAGAGGACCTAGTCGCCTGAGTGCTGCCGTTATAATCCCCATTTACGGCAGACGTTTGACAACATCAAAACGACTAGTACTCAAACAAGAGAACTTGCAATACTCATGGTCAAGGAAAAAGGTTTCTATAGCAATAATGAGAAATATACTTATGAAGATTTGATATCTCTTAAAGTATTCTTATAGGTCTAGCCTCTATAGTTCCAAACTAGTACCTGTGCAAATGAGTTATGACTTTCATGTCCTCGTAGCACAAGAAACGGTGCTATAAATCATACTACACACTAATCTCAAGTGGTCATTAAATGTCCTTCGTTTAAATGACCTCGATTAGGGACAATTTTCAATTAAAATATTCAATGTTCACTTAACAGGTGTTTCTTTATCCAAGACATGGTCTTGATACCCTATTTTGAATATTCCCAAAAATCGAATGGACTCATTATTTAATTCTAAACCACAATTAAATAGATATGGAGTAATCATAAATTTGAAGAAAATTTAATTGCTCCAAAATTGAATGGTTCAACATAATGTTTTACATTAAGACATCGAGTTTATTTAAAACATCTATACACGGAAATCAAAGCAAGTCTCCAATGTGCTTGATTCCCATTGCCTCAACGTGCTTGTTGTGCTTCACTTGAGACAAAGGTTTAGGCAGAGGATCGGCTACATTGTCGTCCGTTCTAATCTTACAAATTCTGATTTCACCTTCTTGTGTTCCCTTGGCTCCCTAGCCTGAGCAATAGCAATATTGTTATTACAATAGAGATTTATTGGACCCTTGATTGAGGGTAAAACACCAAGTTCACCCATGAACTTACGAATCCAAACTGCCTCCTTAGCTGCTTCCGAAGCTGCCAAGTATTCGGCTTCAGTTGTAGAATCTGCAGTGGTGCTCTACTTAGCACTCTTCCAACTAATCGCTCGTCCATTGTGTTAGAATATATACCCCGACTACGACTTGGAGTCGTCTCTGTCAGTCTGGAAGCTCGCGTCAGTATAACCTTCAACGACCAACTCGTTACAGCCACCATAGACCAGGAATATATCCTTGTTCCTTTTCAGGTACTTTAGGATATACTTGGGCGAAGCTAATGCGCCTCTCTTGGGTCTGACTGGTATCGGCTCATAGCACTCAAGGCATACAATACATCTGGCCATGTACATATCATGGCATACATGATCGATCCAATAAGCGAAGCATATGGAATCTAACTCATTCTCTCTCCCTCATCAGGTGTCTGAGGACATTGTTTCTTGCTGAGAGTTATGCCATGGGACATGGGTAGGTGCCCTCTCTTTGCCCCTTCCATATTGAATCGTGCCAGTACCTTATCTATGTAAGTACTTTAGCTCAATCCAATCATCCTCTTTGATCTATCCCTATAGATCTTGATGCCCAATATATAATGTGCCTCTCATAAGTCCTTCAATGAAAAACACTTTCCCAGCCAGCCCTTTACGGACTCTAAAAGTTTAGTGTTGTTTCTAATGAGTAATATGTCAACGACATATAAGACTAAGAATGCGATGTCACTCCCACTGACCTTCTTGTAGATACAAGACTCATCTAGATTCTTGATAAAACCAAACTTACTAATGGCTTCATCGAATAGCAGATTCCAACTTCTGCTTACCTGCTTTAGTCCATAAATGGACTTCTTAAGCTTGCATACCTTCCCAGCATTGCTTGGATTAACAAAACCTTCTGGCTGTGTCATATACACAGTTTCTTCAAAAATCCCATTAAGGAAGGTGGTTTTGACATCCATTTGCCATATTTCGTAATTGTAATATGCAGCAATTGCTATGATTATCCGGACGGACTTAAGCATTGCAACTGGTGAAAAGGTTTCATCATAATCATCTCCGTGAATTTTCCTATAACCTTTTGCCACCGGTCTAGCTTTTTATATAGATACATTTTCATCTTTGTCTGTTTTCAATTTGAAAATCCATTTGCAACCGATAGGTGTATAACCTTCGGGCAAATTAACTAAGTCCCAGACTTGATTTTCAGACATGGAGTCCATCTCGGATTTCATGGCCTTTTGCCATTAAGCAGAGTCGGGGCTCGTCATAGCTTGTTTGTATGTCGCTAGCTCATCTCTATCCATAACTAGGATGTCTTGATCTTCGGTTAATAAAATACCAAAGTATCTATCTGGTTGAGATCTTGGCCGTTGCGACCTACGAAGGGTAATAGGTTGAGCATTTACATTGTCGGTTTGACTCTGACCAATGTCAACAGCTGCTTCTAAAGCACTTCGATGGTCAGTTTTGTCATGTTAACTTTTTTGCTCTACCTCTTGAACTTCGTCGAGTTCGATTTTCCTCCCACTTGTCATTTTGGAAAGGTGTTCCTTCTCCAAAAAGATACCATCACGAGCAACAAACACTTTGTTCTCGGATTTATTGTAGAAGTAATACCCCTTGGTTTCTTTTGGATAGCCCACAAAGAAATACTTGTCCGATTTTAGGTGAAGTTTGTTGCAAATTAATATCTTGACATATGCTTCGCAACCCCAAATCTTAAGAAAAGACAACCTCGGAGGTTTCTTCGTCCCTAATTCATATGGAGTCTTTTCGACAGCTTTTGACGGAGCACGGTTTTGTGTTAGTGCCGCGGTTAGAAGTGCGTGTCCCCAGAAAGAGATAGGAAGTTCACTAAGACCCATCATTGATCGAACCATGTCTAATAAGGTTCGATTCCTCCATTCGGATACTCCGTTCCATTGTGGAGTTCCAGGAGGTGTCAACTCTAAAAGAATACCATTTTCTTTCAAGTGATCGTCGAATTCATGGCTCAAATACTCGCCACCTCGATCTGATCGAAGTGCTTTTATTTTCTTGCCAAGTTGATTTTCAACTTTCCTCTGAAATTCTTTGATTTCTCAAAAGATTCAGATATATTCGACATAAGGTAGACATAACCATATTTACTATAGTCGTCGGTGAAGGTAATGAAATATCGATAACCTTGTCTTGCGGGTGTACTCATTGGTCCACATACATCCGTATGTATTAGACCCAATAAGTCACTTGTCCTTTCTCTCAACTTGGAGAATGGTTGCTTTATCATTTTGCCTAATAGACATCCTTCGCAATTCTCAAACGACTCCAAGTCGAATGAGTCAAGAACACCTTCTTGAAAAAGTTTCTTGATGCGTATGACGTTAATGTGGCCAAGACGACAATGCCACAAGTAGGTTTGATTTGACTCGATGGTCTTAGCCCTTTTGGCGATATCATAAATTTGTCTAAACATATTCAATTTTAATAGAACATATAAACAAACCAACCATTGATATGATTAAGTCTTGTGATCAAAATAACTTGGTGTCCAACACCATAGATCAAAAGTATGTTCAAAAGCATAAGAAAACAACCATTGTTTAATTACAAATCATAGACAAAATAAATGTGCCTACAAGCACGATCAAAAGACCATCTTTGTCATCTGCTTGTTAATGCACATGGTATCCAATACCCTCACTTGTGATGCCCTCTAACTTGGTTCCTAAAAAGGAAACATAAAGTGAGTTATACATGGTATCCAATACATATGAATAGCTTTAAACACAAGTATTAATGAAGATATCTGAGGCAGATGCCAAATTCCTCTACTCCTCCTCCTTTCGGAAGAGCTTGCATTCTCTCTTGTAGTGGCCTTGCACGCCACAATAGAAGCACCGCATCCTTGCCTTGTTCTTGAACTCCCTCCTCCTTGCTCTTAAGGGCCACTCGGTCACTCCATAGGCGGTGGCTCGGCTAAGTAGTTGCACCACCTCCTTTAAAGAGTGTGTCTCCTTTCCCGCAGCTATATGCACTCTAAGTGCATCATAGCCCGAGTTGAGTGAAGCAAGCAAGATATGCCCCGCCATCTCATCCTCAATTGAGATTCTGAGAAGCTGCATGTGTTTGAAGAGCCTAGTCATTCCAAGCACATGAGGTCGGAAGGGCATCCCAGGTCTCAATTTGGTATTGTAGACCCTTGACCAAAGCCGGCGCCTTTCCTTAGCAAGACAACCCACATCCGGTGGCTTTATCTTCATATTTGAGAGTGACCTAGTCAAATCAAACACGAGCCCATCATAGTTGCCATTGTCACTCTTTCTGGCTCTTATGTTGACAACAACATCCTCCGATGATTTGAGGAAAATGTCCGGAAAATAGAAGGAAAGTTTTTCCTTCCAATCTTCCGTGATGTAATTATCCATTACATGTGTGACTTTCTTGCAATCGGAAGACCATTTCACATGAGCGTCATCGCTCATGATTCCCTTAGAGAAGAAGCTTGGAATGGGAGTGTCAAGAGTGTACTCCAAGGAACAATTCCGAAGAGTTTTCCTCAGTTCGTCCTCCCATTCCTTGAAATTGACCAAGTTAAGGCTAAAAGCCAACTTTTCGGGGAGTTCCGGGCACATAGAGTTGTTGTTTGTATTACTTGCAGACATGTTTCTACAATTGATAGAATTTGAAATGAAAACACCATTCATAAACCAATAAGCTTTAAATTTAAAGAGTTCATACAAAGTTTCAATCTTATTGAGCATTTTATCCACGCATTTAAAATTAGACCCTTTTAGGCGAGAATAAAATGATTCCAAGATCCCAAAAACCAAAAAGTGATTTAGCATGCTTTGGCTTCTCTTAACACTTAATACTTTAGGGTAAGCTATCCGATTGCTAATAGCTCCAAGCTACTCTTAGTTCGATAAAACGTCGCATCTAATGCTTCCTTGACATTTTATCTCCATTGCCACGACATCTAAGGACTCTTTACCGATATCGTTGAGCTTAACCAAGACAACTTGTATACCTAGTATACCTTACGTTCCTAGGGAAGTAGTGATGCCTCGCTTTGGCGTAGCCCATCACATACGTGCATTAGTTCGGTAAGTGTTGTTCTTAGAATGGCATATTTTAGCTCAATATTTTAGGGACCTAGGGTTTCTATGTTGGTCGATTTAAGTGAACTCAATTAATCATCGCAACATTTGAAATCCTAAACATGCATCTAACATACCATTGAAATATATAAGATCAATTATATATAGAAAACATGAAATAAGATGCATTTGGCACCTAGCATGACCCCTTGAAATCTTCAAATCTTCAAGGGTCCTCATCTTGGCTCGTCTTCATAGAAACGTCGTCTTGAGACATCTTCGCCAAAGAAAAATTACTAGCCACTACGATTAGGATTAATCTAAATATTAAGGTACGAAAATACACAACGGTGCGCAGACCGTATTTAGATTTACAAAAATACATAACGGATCGCAGTCCGTATTTACTATCCTAATCGGGCCCCACTAGTTGCCATTTTCACGAAACCTGTGAAACAATATATTTTCCATTCATCCATTCACTATATATATAATCGTTTGCAATTAATAAGTTGGATAAAGTTGCAAACATATATGTAGCAACAAATATAGCAAGAATAAAATTTTTTTGTATTGAATTTATCAAAATTGACTCAGCCAACTATTTCATTAAAAGCTCCCAGCATAAAATGATCAAGAGAGAAAGATTGTCATAGTGGATCCACATCCGGAAAAATAAAAATTGTTGGAAATACATTCAAATACTCGGTTCGCAGGTCGGAAATACAAACGGATCATGGCCAAAAGAGAAGCTTAATTTTGCTGATTCTACAGATGTGGGGGCATCGACTGGTCTTGGACGGAGGGGAGCTCACCCTCAATTTGCCTTGGTTGAACTTGGTCAATGTCAACTGGCACCTGGTTTTCCTCCTGCTCATTGAGCTCCTCATCCTTCTGCTCCTCATCAGAGGGCTCGATGTCGGCCCATTCATGATACAGAGCTGACGCTTTCAAAACTAGGGACTGGGCATCATATACCTCAGTGGTATATTTTTACCTTAGGTTGAAGAACTCCCAGTCGTACTCCAAATGGATAAGATTCCTCGCTGTTTTCATGAGTGCATCGCAATCTCGTTCATTCTCATCTATCAGCCGCTCTTGCTCAGCCGCCAGCTTAGCCTTGTAATCGCTCCGCATTTTGACCATCTCATCCTTGAGCTGGTCGACATCTGCCCGAAGCTAGGATTTTCTTTGTCGGCCCCCTCTAGTGCCTTGAGATCTAACTTGGCGTTTATGAGCTCAAGCTCAAGGTCAGACGCCCTATTGTTGGCCGTCTCCACAGCAGTCGTGAACTCCTTAACCAGCTCCTCCTATTGCGCCTATTTGGCTTCACTAGTAGAAAAAACTAAATAGGCACCCCCCTATAGCACCGGTTCTTGAAAACCAGTGCCAAAAAAAATGGGCAGGACTTAAAAATTCAGAGTTGGCACCGGTTCTAACCAAAACCGGTGCCAAGCATTTAATTAGCACTGGTTCAAAAAAAGTATGGGAAGGAGTTGGCACCGGTTCTGCTTAAACCGGTGCCAACTAAGGTAATTAGCACCGGTTTAAACCGGTGCCATTTTTGAAAAAAAAAACGCGGGTTTGCTATAGCTAGGTTCAACAACGTATTTCTTCTTCATTTCTTCGTTCTGTCTTCAATTCCCACGCAATTTTCCCTCTTCTCTTCTCCCTCCATCTCCTAGCTAGCTTTCTCACTTCCATTGAAGGACTATGCGAGCTTTCTCGCCTCCATTGAAGTAGTTACCGGACGTTCGTACTCCATACCCATCTCTCCTCCATTGAAGCAGCTTCAAGGTAAGTAGCTAGCTTAGGTTTTACTTACTGCATTGATGAATTCCTTCGTACTCTTGACTTTTTTGAGGATTTTCTTGTCAATTTAGTCATTATAAGTTTATTGTAATCTAGGGTTTGTCAATAGACGCGCATTGCTCCCCCTCCACAACGACCTTCTTGTCACGGTTGGTCTAAGGCGCCAGTTTTAGGTACATTTCAACCCTTCTGTTTTTAGAAGACAATACCTATAAGAACTTAGGAAGTGTTGCTTGCCAAACTCTGCTTGCACTGCAGTGAACCTAAAGGTGGCTGTTTGTGCAGTTGATTATCATGGTCTCAACTTTCCAATTTGTAATTTTGCTTTTTAGTTTGGTACTCTGCCTAATGTCTTGGACTCTCCTTAAGTTTTTATGAATTTTTCTCTGCCTTACTTCAAAGTTTAGGAGTTGTGTATGCTATTGATTATTGATGAGATAGGTTTGATAGGAGTTCTAACCCCTTTTTGTTTCAAATATGTTTTTGACCTTAGTTTTTAACTTTAAAATTTTTAAAGTACTAGGTCTGATTATTGGTACTCTTAAATCTCTTTGTTTAACAAGCCATGCAAAAAGTCAAAGGAAGGGGTGGAGGTGGGAGAGTCTAGCAATAGTGTTTGTCTCGGTCAAACTTTGGTATGTTACTTTGTTTGTTGTGTAATAATTGTCATAAACATTAACAATGAAGTTCAAGGCTTATAGTTTCGCAGTTTGGATGAATTGTATAAGTAAACTTGAGACAATTGGGTGTAAATGGTAGGATTAAGAGTTGGGTTATTGGTGTAATCAAGGATGCTTGTATAGCAAGCCACATTTAGAAGACAAGGAAAGTAATTAGAAAGGTATAAATGCTAATAAGCGGAATAATTTAGGCATAGTTTCACATGTGCTTGCTAACTTTAGAGTATCTCCATTTTCTCTCTCATTCCTTAATCATATGTCCCTATTTGTATTTATTATCCATTTCTCATACATACTTATTAACCTTTGTTTTTTTGTTTTGTTTTTTCTTTTTGCGTTTTTATAGATTCATATGTGAATTGAAGTTCAAGTTTAGCGTGAAGACTACATATTTAGCTCAAGTGAGAAGTTAGAAAGAATACATCCATTGTATTGGTATGAATTATAAACTTGTCTAAGCTATATATATTTCTTTCTCTTTATTGTTTTAATAAAAGTTTTTTCATGCTATTACAACTTGTGTATTATATAATGACAAATAAATACAACAATAAATATATGAAATGGTTGCATCATCATATGCCTAGATACCCGTTCAAGGCTGCTTTCTCATTAGGAGAAAGTCTTGAATAGTCCCCGGTTGGGACTGTTCTTGGATGTTTACTCTCACTTAGGTGGTGAATTTATGTCTTTTTTTCGATTTTAAGGAACATCTTGGCTTACCATTTCCTCGATCACCATGTTCTCTAGGTACATATGTGGGTAAGTAATTACCTACGTCGTGTACTTGGAGAACTGGGGGGAAATGTTGCCGGATTTTCCTTAAAATTGGAAAGTCGACATACATTCACTAGTGAGAGTAACGTTCAAGGATGGGTTAGGTTGGAGTAATAAGGACCCTTTGGAAGTATATATGCATTTTTGTATCTATATGAATGTTATATGCATGGTGTGTGTTTGAATTTGATTTACATATATAAAAGATGTAGCAATTATACATTATTCGTAATATGTTTCCATGTTTAGAGACAATTTACTTAATGGAGAAGGATCGTGGCTAGATGTATGGTAGACGTGATACATTAGAATTCTTTGATGGGGTTCAAGAGTTTTGCGAGAGGGCTTCATCTTATCAGCGCAGAATGGGTGTCGATTGCCTCTATTGTCCTTGTGTTGACTATAATAATGTGAAGGTGGTCAATAGTCTTAATATCATTAGAGATCATGTAGTTTGTCGTGGGTTTAGGCTTAAATACCATGTGTGGATTTGTCACGGTGAAGAAGGAGAGTACAGTGGGGATGTTAATGGGAATGATGTGCATGATGATAGAAGCAATGACATTCGTGCGGACGAGGAATACAGGAATGATGTACATATTATTGATAATGGTGATGAGGATGGATTTGAGGATGATCATGTAGATGAGGTCGAGGATGAAGGGGTGGATGAGATGATGCGTGGTTTTCAAGGTGACGTGTTTGAGTCATTCTTGGAGGCTTCTAAAAGGCCTTTGTATCCTGGGTGCAAAAAATACTCCAAACCATCAGCCATGCTAACACTTTTTAACATTAAGTCGAAGCATGGGTGAACGGACAGTAGTTTTACTTCTTTGTTGACCGCATTAAGTGAGATGTTGCCTGACGGGAATGAAATTCCTAAGTCTTACTATTACGCATAGAAGCTCATGTGTCCATTTGGTTTGGAGTATAAGAAGATACATGCATTTTCTAATGATTGTATTCTTTATCGAAATGAATATGAACAATTGGAGTGTCCACGATGCAAGAAGTCGCGCTACAAGCGCAAGAGTTGCAATGCTGGTACGAAGGGACCTCCTACTAAGGTGTTATGGTATCTTCCCATTATTCCAAGGTTTAAGCGTCTATTCTCAACACCAAAAGACGCTAAAAACTTGAGGTGGCATGCAGAGGGAAGAAAGAAAAACTGAATGATGAAGCATCCAGCCGACTCCCTGCAATGGAAGAACATTGATATGAAGTTTAGGGAATTTGGTGATGAAGTCAGAAATTTAAGGCTTGGTTTGTGCACGGTCGGGATGAATCCATTTGGCACTCTTAGTACCCAACACAGCACATGGCCGGTACTTTTAGTGATCTCCAATTTGCCTCTTTGGTTGTGCATGAAACGGAAATACGTAATGCTTTCACTTTTGATATCGGGGTCAAGGCAACCTGGAAACGACATAGATGTTTATCTTGCGCCACTTGTTGATGATTTGAGAAAGATGTGGGACGCAGGGGTTTCCGTTTTTGATGCTTATAAGAATGAGATGTTCACATTACGTGCAGCTCTTATGTGGACCGTTAATGATTTTCCTGCATATGGCAACTTGTCTGGTTACAAGAACAAAGGAAAAAAAGCATGCCCGATTTGTATTGATGACACCCCAAGCATACACCTTGATAATTGTCACAAAGAGGTGTACGTGCGTACTCGAAGGTTGCTCAGGCGCGATCACCCGTACCGTAGGCAGAAAAAGGCTTTCGATGGGAAAGCGGGAGAGGGGACTGTGCCTAGGCCATTGACTGGTGAGGAGGTTTATGGTCGAGTTAAGGGTATACAAACAGTATTTGGGAAAACAGAAAAAGCTGCGGACTCAACTGCTCTCTTAAAAAAAGAATCAATCTTTTGGAAGCTTCCGTACTGGAAAGAACATGACGTTAGGCACTGTCTTGATGTAATGCATATAGAGAAGAATGTGTGTGATGTTCTTGTGGGAATGCTAATGAATATACAAGGAAAAACAAAGGACGGAAAGGGTGCACGGTTAGAATTGGAAAGGATGGGGGTTCGTCCAGAATTGTGGGCTCAGATAAAGGTTACAAAGGGAAAGGAACAGGAAACGGAAACTAAAATGAGTTCAAAAAAAGGAAAGGGGAAGAGCAAGGGAAAGGGAAAGGCCACAGATGCGTCGAAGAAGAAATATGCCAAGGATGACAAGGCTTATTTACCTCCGGCTTGCTACACATTGTCAAGGGCAGAAAAACGGATGTTTTGTGCATGTCTGTACGGCATTAAGCTTCTATCAGGGTACGCATCTGACATGAAAAGATTTGTATCCTTGAATGGACAATTGAAGCTGACAAGTATGAAATCCCACGATTGTCATGTTCTGATGCAAGTATTCCTACCAATTGCAATACGTGGTATTTTACCAAAGCACGTGAGGGAAGCTATTACAAGCCTCTGTTCGTTTTTCAATACAATATGCAGCAAAGTGCTTGATCCTTGTAAACTTGATGCTTTACAGGCGGATGTGGTTGTGACTTTTTGCAAATTTGAGATGTACTTCCCGCCCTCGTTTTTTGACATAATGGTGCAATGTATTCTTCATTTGGTGCGTGAGATTAAGTTGTGCGGTCCAATGTTCATGAGGTGGTGCTATCCTTTTGAAAGATACATGGGTACATTGCAAGATAAAGTCAGGAATCGGGCTCACCCGGAAGGAAGTATGATTCAAGGGACCATGGCTGAAGAGATTGGTAATTTTGTGGCCGACTATATAGTCGTTGCTAAACCTATTGGTATTCCTACTTCTCGACATGAAGGGAGTCTTGATGGTCATGGAACAATCGGTTCGAAACGAATGTCACCTGATCGAGATAAGTTCTTACAAGCACACTTATATGTGTTGCACCATGTTGCAGATGTTCACCCATATTTAGACGAGCACATGGCTACTTTGCGGGATGAATTTCCATCGAAAGGTGAAAGGGCACTAATGCAGTTGCATAATAAGAAGTTTGTGAGTTGGTTTCATGATTGAGTGATGGGTGGAATGGATGAGAGTGTCACAGATACAGTAAGGTGGCTTGCTTATGGTCCTAGGGATGATGTTCGCTCATTTGAGGGATATGACATAAATGGGTACACATTTTGGACTGAGTGTCAGGATTTGAAATCATCCTCTACCCAAAACAGTGGTGTAACACTTGTGGCATCGTCAAGGGAGTTTTCAAGTGCTAAGGATAAATCACCCGTTAATGCAGAGTTGTCATACTACGGTCGAATTCAAGAAATATGGGAGCTTGATTATTGTGACTTCACGATTGCTCTTTTCCGGTGTAAGTGGGTTGATAATATCAGGCGTAACGTCAAATATGATGACTTTACTCTTGTAGATCTTGGCAACTTGAATGATAGTGCAGAACCATTCATCCTTGCATCTCAAGCTAAGCAAGTGTTTTACGTAACTGACCCAACCGACTCAAAATGGTCTATTGTGCTAGCCGGCAAAAGAAGAATCCTTGGCGTTGGAGATGTCGAGGATGAGGAAGAATATGATGCATTTGATGACTCGACACCTTTCACTGTTCCTAGACCTGCTGTACCAAATGAGATAGACGACCAAGCCAATTACATGCGATCAGACCACGACGAAGGAATATTAGACTGAGGTATTATTTTTTGTTATTTTGAAATTGTAGGCGTAAAAAGTATTATTAAATCACATTTTAGGTGAAAATGAATGAAAATGTTAACTTACTTGCCCTTTTTTCTTATTTTCTTTTAAATGAATTGAGTAACTTACTTCCCCATTTTTTATGTTAATTTGTATTATAATTCAGCAATTTTTATTTGATTATAAGTTTACCTTACCAATTTATTTATATTACAACTAATAACGTGTTATGTTTGTAATGACAGGTTTTTACATCTCATGGTGGACGATCAGTACTGTATTAGAGTCGAGGATGTACAGGATGATGGTGATGATTCATCTGAGGATAGGGATGAGTTGTATGATGTGAACAAGGAGCCTGATTTGGGTGAGGCAGAAGATCAGGCTCAAGATGTTTTGGATCGTATGCTTAATGAGTTTGAAATTGCAGCTGAACAAGCACCTCCTATCGAAAATGCAATGTCTGAGACGTTTGATGAGAATCATAGTGGAGGGGGGGTAAAGGCACCAACAAAGAAAAAGCTGAGGGGTCCGACGACAAGTTTCAAGAAACCCGTCGGTCCAATGGTCCTGGAGTATGACAGGGTAGGCCAACCTACAGGAAAATGGCGTCGTCAGTATGTTGTTCAAGTTGGGATTTGTACGCGTAAAATCCTTATTACTCTTCGTCTGAGAGCCGTACCTACAGGCTTGATTGACACGTTTTGCAATGATACTAGGCAAGTGTTTTTCTTGCACATTTATAAATTCCTTCAATTTATTGTTATTTAATGGGAAAACTAATAATGACTGTTATTTGTGCTTGCAGAGTCTATTTAACATTCCAAATGAGTACGCCAAGTGAAGGGTGTTTGAATCCTTACTTGCGGTAAGATTCAGAGGCTTCAAGACTACCTTAGTTCGTCGATTTATCACAAACAAACTTGTGAGAAAACCAAAGAACAAGAAAGGAGGTGGCAATGATGATGAAGATCGATGAAGAGAAACTCCCATGGAAAATATGGCCTAGCGTATCGAAGGATGATTGGGAAGCTTTCGTTCTTCAAAAAAGCCAAAAAGAAGCAATTGTAAGTTTAAGTAACTCTGATTACAATTGTAGAATATATTTACTCTTCTGGTAGTAATGAAACTAACATGTCTAATTATGTATGAAATGAGGGAGCAGAATTCCAAGAATGCATTGCAAAAGCAATACTACCACCGTATGAGGTGTATGACGTTTGATGAATGGAGGGAGACGTGGTGAGTGAGGGAGTATACCCCACTGCGCTTCTAGGGTCCTCCAAAGTGCCCTCTGACTCCACGACCAGTACTTTGGTGAGTCGTGCTGGCGATTTCTATTGTTCTCTGCATTCGCGTGACAAGAAAACCGAAAAATGGTCCATCAAGGCTCCGAAAACCAAAGAAATGGCCGATAAACTTGTAAGCAACTATGAACTAGTGAACTACATGAATCTTTTGCATATATATCACTTTACATAAACACTAACTTCATGCTGCCTTTTTGTTTTTGCTACAGCTTGAGTACACTAAGGAGCTTGTTGAAGGCAAGCTCGTCCCAACAGTAGAGAACGACCCTTTCACCTTGGCTTTGGGAAAGCCCTACCATCCACGACGTGTATTGGGTACGGGGGGGAGCTTGCTAGGATGGGAGAAGGTGATGGGTCCGGAGTATACCAAATCAGGAAGATCCCGAGCAAGTGTGAACTCACCACATAACTTGGATGCGACGGTGGCATCAATTAAAGAACAGTGCGCAATGAGATGCGAAAAGTGTTCAATGCTTGGGCGAAGCAAATGAGCTTGCCGGGCTTGCCTTTCTCCTCGACTACACCGGTCGACTCATGTAGTCACCCACGAAGACAAGGAGAAGATGAGATACATGCAGACGAGGAGGTACATGAGGTGCTTTAAAATCTATTAGTTTTGACATGTTGAGTTACGTGGGATCTAATTAAGTTGGCACTATTAATTTACTGTTGCAGGTTGGTAATCCTGCACATGCGGACTCGAGGGATCTTGATAATCCAACACCGCATGACTTTTCAGATCTGCAAGTGATTTGATTAATTTTTTTTTTCTGGATGGTGCTAATTGGTGTTATGTTGTTGTTGTGATGTATAGATGTTGTTGTGCTATTGCTGTTGTTGGTGTGTTGCTACTTCTGTGTTTTTGTGTTGTTGTGTTGTTGTTGTTGTTGTGTTGCTATGTTGCTATTGTGTTGCTGTGTGTGGTTGTTTGTGTTGCTGTGTTATTGTTTGTGTTGCTGCTTTTGTTTGTGTTGTTGTGTTGCTGTTTGTGTTGTTGTTTCTGTCTGTGTTGCTGTGTTGCCGTTTGTGTTGCTGTTTCTGTTTGTGTTGTTGTTTGTGTTGCTGTTTGTGTTGCTGCTGTGTTTCTGTTTGTGTTGTTGTTTTTGTTGTTGTGTTGTTGCCCCTATTCTGTGTTGTTGTTTCTATCGTGTTGCTAGGCATACAGCATAGCAGCATAGCAGCAGCAGCCTGCATACTAGTATGCTGCCAGAACAACAACAACATGCTGCCGAAACAGCAAAAACATGCTGGCAGAACAGCAGCAGCCAGGCAGAACAACAGCAGCGCTCAGGCAGAACAACAACATGCAGGCAGAACTTGCTGTTGTGTTGCTGTTCCTGTTCTGTGTTCCTTGTTTTGTTTTCGTTTTTGCAAACTTGCTCAACTATTGCTAATCGAGTTATTTGACTAATAATGCATATGACTATACCCAACCATGGCAAATTTTCACCATTAACTAAAAACACGAATGATACAATTTTTTTTCCCTCTCCATCATAAAAGTTATTAGTGGTAATTTGACAAATTTAACACTTCAAGAATAAATAAGTAATCTATTTGGTTTCATCTATAATTCTGTTACAAGATCTCTCTAATTCAAAAAGAAAACACTTTCGACTCCTACAAAGTACAATGAAAATGTCGGGATTCTTTCAAACAAAATCTATTTGGTTTCATCTATAATTAAGTTACAAGATCTATTTGGCCATTTGTGATACTTTTTGGTCATACATGTGATGTTCCAAATTGGTGTATGAAGAGACTCGTTGTGCACTTCTACACCCGGGCGAAACATATAGTGGAGCTTTGAATGTGGTTGCATATGGTAGTGCATAATCGACCGAACAAGGTACGGTCCATTTGCGAACGCTTAGGCCACAACATTATTCGGTCGGGATCAATTCTGTGGTTGCCACGTTCGAGGAAATTCTAATACCTGTGCCCGTAGAGGAGGATGAGTTCACTACACTTTGGGCAGCAAAAGGTAGTTTTTTGCAATAGCCATGTGCTTGGATACGGTTTATGAACCAGGTATTTAAGATTTTGAGTTCACGCTGTATTCTATACCCGATTTTTTTCCCAAGAGTTGGATGGAATTCTTTTCTAACCATTTGTGTGATTTGTTTTATTAGATGTTAAGTAAAAGCCAAACTCCAAAGAAGATGGTGGAGGGGAAAAAGGCATTGGTCAACCGGTGTTAAAGAAGAGGAGTGAATAGGGGTCGGTGAGTGGAAAAGCATCGAAAAAGTGGTCTTCGTGAGGTACAACTATGCAAGCTACTCCACTTGTTGCAGACACGGTGCTTCAATCGCTCTCTAAGGAGTTAACTTATCTGCACAACCGTGTTTGTGTGTTGCCTAGTGACACCCCCATTCAAGTTCCACTACCTAAGGAAAAGTTCCACTATGATGATGATGCAATTGCATGGCTCAATCAAGAAGATGTGACAGAATTTCTTAGTGGTGCAATGCTTAACATTTCCCTCATTCAATGCATCAGGTAATTCAACAAGTACTCAAATTATGTTATTCAGTTTAGTGGTAATTGTCGTTTAGTTTTCCATTAACATTCTATTATCATGCATGCAGAGCACTCAGGAGCACTTATGTGAGATTGATTCTCCGTGTCAAATTGGGTGGTTATGCCTTGAGCAGATCTCCACTGCTAGAATCTTAGGCAACCACGCTGACGTGTTGTACTATGTTGAACGGAGTATCAAGGAATCAGTGCGTACGGGAGACAAGTTTATATTCGCCCCATATTATGAGGAGTACGTCTGATTATGTGAAATTCATTTGTTTCCCCAGTTTATATGTTGTACATGGCTAATTATTGATTTGTTTGTCTCTTGTGAATGTATGTACGTAGTTTGCATTGGACCCTGCTGGTGATTTGTGTTTCCAGTAACACAATCTTCCTTTTTGATTCTACTCGGTTACCTCATCCAAGAAAGCGTCTCGTGAAGTCCATACTACAAAAGTAAATATAGTTTCAACTCCTGTTGTTGATTTTCATTACCTAACTCATTTATTAATAGTACTAATCAAATTTGAACTTACTTTTCTATATAGTGTTATGAAGGAGATAAATTGTCGAGGTCCTACAATGGAAATCACCGATGGTAATGCCACATGATATTGTGATTTTCATAATAAACAATGTGTAAAATGTTACTAATGTGCAATATATGCATGTTTGATTCATGTACTTTGTTCCTATGTTAGTGCGCACAACAAGATAACGGAGTTGATTATGGCCTATACGTGATGATCTTCATGTATGACATAGTGAGTCATTGTACAGACACACTACAGTTTGAAGAGGTACGTCATTGACTATATCTTGTATTTTCAAGCCTTTTCCTCCTATAAATAAGTGATAATAACATGTTATGAGTAAGTATGAGTTCACTAGACAACAAATGTAGAAAATAGGCATCATAGTAGTCAAATAGGCCTTACTTGGGCCATTTTGGTTGAAAATGCGTCCTAAAATTCTTACGTTGCTATTTTCTTGTAATTTCAAGCCTTAGCCACCTATAAATAAGTGATAATGACATGTTATGAGTAAGTATAAGTTCACTAAACAAGAAATATAGGAATAGGCATCATAGTAGTCAAATAGGCCTTATTTTGGCCATTTTGGATGAAAATGCGTCCTAAAACTCTTACGTTGCTATTTTTTTGTAATTTCAAGCATTAGCCACCTATAAATAAGTGATAATGACATGTTATGAGTAAGTATGAGTTCACTTGACAAGAAATGTAGGAAATAGGCATCATAGTAGTCAAATAGGCCGTACTTGTAAATGTATTTTTACATGCATATATAACTTAAGTAATTCACTCCTAACTTACGTTTTGTTTATTCCAAATTTTGCAAGGGACAAACGGGACGTCCCTTCACGAGCGAAGAACTTAATGAAATTCGAGACATGTTGGCGTCCTTCATCACATTTAATCTGTAAATTTCTTTTCCGTTTGAACTTGTGTACTACATTACTAATTAATATTGTTTGTAATTATGACACTTTTTTCTAATTAGTATTATATTTTGTATTGTTATCAATATTTATATATTGTTATTATTTCAATTATTATTATTAATATTACAATAATAACAATTATTATTAATATAATAATAATAATTATTATTATTATTATTATTAATATTATTGTAATAATAATATTTATTATTAATATAATATCCTAATGTTAGAATTAATGCAGGATCTCATTATTATTATATTTATTAGTATTAAAATTATTAAATTTTATTGCCGAAAAAAAAAAAATCTTAGTTGAAGGTATCGGTTCTTGCTAAAAACCGGTGCCAATAGTGTTGAAAAATAGAAAAAAAAATTCGCGCTTTTGTAGTTGGCACCGATTAATTGGTGCCAAATCCTTTAGTTGGCACCGGTTAACCTGTGCCAAAGCCTGTAGTTTGCACTGATTAACCGGTGCCAAAGTCTTTAGTTGGCACCGATTTTGAACTGGTGCCAAATTTTTAGGGATTTGGCATCCCTCAAATCCCCAACGGTTCAAAACCGGTGCCTTTTTACCTTATTCGTCTAGTGCTTTAGTCTGAATATCATTCATAGTAGTTCGGTATTGAACAGAGTTAATGGCATTGGTCGCCCGTTTATTTGCGCCTCTTACTTCCTCCTGTTTTCGGTAAAACGGGGCTTTGAGCCCGTACACTCTCAGCATTTCCTACAAAACACAGTTGGCGAAAAGATAATTTAGCTGACATACTGATGAAAAACAGACATTTGAAAAAACTAAGTTACCTCAGCTAGCAAGGCGGAGATGCGGTCCAAGTTGACTTGATGCACCCTAAGAATCAAGTCCTTTTCTAATCAAGTAAGGCACCTTAGCATCCACTTAGAGTAATGCTGGAGGTCCGGCCATCATGAAGAGGCATTAGCACCAATAGAAGGATGTGGTGAGATAACAGCATAAGCGACACCTGTATTGTGCCGACTGCTGGACGAATCCCCCGATTGGGTAACTTGAGATTTGACTCCCATATGCCCAAGCGGCCATGGGAATTCAAAGCAGTTATTCATACCTTGAGGTTCTAACTGAGGGGTCTCCCCACCCCCAGCCACTGCAGAACCGGATGCAGCATCGAGTGGCATGCCACCCTTTGGCGTCTTAGGGACGTCCGGCTCTTTGCTAACCGGTTCAGTGCTTAGACAAAGATCCTTCAGGCTTTTGCTTGCAAAAGTTTGTCGATCTAGTACATGCGACAGATATGATGTCATTTGGGTAGGCTAGGCTTTCCTCACTTTGGAGGGAGTCTTGGAAGGTTCATCAGCCTTCCGTTTAAGCATCTTGGAGATGGATTGTGGAATGTTTTTGCTCCCACTCTGAAGTGGAACACAGGGGTTACAACATAGCATCTTAAGCTAGCCTAGCACTTGCATTGCTAGGCATTGGCTTAGCTCGAACTTGTCGCTTGCTTGATTTCTCGTCTCATCGAATTCTAAATTCGACTCGACTTACGACGCTCGGTTTCGTCGCTCTAAGCTCGATGTTCGACGTCTTTGTTTGTAATACTCTAATGACTCATCTAATCCTTCGGATTAATTCGTCGACTCGGATCGGTTACTCGATTGAGATGTGACCCGCAGGGTTCAATCAAGATTAAGCTGTAATATTAAATATACAATAATATTACTGATCGGAAGCGGCCTTCACCTAGGCATTCCGATCACTTGACCTTACTAAAGAATTAGCATTTTTAATAATTCTGAACTCTCTATCGGAATAATACACTTGTTGAAAGGACACCATTCCTTTCAAGGACCGCGCCCTCTCCAACTTGGGTCGCGCCCTCTCTAGTCTAGGTCGCGCCATCTCTAGTCTGGGCCGCGCCTCTCCTCTTCTTCTCCATGGTTCTTGACTTTAAAGCTTCATCTTTTGAATCTTGGTCTCTCCCTGTCCCATAGACATACTTAGGCACTTCAATTACCTAGACAAAAGATCAAAGAAAAGCAAAAGTAAGAGAATAAAGAGAAAAAGACATAAAACTAAGCAAGAAACCGAGCATAATGCACGTTATTGCAAACTAAGGCCTAAAAACATAAACTAAGACATTATTAACTAAAACAAAACTAAAGGACTAGAATTAACCAAGATAGACCAAAATAAACCTAAAACTAAGGGAGAAAACCACCCTAAAATGTGTCATAAATGACACTTATCATTCACACATCAAAATATTTTATTTTAGGGGTTTATAATACCCAAAAATTGACACGACAATTATTTAAAATATAATTTCAACCAATATAGAATATTTATATTAAAAATTCCATAAATTCATTTTATAAAACCAAAAATCCAAACTACAATATCATAAAACAACCAACACAGGGCAGCAACATATAAGTCCAAAAATCATCATAAAAACCAAACCAAATATGCTTCAAATACAAAATAAAAATTAGGGAACATACATACACTTAATAGGCATCATTTAAAACCATTTCGGACTTAAATTTCAAGAGAGAACATGCCCAAATAAAATCATATATACAGCAGCCCCTACACTAATATACAGCAGTACCAATCATACCAAATCACCCAAAAAGCCACCTTAATCATGAAACTAAGCTAAGCCCATTAAAGTATACACTCTAAAAACATAATAGGTCAAGATAGGCACAAGATTAGGCATAAAAATAAGTCAACACATCACTTAAATTCACTCATTTCACATGGTTCACACCAGACCTGGCAGCAACACCTCTTCTAAGTTTTAGGCCATTAAAACTAATCAAACTTGCTTGGAATCATGCCACATTAATTAGGTCACATCCTAACATGATACAATAATCAGATTTAAGACCTTAAACTCATGCACAAGCAGCTGTAATTTCAGTCGCGGATTTCAGTTTCCCATGCTCAAAAACAAGTCCAAGACATGCCCAAAATCAAATTTTAACACATGGAACTTACACCTAATTAATCCTAATATGCAACTACACATTAATCAGAAAGAATAAGCCCAAGAAACTAGGGTAAACATGCCTCACAACCACAACAAAACTCATGACAGGTCTATAAGATTTCAGCAGTACATAAGGTGTGTTTTGAGCCTCGAAACCATGTATAAACTCATTAAAAACATCATACAAATGTCATACAACATCAAGGCTTTGATATCAATCAAGTTTGGGCACAAAAACATGGATTAAAATCACTAATTCATGTTCTACATCACACAAATTATAGCAGCCACAAAGTGAACAAAAATCAGATAATAAACCTAATCCTAGCCATGTTTCTACCTATCAATTCAACCCTAAAACCCAATAGTTCTAACCCAAGGAAGTAAAGCTAGTTACCTTGATGTATAGGCCACCAAAACCCAAAGAAAAGGGCAGCAACACCAAGCACAAACGGCAGCAAACACACGCACAAGCATTCACCCAAGCAGCCTTGCTCCCTTGCTTCGTTTTTGTGTTGGTTTAGAGAAGAGATGGAGCACGAAATTGCAGAGACTATAGCAGCAAGTTAGGCTTTGATTTCCCTTTGATTCCCACCTTGAATCCCACGAAAAAGATGGAGTGAAGAGGGGTAAGTTGCTGCATCTTTTGGTGGAGAAAACTGATGAGTTTTGGCTTTCATTGTATGTGAAAGAAGGGGAAGTGAAAGGGTTTAGGGCAGCAAGTTATTAGGTTTTATTAGGATTAATGAGGGTGAATATGGGGGGTTACTTAGATAGAATTTGGGCAGTAGGCCAGTAGTAAAGCCTTGTGGCTGCCGTGAAAAAGGGAGGAGAAATGGGCCTAAATTAGCTCTCATGCAAAACCTAACATAAGCTACACTAATGGGCTTGATTAAATGATTAGTTGAGGCTTAAGAATGGGATTAAGGAAGCTCATAAACAAACCTATCTTAATCTATTTAGTCATGAAAATGTTAAGGGAAAACCCGACCCATAAACAAATTCTAGTTGGCCCGAAACTAGACTAGTAAACGAATGCAACGAGAGACGAGTTGAAAAATCATTTTAAAGTAATAGTTACATCAATAATCTAATCACGATACAAAAATATATTTAAAGTTCATATTCACTGAAAAGCGACATAAAAAAAAGGCGAAATGCAAAGCCAATAATATTATTCATTTATAATGACCTAATTAATAAAAGGACATTATAATGAGTTTTATAAATAATAATTAAAGAATACTTTATAAACAATATCAATTTGATAAATGAGTTGACGGAATCACCCAATACAGCTTAATTTATCGATATTGATACGATTGAACGTAAAACGTCTTTAAAACCATAGAATCATTTTATACCTATCAAATTGGCACTTCAGTCAAGGAATCACCCATGATGACCCGTATCAATCGCGATACGTTAAATATTAAAATTACATATAATTTAGTAACACTTATTAAATTGACGCTTAAACTTAAGAAATCACCCTTTAAGGCATATATCAATTCTGTCAAGTCAGATACAATTGAAATAATTAAAAACTCAAATATAAAACCTTTTAAATGATAACTTTCAATCGTTTCGTCAAAACATTATAATTAGGGTTTCAAAAGTTTTGGACGACCCTTAAATCAAATAACGATTTAAAATATTCAATTAATATTTCAATTTAGAAATAGAGTTTCAAACTAGAAATTAGGTTTAATAGGTTGAAATGCACATAAAATAGTGGTTCGAAAATACGGGGCGTTACACGAAGGATCACAAAAGAGTCGGAATTTAAATCGGAATAAAATAAGTCTCATCGTGACGCGATAGCTTTATAGGAGCGCGATGGAAATATCGCGACGCGATGGTTCTGTCGCTCTGCGATGGTTTTGAAAAAGATAGAATTCGTGCGGAATCTGATTTCCAATCGGATTTGGTCAATCAAATTTCCGTACATAATATATTGAGACCAAGATTAGGATCATCAAAAAAAGAGATGTTTTATTCAATATCAAATTCTTAAATCTTTATCTTTAAAAAACAGGATAAACTAGTACCTTCGAGAGGATTCCAGAAGCTCATAATAAATCCAAACGGATTTAGGATCGAAAACAACCTTCTAGAGGTTTCTAGAAGCTTGTAATAAATCCTAACTGGTTTAGGAATGGGAGGTAAATGGACCTTCCACATGATCATTGGGTCGCAGGTAAGACTTGGTTCGGGCTCAGTTTAGTATTTTGGCCGTAACTTCTTCGTTATAAGTCGGATTTGGGCTTATAATATATTGTTGGAAAGATATTTTCAAAAACCATCTATCTAAACAATAATTGGACCGACACTATGGACTAAAATAATATGGTTTGGACGTTTTTACAAGTTGATCAAGAAATGAATGATTTTAAGGACACGAAATGAATGATTTTGGCTTAAAATATTTTAGGCAAAGTTAGAAATATGGTTATGGCTTAAGGGAACTTCACGAGACTATTCAACTCTTCACCGAACTCGTAAATCCGAACATGAAAAGTACTCATCACTGGGTTTGGTTTTTGGGGAGACACAATCAGGTGTTTACAAAAGCAATTTTTGAAAAACAAGAAAAGCAAACACAGATGCAAAATAAATCAAGAAAGAGATGAAATAAATAGGGGGTTACCTTGTAAAAGGAAGGTACCATTGAACTGTTGAAACTTATGACGGCTGCGATGCAGGTGGACAAAACACAAGCAGCTGAAGTTTTTCTTTCTAAAAGTCAAATTCTCTCGAAGATTTTTCGTGAACGTGCGAAAATGAGGGGGGTAAAACCTATTTATAGAGGGGTAAACTTAAGGAGCAAATGATTTGGGTAAAAATACCCAAGCCGCTTAGTAAAAATACTTATCACCAATGCATGCGTGACAAATGTCACATGCGCCATGTGGCATGCCATATCATCCCTGTGAGGAGCAAATTATTTGGGTAAACATACCCAAGCCACGTGGACCAACCAGAAGGTGACACGTGTAACCTTAGGAAATGCCCAAAACGAGCTAATCAGGATAAGACACGTGGCTCGCTGATATTGAAGGAAAATGGCGGCCCTCAAGGGCCCGATTCCCAAAGCGCTGTAAAACGGCGCAGCCCACCAAATCTAGGGCTAAGTGACCTACGTAAGGTCACTATTCCCAATGCCCTGTAAATAGGGACATTTACCCTATTTTGGAGACCCATTCATTTATTACATCATTTATTATTCTCTTACAACAGAGAAATCACCTAATCTCGGGGTCCGAGAAGATTCACTTTATTTTCCACATTATACTCTACTTCGACTCTTACTAACTTGATCGTCGGAGGCGAAACTCTGTACAACCAGAGCTTCTGTTTGCTTGCAGATACAGGCAAAGAGGATCCAGTCTCGGTGACATAACTCTCTCGCAGGTCACACAAAAAATCCTCGAAACAATTTCCATTATGAGCAAGGCGTACGATAGATTTAAATGGTTTTTCCTGGCAAAACTACTCTTACAAATGGGATTTGTAGAGTCCTGGGTTAGAATTGTTATGAGTTGTGTCACTACAATGTCGTACTCCTTTATTAACAGGAGTGTGTGTGGCATTGTTGTTCCTTCCTAGGGCCTTCGTCAGGGTGATCCGCTCACCCCCTACCTTTTTATTATTATTGCAGATGCTTTTTCTGCCTTAATGAAAAAGGCTTCGGATCACAGACTTATCCATGGTGCGGGTGCTAGTAGAAATGGCCGAAAATTTCTCACCTCTTTTTTTGCATATGACAGTCTTCTCTTTGCTAGAGCCAACCGAGAGGAATGCTCACAGATAGTTAATATTCTCAACGTATATGAGCAGCTTCCGGGCTGAAAATAAACTACAAAAAATCGGAGGTCTCTTTTAGCAAAGGTGTGTATGAGTCGAAGCAGGAAGAGTTGATACAAATTTTGGGGATGAGATTATTGAATAAGCATGAAAAATACTTGGGTATTCAAACCATTTTGGGGAGATCGAAGAAAATGGTGTTTGCTACGTTAAAGGCCAGAATCTGGAAGAAGTTAAACGGGTGGAAGGAGAAATTAATGTCAAGAGCTACAAAGGAGATTTTGGTCAAATTTTTAATACAGGCAATACCTACATATCTTATGGGGGTTATGAAATTCCTAGAAATGTGATCGAGGAGATTAAGCCTATGGTTGCGAAGTTTTGGTGGGGATACACGGACCTTCCACTACTAGAAATAGGCCAATTTACGACGGACTAGTTCTGACGGAATTAAAATCTGTCGGAAATTTACGACGGATTTCCTACGAAACACAAATCCGTTGGAATTTATGGGTTTTTTAACGGAATATTCCGTCGGAAACTTAATCTTTCGATGGAAATAAAATCCGTCGGAAATTTCCGAGGGAATTTTCCGTCGGAACATTATGTTTCCGACGGAAATAAAATCCTTCGGAAAATAATTTCCGTCGGAATATAATTAAATAATAAAAAAAACACAAACCTAAAAAACCTTACAAAACCCGATTCCCCCTCCCTCCCCTAACATTTCGGTTTTCTTTCTCCTCTCTTCCCCGCCTATCTTTTCTTTCTCTCTCCTCTCTTTCTCCTTCCTCGCCCCTTTCTCTCTCCTCTCCTTCCTTCTCTTTCTCCTTCCTTCTCTTTTCTTTCTCCTTCCTCGCCCCTTCTCCTTCCTCGCCCCTTTCTCTCTCTTCTCCTTCCTTCTCTTTCTCCTTCCACCATACGCCCCTTCACCTTCCTCTATTTGGAATTTTGTGACGGCGTTTTCCGGCGGATGGTGTGACGGCGAGTGGTGTGACGGTATGAATGGGTTTTTTGGTCAAATTTGACCATGAAAAATTCTAGATCTAGACTTTTTCATGGTCAAATTTGGCCTTAATAAACCAAATTCGAATTCAATTTGGGTTTTAAGGTATAGTTTTGTGTTATTAACATTTTTTTTGTTTGATTTTTTGTACGAATTTGGTTTGGTTTTGTTGTTGATTTGTTGTACGAATTTGGTTTTATTTTTTTTTTGTTCGAATTTGGTTTGATTTTTTTGTTGATTTTCTTAACGAATTTTTTGTTGATTTTTTGTACGAATTTGGGTTTTCCGGGTTATAATTAGGGTGGTGGGTTATGTTTTTCGGGTTAGGATGAGGGTGGTGGGTGGATTTTTCGGGTTAGGGTGAGGGTGGGGGTGGGGGTGGGTGGGTGTGGGTGGTCTGGGCAGGTGGGTGGGGGTGGGGGGCTGTTTTTTTTTTGTTTTTTTTTTATTGAATTTTCCGACGGAAAATTCCGTCGGAATTTGCTGTTTCCGACGGAAATTTCTGTCAGAAAATTCCTCTTCCGACGGAAAAATCCGTCGGAATCCACTTCACCTCCGACGGAAAATTCCGCCGGAAATTTGCGACGGAATTACGGTTTAAGTCAAAACCAGCCCCGACAGAATATATTCCGTCGGTAGGGCCTTTTTCAACGGAAAATCCCTCGGTATAAGCCAAATTTCCTACAGAGGGGTTTCCGGCTTAGTTGGGAGCGGTTGTGTTAACCTAAGTTTCTTGGCGGGCTCGGATTTCATGATATGGATGTCTTTAACGATGCTTTGCTTGGTAAGGAAGCTTGGCGTCTCATCTCAACACCGGACTCGCTTCTTGGCCGAGTAATGAAAGGTAAATATTACCCTCATTGTGACTTCTTGGATGCCTCATTGGGCTTAAATGGTAGCTACCCTTGGCATAGTATCTGGAGTGCTAAAGCTCTTGTAAAAGAGGATCTTATTTGGAGGGTAGGAGATGGGAGTGCAATTGATATATACTTGGCACCTTGGGTTGCGGATGCTCAAGGGAGATTTATTATCTCACCGAAAGTTGAAGAGCTCTCCTTGGTTCGTGATCTCATTGATGAGGAGAGTAGGGACTGGAAGTATGACACTATAGCCGCAAATTTTAAAGCTCGGGATGTTAATTGCATAATGCAAATTCCCATCAGCATTCGTGAGCCAAAGTACCAGCTGACAAGGGCTTTTTCGAATGATGGGAATTATTCTGTCAAGACGGCTTATCTCTTGGGTAAGTCTTGCAACCTTGAAAATTTCCATGATGTGTGGGTATTGATTTGGGGCCTTGACACTATTCTAAAGGTCAAGCAATTTCTATGGCGAGCTTGTACTAAATCTCTTCCTACCCGTGAGCTGCTACATTACAGACACATGGCTGATTCTGACTCATGTCCTTGGTGCCCTTCGACCTGTGAAACTATGGGACACGCTTTCGTCTTTTTCAATGCTGTGGGAGACCTTTGGAGAGAGCTTGATTGCGAGGTTTTGGTACTTGTTGATCCAAATGAAGACTTTTAAGGAGATGATTGTGCGTTGGCATAAGTTAGACTTCAAAAAATGCCTAAAAGGAGCTGCTTTGTTGTGGTTTATTTGGAGTAGGCGAAATGAGAAAGTCTTTAATGCAAAAGAGGTGCCGCACTTGGTGATTAAAGATAGAGTGTATCGCCTTGTTGATGATTGCCTTAAGTACTGCACCAAGACTATGGAGCCATTGGTGCAAGGAAGAAAAGAAGCCCGAAAGTTTTGGAGCCCCCCTTCTACTGAATTCGTGAAGATAATTTGCGATGCTTGCTTGCGGGATGAAGGCTTGGTTTGTGTAGGGGCAGTTGCAAAGGATGCTAAGGGGGAGGTTTTATTTACTGGTACACGTAGAACTCGGGGCTGCTGACCTGCTAAGATTGCTGAGTGTAAGGCTATTCTTTTCGGCCTGAAGTTAGCTCGAAAGTATGGGGTGAAGCGCTTGATTGTGGAGTCGGATAATCAAGTTGTTATTAAGCGTCTGTCGAAAGCAATGATCTTCTTCTCGGACCTTGATTCCGTTCTTGATGATGTTATGTTTGTTAGCTAAAAAATTTGATTTTGTTTCTTGGTCTCATGTTCGTAGAGATGGGAATTCTGTCGCCAATTTCTTAGCTAGGATAGAACCTTTTGGAATTGAGCAAGTGTGGGAAAATCATTGGCCCCCAAGGTTGCTCCATATGTATTAATGGACAATTTGTCCAACTCTTGATTAATGGTACTTCTAGCTTTTTCTCAAAAAAAAAAAAAAAAAAAAAATCGTGTTCCTTATTTAAATTATTTTTCAGTTTTTTTTATTTAAATAATTTTTTTAAAAAAAAATACATTGTTTTATTTTCAGTTATTTTTTAATCCCTTGTTTTAGTTAGGTAGTTTTTCTTTTTTATTTTAAAAAAAAAAAGTTGGGTAGTTTTTCACTTTAAAAAAAATAGTTGGATAGTTATTTTTATAATATTTTCTTATCTATATTTTTTACTAGCCTGAAAATATAATTTGCGAATTCACTTGAAAACATTTGCATATTTCATAAATAAAAATTGTACTATGTGTTTCAGGGTTTTTGGAGTCCCTCGGGAGAGTTACAATTTTGGGAATGCACGTCGACCGTCTGTACCTGCAAAACCACGAAACTCCGGTTGGGTGGAGTTCCGCCTCTGACGATCAAGTTAGAACGTTTTTGGATGTATAAATATGCAAAGGTAAATGGATTTTCCCTCTGATTCAAAGAGAAATCTGCAATTAATATTGCTCGATTTTTTGTGTTTTCATTTATGATTCTATAATAAATGAGGGTTTTCCTCTATTTATAGTGAAAGGGGATCAGTTCCCCTATTAGGGTTACGGTGCCACGTGTCAGCAGAGGATTCGATCCCATTGGGTTTCTCTGAGGCTGACACGTGTCAGCATGCTATTGGGCTACGTGGCATAGGGTAATTTTACCCCAAACATTTTCCCCTCACAGGTGTTACGTGGCTTGCCACGTGGCACCTGTGACAGGTGTCACATTCTGGGAAGGTGACGGTTTGTCTCCTCCCTCTAATTTTTTTTTATTATTTTCTTTTTTTTTTTTTTTTGAATTCGAATTTCGAATTTGAATTTGCAGGGGAGGTGACGGTTCGCCTTCTGCCTCCTCCTATAAATGGAAGGCTTCCTCCTCTCATTTCAACACTTTACAAATTTATCGCAAAAACTTCCTGAGAGAAAAAGCTCTAACACCGGCTGCTTTCGCATTCAACCACTTCTTCTTTTCACACTCAGCCGGACACCGTCTGAGTGCTCTTTGCTCAACTTTCTCATGTACCGCCTGACTTTAGTCAATTTTCTTCTCACGCTTTCAATATACCCACAGCCGGTCTTTTACCGTCTAGGGCATCTTTAATCCATTTTCTATAAAACCGCCTAACCTCCCATTTATTTTCTTTAGCTTTCATTAACACCCACAGCCGGTCTCTACCACTTGGGGTATCTTCAACCTACATTTTATAGAAACGGTTGGATCTTTTGCAAACTTTAGTTGCTTTTTAATGGGGTATGTCCGGGACACCGTCTAGGGTATCTCCAAGCAACAAAGAAGATTTCCGGCTGCTAACTTAAGCAAGGCTACCCCCTTCAGAGTTTCTCACAACTTCAAGGTACCATCTCTGCCCCTTGCAACTTTTTTGAGTTTTTTTCCCGGTTGTATAGGTTGTTAGAGAATAATGGACTCACCCAACACACATACGGCACAGCCTAGGGCAGTTGTCAACCGGTCACTGGACACGGCTGAATCTAGGATTGGGGATGCCGTCTATGGGTGTTTGGACCACCCTTACTCTTCTGCGAATTCGACCGTCTCTATTTATGTGCAGGACAGAATGGCTCGGACTAGATGGACGGTTGTAGACCCCGAGTATCAGTCAGGTGATTCAGTCAAAGCTCCGGTTGATGATGTTCCTTATGACCAGCCGGGCGTACCTAGCACGCCCGGAGATAAGATCTTGGAGGAATCCGACAATTCAGACGGGGAGGAGACCGTCCAGCAATCCGACTCCACTAATTCAACCATGGAGTCGGATGCCCCTCAAGAGGATAAGAAGGCATATAATTGGCCTTCAATAAACAATCCAACAGAGGCGCAAATGAGCGCCCGGGACGTGGTTACTTTAAACGCCACCCTTCTAGCATTTTTGGAAAAGCGCTCGGTAGGGGCCAGATGGGAGATCTTTGTGCCACCTGTAGAGGCATCCGTCGTTTGGGATAACGACTTAGATCATGCCGATGATTACTTCAGCTGCTATGAGGCGGCATTCAAAGCCAGTCTCCGGTTCCCCCTTCACTACACAATAAAGGCGATTCTAAGGGGTTACGACCTTGGCGTCTGGCAGCTAACACGCAACTCATGGGTGAACATTCTTGGATATATCGCCGCTTGCGAGATGCAGGACATAACGCCCAGCTGGGAGGCGTTTGCACATATGCATTACCTCATCCATGCCCCTGGCGGCTGGAATGGGTGGTATACATTGACCACGCATTTGGAGTATATGATGACGCTAGAAAAGCCGTCTAAGTGCACCAGCTGAAAGAGAAAATTTTACATGTTCTCTTCCCCTTCTCCGCAACAAAACCACCGGCTGCGTCGCTACAACAAACACCTGACTCTCCTGGGAAAGAAATGTGCCCTCCCTAAATTACCAGAAAGGGCCTAGGACCAAATTATGGAGACGGGTCTTTTTAAGCAGACCACCTTGCCTCTGGATGATGGGATAGAAGTCATTGTCCCTAAATACTACGTCTCTCATCCGGATTGGCTTAAGTACGAGGCGTTCCTTTCCGCCAGTGGCCTTAGCACCTTTAGGAGCACACGTATGTTGACTGTTAACCGGCACTTTTTGCTGTCTGTATGATGTTTGAATATTTTCTAATTTTGTATTCTTCTTCTTCCCAGAGAAAGGACTGGAAATGGTTCCTCCAGAGAAAACTCCAGATAAATCAGCCGCTGAGATTAGAAAAGATCAGCTGGAGAGAAAAGGAACCAGCTGGCGCCCAAAGATGATGGGGTAAGCGCCGGTTGATCTCTTTACCGTCTGTATCCTTTTTAGCTCATTTTGATACTAACTGGTTGCTTTGTTTTCTTCTGCAAATGGAGAGCAAGAATGTTCCTCGCCCCATTAGACAAGTGCTGAAAAGGCCGGGAGAGGAGCCCTCCTTGCCTACTTCACAAAGGAGGAGGGTTCCGGCTGCCCCTGCCTCTGCCGGAAGACCGCCGGCTCCTAAGAGGCCTACCTCAGCAGGAAAAATCCTGAGAGATCTGGGCTTGAGCTCAGTGCCGGCTTAGGCCAGAAATAAGGAGCCCGAGGTTCCCTCAAGCTGAGTGCTTGCTGTAGCATCCGATTCCAATGCGGGTGGGGGTGGTGTGACCCCTCAGCCTCAAAATCAAGGTACTGCTCTCACCTTTGATCCCCCCTGGCCGCTTGGACCTGTGTGAGTCAAGTCCAAAGCTCCCTAGTCAGGGGATTCTTCAGGCAGCCGGCAGAATATAGGCGCTGCATATGCTCAGTACTTAACCAATAAATCTCATGATGCAGATGCCTCTTCTCATTGGCCGAATCTGCAAAACTATGCCAAGAGAATGCTGAGGACCCTTACCCGGTCCGAAAAGGAGGCGGTACCGGGTATAAATCAGGTCAACATTGACCGCATCAACTCGCTGCTTGCTGAGGTAATTCACCGATTAGGGTGCTTTTGTTCCATTTTGTTCATTGCCGATTGTAACATAATTGAGAAGCTAACTTCTTTCCAGCTAACTTTGCAGGTGATGTTGAGGGTAGATGGGATGAAGGTCCCCTTGCGGAAAAAGCAAGAGGAGGTAAGGGATGCCTAGAGACGGGCAGCCGAACTCATAGATGTTACCCAATATAACTCCCTTACGTATGAAATCCAAACTAAAAGCTGGGAGATGAAACAGGAGGAGCTGATCAAGGAGCTCACGGGTGCTGCTGATGCAGCCAACAAAAAAGTAGCCAACTTCGATCTCCAAGTCAAAATACTTCAGGATGACGTTAAAGCCTTGGGAAAGGCTGATAAGGAGAACACCGAGCTGCGGGCTGAGGTCAACCGGCTGAAAAATGAGTTGGCCCAGACCCAGGCGGAGCACAAGGATAAGCTGGCAACTGAACAAGACCGGCTGGTCACCGAGAATGAGCGCGACTGCGAGGAGCGCATGAAGATGGCTTGGTCCATGATCAATCAGGACACCGACTATGCCTTCTTCGAATTGAGGTACAAATACGCTACTGAAGTATTTGACGCCCAAGTTCTCGAGACCGAGAAGCCAACGCCCTTTGAAGAGTGGGCCGGCATCCTAGGGGAGGAGGAGCATGCGAAAGAGCTGGTGTCGGGTGAGGCTGGCAAAGCCCAAACCCAGCAAACTCAAGAGGCTCCTCCCTCGGGCCAGGGGCAGCCGTCACAGCAGTAGCCTTAGCCTTATTTTGCTCTTCTTTAATTCTACTTCCGGCCTGCGAGCCGTGTATTCATGTATCTTATTTCCCCGGACGTAGGTCCGGCTGACAATTATAACTTAATATATATATTTGCCGACTAAGTCGGTTTCGCCTTGATGTTATTTGCTTCAATTTTTGCAATTTTTGCCTCATACAAATCCTTTTTTTTTGTGATTTGAATCGATACATGCGGTATGCCGGATGCATTGGCTCTGCTTGCCCCTGGACAGTTGTTTGCTTATAATTATAACTCTAAGCGCGCAGCCGTCCATATAAGCATCCGGACAAATGAAAGAAATGGTGTCCTTCCAACAAGTGTATTATTCTGATAGAGGGTTCAGAATTATTACAGAGCTAATTCTTCCGTAAGGTCAAGTGATCGGAATGCCTAGGTGGAGGCCGCTTCCGATCAGTAATATTAAGGTATAATTAATATTACAACGAAATCTTAACTGAACCCTTCGGGTCGAACCCAATCGAACAACCGATCCGAGACGACGAATTAATCCGAACGATTTAATGAGTCGTCGGAGTTTTACAAACACATACGTCGGATATCGAGCCTAGGGCGTCGGGGCTGAGCGTCGCAAAATCACAAGCAACAAGTAAGAGCATAGCCATAGCACCACATTGGTCTAGCCATGTGGATTCCAGACTAGCTCGAGCTAGCATGCACCAAGAATGGCTAGGCGCAAGCCTAGACACACTAGGTGTGCTAGGCGCACCATCGCTAGCACTAGGCGCTAGCATGCGTGCGTGCCTAGCATGGCAGCACAATCGCCAGCACCGTGTGCTAGGATGTGTGCATGCCTTGCATCGCAGCATACGTGCTAGCTTGCGTGCTTGCCTTCGTATGGCAGCACCAAGCAGGATGTTGTGCTAGCCCACGCTCAGCAGCCCGGCAGCCAAGCATGCATATGCGTATGCGGGCATGTGCCTATGCCCAGTGCTGGAAGCCTCGCACAGTATCTTGCTAGGCAGCGCCCAACGCCCTGCACAATGCGTGGCTCGCTAGCAGCACGCAAGTGCTGGGAGGGCTGGCTGATGCGTGCTGGCAAATGTACGCTGTGCATGTTGGGCTGGCTGTGCTAGCTAGCCAGCAAAGCAAGCAGCCAGCTCACCCAATGAGGCAGTTTTGTGAGGGGTGGGGACCAACCCTTTGGGAAAAGCCTTAGGGAGCAAGGCAATGGTCCCCCCCACCTACTCTTGGTCCTCACTTAACTCTCTCTATCCCTTTGACACATGTTACATTGTGATTATTTGATTATTTATTTAATTTAGAATTAAATTAATTATCAATTTTACTCATTCTCCTACATTGGTTGGGGAATGAAAATCAAGGGTTCATTTCCCTATAAATACCAAGGCTTGGGTATTTGGGAAAGAACACACTTGAGTGGAATAGTAAAGGAAACTCCATTGTTGAGTATACCTTTAAATTTGTAAAACTCCAAGTTTATATTTTTGTCAGGGCCTTGACTAACCTTCGAGGCTTAAGACGATCGGGTCCGGTTTGAGGGTACGATCCCGTTGGAGGCCTCGCATTATCGAGGTTGAATTAAGAGCTCGTTGTAAGAGCGAAGCACTCGTCGCGGGTATATTTCTTATCCTTACTCTTAATTATGTTTTAATTATGTTTTGCTTGTATTAATTGCATTAATTATAGGGGCGGGTCTTGGGGGGTTTCCTTCCGCGTAGTGTGGGTCACTACGAAACCCTACAGCGGTATCGGAGCCATGCTCCTTTTAATTTTTGCATTTATTTATTAATTAAGGTGTTTTTAAAGAAGATTTATTTTCTGGTCTTGCTTTTCTAATTGGATTAGAATCTTGTTTTAATTAATTTTAAACTCGTATTTTTCTCGTTTTGGCTGTCGAACCCAGATTTTTGTTCAAAAATAGTATTTTCTGGGTGGAATCGACATTCTGAATCAGATTCAACGCTTTTCAAGGGCTGTCAAGAAGCCAAATTCGAACCAAAAACCCATTTATTTGGGGTTTTTTTGTTTTTAACGAAAGTTTTAAATCTTATAAGCCTTGATTAATGCAACCATTTCAAGGATAGATTAAATTCATTATTGTATCCCTAATCTACTGCTTTTTATAAATATCTTTAAGCATAATTATGGAGTTGTAATTAGTGCTTGAATTGATATGCTCTTTTTCACACAAACTTGTTTTTTTCACAATTATGCAAATAAATTGCATTAATGTGTGAATGTTTGATGTGAATTTGTAATTTTAAGTTCCTAAGTATGTTAAAGATCTAATCTTTAAATGTTTAAATGATTGGAACTTTAACCCTAAATTCCATGATTGAACTAAGTTTGGATTTTTTTTCATTTTTGGTTAATTAAAATCCTTGAAGTTTAAATGCTTGTGAGTAAATTTTGATTAATCTTCATATTGGAAGATGTAATCTTGTTATTTTATCATTAGATGATTAATTTATTTTTCCAAACTCCCATTTGTCAAATCCATTATTAATTTGCATATTGGTTAAATTAATTATGGACATAGCTCTTTTCAATTTTAAGCATAAAGGAAGACCTAAATTATTTCAAAAGAAATTTTGGATGATTTAGGCTTGTGCACCATTAAAATTTAATTTAATTAAGTTGGACTTATTTTATTTCAATTTTGCCCTAAATTAATTCTAAAATAAATTGAGATTAAAATCCTGAGAAAAATGCACGCAAATCGAGGCAAAAACCCCAAGCATCACAAAGGCCAGCAGGGCTGCCCAGCAGCCCGCATGTAGGCTGCCTATGGTGCGCACAAGGACTAAGCATCGAATCGTCTGGTTGTGCGATGCTGTGTGGCAAGGAAGCTTGGGGCTGATGTGCGTGGGGCAGTGGCTGGGAGCTGGCTTGCGAGGGGATGCTGCTGGGCAGCATGGCAGCAAGCGCCAGCCCAACGCACCACTTGCTGGCAGGCACCAGCATGCCAGCCAGCATGCGCAGCATGCTAGGTAGGCTGCTGGTGCTAGCAGCGTGGCATGCTACGCTTGGTATACTGGGCGCTGAGTGCTAGCACCACGCACCAAAGCACAGACCATGGGCTGCCTAGCAGCCATGGTGCGCAACCCACTAGGCGTTATATGGGCTATTTTGCTTAATTTCAAGCTATGCATTTTGCGAAAATTTTGCCGTTTTTAAAATTTTTATTTAATTATTTTAACGAGGTTAAACCTCGATTTTTCGGCTTTTGCAAAATTTTGACAAATTATGGGTAAGCCAACTTAATTAATCGGATTGATTAAGTATGGATGCAGAATTTAGTGGGAGCTTATTTAATTTCGTGAGCAATTTTGCAGCTTAGAAATAATGGATTAAACAACTTTGACTAGTTGTAATTAGGCGCGTTAATCGGATTAACCACCTAAGTTAGTTACTAGTTTTTGTGTGTTTAATTATGTATCTCGTAATGTGCATGGGCCATTCACAAATAGTGAATGGGTGAATGAAAGATTGTTTTCAAAACAGGTTTTGAGAAAATGGCAACTAGTGGGACACGACTAGGATAGAAAATACGGACTGCGTTCCGTTATGTATTTTTGTAAATCTAAATACGGTCTGCGAATCGTTAAGTATTTTTGTACTATAGATTAATCTTAGTCGTAGTAGCTAGTTATTTTATTTTGGCAAAGATGTCTAAAGACGGCGTTTCAATGAAGACGAGCCAAAATGAAGACCCTTGAAGATTTGAAGATTTCAAGGGGTCATGCTAGTTGCCAAATGCATCAAATTTATGCTTTACATATATTATTGTTATATATGAATGTTTAGATGCATGTCTAGGATTTCATATGTTGCGGCGATTAGTTGAGTTCACTTAAATCAACCAACATAGAAACCCTAGGTCCCTTTAAATATTGAGCTAAAATTTGTCGTTCCAAGAACAACACTTAACGAACTAATGCGCGTATGTGATGGGCTAGGCCAAAGAGAGGCATCACTACTTCCCTAAGAACGTAAGGTATACTAGGTATACAAGTTGTCTTGGTTAAGCTCAACGATATCAGTAAGGAGTCCTTAGATGTCGTGGCAAAAGAGATAAAATGTCAAGAGTGCATTAGATAAGACATTTTATCAAACCGAGAGTGGCTTGGAGCTATTAGCAATTGGATTGCTTACCTTAAGATATTTAATGTTAAGACAAACCAAATCATGCTTAACCATTTCTTGATCTTTAGGACCTCGAAATCATTTTATTCTCGCGTAAAAGGGACAAATTTATTAATGCGTGGATAAAATGCGCAATAAGATTGAAAATATGCATGAACACTTTTAAATTTCAAACTTATTGGTTATATGAATGGTTTTTCATTTCAAATTCTTTCAATTGTAGAAAATTGTCTGCAAGTAACTCAAACAACAACCATATGTGCCCGGAACTCCCCGAAAAGTTGGCATTTTGCCTCAACTTGGTTAACATTAAGGAGTGGGAGGAGGAACTCAGGAAAATTCTCCGGAATTTTTCCTTAGAGTATACTCTTGATACTTTCATTCCAAGCTTCTTCTCTAAAGGGATCATGACCGATGAGGCTCATGAAGAATGGTCTTCCAATTGCAAGAAAGTCTCACCACTAATGGCTAATTCCATCCCGGAAGATTGGAAGGAAAGCTTTTCCTCCTACCTTTCGGACATGTTCCTCAAAGCCCTTGAGGACGTTGTCAATGTAAGAGTCACTAAGAGTGACAATGGAAACTATGATGGAATCGTGTTTGATTTGACTAGGTCACTCTCAAACATGAAGATAAAGCCACCAAATGTGGGTTGTCTTGCTAAGGAAAGGCGTCAGCTTTGGACAAAGGTCTACTATGCCAAATTGAGACCCGGCATGCCCCTCCGACCTCATGTGCTTGGAATGACTAGGCTCTTCAAACACATGTAGCTTCTCGGAATCTCATTGGAGGATGAGATGGCGGGGCATATCTTGCTTGCTTCGCTCCACTCGGGCTATGATGCACTTAGAGTGCATATAGCTGCGGGAAAGGAGACACGCTCCTTAATGGAGGTGGTGCAACTACTCAGCCGAGCCACCACATATGGAGTGACCGAGAATCCCTTGAGAGCAAGGAGAAGGGAGTTCAAGAAGGTTAAGGAAAAGATGTGTTGCTTCTATTTTGGTGGGCAAGGCCACTACAAGAGAGAATGCAAGCTCTTTCGGGAAGAGGAGGAGAGCAATGGAGCATCTACCTCAGGTATCTTCCTTAAACACTTGTGAATTAAGCTTATCATATGTATTAGATACCAAGTATGACTCATTTTATGTTGCCTTTTCAGGAACCAAGTGAGAAGCTTATCAAGTGTTGGTGCAAGGACAAGTAGACGACGAAGATGGTTTTTCGGTCGTGCTTGCATGCACTATTTTGTCTATGACATGTAATTAAACTAATCTTAGTTTTCATCATGATTTTGAACATACTATGATCTATGGTGTTGGACACCTAGTTATTTTGAATGTAAGACTTTGACAATAGTTGTTTCAAAATTGTCTTGCAAATATATGTTCAATAGAAATTGCATGTTTTACATATGATTTGACAAGAGTTGATACCGCTAACTAAGACATCTAAGAATTCATTTTCATTTACGACGATTTTAGTAGATATGGCTATATCTACTTATTGTCGAATAAATCTAAATCTTTTGAGAAATTCAAAGAATTTCAGAAAGAAGATGAAAATCAACTTAGCAAGAAAATTAAAGCACTTCGATCGGATCGAGGTGACGAATATTTGAGCCATGAATTCGATGATCACTTTAAAGAAAATGGTATTCTTTCAGAGCTGACACCTCCCGGAACTCCTCAATGGAACGGAGTGTCCGAATGGAGAAATGGAACCTTGTTAGACATGGTTCGATCAATGATGGGTCTTCGTGAACTTCCTATCTCTTTCTGGGGACATGCGCTACAAACCGCGTCACTAACACTAAACCGAGCTCCGTCAAAAGCTGTTGAAAAGACTCCGTATGAATTATGGACTAAGAAACCTCCTAGGTTATCTTTTCTTAAGATTTGGGGATGCGAAGCATATGTTAAACAATTAATTTCCGACAAACTTCAGTCCAAATCGGACAAGTGTTTCTTTGTGGGATATCCAAAAGAAACCAAAAGGTATTTCTTCTACAATAAATCCGAGAACAAAGTGTTTGTTGCTCGTGGTGGTGTCTTTTTGGAGAAGGAACGCCTTTCCAAAATGACAAGTGGCAAGAAAATTGAATTCGACGAAGTTCGAGATGATGAGCAACAATGTCAACCGGATAAAACTGACAATCTAAGTGCTTTGGAAGCAGTTGAGAAGATTGGTCAGAATCAAACAGACAATGTAAATGCTCAACCCATTACCCTTCATAGGTCGCAACGGAAAAGATCTTAACCAGACAGATACCTTGGTATTGTCTTAACCGATGATCAAGACATCCTAGTTATGGATGGAGATGAGCCAGCGACATACAAAAAAGCTATGACGAGCCCCGACTCTGCTAAATGGCAAGAAGCCATGAAATCCGAGATGGACTCCATGTTTGAAAATCAAGTCTGGGACTTGGTGAATTTCCCCGAGGGTTACACACCCAATGGTTGCAAATGGATCTTCAAACTGAAGATAGACAAAGATAGAAATGTATCAATATACAAAGCTACACTGTTGGTGAAAGGTTAAAGACAAATCCATGGGATTGACTATGACGAAACCTTTTCACCAGTTGCAATGCTAAAGTCTGTCCAGATTATCCTAGTGATTGCTGCATATTACGATTATGAAATATGACAAATGGATGTAAAAACCGCCTTCCTAAATGGGATTTTGGAAGAAACTATGTACATGACACAGCTAGAAGGTTTTGTTGATCCAAGCAACGCTGGAAAGGTATGCAAGCTTAAGAAGTCCATTTATGGACTAAAGCAAGCTAGTAGGAATTGGAATCTGCGATTTGATAAAGCCATTAGCAAGTTTGGTTTTATCATGAATCCAGATGAATCTTGTGTATACAAGAAGGTCAGTGGGAGTGACATCGCATTCCTAGTCCTATATGTCGATGACATACTGCTCATTGGAAACAGCACAAAATTACTGGAGTACGTAAAGGGCTGGTTGGGAAAGTGCTTTTCAATGAAGGGCTTAGGAGAGGCACAATACATATTGGGCATCAAGATCTACAAGGATAGATCTAAAAGGATGATTGGATCGAGCTTTATGGAGAATTCTAAAAGAGGGCATCTACCCATGCCCCATGGCGTAACTTTCACCAAGAAATAGTGTCCACAGACACCTGTTGAGCGAGAGAGAATGGATCAGATTCCATATGCTTCGCTTATTGGATCGATCATGTATGCCATGATATGTACCAGGCCAGATGTATCGTACGCCCTGAGTGCTACAAGCCGATACCAATCGGACCCAGGAGAGGCACATTGGACTACGGCCAAGAATATTCTGAAGTACCTAAAAAGGTCCAAGGATAAATTCCTGGTCTATGATGGACACAAAGACCTGGTTGTTGAAGGTTACACCAACGCTAGCTTCCAAAATGACAAAGACGACTTCAAGTCACAGTCAGGGTACATATTTTATCTGAATGGAGGAGAGTTTAGCATGAAGAGTGCCAAGTAGAGCACCACTACAGATTCTACAACTAAAGCCGAATACTGAAAGGAATGGTGTCCTTCCAACAAGTGTATTATTCTAATAGAGGGTTCGGAATTATTACAAAGCTAATTCTTCAGTAAGGTCAAGTGATCGAAATGCCTAGGTGAAAGTCGCTTCCGATCAATAATATTAAGGTATAATTAATATTACAGCTTAATCTTAACTGAACCCTTCGGATCGAACCCAATCGAACAACCGATCCGAGACGGCGAATTAATCCGAAGGATATAATGAGTCGTCGGAGTTTTACGAACACAGACGTCGGATATCGAGCCTAAGGCGTCGAGGCCGAGCGCCGCAAAATCACAAGCAACAAGTACGAGCATAGCCGTAGCACCACATTGGTTTAGCCATGTGGATGCTAGGCTAGCTCAAGCTAGCATGCACCTAGCATGGCTAGGCACAAGCCTAAGAACACTAGGTGTGCTAGGCGCACCATCGCAGCCTAGGCACACCATCGCTGACCATCGCAGCCCTAGCATCATGCCTAGACGCTATCGCAGCCCTAACATCATGCCTAGGAACCATCGCTGAGCTTCGCAGCCTAGGTGCACCATCCCAGCCTAGGCGCACCATCGCAACACAGCAACATGCTTTCTTGGATGCCTAGGTGCGCATGGCAGGGCCACACATGCACCAAGCACAGCCATCGCAGTGATAGGCATTGGCGCATGTGCATGTGCGTGTGCGTGTGCGTGCCTCGCACCAAGCACAGCCATAGCAATGCTAGGCACTGGCGTGCGCAAGTGCGAGGATGCCTGGCAGCATCGCCCAACACGCATGCTAAGCCCTTGCGTGCGTAGGCTCGCTGGCTGGGCTAGCAAGGTGTGCGAGGCATGTGTGTGTGCGAGAGGTGCAGCGAAGGATGCTCATTTCATTTCAAGCATAAAGAAAGACCTAATTTTGTTCAAAATAAATTTTTTTTGGATAATTTAGGCTTGTGCACCAATAAAAAAAAAAGTTTATTTAAGTCTTATTTTATTTTATTTTATTTTTTCATCAAATTAATTCTAAAATGTAATTTAGAATTAAATTTTTTCACACACAAATCAGAATTAAATTCCAAGAAATGGCACGTAAATCAAGGCAAAAACATCCAAGCGCCACCAAGGCTAGCCGGGCTGCCTAGCAGCCCACATGTGGCTGCCTATGGTGCGCACAAGGGTGCTAGCAGCGCGACTTGCTGTGTTGGGCGCAGCATGCTAGTACCACGCACCACAGCACAAGGCATAGGCTGCCTAGAAGCCATGGTGCACTCCCACCAAGCACTTGCGTGGGATTTTTGCTTGTTTTTTAGCTATACGATTTTACGAAAATTTTGCCGTTTTAATAATTTAAAGTAATTATTTAAACGAGGTTAAAACCTCGATTTTCGGTTTTGCAAAATTTGACAAATTTTTGGTTATGCCGACTTAATTAATCGGATTAGTTAAGTATGGATGCGAAATTTAGTGGGAGCTTATTTAATTGCGTGAGCATTTTGCGTTTAGAAATAATGAATTAAACAACTTTGACTAGTTTTAATTAGGCGCGTTAATCGGATTAACCACCTAAGTTAGTTACTAGTTTTGTGTGTTTAATTATGTATTTCGTAAAATTGCATGGGCCATTCACAAATAGTGAATGGGTGAATGGAAGATTGTTATTCAAAACAGGTCTTTGAAAATGGCAACTAGTGGGGCCCAACTAGGATAGAAAATACGGACTACGTTCCGTTATGTATTTTTGTAAATCTAAATACGGTCTGCGAACCTTTAAGTATTTTTGTACTATTAGATTAATCTTAGTCGTTCTAGCTAGTTTATTTTATTTTGGCCAAGATGTCTCAAGACGGCGTTTCGATGAAGACGAGCCAAAATGAAGACCCATGGAAATTGAAGATTTCAAGGGGTCATGCTAGTTGCCAAATGCATCTATTTTATGCTTTATATATTTTGTTATTATATATGATTGCTAGATGCATGTCTAGGATTTGTATATGTTGCGACGATTAGTTAAGTTCACTTAAATCAACCAACATAGAAACCCTAGGTCCCTTAATAATATTGAGCTAAAATTTGTCGTTCCAAGAACAACACTTACCGAACTAATGCGCGTACGTGATGGACTACGCCAAAGCGAGTCATCACTACTTCCCTAGGAACGTAAGGTATACTAGGTATACAAGTTGTCTTGGTTAAGCTTAATGATATCAGTAGCGAGTCCTTAGATGTCGTGGCAAAAGAGATAAAATGTCAAGGATGCATTAGATGCGACATTTTATCAAACCGAGAATAGCTTGGAGCCATTAGCAATTGGATTGCTTACCTTAAGATATTTAATGATTAAGACAAGCCAAAGCATGCTTAACCATTTCTTGATCTTTGGGATCTCGGAATCATTTTATTCTCGCCCAAAGGGACAATTTTATAAATGTGTGGATAAAATGCTCAATAAGATTGAAAATATGCATGAACGTTTTAAATTTCATCTTATTGATTTATGAATGGTTTTTCACTTCAAATTCTTTCAATTGTAGAACCATGTCTGCAAGTAACTCAAACAACAACCAATTCTCTTTATGCTCAATTCTTGACAAGGAGAAGTTGAGCGGGCCAAACTTTCTTGATTGGCAAAGAAATCTCCGCATTGTATTAATGCAAGAACAAGAGGAATACGTCCTTGATGAGGAAATGCCCGACACTCCCAATGGGGAGGTCACTCAGGCTGCCCTTAACCGATGGTAAAGTGCTAATCGGGATGTGAAATGCATCATGTTGGCCACTATGTCTCCGGACCTTCAAAAGACTTTCTTTGAAAAGGAGACGGCTTTTGAGATCATTTCTGAGCTTCAAAATATGTTTCAAGAGCAGGCCCGAACTAAAAGGTTCGAAACCCACAGGCAGATCCTTGAGAGCAAGCTCAAGAAAGGAGAGCCAGTCAGCCCGCATGTCCTCAAAATGATTAGATTATTTGAGAATATGGAAAGGCTTGATGCTGGGTATTCAACCGAGATGGCAATTGACATCATTCTCCACTCGCTTCACAAAGGCTATGATCAGTTCAAAATGAACTATAATATGCATAGTATGGAGAAAACTCTCACCGAGCTTCATGGTATGTTGAAGCAAGCCGAGCAAACCCTCAAGGATGAGGGCAAGCATGACATGCTCAGGGTGAGGAAGGGCAAGCCATTCAAACGTCCGGGCAAAAAGAAGAGCTTTAAAGGGAAAAATAAGAAATTCCCGCCTAAGTCAAAATCTGCCAAGGGCAGCAAGGACAAAAAGGCAGCCTCTTCTAAATCTGATTCCGAATGTTTCTACTACAAGAAGAAGGGACATTGGAAAAGGGACTGCCTCAAATTCAAGGAAGATAAGAAGAACGACAACGTTGCTTCTTCATCAGGTATTTTCGTTATAGACTTAAACATCGCTAGCAAAACATCGTGGGTATTAGATACCAGATGTGGCTCACACCTTTGTTCCAATGCTCAGGGACTAAGGATAAATAGGAGGCTAGAGAAGGGAGAGGTCGACCTTCGAGTCGGCAATGGAGCAAGGATGTCTGCCCTCTCCGTTGGAACTCTCAGATTGTCTTTGCCCTCAGGGCTTATTCTAGAACTTGAAAACTGCTATCATGTTCCAAGAGTGACCAAAAACATTATTTCAATATTGGCGTTGGATGCCAAAGGATTCGAATTTCAAATCAAAAACAATAGTTGTTTTATTTATTTTGATAATGTTTTATATGGTAAGGCACATTCAGAAAATGGTCTTTATGTGCTTTCACTAGACAAAGGTTTATAACATCGATAATACTGCCAAAAGGGCTAAGACCATCGAGTCGAATCAAACCTACTTGTGGCATTGTCGTCTTGCCCATATTAACATCAAACGCATCAAGAAACTTCTTCAAGAAGGTGTTCTTGACTCAAGAGACATAGGAATTGGGCTATACACTGTATGCACACTTGTCTGGAAGGACATGTGGGAGATTGAAAGGAATGGTGTCCTTCCAACAAGTGTATTCTTCCGATAGAGGGTTCAGAATTATTACACAGTGATCAGAATGCCTAGGTGGAGGCTGCTTCCGATCAGTAATATTGAGGTACAATTAATATTACAGCTTAATCTTAACTGAACCCTTCGGGTCGAACCTGATTAGGGGATTTTTATCCACCAATCAGCATCCGACACGTGGGCCAGCCAGGTTTCGCCACGTGTCCTTCATGTAGGCCAATAGGAGCCTGCCACGTGTCATCAAGAGATTCGTCCTCCTTAGACCAATTGCAATGTGACACGTGTCCACCCATGCCAAATAGGAAAACCGGCCAACAAGGCCCAATCATTGTGGGAGGCCCAGTCAGCCTTAGGTTTAACCTAAACCTAGTACTGGCACGCATCCCAAGGCATATAAATATGCCCATTAATCCTCATTAAGAGAGATTACGCACATTTAACACTCTCACCTAGAGAGACCCAATTACTTTTATTTCCGCATTAATTACTCCTTAATCAAGTACTAACTTGACCGTCGGAGGCGGATCTCCAATCGTCCGGAGCATCCGTTTGTTTTGCAGGTACAGGCGTCCGGTTCCAGTCTCAGAATTGTAACACTCCCGCAGGACATCAGAAAACCCCGAAACATTTTGGCGCCGTCTGTGGGGAGAGTACTTCTGAGATGGCATCCACGTCTGTACCGACTCCTGAAGAGAGGCGTCCCCTGGACGACCCTCAAGTTCAGTCGGACCATGATACTGAGGAAGAATTTGAAGTTGAAGCTCACACAGCTTCAGACGGGACCCTAAGGGCCCGACGCACCCGTCATACCGAAAGGAGAGAACGGGAAGATCTTCAAACTGGACTCAGTGATCCAGCCGGCGCACTGCCTATTCAGCAGCAGCCGGCTGATGGGTCTGCTCCTATTACAAGAAACGAACTCATGACCTTCATGAGGGGCTTCACGGGAGAGATTCAAGAGTTGCTCAACAAGAAGCCGCCTGCTCTGGCCAAGGAGCAGTCGGCTAAGAAACCTTCCTCTTCAGGGAAGAGGAAGCCTATTCAAGGGCGAGAGGCGACCCCTCATCCTAACTCTGGGAATTGGGAGCCGCCTGTCCTTGATTTCACAAAGTACCGCTTTCCTACTCCAGGAAAGAGGAAACATGTTCGTCATATTCAGGCGGACGGGTCGAAGAAAACATACACAGATGCTCGGCTATTGCTAGAGCAGAAGAAGAATGACCGATTGTCAGAGTCGGCCTCTACTTCAGACTTCCAAGAAAGTCTACGCAATACCTCGATGAGGTATACTCAGTCGCATCATGAGAGTCAGTCAGGCGGTACCTCCCGTCAGTCCGGCTTTCATAGTGACCAGGCGGTACCAAACTTACCATTTGTACCGCAACAACAATATTTTTTGCAGCCACCTCTGTTTGGAGGGCATGCAGCAAAGAATATCCAACCTATGGACTGGCAGCTACGGTTGCTTAGACTTGGGGAACAACCGTCGGCCTTCTCCAAGGAAATTACTGAAGCCGCTCAGCCGGCCAAAGTGAAAAATGTATTAGTAGGCGCCTATGACGGCACTACTAGCCCAGAAGACCATTTGATGGCATTCACCAACCTGATGTACCTTCAAGGGTTGGATGATCCCACTTGGTGCAAGTGTTTTCCAGCGACTCTCAAAGGAATCGCACAACAATGGTTCGGCAACCTACCGACTGGTTGCGTGAATAACTTCAGGACGCTTGCTTACTTATTCACCTCCAACTTTGCCATGAACATACCTGCGAAGAAGACGACCCTTGATTTAGGAACGATTCAGCAGGGCGAGAAGGAGGGGCTTCGTTCTTACATCAGGCGGTTTAACCTGATGAGAATACAGATTCAAGGGTTACCGGATGAGGTAGCCTATACTGACTTTTTCAGAGGCCTCAAAGACGGGTCGACATTCAACTTTAATTTGGTTCGAAAGAGGGTGGCGACTCTTCAAGAGGCCTTGATTGAAGCGGAAGCCTATATACAGGCGACTGATCTTTGTAGTACGAGAAAACAGTCGGACGGGAAAAGGTTCGACAAAAGAGAAGGACGACAGAAACAGTCATCGAACAAAGATGAGAAGAAGAGAAAAGAGGTATGGGCGGCTGATTCCTCTAAACAGCCGGCCTAGAAGAAGAGGAAAGAATTCAAACCATACTCTCCAAAGTATGCGTTTAACAAGGATAGCCAAGCTATCCTAAAAGAAATCAAGGGACGGATCTCAATTGAGAAGCCGGCCCCCATGAAGGGTTCTGCAAGCAACCGGAACCAAGAAAAATTCTGTGATTATCATGAAGATCTTGGTCATCACACCAACGAATGCATCAGTCTCATGCGGTATCTGGACCGCCTGGCTGAGCAAGGCGATCTTGACTCTTATGTCAAGAAATCTACGGGGAACTCTTCCTCGAAAAATCAGTCGGCCAAAAAGAGTCAACAGGCCGATAACTCTGATACAGATGATGCAATCGTCTACACCATTGCAGGCGGCTTCTCAGGAGGCGGCCCCATTATTAAGGGCAACAAAGACAATATCAGGCGGCTAGACGTAAATTCCGTTCACCAAGAACGACCCTCCAAATATTCATTTCCTGAGATTGTCATCACTGAAGAAGATCTAGGAGGGGTAAGGGGGCCGCATGACGACCCTATCGTTATTGAATGTAAAGTGGCCAACCAGAGAGTTGGCCGAATCCTTATAGATACCGGAAGCTCCTCAAATCTTATCAGTAGCAAATGTCTGTCAAAACTCAAATATCAGACTGATTGCATACATCCGGCATCCCACCCTTTAGTAGGGTTTAGAGGAGGAGGAGTCTACCCAGTGGGACGAGTGGATTTACCCATCCGCTTGGGTGAAAAAGGGGAAGGACGACACATGGTACTCCGGTTCCTGGTAGTAGAAGAACTCTTGGCCTACAACATGATTCTGGGACGACCAACCCTGAATAATTCCAAGGCTGTTATAATCCCATCTCTTATGTTGCTCAAGTTTGAGAGGGATGATGAAACAGTCGGGTCCCTAAGGGGAGATTAGAGGATGGCCCGAGAATGCTATCTCTTGGATATCAAGCCCACTGTTATGGCCGCTGGGTCAAGTGGTGGAAAAAAAGACCTTGACAATGTCAAGGAGAGTGCCTGTTCAAGAAGCAGGTGGCAAGAAGAGAAAGGAAGCCCAGAAGGGGGCCGCAAGAAAAGACATAAAATAGCAATCATTGGCAGAGGAGCGATCGGATGAATTCCGCCCTCAGCCGGCTGGTGAGCATACGAACCTGATCTTAGACGACTCGCGTCCTGACTGAACAGTCAAAGTTGGGACGACTGCTCTGAGAGTCCTGGGTGACGACTTTCACAAACTATTGAAAGAATACAAGGACATCTTTGCATTCGAAGTCCACGAAATGCCAGGCATTAGTCCTGACCTGGCAGTACATAAACTGGCTATGGATCCAAAAAAGAAGCCGGTAAGGCAGAAGAAGCGGAACCATGGCGAAGAAAGAAGTCAGGCGGCAGCCGCCGAAGTTAAAAAATTCCTTGATGCAGGGTTCATTCGGCAATGTTACTTCCCAGACTGGGTTGCAAATGTGGTGCTTGTTAAAAAGCCGAATGGCGCCTAGCGAATGTGTGTAGACTACACAGACTTAAACAAGGCGTGCCCCAAAGACAGTTACCCTCTGCCTAAAATTGATAACCTGGTCGAATCAACAGCCGGCCATGCTTTGATGAGCTTTATGGACGCCTACTCTAGTTTCTATCAAATTCCTTTATGGAAGAAAGATCAGGAGAAGACGGCCTTCGTCACTGATCAAGGGTTATACTGTTACACGGTCATGCCGTTTGGTCTTAAGAATGCCCCGGCCACCTTCCAGCGAATGATAAACACTGTGTTCTTTGATCAGATTGGGAGAAACGTCGAGGCATACATTTATGATATGATTGTCAAGTCTAAGCTTCAGATAGATCATCTGTCGGACCTCCGAGAAACTTTCGCCACACTCAGGCGGCACCATGTCATGCTCAATCCCAAGAAATGTGTATTTGGAGTTGAGTCTGGGAAATTTCTCGGATTCCTTATCAATTAGAGAGGAATAGAGGCGAACCCTGAGAAGGTGCAGGCGGTCATCGACATGCAGTCGCCTCGTACCGTCCGAGAGGTTCAGAAGTTAACAGGTTGTCTGGCGGCCTTGGGAAGATTTCTAAGCCGATCAGGCGACAAATGCTTATACTTCTTCCAGGCCATTAAAAAGAAGGCAAGGTTTGAATGGGGGCTGGATGCAGAGGCGGCCTTCCGAAATTGAAAGTTCACTTGTATTCCTTGCCGAGGCTGGTCAGCCTTTTGCCCAAAGAAGTACTCTACATGTACCTGGCCGTCTCTGATCATGCGTTAAGCGCTGTTCGTCTTGCTGAAAGAGACGGCTTTCAGCTCCCGGTCTACTTTGTCAGTCATGTACTGAAAAATGCCGAGTTGAGGTATCCCTTAGTGGAGAAATTTGGTCTTGCACTCTTCATGGCTGTTAAAAAATTGTAGCCCTACTTTTTGGCACATGCAGTCGTCGTGTATACAGATCAACCTATCAAGCGGCCACTGACCACCATGGAGTCGTCAGGCCGGATGATCAAATGGGCCATAGAAATACAGAGCCTTGAAGTTACTTTCGAGCCTAGAAAAGCAGTGAAGGGGCAAGCCTTTGCTGACTTTATTGTTGAGATGACTCGTCCCCCAGATTCTCGAGATCCAGACCAAGTCTGGAAGGTATATGTGGACGGAAGCTCTACTTCAAATGGTTGTGGAGCAGGCGTCATATGTTAGTCGCCAGAGGGCGACAGGTACGAGTATGCTCTACGCTTCAGTTTTCAGGCCTCAAACAATGAGGCAGAATATGAAGCTTTACTAGCCGGAATCCGCATGTGCAAGACGGCAGGGGCACGAAAGATAGACGCCTGTTCCGATTCACAATTGATAGTGAGTCAGTATAATGGCAAATACAAAGCAACCCATCCGGCCATGATCAAGTATTTACAGGCGGTACGACAAGCAGTCGGATCCCTTGAAGATTTTCATCTCACTCAAGTGCCGAGATCAGAAAACAACCAGGCGGATGCACTTTTAAAATTAGCATCATTCGCCTCTTGTGATACTCCTCGAACTGTTTTTTGGGAAGTAATGGAGAAGAGAAGCATCGAGGAAGACCCTATTGGAATCCTAGACAGAAGCTCAACCTGGATGGATCCAATCAGGGCATATCTGACAGACGGTACCCTGCCGGATGATCATCACCAGGCGGCTGCGCTGAAAAAACAGGCAGCCAGTTTTGAAATGATAAGGGGAGAACTTCACAAAAGAGGGTACCTTCAACCCTACTTAAAGTGTGTTACTCCAGAAAAGGGACGAGAGATACTAGACGATCTTCACTCTGGTTACTGCGCTTCCCATATAGGCGGTAGGTCGCTTGCTCAACGGACAAGGCGGTAGGGCTACTTTTGGCCTACTTTAGAAGCAGATGCAATGGAGATGGTGAAAAAATGTGACAAGTGCCAAAGGTTTGGCAAACTCATTCACCGTCCGGCTACTGACCTCACTACCATTCATAGCCCACGACCATTTTCTAAGTGGGGCATGGATATTCTGGGTCCCTATACGCCTGCTATAGGTGGAAGGAGGTACATACTTGTTGCAGTCGACTACTTCACTAAATGGGTGGAGGCGGAGGCTGTAAAGGGAATCAAGACGAAGGATGTAATTTCATTCATCTGGAAAAATGTCATCACTCGGTTCGGGGTTCCCATGTCTATGGTTTTTTATAATGGTCCCCAATTTGAGACGCTTGTTCTCAAAAGCTGGTTGGGTGACCAAGGAATTGCACACCACTTTGCATCAGTCGGCCGTCCACAAGCAAACGGCCAGGTAGAAGCCTTTAATAAAATCATCTCAGACGGTCTCAAGAAAAAGATTGAACGAGCAGGCGGCCTATGGGCGGATGAATTACCACATGTTCTCTGGGCCATTAGGATGACTGAAAAAGGGGCGACTGGAGAAACTCCATTCCACCTAACTTATGGTGCGGAAGCTGTTCTTCCAATTGAACACTACGAGCCGACTCTTCGAGTAATGCTATATGACGAAGAGGAAAACTGGGAAGCCATGCGCCTGGCATTAGACTCACTCCCAGAAAGGAGGGGCAATGTTGTCTTGCGCCATGAAATTTACCGCCTGAGAATAACCAGATCATACAACATAAAAGTACACAGGCGTCCACTCAAAGTGGGGGACTTTGTACTTAGAAAAATGGAAGCAGTTGGTAGGGCTAATGAGTCTGGAAAATTAACTCCCAATTGGGAAGGACCCTACCGAATCTATGAAGAGGTCAGGGACGGTACTTACCGTCTGGAAACACCAGACGGCCAACCGTTGCCTCGAACCTGGAATGTAGATAATCTTAAGAAATATTTCTTTTGAATGATGTAAATAGTCGAGGGCTACTTAATAAAAGTTTGCTGTTTCATTCAATTTTGTACTAAGAGGGCCATGCCTACTGACAAACAGTCGGCTACTCTCCATGTTTAATTTTCATTCTTACTTAAGAGGGGCACGCCGCTTGTTCCACACAACCGGCTACTCTCCCATAACATAGTTCACCAAGAACTATCAAAGGCTCATGGCTGAAATGATCAGACCAGGCGCCAAGCCAACTGATCCAAATATAAGTTTAATTCGACTTGTCCCAACATTATAGCACGCGTCCGACGGCATCCATCTGGATGAAATTCGTCGCAGAGAGCAGCTCCCTTTTGGGTGGAACATTGTTCTATAAAATCATTACACGACACCTATACGACTGTCTAACCAAGACAACCACGTAGCCGTTTCCCGGACAAGGATACCTCTCACTTAACTGACTAATCAGGTCAAACAAGTGTTCGCAGTAACCATCCGTTTCAACCAACCGACTGAACTACTTGGGATAAGAACAGTCGGTATCTTATGAGTTAATAGCCAACAAACATTGGCGAAAAGGGGAATAATTGGTACCCACCGCTTGAAACCTCTACTACTCAGTCACTCGGCGACTAGGTAACAATCATGTTTACTTGGTCACTCCTTAAAAATTTAGTATGAAACTAAAAAGGTGTTCATACAGCGCCTGTTCACACTAGATTAAATGTGGCGGAGAACAGTCGGCCTAGACCGGCTAGAGTCTCTAGCCAAAAAAAAAAAACAAGGCAGGTAGGAAACCACCTTCCTATTTGGTTGAAGGGGATCCAGTCTTTAAAGTGGCCGACTGATTGCTTAGCCTGGAAACAGACAACCAGTCGTCCAGGGGCATAGGTGGCGTGACTAACTACCTATAGTATGTAATTGGTTTCGAATTTGTGGCGTGACTAACGACGAATTAATTCGAAAGGATTTAATGAGTCGACAGAGTTTTACAAATACAGACGTCGGATATTGAGCCTAGGGCGTCGAGGCCGAGCGTCGCAAAATCACAAGCGACAAGTACGAGCGTAGCCGTAGCACCACAATGGTCTAACCATGTGGATGCTAGGCTAGTTCGAGCTAGCATGCACCTAGCATGGCTAGGCGTAAGCCTAAGCACACTAGGTGTTCTAGACGCACCATCGCAGCCTAGGCACACCATCGCTAAGCATCGCAGCCCTAGCATCATGCCTAGGCGCTATCCCAACCCTAGCATCATGCCTAGGCACCATCGCTAAGCATCGCAGCCTAGGCGCACCATCGCAACACAGCAACATGCTTGCCTGGATGCCTTTGTGTGCATGGCAGGGCCACACACGCACCCAGCACAGCCATCGTAGTGCTAGGCACTAGCGCATGTGCATGTGCGTGTGTGTGCTTCGCACCAAGCACAGCCATAGCAGTGCTAGGCACTGGCGTGTAATAGTGCGAGGATGCCTGGCAGCATCATCCAGCACGCATGCTAAGCCCTTGCATGCGTAGGCTCTCTGGCTGGGCTAGCAAGGTGTGCGAGGCATGTGTGTGTGCGAGAGGTGTTGCGAGGGATGCGAGGGTGGTGCGTGTGACTGGCGAGGTAAGAAGCCAGCATGCGTGGCTCACTAGCAGCACGCATGCTGGCTACGCGAGCATGTTCGAGAGAGGCGAGGGCCAGCACCAACGCTAGCACGCACCAGCGCCAAGCATCGCCCAACACTAAGCATGCACTACTTGGCTGGGATGAGAAGGCTGCTTGGTGGGCTGGATCTGGCTGGGTGGGCTAGCTGGCACTGCTAGCTAGCAGCAGCCTAGCAGCTTATGTTTAAGGCGGTTTTGTGAGGGGTGGGGACCAAGGCTTGGGCAAAGACTTGGGGAGCAAGGCAATGGTCCCCCCCCCCCCCACCTCTTCATGGTCCTCACCTAACCTTCTCTCTCCCCTTGACATTTATTGCATTGTGATTTAATTTAATTATTAATTTATTTTGGAAATAAATTAATTATCAAATTATTCATTCTCTCACATTGGTTGGGGAATGAAGTTTGAGGGTGCATTTCCCTATAAATACCAAAGGCATGGTATTGGGAAACACACAACCTTGAGTGGAATTAAAAAGGCAACTCTTGTAATTAAAGTAAACCTTTGATTCATAAAACTCATAGTTATGTTTTGTCTGGGTCTTGACTAACCTTCAAGACTTGGGACGCTCGGGTCGGGTCGAGGGTACGATCCGTCGGAGATCTCGTATTTTCGGGATTTTGAAGTAAGAGCTCTTCGGGAGCGAAGCACGCAACAAAGGTATAATTCTTGTTCTTAGTCTTCTTTGATTAATTTTATTATGCTTGTTAATTGCTTTAATTAAGGGGCGAGTCTTGGGGGGGTTTCCTTCCGTGTAGTGTTGGGTCACTACGAAACCCTACAAATACTTGGCTGCCTCTAAAGCCGCTAAGGAGGCTGTTTGGATTTGCAAGTTCATCAGCGAACTTGGTGTTGTACCCTCCATCAAGGGTCCGATAGATCTCTACAGTGACAACAATGGAGCTATCGCTCAGGCTAGAGAGCCAAGAGAGCACCAGAAGGTCAAACATGTCCAAAGGCGATTTCACTTGATAAGGGAATGGAAATCCAAAGGTGAAATCAGAATTTGCAAGATCGGCACGAATGATAATGTGGCTGATCCTTTGACTAAACCTCTGCCTCAAGTGAAACACAACAAGCACATTGAGGCAATGAGAATCAAGCACGTCGGAGATTGGCTTTAAAATTCCCTATACATGGGTTTTAATTAAACTGGTTGTTTTAATGTAAGACACTGTATTGAAACCATTCATTAATGGAGTAATTAATTTTTATGCATAATTTTTTTTTCACTCCATTGCTATTTAATTATGGTTTAGAATTAAATAATGAGTCCATTCGATTTATGGAAATATTCAAAACAGGGTATCAAGGTCGTGTCTTGGATAAAGAAACACCTGTTAAGTGAACATTGAATATTAAAATCGAAAATTATCCCTAATCAAGGTCATTTAAATGATGGACGATTAATGACCACTTGAGATTAGTGTGTAGTATGATTTACAGCATCGTTTCTTGTGCTGCAAGGACATAATAGTCATTAATCATTTGCACAGGTGGTAGTTTGGAACTACACCGAATCGACCTATGAGAGTACTTTAAGAGATTCAAAATTGTCATAAGTACATTTCTCATTATAGCTATCGGAACTCGTTTCCTCGACCATGAGTACTGTGAAATTTTCTTGTTTGAGTACTAGTCTCTTTGATGTTTCCTACCGTCTGCCGTAACTGGGGATCATAACGGGAACACTCAGGAGATTAGGTCCTCTTAGTAAGAAAACTTACAATGCAAGATTGGGAATGTCCCCCTATTAGCAATAGGGAACATGTCTTTGTTGTTTACAAGGTCGCTCGAAGAGCGAGACTGTGAAAATGCATGGCCGTGCTCAGATTGATTTTAGAAATCATCTGCTCATTGACAGTCGAAACTCGGAGATCAAGAAACACTTCTGAACGTAATAAGGACAACGATGAATCTTACCTTATAGTTCACGAAGAGACATTAAGCGACATAGGAAATGGGCTATACACTGTATGCACACTTGTCCGGAAGGACAAGTGGGAGATTCAAAGGAATGTTGTCCTTCCAACAAGTGTATTATTTTGATAGAGGGTTCAAAATTATTACAGAGCTAATTCTTCAGTAAGGTCAAGTGATCAGAATGCCTAGGTGAAAGTCGATTCCGATCAATAATATTAAGGTATAATAAATATTACAACTTAATCTTAACTGAACCCTTCGGGTCGAAACCAATCGAACAACCGATCCGAGACGACGAATTAATCCGAAGGATATAATGAGTCGTCGGAGTTTTACGAACACAAACGTCGGATATCGAGCCTAAGGCGTCGAGGCCGAGCGCCGCAAAATCACAAGCAACAAGTACGAGCATAGCCGTAGCACCACATTGGTCTAGCCATGTGGATGCTAGGCTAGCTCGAGCTAGCATGCACCCAGCATGGCTAGGTGCAAGCCTAGACACACTAGGTGTGCTAAGTGCACCATCGCTAGCACTAGGCGCTAGCATGCGTGCGTGCCTAGCATGCCAGCACCATCGCTAGCACCGTGTGCTGGGATACGTGCATGCCTTGCATCGCAGCATACGTGCTAGCTTACGTGCTTGACTTCGCATGGAAGCACCAAGCAGCACGCTGTGCTCCGCAATGCGCATGTGCGTGGCCTAGGCGCCAGCACAATGCTAGCCCACGCTCAGCAGCCTAGCAGCCAAGCATGCATATGCGTATGCGGGTACCTGGGCCTGTGTGTGCATGCATGTGCCTACGCCCAGTGTTGGCAGCCTCGCACAGCATCTCGCCAGGCAGCGCCCACCGCCATGCACGCGTGGCTCGCTAGCAGCATGCAAGTGCTGGGAGGGCTAGCTGATGTGTGCTGGCAGATGCACGTTGTGCATGTTGGGCTGGCTGTGCTAGCTGGCTAGCAAAGCAAGCAGCCAGCTCACCCAATGCTTAGAGGCGGTTTTGTGAGGGGTGGGGACCAACCCTTGGGCAAAGCCTTGGGGAGCAAGGCAATGGTCCCCCCCACCTACTCTTGGCCCTCACTTAACTCTCTCTCTCCCCTTGACACTTGTTGCATTGTGATTGATTTGATTATTTATTTAATTTAGAATTAAATTAATTATCAATTTTACTCATTCTCCCACAATGGTTGGGGAATAAAAATCAAGGGTTCATTTCCCTATAAATACCAAGGCTTGGGTATTTGGGAAAGAACACACTTGAGTGGAATAGTAAAGGAAACTCCATTGTTGAGTATACCTTGAAATTCGTAAAACTCCAAGTTTATATTTTTGTCCGGGCCTTGAATAACCTTCGAGGCTTAGGACAATCGGGTCGGGTTCGAGGGTACGATCTCGTTGGAGGCCTCGCATTATGTAGGTTGAAGTAAGAGCTCGTTGTATGAGCGAAGCACGCGTCGAGGGTATATTTCTTATCCTTACTCTTAATTATGTTTTAATTATGTTTTGCTTGTATTAGTTGCATTAATTGTGGGAGCGGGTCTTGGGGGGTTTCCTTCCGTATAGTGAGGGTATATGTGGACAGAAGCTCTACTTCAAATGGTTGTGGAGCAGGCATCATATGTCAGTCGCCAGAGGGTGACAGGTACGAGTATGCTCTACGCTTTAGTTTTCAGGCCTCAAACAATGAGGCAGAATATGAATCTTACCTTATAGTTCACGAAGAGACATTAAGCGACATAGGAAATGGGCTATACACTGTATGCACACTTGTCCGGAAGGACAAGTGGGAGATTAAAAGGAATGTTGTCCTTCCAACAAGTGTATTATTTTGATAGAGGGTTCAAAATTATTACAGAGCTAATTCTTCAGTAAGGTCAAGTGATCAGAATGCCTAGGTGAAAGTCGCTTCCGATCAATAATATTAAGGTATAATTAATATTCCAACTTAATCTTAACTGAACCCTTCGGGTCGAACCCAATCGAACAACCGATCCGAGACGACGAATTAATCCGAAGGATATAATGAGTCGTCGGAGTTTTACGAACACAAACGTCGGATATCGAGCCTAAGGCGTCGAGGCCGAGCGCCGCAAAATCACAAGCAACAAGTACGAGCATAGCCGTAGCACCACATTGGTCTAGCCATGTGGATGCTAGGCGAGCTCGAGCTAGCATGCACCCAGCATGGCTAGGTGCAAGCCTAGACACACTAGGTGTGCTAAGTGCACCATCGCTAGCACTAGGCGCTAGCATGCGTGCGTGCCTAGCATCCCAGCACCATCCCTAGCACCGTGTGCTGGGATGCGTGCATGCCTTGCATCGCAGCATACGTGCTAGCTTACATGCTTGCCTTCGCATGGAAGCACCAAGCAGCACGTTGTGCTCCGCAATGCGCATGTGCGTGGCCTAGGCGCCAGCACAATGCTAGCCCACGCTCAGCAGCCCAGCAGCCAAGCATGCATATGCGTATGCGGGTGCCTGGGCCTATGTGTGCATGCATGTGCCTACGCCCAGTGCTGGCAGCCTCGCACAGCATCTCGCCAGGCAGCGCCCAGCGCCCTGCACGCGTGGCTCGCTAGCAGCATGCAAGTGCTGGGAGGGCTGGCTGATGTGTGCTGGCAGATGCACGCTGTGCATGCTGGGCTGGCTGTGCTAGCTGGCTAGCAAAGCAAGCAGCCAGCTAACCCAATGCTTAGAGGCGGTTTTGTGAGGGGTGGGGACCAACCCTTGGGCAAAGCCTTGGGGAGCAAGGCAATGGTCCCCCCCACCTACTCTTGGTCCTCACTTAACTCTCTCTCTCCCCTTGACACTTGTTGCATTGTGATTGATTTGATTATTTATTTAATTTAGAATTAAATTAATTATCAATTTTACTCATTCTCCCACAATGGTTGGGGAATAAAAATCAAGGGTTCATTTCCCTATAAATACCAAGGCTTGGGTATTTGGGAAAGAACACACTTGAGTGGAATAGTAAAGGAAACTCCATTGTTGAGTATACCTTGAAATTCGTAAAACTCCAAGTTTATATTTTTGTCCGGGCCTTGAGTAACCTTCGAGGCTTAGGACAATCGGGTCGGGTTCGAGGGTACGATCTCGTTGGAGGCCTCGAATTATCTAGGTTGAAGTAAGAGCTCGTTGTAAGAGCGAAGCACGCGTCGAGGGTATATTTCTTATCCTTACTCTTAATTATGTTTTAATTATGTTTTGCTTGTATTAGTTGCATTGTGGGAGCGGGTCTTGGGGGTTTCCTTCCGCATAGTGAGGGTCACTACGAAACCCTACAACAAATAGATAGACGGACCTTGATCGTTTTTAGAATAGAATTACTCCAAGTTGTTTTAGCTGGTGGTGCCAGCTAAGACCAACGCATATTATTCTTTTAACCGGTTGCGGTTTACCCTTTGGGTATCTGGCAGTGCTGCTGGTTGGTATGCAAGCGGCATTTGGCCGGACGTACGCATCATAACCAAGTTTCGGATTAAGTGCTATGGTTTTGACCTTGCTTATTTTGAGTTTATAGTCGGTTGTAGTGCTTTTTGGTAAAAGTCGGCTACAGATCAAGATTTAAATTACCGTCTGCGTTGCCTTGGAGCAACTTTCGGTTGTATCATGATTTCTATTGATCATTCGAACGGCCATGAGTTATCTTTAACCTAGACAGTCGGTTAAAGCCGTTTAAGTTATGATCTGTAGAACAATGTACCACCCGGAAGGGAGATGTTCTCTTCGACGAATTCACCCAAATGGGCGTCGCCGGATGCCTACTCATGTTGGAGTAGGCAGTTTAAAATATGTTCGGCCATTGGCCTTATGAATAGCTAAGTTCGATAGTTAGCCTTTTATTCAATTTAGAGCAGACGGTTGCCCGGTTGTACGTTGCACAGATGAAACTTGGTAGTTGCCTGATTGTGCATTGTACAGATGGGACTACATACAAAAGATAGTAGAAATAAAGTACTCTTTCATTAATATACTCAATTTACAAAAAATTTACAAGTCCTTAGAAGTAGTACTTTTTCAAGTTATCTACATTCCAGGTTCTGGTTAGCTACCTGCCGTCTGGAGTTTCTAGGCGGTAGGTGCCGCCTCTAACTTCTTCAAAAATCTGGTAGGGGCCCTCCCAATTAGGGGTAAGCTTCCCTTGCTCATTTGCACTACCGGTTGACTCCATTTTTCGTAGCACAAAGTCCCCCACTTTGAGGGGCCGTTTGTGTACTCTGCTATTGTAGGCCCTCGTCATTCTCAGACAGTAAATCTCATGACGCAAGGCGGCATTGCCCCTGCGCTCCGGGAGTGAATCCAATGCTAGACGCATGGCCTCCCAATTTACATCTTCATCATAGAGCATGATCTGTAGTGTTGGCTCATAAAGTTCAATTGGCAGGACGGCTTTAGTGTCGTATGTCATGAGAAACGGGGTTTCACTAGTTGCCCCTTTTTCAGTTGTTCTGATGGCCCAAAGGACATGAGGCAACTCATCCGCCCATAGACCACCAGCCCTTTCAATTTTCCTCTTAATGCCGTCTGAGATGAGCTTGTTGAAGGCTTCAACTTGGTCATTTGCTTGGGGACGACCAACTGATGCAAAACAATGTGAGATCCCTTAATCTCCCAACCACCTCTTAAGGTTAGGCGTTACGAACTGAGGGCCATTTTCAAAGACCATAGACATAGGTACCCAAAACCGGGTGATGATGTTTCTCCAGATGAAAAAGATGACATCCTTTGTCTTAATGCCCTTGACCGCCTCTTCCTCAACCCATTTGGTGAATTAATCTACAGCCACCGAGATGTACCTCCGCCCGCTTGTAGCAGGCGTATATGGACCTAGGATGTCCATGCCCCATCTAGCAAATGGAACCGAACTGTAGATAGCCGTCAAGTTAGTGGCCGGACGGTGTATGAGCCGGTCAAATCTTTGGCACTTGTCACACTTCTTCACCATTTCCATGGCTTCTGCCTCAAGAGTGGGCCAAAAGTAGCCTTGTCGTCTAGCCCTTTTTGCCAGAGTTCTGCCGCCTATATGTGATGCACAAAAGCCCGAGTGCAGATCCTCTAGAACCTCTTTTCCCCTTTCAGGGGTAACACACTTCAGCAACAGCTGGAGGTAACCCTTTTTGAAGAGCTCCTCCTTGTAGATCTCAAAACTTGAGGCTTGCTTTTTTAGCGCAGCCGCTTCTGAAGGGGCGTCCGGCAAATTGTCGTCTGCCAAATAATCCCGGATTGCATCCATCCAGGTAGAGCTTCGGTCAAGAACTCCAATGGGATCATGCTCAATGCTTCTTTTTTCCATGACTTCCCAAAAGACTGACCTAGGCGCATCACAAGTGGCGGATGATGCCAACTTAGACAATGCATCCGCCTGATTGTTTTTTGACCTAGGCACCTGACTAAGATGAAATTCGTCAACTGTCCCAGCCTTATCTTTGACCGCCTGCAGATACTTGATCATAGCCGAATGGGTTGCTTCGTAGTCACCATGGTATTGACTGACGATCAACTGAGAATCTGAGCAGGCGTTAACTTTCCTTGCCCCTACTGCCTTACACATGCGTATACCGGCTAGCAGGGCCTCATACTCTGCCTCATTATTTGAGGCTTAAAACTTGAACCGTAGTGCATATTCATATTGATCCCCTTCCGAAGACTTGCAAATTACGCCTGCACCACAGCCGTTCATAGTTGAGCTCCCGTCTACATAAACCCTTAAAACCTGATCGACATTGTCCGGCTGAGCCGGCCTTGTCATTTTAACAATGAAGTCGGCGAACGCCTGACCCTTCACTGCTTTCCTAGGTTTGAAGGAGATTTCCAGACTTTGCATTTCAATAGCCCACTTAAGCATTCTGATGGATGACTCCAAGGTTGTCATTGCCCGCTTGAGGGGTTGGTCTGTGTAGACCACCACCAGATGTGCCAAGAAGTATAGCTTCAACTTCTTGACTGCCATGAATAGGGCGAGGCCAAATTTTTCAACCAAGGGGTACCGCAACTCAGCATTTCAAAGAACATGGCTAATGAAATAGACTTGGAACTGAATGTCGTCTCTCTTAGCTAGGAGAACAGCACTGAGGGCATGATCTGAGACGGCCAAGTACATATAGAGAACCTCTCCTGCTAGAGGGCTAACCAGCCGTGGCATTGAGTGGAGGTGCTCCTTCAATTTCTGGAATGCCGCCTCAGCATTCTCCCCCCATTCAAATCTAGTCTTCTTCTTGATTGCCTGGAAGAAGTAAAGGCACTTGTCACCTGACCGGATGAGGAATCTCCCCAATGCCGCCAGACAAACAATAAGTTTTTAGACTTCCTTAACAGTGCGGGGTGACTTCATGTCAATCACCGCCTATACCTTTTTCGGATTGGCCTATATCCCCCTTTGATCAATCAAGAATACGAGAAACTTCCCAGACTCAACACCAAAAACACACTTTTTGGGATTAAGCATGACCTTATGCCGCCTGAGGGTAGTGAAGGTTTCTCGGAGATCAGCCAGGTGATCCGTCTGGAGCTTGGATTTGACTATCATGTCATCAATGTACGCCTCTACATTCCTCCCAATTTGATTAATGAAGACCGTATTAATCATCCGTTGGAAGGTAGCAGGCGCATTCATCAGCCCAAACGGCATCACCATATAACAGAATAGCCCTTGATCAGTGACGAATACCGTCTTCTCTTGACCTTTTTTCCACAAGGGTATCTGATGGAAACCTGAGTAGGCGTCCATGAAGCTCATCAAAGCATGACCGGCTGTAGAGTTTGTTGATAATTTAGAGTGTCGGAGTGGAGCGTTCGCTCTACGAAATCGCGCTCGCGCTAGCTAGGCGCGACCCGCGAGAAAACTGCGCATAAACCGCAAAGAGTTTCTGGAAATCTGGCAATTCTTTGGAGGAGCGCCCGCTCCTCCAGGTGGCGTGTCCGCGCCTAAATCGCGACAAAATCGCGAGAACTTTCTTGAAAATCAGAAAGTTGGGATTCCAGAAGAGGAGCGCCCGCTCCACCTTGAGGAGCGCCCACTCCACCTTGAGGAGCGCCCGCTCCTCCCGGTGGAGCACCCGTGCCTCTTGCCGTTTTGCGATTTTATGCGACGGTTGATTCTATTTTATATAGAATGAGTTTTTCGAAAGCATGACATACTTCTCTCTAAGAATTCTCCATATTTTCTCTAAATTTTCTTGCAAACAATTTTGAGAAAACTTCTTGATTTTAGCCTTCCTTGTGAATCATCCATCGGTTTTCGATTCTTTGTGCTAAGAACGGAAAGAGCTGTCAATTGTATCTCAAAGGGAATTTTCGGATTAACCCTAGCACTGTGTGGGGGAAATTAATCCCTTTAGGAAAGTATTCATATGCCTTTGACAGTGTATCAAGATCGAAGTCTCAAGGGGAAATTTGATTCTCATGTTCACGTGTGGTTCTTCGACTTCTAGTTTAGGCAAGTGTAATTAATCTTCTCACTAGTGTTTTCTTTTGAAATTTCTGTAATTTCTTAGATTATAATACTTTATTGGAACACCATTGTTGTGTTTGTTTAATTACATTACTTTGTTTTGTAATTATATATTTAGGTTTTGTTTCCCACACATTTTATTAAGTATTTCTTGATATTATAAGTGATTTCTAGTTTGAAGTTCACTGTAAACCTAACAATCTAAAGGGATTAAGTCTTAGAATTGTCAAGTATGTCTAGTGTGAACGAACTTACAACTTACTTCGTCAAACTCAAGAAGTTTGACGGTGTTGAATTTAGGAGATGGAAGAAGAAGATGTATTTTCTTCTTACATCTCTTAATGTTGCCTATGTTATAAGTACTCCAAGGCCAAATGAACATGAGAATGAGACCTTGGAATCCGTTCGGGAAAGATCGAAATGGGACAACGAAGATTTCATTTGTCGTGGTCACATCTTGAATGGGATGGAGGATGACTTGTTTGATGTCTACCAAAATGTGGAATCGACTAAGGAGCTCTGGGAGTCCTTAGAGAGCAAATACATGCCGGAAGACGCTTCAAGCAAGAAATTCTTGGTTAGTAATTTTAATAATTATAAGTTTGTTGATGGTCGATCCATAATGGATCAAAATCATGAGTTGCAACGTATCTATGGTAGCTTAGAACAACATGGTATTGCTATGAATGAACTGTTTGTTATTTCTAGCATAATTGATAAATTGCCCCCTAGTTGGAAAAATGTGAAGCATGATTTAAAGCATAAGAAAGAGGACATGACATTGTCCGGTTTGGCCACCCACCTTCAAATTGAAGAGGGGATACGTGCCATGGAAGGAGCTAAGGATGGAAATCCTAGCTCATCTACCGTGAATATGGTAGATGATGGGAGAGCTAATGCATCTACTAGTAGAAAGAGGAAGAATAATAATTCTTCCAAAGGAAAGTCCAAAAAGCAAGCAAACAACAAAAGGTTTACTTGTTGGGAATGCGGTAAAGTTGGACGCCGCAAGGACTATTTTTCCTTTAAGAAAAGGATGGAGAAAGCCAAGGAGGGCCATGCTAGCACTAGCAAGGACCAACCCACCAAAGGTAATCCAATTCATGAGGTTGAATTTAATTCCGGTTTGGATTTAAATGCAACGGATCCTAACATATTTGTTGTGCATGATGATGACTCATGGTGGATTGATTCGGGGGCTTCAAGGCACATGTGCAAGAGTAAACATTGGTTCAAAACCTTTCAAAAGGTTGTTGATGGAGAAGACCTCTACATGGGGAACAACTCTACCATCAAGGTCCTTGGAAGAGGGCAAGTTGAGCTTATGTTTAGTTCAGGGATTGCAATAGTTCTTAGGAATGTGTTGTATGCTCCGAAAATTAGTAGAAATCTTGTATCCGGGCCTTCCTTGAATAGTCTTGGCTATAAGTTAGTATTTGAAGCTAATAGATGCATAATTACTAGGGGTGTAATGTTTATAGGTCGTTCCTACTTAGATAATGGTTTGTTTAAGCTTTCATTAAAAGACAAGTACGTTTGTAATGATGATTTATGTTTGAATGTTGTTGACAATGTTAATCAAGTTGATTTAAGTTTGTTTTATTTATGGCATTCGAGATTAGGACATGTTAATTATAATAAAATGTTGTTTATGTCCAAACATGAGTTGATTCCTTGTTGTGATATTTCTCCTAATAAGTGTTCTACTTGCATGTTGAACAAGGTCACTAGAACTCCATTTAAGAGAGCTGAGAGAAGTTCTAATATTTTAGAACTAATCCATAGTGACTTGTGTGATTTTCATAGTACGCCTTCTTTGGGGAACATAAGATACATGGTCACGTTTATAGATGATTATTCTAGGTTTTGTTACGTGTTTCTTTTGCATTCCAAAGATGAAGCTTTGACCAAGTTTGATATTTATAAAAAGGAAGTAGAATTGCAAGTAGATTCATTTATTAAGAGAATTAGAACTGATAAAGGAGGGGAATACTATGATCCAAGTTATTTCCAATCTTTGGGTATAATTCATGAGACTACAGCTAGTTATGCACCACAATCAAATGGTGTAGCTGAAAGGAAAAACAAAACCCTAGAAGAAATGGTTAATTCCATGTTATCTTACTCAGGTTTGAGTGAGGGGTTCTGGGGTGAAGCAATGTTGACAGCATGTCACATTCTTAACCGAGTTCCCACAAAGGGAAAAGAATCTACTCCTTATGAACTTTGGCACAAAAGAAAGCTAAACTTGAAGTATCTCAAGGTTTGGGGTTGTAGGGCAGTCGTAAGAGTGCCCGGCAACAAGAAAAGAAAGCTCAGTGAAAGGGGCTTGGATTGCATATATATAGGTTATGCTGAGCATAGCAAAACCTATAGGTTCTATGTAATAGAACAAAATGACTATATATCTGTTCATTCGACTATAGAGTCAAGAGATGCAATTTTTGATGAAAATCGTTTTTCATCAATGAGTATTCCGAAAGATCTACAAATTAGTGCCAATGATAGGGAGATAGTAGAGTTGAATGATCAACTTGAAACTCATGAAAGTACATTCGATAATGAGAATGTTGAAACTCCTCAATTGAGGAGAAGTACTAGAGAAAGGAAAATTAGGAATCCTCTAGATGACTTCATAATTTATTTGGTTGAAGGATCTAGGGATGTCCTTAGTTCTACTACTCCATATTGTTTCAATGTGGATAGTGACCCAAAGATATATAGTGAAGCAATATCTTCCCAAGATAGTTTATTTTGGAAAGAGGCTATAAATGATGAGATGGATTCCATCATGGGAAATAACACTTGGGTATTAGAGGATTTACCTCCCGGTTGCAAACCTCTTGGTTGCAAGTGAAATTTCACTAGGAAAAGGAGACCGGATGGCTCCATAGTGAAATTTAAAGCCAGATTGGTTATCCAAGGCTTTAGGCAAAAGCATGGTGTTGATTATTTTGACACCTATGCACCGGTTGCAAGAATAACCTCGATAAGGTTGTTAATTGCAATGGCTTCGGTATATAATCTAGTGATTCTTCAAATGGATGTCAAAACGACATTACTTTATGGAGATCTAGAGGAAGAAGTGTATATGAAACAACCCGAAGGGTTTGTTTTGGAAGGACATGAAGATAAGGTGTGTAAATTGGTTAAGTCATTGTATGGACTTAAACAAGAACCTAAATAGTGGCATCGGAAATTTGATGACACGATTTTGTCTTTTGGATTCAAAGTGAATCAAGCTGATAAGTGTATATATAGAAAATTTGATGACAAAGGTCATGGTGTCATCATTTGTCTATATGTTGATGATATGCTTAACTTTGGTACAAGTCTACAACAAGTAGAATTGACCAAGGAATTCTTATCCTCATCTTTTCAGATGAAGGATTTGGGGGGAGGCGGATGTCATTTTGGGCATCAAGATTGTTAGGGACAATGTAAGGCTTATATTAAGTCAATCTCATTACATTGAGAAAATGATCTAACGGTTCAATATGTTTGATAAGTGTCCCGTGAACACCCCCATGGAACCTAATGTTAAGTTGGTTAAGAATTCGGGGAAAACGGTTTCCCAATTGGAATATTCAAGGATAATTGGGTCCTTGATGTATGCCATGACTAGTACAAGGCCGGATATTGCATTGGCTGTGGGAAAACTAAGTAGATTTACTAGTAACCCGGGTGCACAGCATTGGTTTGCAATAAGGAGGGTCTTGAGGTACCTTAGGGTACATTAGACTATGGTCTATCTTATAGTGGATTTCCTTCGGTTTTGGAAGGATATTCTGATGCAAGTTGGATCACTTACAAAGAAGATGATTCTTCTGTAAGTGGTTGGGTTTTCATGTTTGGGAGAGGTACCATTTCATGGTCTTCCAAGAAACAAACTTGCATTGCGGATTCCACTATGGCAGCTGAGTTTATAGCTCTTGCTTCAGCTAGTAAAGAAGCTGAGTGGTTGAGGAATCTCATGATAGAGTTGCCTTTATTGTCTAAGCCAATGCCACCGGTGGCAATCCATTGTGATTCCAATTCGACTTTGATAAAGGCTTATAGTCAAGTGTACAATGGTAAGTCTCGGCATATTTCACTAAGGCATAGCCTAGTGAAAGAGCTTATCAATGATGGGGTCATAAGTCTTGACTATGTTCCAACAAAGATGAATTTGGCGGATTGCTTTACAAAGGCAATGCCAAGACATTCCATCATATTTGCTATAAATGGAATGGGTTTATGTCCAAAAACACAAATTTGTGAAACCCAATCTAACGCTTGAAGAAACATCAAGTCTTAGATTCAATGTGGTTGAATCGCATTTTTTATGTTTGTTAGCAATATTTAATGACCCATATTGCTATGGTACTTGTGATGTATTAGGTAGCGTCAATTAAAAGTTCTCAAAGGTTTAGAGTTAAGAATCTCTAAATGTAAGTGTCTTGTCACAAGGGCACATTCACGTATATGAGAACCTACCTATATAAGTTCGAAGTTTAGCCGCTTCAAGAAGTCTAGATGGACATATAGACTTTAATGAACTTATGAAAGATACGGACACATGGCTGTTTAAAAGTGTCAAGTGATGAATGATTTGATTTAGCTTATGTGTACTTCACCTTCGAATGGTTGGATATATCCGTGTGATTCAATCCATATGGAAATCATGGGATATGATCATCGTTAAGTGTGTTGTATGGTACTTAATATTTAATGACCCATATTGCTATGGTACTTGTGATGTATTAGGTAGCGTCAATTAAAAGTTCTCAAAGGTTTAGAGTTAAGAATCTCTAAATGTAAGTGTCTTGCCACAAGGGCACATTCACGTATATGAGAACCTACCTATATAAGTTCGAAGTTTAGCCGCTTCAAGAAGTCTAGATGGACATATAGACTTTAATGAACTTATGAAAGATACGGACACATGGCTGTTTAAAAGTGTCAAGTGATGAATGATTTGATTTAGCTTATGTGTACTTCACCTTCGAATGGTTGGATATATCCGTGTGATTCAATCCATATGGAAATCATGGGATATGATCATCGTTAAGTGTGTTGTATGGTACTTAATATTTAATGACCCATATTGCTATGGTACTTGTGATGTATTAGGTAGCGTCAATTAAAAGTTCTCAAAGGTTTAGAGTTAAGAATCTCTAAATGTAAGTGTCTTGCCACAAGGGCACATTCACGTATATGAGAACCTACCTATATAAGTTCGAAGTTTAGCCGCTTCAAGAAGTCTAGATGGACATATAGACTTTAATGAACTTATGAAAGATACGGACACATGGCTGTTTAAAAGTGTCAAGTGATGAATGATTTGATTTAGCTTATGTGTACTTCACCTTCGAATGGTTGGATATATCCGTGTGATTCAATCCATATGGAAATCATGGGATATGATCATCGTTAAGTGTGTTGTATGGTACTTAATATTTAATGACCCATATTGCTATGGTACTTGTGATGTATTAGGTAGCGTCAATTAAAAGTTCTCAAAGGTTTAGAGTTAAGAATCTCTAAATGTAAGTGTCTTGTCACAAGGGCACATTCACGTATATTAGAACCTACCTATATAAGTTCGAAGTTTAGCCGCTTCAAGAAGTCTAGATGGACATATAGACTTTAATGAACTTATGAAAGATACGGACACATGGTTGTTTAAAAGTGTCAAGTGATGAATGATTTGATTTAGCTTATGTGTACTTCACCTTCGAATGGTTGGATATATCCGTGTGATTCAATCCATATGGAAATCATGGGATATGATCATCGTTAAGTGTGTTGTACTAGGTGTTAATTCAATCCGAAGGGACATTAACATTGATGCATAAGATGTGGCTAAATAATAGTTTTGGAGAATGTATAAAGAAGACACTCTAAATGGGGGAGGATTGTTGATAATTTGGATTGTCGGAGTGGAGCGTTCGCTCTACGAAATCGCGCTCGCTCCAGCTAGGCGCGACCCGCGACAAAACCGCGCATAAACCGCAAAGAGTTTCTGGAAATCTGGCAATTCTTTTTGGAGGAGCGCCCGCTCCTCCAGGTGGCGCGCCCGCGCCTAAATCGCGACAAAATCGCATCAACTTTCTGGAAAATCAGAAAGTTGGGATTCCAGAAGAGGAGCGCCCGCTCCTACTATAGCAGCGCCCGCGCCTCTTGCCGGTTTCCGGTTTTATGCGACGGTTGATTCTATTTTATATAGAATGAGTTTTTCGAAAGCATGACATACTGAACATTATTCTATGATCTTCTCTCCAAGAATTCTCCATATTTTCTCTAAATTTTCTTGCAAACTATTTTGAGAAAGCTTCTTGATTTTAGCCTTCCTTGTTAATCATCCATCGGTTTTCGATTCTTTGTGCTAAGAACGGAAAGAGCTGTCAATTGTATCTTAAAGGGAATTTCCGGATTAACCCTAGCACCGTGTGAGGGAATTTAATCCCTTTAGGAAAGTATTCATAAGCCTTTGACAGTGTATCAAGATCGAAGTCTCAAGGGGCAATTTGATTCTCATGTTCATGTGTGGTTCTTCGGCTTCGAGTTTAGGCAAGTGTAATTAATCTTCTCACTAGTGTTTTATTTTCAAATTTCTGTAATTTCTTAGATTATAATACTTGATTGGAACACCATTGTTGTGTTTGTTTAATTACATTACTTTGTTTTGTAATTATATATTTAGGTTTTGTTTCCCATACATTTTATTAATTATTTCTTGATATTATAAGTGATTTCTAGTTTGAAGTTCACTGTAAACCTAATAGAGTCGACCAGACTATCGATCTTTGGAAGTGGAGCTATCCTTCGGGCATGCCTTGTTCAGATCTGTGTAATCAACAGACATCCGCCAGGTACCATTTGGCTTTTTCACAAGGACAACTTTGGCTACCCAATCCGGGTAGTAGCATTACCGAATGAACCCAGCATCCAGCAGCTTCTTGACCTCGACGGCTGCCGCCTGAGATCTTTCCTCGTCGTGGATACTTTTCTTTTGCCTAACCGGCTTCTTCTTTGGATCCACGGCAAGTTTGTGGACAGCAAGATCCGGGCTGACGCCTGGCATTTCTTCCACTTCAAAGGCAAAGATGTCTTTGAATTCTTTCAGCAGTTGGTGCAAGTCTGCACCCAACTTTGTAAAAGCAACCGTCCCCACTTTAACGGTTCTCTCCGGACGGCTGTCATCTAGAACAATATCAATATTTTCACCAGCCGGCTGGGGACGGAGATCATCTGATCGTTCCTCGATTAGTGATTGCTATTGCTTCTCTTTTTTTAAGGCCAAAAGGTTGCCCGCCTTCCTCTTTTTGTCGGCTGCTTTGGGAGCAGGCGCGGCTTCCTTGAAGTCATCAAGGTCGATGGGTTCCACGCCTTGGCTGGCTGCGGCCACAGTAGGCTTGACGTCTGAGAGATAACACTCCCTAGCAATCTTCTAATCCCCGTTTAGGGAACCCACTAACCCGTCATCCCTTTCAAATTTGATTAGCATGAGGGATGGAATGATGCCTGCCTTGGACTCGTTGAGGGTTGGACGGCCCAGAATCAGATTGTATGCGGTTAATTCCTCAACCACCAAGAACTCGACAACCATGTGTCGTCCTTCCCCCTTCTCTCCTAGCTGGATGGGTAGGTCAATCCTCCCCACCGGATGCACTACCCCTCCCCCAAAGCCGACTAAGGGGTGAGAGGCCTTGTGCATGCTGCTAGGCTTGTACTTGAGCTTTGCCAAGCACTGATAGCTGATAAGGTCAGACGAGCTCCCGGTATCAATAAGAATCCGGCCTACTCGTTGGTTGGAAACTTTGCATTCGATGACTATAGGGTCATTGTGAGGCCGTCTGACCTTGCCTTGATCCTTCTCAAAGATGAGGACCTCTGGGAAGGTGTCTTTCGATGCCTAGCCCTCATCCACTGAGTTGACCAGCTTCCGGATGTTGTCCTTGGTACCCCGGATAGTAGGACCACCTCCCACAAAGCTGCCTGCTATGGTAAAGATTTGCTCTTCATCAGTGTTAGAGCTCACAGCCGGCTTCTTGGATGGTTGTCCATTGTTTGTCTTGTGGTTACCCTTGGACTTCACCAGATAGGACTTTAAAGCCCCCTCATCAGCCAGACGGTCCACTAGCCGCCTGAGGCTATAGCAGCCATTGGTGTCCACTACTACATTTTTGACCTATTGCAACCCCCAAATCCGTTGCATTAGGCGTCAAATTCCGTGGCATTAGGCCTAATGCAACGGCCATGTACCGTGGCATTTGTTGGCGTTGCAGTAGGTCTATTGCAACGGTATACAACACCTAATACCAAGGCAGCTATAATCCGTTGCAATAGCTCTACACCTAATGCCACGGTATAAATTATCCGTTGCAATAGATTACTTACTACTAATTGTGATGAAATTGACACCTATTGCAACGACTGAAGCTAATTAATACAAATGATATATGGAGTACGTATCTACTGCAACGGATTGATCATTTGATCTTTTTTATTTTGAATTGTACGGTAATATAATATATGTATAAATAGTTAGTACAAATCTAAATATACTAAGAAACAAAATATCATTAAATTTATATAGAATAATAATAATGCTAAATACGTACATTATAAAATATTAGTTGCTTGTTTTTTGTATGACACCCTACTAATAATAAATAAAAGTTATATAATTAATTTAATCCTCCAAAATACAAATTTTCAACATATATATAAGCCAGAATTTCCAAATCTTCACAAAGTTGAGCTTGAATAAGAGTCGCCAACGTATATGCACCATTTGTTAAATGACTAGCTAATTACTATACTTCAGCTCCATTTAGCTCCCCATGCACCTACACGTAAAATAGAATAAAGTAATAGAAATATAATAGAACTAAATTATAAATTATACTAGATCAAGGCCACAATCAACATGAGAAAAGTTTAAAACGCACGGAGAATTTAGCCATACAACAATACTCATATTAGACCGCAGGCCACAACAGCAGCACCCTGAAGCCAATACAGGCAGCAGCCAACCCAAAACCAAACAAAAACACAACAGGCACAAAACAGGCTGCAAGCAGGTAGAACCCTGAACTAGAGCTGCTGATCTGCCACTATCAGATCCAACAATGAAACCAAACCAGAAGCGGCAACCAACAGCAACCATAAGCCAAATAAGGAGGGCACACACCAAACACATCTAAAAAACAATAAACCAGGACACCCAGCTATCCATAAAACGAGTAAAAATTTCCCCCCTCCCTTTCACATCAATTTCCCCTTTTTTTTTGGTAAATAAGAAAATTTATTACCAAGGAATAAGAGTTACAGTTTTACAAAAAACAAAACTGAACCCTCCAAAACTACACAAGCCCTACAGGCATCCAACCTCCAAACCTAACCCAAACTGTAAAAAGGCCACCTTCAATCAAAAGGAACCTAAAAAACCGAGAGGGAAGAAAAACACACTGGACTTAGGAAACTAGGCACCTTCTAGGAAGGGTACTGAAAACGAGGACCAACACAGACAAAAACAACCAAACACTAAAACAAAACACGACAAACAAAAACAAAAACACCACGAACAAAAAAAAGCCAATCTAAAGATCAAAGCTAACAAAAAGAAACAGCAAAGGAGCACACAGCTCCCTACAGGCCCTGACAGGAATAACAGCAGCCAGCTGAACAAGAAACAGGAGCAGCCAGCCTCTACAGAAACACAGAGCACAAGCACACCCCATAACACAGCCTGCAACATCATCTCAGCAAACTAGAAAGCAGGACTAGGCAACACAAGAACGCAGCAACTCCAATTCACAGCACAACAAATGCACAGCACTACAGACCCAGGAAACACAGAACACAGCAGCAGGGCAGAAGCTCCCTGCACGCCCTGACAGAGACAAAAACAGCTAGCAAGCAGAATCAAGAACAGAGACAGGCACACCCAGCTGCACAGAAGTACCAAAACACAGCCCCAGCACTGTACACAGCCATTTGAAGGCTTCCAACTTCAGCAAAAACAAGCAAGGAAGCCTGCATTAGCACACAAAACACCACACAAAAAGCCACCATCATACAAGAAGCTGTCACAGAAACCACCAGAGAAGAAACAGACAGAAAACCAGGCCAGCAAAGAAAACAGGCTAAGTCTACTCTCCCCTATTTTACAAACATTCAAGAATGGTATATCTTCAGAAGAACAGCAACTAAGTGTACTCTCCCTGTAACCATTTTTTAACAACAAAATTGGGTGTTTGGATCAAAATAAAGACAAATTTAGAGCACTAGATGTCCTATAGTAATCAAAAGCAACATAACAACCAACATAAACATCCCAACATTGCAGTAGCACAAAAGCTTAAAGAAGTCACATTTTGACATTGATTTGAGATTGTTTTTATTGTTTATATATCTTGTCATTGTCTTCCAAGCTTCATTATGTACATTTGTCAATTTAAGCTTGCCAAAATCAATTAAAATTAAAGTTATCCATGTATACAAAATCAAATATCCTAATGCTCTTTTTATATATAGATAATAAAACAGGAGAATAAACCGAAAAAAAAAAAAAAAAAAAAAAAAAAAAAAAAAAAAAAAAACCTTAATTAGAATTGAGTAGGATAACTACTATACATGCAACTCTTTAGATAAGGGCCACACTAGCAGGCCTCAGTATGCAAACTTGAGATACTTATGTTCAGAGATATTATAGGAGATGGCAGCAAGGCAGAGAGCTAAAAAAAAAAAAACTCGGTCTGATTCAAATGAAAGTAAATGAAGAATTAAGGGCAAAGGCAAACAGAGGTTTTACCTCATAGAGATGTGCTAAGCGGAGTAGTACATATTTATCTTCCAATTCCTGCAAAGTTGAGCATTCATCAGTTAGACAAGTCTTGAAAGGCAAGCTTGAAAACACACGTACTTCCTTAGAGACCCTAGGAGCTGCTTTTGAGAATCATTTTCAAAACAAGATGTTGGTTAGCCAGAATCATAATGAATTAACAAGTACCTGAAAGGTTATCAAGGCAACATTAAGAGGTAAGCTGTAGTTTGAATCATAATGAATCATAATGAATTAAATCATAATGAATTAAGCCTTGTCGATAAACTCAATAATTAAAAAATAACCGCATTCTCCAATGTCATTATCTTATGGGGCACCTCTAATACTCCCACTGCTATAATTCTCTCGGCCAAACCCAAGTTCCGCTCTTTGACAACCTTGGGGGTTAAGATCCACATATTGTACATGAGCTCATAATTTTCCTTGAATTAAATATCTCATCTTTATTTCGGCTCTAACATTACACATAAATCATTAAGCTGAAAACATTCGCTAAAATATACTACAGGAGCTAAATAACTTAATAATAACAACATAAAACAAGTAAATTATCCACATTAGCTTCAAATTTAAGCTCCAAGAAGAAAAAATAAATAATAAATCGGTAATACTAGTAGAAAAAACTAACCCTAACAAGAATTTTGTACTGAAGAGGGTGTGGAAGCTTGTAGCCGGCAAAAAGGACATTTGGGTCTCTGTGCAATTGCCTATACCATGTCAAAAAAATCAATCAGCAAAATTGATCAAATTAGTGTTTATGAAATTAGAAATTGGGAAAATAATTAATTACATGCGGAGGATGTTGCCAATGGTGTGGTCTTCTCTCTCAATGGTAAAAGAGGCATTCAAAACCCTAAAACAAAAAACAACAATTATCAAATTAATAACAAATAAATAAATTGTGATTATTACTGAAAAAACAAAGTGGGAAAAGATAAAGATTGAGATAATTACTTCTTGACGCCTTCAGGAACGACGAATCTCTCGTATCGATCAGGAGCATTCATCTTTCTCTCTCTTCTCAGATGCTAACAAAGAACTGTGTTCAACTTTGTTCTAAAATTCGACTTATTTTCAGTAATTTTTAATCAACCTTGTACTTTTATCCTATACCGTCCCTTAAATAAAATTACAGTAAATACACTTTTTTATTCGACAAGGCTTAGCCAGAATCATAATGAATTAAATCATTTTCATCTTCAAGTGTCATGTTCTCATACAGAATTTCTATCAAGACCCCAATCCCATTGCACCCCATTCCCCAAACACATAGTTCAGCTTTTCCAAATTGTAATATACCAATAAGTAGTAACCATGCTCATTTCCAAAGTATCAATATACTATTTTGCTCTATCGCGCCCAAAAGAAACGCAATGTCCTTAACCAATTCCAACATGAATCGTCTATAAGCACCAATTACTAGACATTATAACACCAACTATAGTAATCTACTGTCATTACCTATACCATAACATTCGCATTACCATAACCAACAAAACAACCAAAAGCACACTTATTTGCAAGTTAAAAATCACCTAATTTTCCAATAATCAAACCAAATACTAACAATATGATTAAAAATTTATAACAAAATCTACTAAAAATCAGAAATTAAAGATAAAAGAAGGAACCTGGCAAGAACATAAAGGCGAGAATCCCAAACGAAAGAAATTAACCTGAAAGTTCTCGAGGAATTAAATGTCTTACAAACGAAAGAAATTGAGGTAGAAATGCAATAGAAATAGCAATTATACCTGACTCCATTGTTGAGCTACCAAGCGACCAAGAACACCAAGCCCAACAATTAGCAAATCACTCTCACCAACTACCACGGACGATGATGATGTTCCTGATTAACATTAAATTGTCAATTGATTGAAACTTTTTAAGTGTATAATTGTTGAAATTGGAACAATAATTGAAAGGGGAGAGAAAGTAGCGAGAAAGAGATAAAAAGAGAGATAAAGATAGAAGGCTTACTCAAAGATCAGGGCACGAAGCTGGAGTTTGAGCGACGTTAGCTCAGCAACTCTCCACCACCGCCATCAATTACAAATCAAAACTCACCATCGTTGCTCTCCACCACCGCCAACAGTTACAAATCATAACCCTAGAAATCGAAAAAAATCAAATTTTTGAATGAATTTTTTCGTGATTTTCACCTCAAAATCTGCCTCAGAATTTTTGTTTTACCTTGCTTATTTATGTGAGATGATGATGGGGAAACTAGAGAATTGGGGGAAATTGAGAAAATGGAGGATTGGGGGATATTGAGGAAATGGAGAAATAGGGTGAGAATGGGTACAGCGAGAATGAGTGGAGAAAATGGGTGAGAAAAGTAAAAACATGTTTGTTCAAAATTTTGGTGAAAAAATTAGAGGGAACAATGCGCGCTTCAACCTAGCTAAAATTTTCATGATACAACACTACCGTTGCATTAGCTTTCATTTTTGTTAAAATATCTAGGCTATTGCAACGGTTCTTTAGAGCCGTGGCAATAGCTCTACCTCTAAGAGCATTAGTTTTAACTCCGTGGCAATAGCCTACTCTATTGCAACGGCAATAAAAATACCGTTGCAATAGGCTATCTTTGCCACGGCATTTGGATAAGGCGTTGCAATAGCTCATTTTTTGGCGTTGTATTTGATCGAAAATGTAGTAGTGGTCATGGCCGATATCCTCATGGAATTGACAGTACTTGCTCTTGTCCCGGCTGTTGATGGGACTCTTCATTGCTGCCAGTTTTTCAAGGGTTAACTGTTCTTTGATCTCCATGAGGATGGAGGAGCAGTTCTTGTTGAACTCGTACTTGGGGACGTACGACTTTAACTCTCTCTTTTTCTTCTGGGACGGCTGACCAGAACGGTCCGCCGCCCAGATTTCTTTTCTTTTCTTGCTCTCTTCTTTTTTGGCTGGCTGAGCAGACCGACTCTCCTTCCTGTAGGACCTTTTAGGTTTCGACGAGTGCTTGATGGCGCAGAGCTCCTTCGCCTGTATGTAGGCTTCGGCTTCCATCAATGCCTCTTGAAGGGTAGCAACCCTCTTTCTGACCAAGTCGAACTTAAAGGTCGACCCGTCCTTCAAACCCTTGAAGAACTCTGTATAGGCAACTTCGTCAGACAGCCCTTGGATCTGAATTCTCATCAGGTTGAACCGCCTGACATAGGACCTTAGTCCCTTCTTGTCTCCCTGCTGAATAGCCCCTAAATCGAGACTTGTCTTTTTAGCAGGGATGTTCATGGAGAAGTTAGACGCAAACAGGTATGCAAGCATCTTGAAGTTGTTGATGCATCCGGCTGGCAGATTGCCAAACCATCGTTAGGCTATGCCCTTCAATGTTGCCGGAAAGCATCGGCACCAGGCGACGTCATCCAACCCCTGAAAGTACATGAGGTTGGTGTAAGCCATTAGATGGTCCTTCGGGTTGGTGGTACCGTCATAGGTACCGACCAACACATTTTTAACCTTGGTCGGCTGGCCGCCTTGGTTATCTCCTTGGAGAACGCCGACGGTTGTTCCCCAAGGTTTAACAGCCGGAGCTGCCAGTCCATGGGCTGGACTTGCTGTGCCGCCGGACCCCCAAAAAGGGCCAGCTGCATGTATGGTGATCCATACGGCATGTATGGCTGTTGGGGCACATACGGAGCCGGCTAGATAATCTGAGGGCCAGTTACGTGCGGACATGCCGCGTGACTGACTCTCTCGGTTTGTCTCCGAATACTTCGGTGAAGTATTACGGAAACTGTCTAGGTAAGTCGACGTTTAGGCTGACTCAGACATTTGCTGACTTCACTTCTCCTGGATGAACATCCGGGCGTTAGAGTAAGTCTTTTTTGACCCATCCGACTGAACTTGTCGGATGGCCTTCCTTTGCCCTGAACAGATCTTTTATAGCATAAAATAAAGTAAAAATTAGTAATTTGTACTTCAAAATTACCACGAAACTCCGGTTGGGTGGAGTTCCGCCTCTGACGATCAAGTTAGAACGTTTCCGGATGTATAAATGTGCGGATGTAAATGGATTTTCCCTCAGAGAGAATTCTGCAATTAATATTGCTCGGTTTTTTGTGTTTTCATTTATGAATCTATAATAAATGAGGGTTTTCCTCTATTTATAGTGAAAGGGGATCAGTTCCCCTATTAGGGTTATGGTGCCACGTGTCAGGAGTGGATTGGATCCCATTGGGTCTCTCTGAGGCTGACACGTGTCAGCATGCTATTGGGCCACGTAGCATAGGGTAATTTTACCCCAAACACTATATATATTAATCCGTCTCAACCTTCTCATTGAATCTCAACTATAAATATACATAGAATTAATGGTCATTATACTTAAAGGTTATGGTTATTAAGCTTTCATGAAATTCAATAAAAACATGACTAATCTTGTTATAGTGGTTGCATAAAATTATTGTAATTTTGAACTTATAAAGTTATAAATTGGCTTTAAATTTTAATTTTAAATAATTGATGAATTTTTTTTAAAAAATAAATGAAATAATTCAAAAAACAGTATATTTGAAATTGCTTTAATAGTAAACAAAACTTTTTAAAGTTGCTTATTCATTCAAAAAAAAAAAAAGTTTTTAAAGCTGCAAAATTACATAAATGTCATCAATGACAAAAGAATACATGTATAGTGTCCGAGTATGATGATATTTAGCCAAGGTCGATCGAACAATCTAATAAATTCAATAAACAATACAACATCTTAGCTAAAGTTTAACAATGTTTAAAAAGTACAAAAAATAAATAATATATTTAATTAACTTTATTAGTGGTACATTGCAGTACGTTGCTTTAGTGGTACATAGCAGTATGCGACATCTACTATAGAGTTTTGTGAGAATATACCCAAGTTTAAGTATTTGAATTTCATTGATATGTTCATACAATCAATAATATTAGGTATTCCTAGAGTACCATACTCTTGGTACTTTTGGCATACGTAACATACAAACAATAAAATGCGTGTATTAAATATAAAAAAGAAACAAATACAATGAATCACGTCAACTTAGACGTAGAATTGACATTTAAAAAAAAAAAAAAGATAGCCTATATAATTCAAACACATAATTTCAATTTTCTCTATACATTCAATCTCTACTTTTCTCTTTGAATGTTTTCCTCCAATAACCTCCATAAAACATCAATTACCACATTTTCACTACATTTCTTCAATCAATTTGTGAAAATTCTTCAAATCATCCTTCAATTACTACAAACAAGCAAAAATCTCTCTAAATGAATTCATTTAAAAGTTCAATATAACACTCCATAACTAAATAAAATAACATACAATTTGATTTAAATGACATTGATAACAAAATAGCACTAGAAATTGCATAAAATTACATCAATTTCAATACAAATTTACACAAAGTTTGAAATAAGATCACAAAACATTAATCAGAGGTCTACTGTGTCATCTTTCAAAAAATGACACCATAACATGATGATATGTCATGTTATAATTGGTCAATTTTTCATTTATTTTTAAAAGCCCAAATGTACAATACATGCATGTATGTATAATTGTAAATACATGTATTTTATTAAAGAATACATAATTATAGTTTTTTAAAATCTATTTTTATCTTTTTAAAATCATTTTCGGAAATTAAATTATAATTAAATTTAGAAACTAAAAAATTCATCATTGTTCTTCATTAATAATCTTAATTAACCACCCCCAAAATCTTGTATAATCTATTTGGAACTCTGACCAAAATTCCGTCCAAAGATCGGATTTATTGGGTTTCGAATATGCTTCCATGATTTGTATACATATTTCGTATTATGTTCGATTGATAATTTTGATTTATGTAAAAATCAAGTTGTTTGATGGTTTTGAGGATGAGATTAGCCTTAGGAGCGTGTATTATGATGATCTAAAACATATATCTTTCATTTTTTTAACGATCAATGGATAACAAGTAGGGATGTCAGTGGGGCGGGTCAAATAGGAGACCCGCCCCATCCCCGCCCCAACGGGGCGGGGATGGATCTTGGTTTGGCGGGTGGTGGGGCGGGGATGGGGATAAAAACCATACCCGCCATGGGTGATGGGGCGGGGTGGATTTTAGGTTGTACCCTCCCCATCCCCGCCCCGCCCCACCCGCCCCGCTTCGTACCCGCCCCATCCCCACCTACCCCACTTCGTACCCGCCCTATCCCCACATCCATATATTTTTAAAAACAAAATTATATACTTTTATACTGTTTTATAAAAAAAAATTATGTAAAATAAAATAGTAAATATAATACTTTGTAATACACTTATATTATAAACCAAAAAAATGTGTAATATAACAATAATTTTTTTCTTTTTGCAATCTTTATTAATTATGAAGGATTGTGTATTTGGGAGGCGGATTAGGCTGGTCTTAGGTGGGGATTAGGTGGGGGTGGATATCCAAGTGGGGGTTGGGGTGGGGATGGTTTTGGAATTGTACCCGTCGAGGCGGGAATGGGGATGAATTTTAGACCCGCCGCGGGGATGAGGATGAAAATTTTAGGTGGGGATGGGGATGGGAAAACGAACATCCGCCCTGCCCCGCCCCGCCCCATTGGCATCCCTAATAACAAGGGTGTGCTATGTGATTTAGAGTTCGAATTTTTTTTTTCGCAGACCTGTTTGATCCAAAATCGAGATCTGCGATTTTTGTAATCTGTTTGTGGCTAGGTAATTTCCTATATTTATTTAGGCCATTACCTAAAAAATTCAGTTTTAGTTACAAACAGATTATAGAAAACACTGTTTTCCTTATGTAATAACCAAAAATAGTTTAGGTCATTACCTAAGCCACAAACAAGTTCGCGAACAAATCATTATATTTTATGGATCAAACAGAAGGGGCTCGAAAAGAAAAAAATCGAAAGGTTGTCTTCTCCGATTATATAGTCGGAAGAACTCCCATCATTCAACCTAAATGACCATGTCGCCGGCCACCGCGACATTGCAAAACACCTATGTGATTCGTCCTTAACAAATGCTTAAAAATGAGATTGTAAATGAGATTTTTTTAATGAACAAAAACCTAAAATCAAAAACTACAAAAAACGGAACGCAAAAACACAATTGATATACGAATTTTAATCCCGATTTATGGCGGATTTGAAAATTTGTCAACAATTGACAATGCTTTTGGGAATGGGTGGTTAATCTATGACATGAATGAAGAACATTGATGAACAATGATGAACAATTTTAGTATTGGGGTTTTTAATTATAATTATAACTTCGAAAATTAATTTATAATTATGTATTTCTTAAAAAAAATACATGTATTAAAAAGAATATATAAAAACAACACAATTTAAATATATTATGGACATTAAAAATAAAATAAAAAAAAATACTTAATGGGCCAATCAAATTTTGCCACATCAACAAATTGTGGTGCCTTTTTTAAAGAATGACATTGTAGAATTTTCAATTAATCACAATATAACACAAGTTTCAAAATATATTACGAAGTACCAAGTAACAACAGATACAATACAAAATTCACAAAAGATACAAAACAAATTTCACCAAAAGTCACAAAAGATACAAAACAAATTTCACCAAAATTCGACAAAATAACACAGTATATCAATAAAACAAATTAACACAACCTTCAAGGCAGAAATACACAAAGCTTCAAAACCAAACTACACAAGCTTCAAAACAAAATTAACCATATAACACAAAATTTAAGCAGATAAGATTTGATTAAAATAATTCATTTCATAATAACCTTTATCTAGATTACAGTGTGCATTCGTTGTTCATAGGATTTTAATATACTTTTTTCTTTATTGTTGAAACTGGTTATAGATGAAAATTTCAAAACTAAATCATATATGCAAGGAAGAAGTGAGTAAAGAGTATCATGATTGTTAAATTATACAACTTTACTAAGATTATCAACGCGTTAAAATAAAGATCAAAGACCTCTGAAATCTGAGTTAAAATTGCATATACAATACAACAATTCTGTACAAACGAACTCACACAATTTGATCATCGTTGTATCTCCACATCCTTCTCAATGGGATTATGGAAATCAATATCAGAATTGCTATCACTTTTACTACGTTTAAATGATCTTTCACTTAGGTATCGAACAATGCTACTTCGTGTCCTTGGAGCTGATCCAGTTCCATTGCTTGCATGGTTTCTGCCACTCTTTTTTGCCATATTGTCCAATAAAGATTTGGTAAGAGTTTCAAAACGGCGCCTGAAAGTAGGATATCTTGATATTGATTTTGTGATTCCTCGAAGCCTTCAATAGTGTAAATAGAAAAAGTTAAGGATACAAAAACAACAAAACTTTAGTCCCAAAATGATTGGGATCAGCTAACATGAATGGTCATAAGGAACCGTACGATCTAAAAAGGGGACATAACAAGATATTTAGTTGAAAGAGTTTTTAAAAAGGTGAGTAAAGTGAGAAAAAAGAGTATCCAAGTAAACCAAAAGGAGTTTTAAAAGAGAACAAAAATAGAATTTAAGAAAGTTTAAAGAGGTGGTAAAAACGTTTAGAATAAAAACCATAGAGGTTTGAGACAACTTTAGCAAAGAAATCAATACATTTCATAAAACACTAATGGGATAAAATAATAAAAGTATATACTAAGATAAATTTAAAAAGTATATGACACGTCGTTGTCGTGAAAAAGTTACGGATGCTAAGAAAAAACTTAAGCAATTCAAAAATGATATACGAGTACATGACATGCATAATGAGAAAAAGGAGTGTATCTCCACAATATCTCTATTTACTTGACCCATGACTAATTATTATTAGAGGTCCAGAATTGATTTAAATATCATTAAGACAGAAATGCTTAAGTGAATGGCAAGAGCATATAATCAAAGAGTGAATATCTCAAGCAAATACCTTCTAGCCAATGCCTCAAGTTCTGCTATTTTGACTTCATTTTCAGAGATGTTTACAGTGCAAAAACTTCGAAGTCTCTCAGGATATCCGCTTAGTAAAACCAATTTACCAAGATAATCTTCCAATGCTGGTGAAAGATTTTCTGCTTTAATCTGTTCTTTCATGATCAAAAGTGGGTTGAGGAACCAATCAAAGAACGTATCTTTTGGTCTATTAGTGCTAGTTATTTCAGTGTTATCACCTGCACAACCAAAACCAAACATATAAATACAGTTTGTTCCTAAGTTCAGGTTTTCTGAAAGTATATGAGAAATTGAGAACACAAGCAAAAGCATGACTTACTTAGCAGCAAACCAGGTGAATTAACTTTTGCCGACTGTATAAGCATTTGTAAGATGCAATACGCAGGTAAACCAATGATAAAAACACCCTGGTTATCTTTGCCGGATTTTGCATCTTCAATGTCCTTCATGGAAATTATCCCTTCAGAAACCAGCACTTCACCATGGCGATGGCACTCTTTAAACAAGCCATCTAGTAACTACATGTGTTGTAGGCAAATTATAAGGATTTTATAAACTGAGGCTAGCTACATTACAAAGTCATTGCAAAGATTCATCAAAATAATGTACCTCAATTGGCTTTAAGTCGACCGTAGGACGCTTAAAAGAACCATTATGAGAGGGCATCTTCTGGAAAGAATTGGGCCTTGAAAAAGATGGTGTACGGGATTGAGTCTGTATTGATGGATCTTTCTTCCGATAAGAGAGCCTGATTATGGGAAAATTGAGTTATATATATCAATGTTTTGCATGAACTTGCATCACTATGAGTAAGGCTTAAATGTTGTTGTAAATATATTGCATGTACATAAATGATCCTTAAGGTTAGCTTTATTTAATTACCCTGGAAAGCAAGTTCCCTCAGACATGTCAAGGACATCATTGCTGTACTCGTCATAAATGGCCAGGGAAGCCACAATATAGCGAAGCCCCATCATGAGAGAAGACTCCTGCAATTGAGAAGATAGAACACCTCAGAAAATCAATGAGTTAGTGACAAAAAATGATACAAGTTCATCCCAAACTTCTTATCTACTATTCCCAAACTATGAATTGTAAGATCAATTGCCTCAACAAATGAAAAAGGGTAAACTGTGGCATGGTGTCAACTGGTACAGAAATCCAAGGAAACAGCCTGGCTTATTACAATACGACCTTGAGAAGTGAGAAATCAATCCATCCTTAAATGGCTTAGTGTGGTATAACGAAGTCCACCAAGACTTCCTGTCAAAAAAAAAAAAAAAAAAAAAGTCCACCAAGACTTCAAAGCTTTTCTTACACGTTGACATTACTTAAGTTGCTAGGATGAATTCATCTATACCACACTTTTTCATATAACGAATTACAGTTTTGACAGGAAAAAAAATAAAATAAAAAAGACAGTTAACTAGAAGCAAGAAAAAAATTACACAATACACACTTGGAACAATATTAAGAAATGAAAAGGTGTGTCAATGCCATCTTACGACAAAAAATAACTTTTGGCAGAGTTCATTCTGTGATAATTTCAGCTCCTATCAGACGAATAGAAAATATAAATCCAGTTTCCAGACAAAAAGTTCCAAAAGCATATTTGGAAATAAGCCTCCGTTTTCGTAAGGCGGATTAGATTTTATTCTTAACTTTATTAAAAATTAATATAGATGCTTGTTCTTTGATCAAAAACTCTGTACTAGAATAATTGAAAAAGGTAAGAAAAGTCTAAGCTGAGGTCAACGATAAGGGTGACAAATTTCTCTCTGTTTCTATCTTTTACTCTAAGTGAACTCAGCTTTATCTCTCTATCTTTAAGATATCTGTGCCTAGAAGGTTCTTGAACTTCGCACGTCATTAAAGCTGCAAAATAAGAAACTAAAGAAAGGCTTGTTTTATTTGTCAATTCATGTAAACTTTCCTTTCTGAGATTTAGTTCCATTTTTCAAGAATAAAACAGATATTCAGTTAAATTTTGAATTTAATTTTGCATCATAAATATTTTATCTTGAGCTGCAATTGGCAATTGTGCTGCCTTCAACAACAGTAGGTAATGAGACTGAATTGAGTGTATATTGATTACGCTATTAATTGTTGTTACTTTATTCCTCTAATGAGGCCAGGAATATTAAGATCTTTCAGGTAACGGCAATTTGAGAGTAGCTTCAAATTACTGCTCACAGCGTTGATCTATGGAAAATATTGTCGGCTTGGATGTGGAAGGTAAGATTTGTCAAGGAAATTGTGACTAGATCACATATTATGGTGGAAAAAGAAGATCAATGGAACAGTCTGTTAATATCTTAAGAAAAGAAAGTAGATCTTAACAGGGGAAAGTACCTGTACCAATTCAAAAGTCAATTTGCTTCATTGACTCAATAAAACATTATACTTGTATAATGCGTGGTTGGTGCACCCGGAAACATAAATAAATAAATAAATAAATAAATAAATGTTAAATTTAACCACTAGAGTAACCATGAAAAAGAACATGTTATTTAATGTATTATCATATTCTTTTTGTAAAGACTTAATGTTCTTCGTCAAATACAAACATATTCTTTGTCAAACACAAACATGTTCTTTTTTCAAACATAGGGTTCTTTTTCAAACACATTCAACCACCCGAGTAACCATGCAAAAGAACATGTTCTTTAATATATTATCATGTTCTTTTTGTAAAGATTTTATGTTTTTTGTAATGTCATGTTCTTTGTCAAACACAAACATGTTTTTTTGTCAAACATAGGTATGTTCTTTTTCAAACACTAGTATATTCTTTCCGCCTTTTTTAGTTTTAACGGGCGCACCATGAGCCTGGGTGCACTATACTATTTTCAATACTTGTATGCATTGATTTTCCAAAAATTGGCACTGTCTAAGATATTGACAAGATAACACATGAAAGAATGATTTTCCAAAAATTAGCACTGTCTAAGATATTGGCAAGATAACACATGAAAGAATGATTTCTTCTTGAGGGCACTGTCTAAGAAAAATGAAGATCAATTTTTTTTTTTCATTTCTCAATGGTCTGCTGGGCTCAAGTCACAGAGAAGGTTTTCCTCCTTAAAAAAAAAGGCCTAAGAGCGAAGACCCTAAATTAATCTAAGGCAAAGGTTCCGACCAATACTAACAATATATTATTAAAATGCCTTAAGAAAAATTAATCGAGACAGTTTTAATAGCACCATTGATTAAAAGTAAATGTTCAGCGGTACTAACGTGGAGGCTTGTGGGAAATAGGGTCCATTTCTACTTACAGAAAACAAGATCTCTAATTTCATTCGTGCGATGTCTATTTTCAACAATAAGTACTCGCTATTTTCTACAATATTAAGCCTGGTTGCAGAAAAGCTTCCAAATACACAAAACTATAAAACATAGAAATTGGAAAACCAATAAGATAGGATAACAACATGAAAATTAACTTAATGCCATTGAAAAACAATCACTAAATAATAACTAAAACTGGAGAGAAAGAGGTTTCAAAAGATAAACCTGATAAGCAATCACCCCTGCATAAGCACCTAGAAAGACACTGGAAACCATCGAACCCATCAATGCTCCAACAACAGCTAGTGGCCAAAGAAGAATAGCAAGACCAGCAAAGGGGACACATATTGTTTCGAGGAAAGGACCTTCACGTCCAATAAGGTCGTGTAGCAAACGTTTCCACCCCTTAAAAAGCATGTAAGGGCTTTTGAACAAGGCAATGATTGTGATAACTGGGATATCAACCAAAAGACCAAGGACACCAGCTAAAATTGCTCCAGGAAGATAAAGTATTCTGTATTTATTACAAATATTGTTTTAAAATCTTGAAAGAAAAGAAATACAACAAAAACAATCCAAGATATTAAACATCACCTCTTATGATAGTATCTCAAGAAGTAGTAAGAGAAATAAAGCACATGAAATGGCCATAAAGGCATAAAGCCTACAAGCACAAATCAAATAATGTAGCCATATGCATAATGGTAAAGGAAAACACATGCTGAGCTACCTACCTGATGCGAATCAAGAAGCTAATTCTTTTGAAGAATCTAATGTACTTTTAGATGGTCTAAACAACTCCATTATAGGTTGCCCAAACAAGGAAATGATCAAGGAAAGGTTCAATAGCTTAAATTGGAAAGAAAGAACCATGATTTCCAAGAACGAAGAAGTTGCGCAGTTCACTTCCGGCGACGATACAGGCGGCCACGCGCCGAGATGGGTCCCACGCTCCTGTCCTCCGGCACCGGACTGAGCCCAGCCACAAGGTGGTGTGGCGCGTGTCACAAGTGGTGGCGCGTGAAGTGGTGTTCTGGCGGCGATATGAAAAGAATGATTTCTTTTCCTTAGTTTTATTTTGTGAGTCTTTACTTAGGTTTTTGCTTACAAGTTTTTACCTTTCACTTGAAAGGGTTTTTCTTGTTTTAAGCACTTAGGATTTCTAATTGCATTAGGAATTGTTTTAGCTTAATAAGTTCCTAGATTGATTAGGACTAGTTTTAGCTAAGCAAGTTTCTAAGTTGATTAGGATTTGTTTTTAGCAAAGTGAGTTCCTAAGTTGATTAGGAATTATTTTTAGTCTAGTAGGCGTCAATAATAGCTTGGAGTGCAAGCTTGAGTTAGGATAAAATAGGCAAGTTTTATCTTAAGAGTAGTTAGAGTTTAAGTAGGATTAAATAACTAAATTAAAGTTATCTAAACTTGATTAAGTTATGCAATCCGTAGGTTTTTGTTAGGGGATTAGAATTCTAATTCAAGTGGGATTAGGATAGTTGATTGAGTCTATAAATATAGGGTTGTAATCTTCGAATAATATACAAGTTTAGTCATACATTCATAATAATATTTCTTATTGCTTTTGTTTCAGTTGGATTACTTAAATTCTTGATTGGTGGATTCCAATTTGCTGTTTTGTTTGTTTTAGTTAAAACAATCATCTAGGTTAATTAATTAGGTGGATTCTTGATTAATTAATCTAAGTTTCTTGCTTAATTCTTGGTGAATTTTCTGTATAGAATTAGGTTAGATTCATATCTTTGTGAGGCTTAGTTTTCGGACTAAAAATCACATCACTACCAGATGATACATTTGCACAAAATCTGCTTACAAAATGACCACTGTGTCATGACTTGTAAAATTATTGAAAGCCACAAAGAGTATGAAAATAAGATAGCTATATATATTCAAATTATGAAAGCCAAAACTAACCTTATTTCATAATACTTTGCATCTGGAGGACCTCGATCTCGTAGGTCATCCATGATTGAAAAATACGAATGAAAACAAACATCTTTGAAATCTCTAATAACAGTAAAACAACCGAGAATTGTACTCCAAGTCCCGTCCTGCAAGATGAGCAGAAATCATTACAAATATTATAGAGTTAGTTACCAGAGAGTATTAAAAAAGGGATGTCGTAGCATTGCGATAATTTCTAAATTTGTTCTATTTCATATTTTTGGCGGTGAATTCAGAAAAAATCACTTGATTACATACATAGACACAATGATAAAATTCGTTTTCCTTTCGTTCTCCAACAGCATCAAACGTCGCAAATACTGGTGAAAGAAAGCCATATGCTGCACCTCCTATAATACTTGAAACAATGCCAACCACAGGCCAGATAATTAAAACAACAAAGATCAAAGGGCACAACACAAGCTTCAACACAGGTCCCACTTGCTTAGCTCTGTCATTAAAGAAGGGAAAATGGTCAGAAAGTATACTTCCACACAAACGTACACTATATGAGAGCTGAATTCAACATCTCAAAGCACCTTACAACACAATAATATGTCCAACAAAGGTGCGCTGGCCAAAGACCCAGGATGAGTGCGCTGTGCCCCACAGTCATTAACAAACATATCAAAGGGCAAAACAATATACCTGCAAGAAATATTAGACTATTAGTATTCACAGGCTAAAATTACCTATTACTTTCAAGACAACTTGTGAAACCTCTACTTGAATCAATTCTGATGATAATTTCTTTTTTCCACTTTATATTTTCATTTCTAATTCCTAGGCACTATTATTATAATAATTAGAATTAAGTAATAAGTATACAGTAGATTATAGTAGGAATACTTGTAATAGGATGTGAAAGCATGTTTCAGTCAGTATAATTTAAATCAGTATAATGTATGGCTAGTTGGCTACTACAAGTAAGGAAACAACAACCAAGGCTCACTAAGTTTTTTCTTTTCTTTTCTTTTTTTTATAGGGGAAGATAGGGGGGTATTGACACTTCAAAAACAGAAGTTTATGCAAGTAAGCTGTAACAGACTACACCTGCAATTATGAAAAAGAATGTTTAACTCCTTAGATACTAGACATCTGAGAATACCAAATCAGTGGTAATCAAGCAACAAGGTTCTTAAACTTGGGAACAATAGAGCCACAGATTCAGAGATAAGAAATTCACATTTCTTAAATTCAAGATAGATAAAGTCTACCTTACAACTGAATGCATGCATCCATAAAATTAGGTATGGCTCATTTGATACATGTATTAACCTAAAAAGAAAGAAAGATATCTGATTACTATCCCCTAGCTCACAAACCAAGGAACTTCAGGAGTTAATTTTAAACTTCCAAGCAACCATCATCTAATGAAGTCTAATTGCGAGCTAAGAGGTAAGAACCAATGGAATATAGTGGCTCTATCTGAACACTAAAACCTCATTGTTTTAAAATAGTGAGAATATATATAAATTGGCTTTAAAGATCTAGAATAAAGAATTCAAAGATACCTTCATTTGCTGGCATGCTACATTAGGCAGACTAAGAACTTGATCCTTAATATAAAACCTTATATATGACGTGAAGTTCCTTTTATGCGGCTAAACATCTAAGACTCCATTAATTATTCTTTAATAGACAAAAATCTTTTACTAATGTTAAAAATTGGTTGTATGTTTTCCCAGTCACAACTCAAGAGTTGCATCAGTTTTACAAGTAAGCTAACAAATCATATGGAAGATGCTAAAATTTAGTGTTAAATGTCAAGTATAGCAAGTCCAACACATTTAGTACAGTCTGAAGGACATGCAGTGGATTTCAGATTCACTAATGAAGGAACAAAATGAGCAAAGCAAGAAAATGAAGCAGAATAACATGGGTGATGTCACAGGCATTGTCACGGCCGCGACCAGCCAGCATTTGAGGCTCTAGCTCTCGTGCCTGACTGCGCCTTGCGACTAGGTGCACTTTAATACTAAGCCATCACCAATAAGGAGAGTTGCAAAACTACTGGTCACGTGGTCAGTGGTCATTGGATCATAGGTAAGGACTAAAGACCGTTGACTGGTAAAAGCATTTTAGAAAAATAAAATCTAAAATGAAATGATACGATATAATTACTGGTAGGACATTATACTAAGAAGATAAATTCATTTTAAAATAAGTAGATCTTAAAAATACGAAAACAAAATTTTTGACACTGCTATAGCATGAGGGATAAGAGCTTATTATTTATATATAAAAAAGTAAATTTAAAAGCCTTCAGCCACTTGAACCAGCCATCTCAAGAGACACAAGGGGCAATCATAGGGGTGACCAGTATCAAATCAAATATATGGGAAGAATAAGTAAAAGATGTAGCTTTGGAGGAATGTCTTTTTTCAATCTGTTAGGTGTTTCAAGTTTGAAGTGAGAAGATATGTATCATTTTTCCAGAGGAAAAACATAGTAGAATAAACACTTATCATGAGTTTGCCAAGTTTAAGGCCCTATCTAGGAGTTAGATAGGAGATTAGATTAGCATCATTGCAGAAATATTAGAAGTTTTTCTGTTTAATTTTGGATTTAGTAACTGGTTCAAAAGTACAAGTACAATCTGTTTAACACAGAAAGGCAAACAAATAGTTAATATTTGAAGAAAAAAATTAGGTATTTCAGTTTTAAACCATATCTACAGTCATATATACCCTGTTATTGGCCCTATTTGGCAAATGGTGGACAGCAAGTTGTTCGGTAGACATGGAATCAGACACATTGCAGAGAGCCAGAGATAACAAATGTAATGAGGCACAAAGATAACTAGTTTGCAAAATTGTTTGGTAAACTATCAGTTCTCTATTGGCAGTTTATTTATGACGTATAGAAAATAAAATAAAAATGCACCCGTAGACACACAGACAAAAGTTTGTTTTGTTATTAGTTGTACCGCTTGTACATAATAAATTAATATATTAATATTTTTTTCAATATTTTATAATTTAATCAGTTCTAATTCTCAATATGCTGCACTAATTAGCATATAGGAGTGGGAAAAAAAGAGATTTAAGCCCAATCTACTATTAAAAATACACCATCACATGTATCAAATCTGCTACAAGTATTTGGGGTGAATGATACTATATACCAAATGCCTCTATTTGCTATGAGTTTATTAACCAAATGAGAAATGTACATACACCCTCATCTATTTCTACAATTTTCGCCGCATTACACTCCAAGTACCCTCATACACGTCAATTGTCACCAATGGACTGGTGACAATTATAATAGTACTAACTGTCATTAGTTGGTAAGAGTATGCATAGACATTATTGATCTCTTTGGCTATTTGCAATTTTTTATTATTACAATCAAGTATTGCAGAACTTCTGAAAAATCAGGATGACTGTCTTTGATAGATCCTCCTATACATATCACAACTTCCCTATCAAATAGGAATCTGACAGGGTTTCTTAAACCTCAGCTTATAAATCCCAAAAAAAAAACTAGGATAGCTTCAACTTCTGTAATTAAATAAAGTAAAAAATAGTAAACTCAACACACCTAAGTAAATACCAAAACAGCAAAGATTTGGAAACTTCACACAACTACTAATATCTCATTCGAATCTAATAACCAGTTAACTCAAGTACATACAAGGAACAACTTCAACTCCAAACTATCTCCAACAACATATCAAACTTTTAATAAGCCAAAATCTAATAACCAATCTTAGAGATGTTGGAGATCCTTCCATATCTCTCCTTTATTTGATATTCTAATCAGAGGGATAAAATACATGCCATAAACGTAATGTGACCATCTCATTGCCATACAACAAGAATTGCTCTTTTGCATTGAAACATTAATCACAATTATTTCATAACAAAATGAATGTTTCTAATCCCGTCAGAAAAAAAAAAATGAATGTTTCTAATAATCATCAGGGCACCTAATTATCTGAAATGTTCAAACACTTCATCAACCTAACCGAACCACAATAAAATGACACTATACCAATCTTCAACATTCAACAAGACTACCCAAAAAAAATTATTCCGAACTCTTGAAAAATATATGTGAATTTAACAAAAAATCAAACCCAAAACCAAACAAAGATTAACTTAATTAAAAATCCATCAAAAATTATTAAAAAAAAAATTGGTGACAAACCTTTGATTGTACCCAGAAGAAGAAGACCGATAAAAAAAGGGAGAAAGCGTAAAAACTGCAAAAGAGAAGCCCAAATTCCGGTTGGAGGCTCCATGAATGGCACAAATTTTGTGGGAAAAATCGATCAAAGAAGATTAGTAGAAGAAAAAACATCTGTGAAATTGGTTTATGAGTAGTAACCCCATTTGAGTGTACCAAGAAAATCCTACTTTAGTGAGTGTTGTTCTTTGCTTGTGATTACGCTAAGTGGGGTAAACAAACGGAAAGTAGTGATGCGCAATTGTATTGATGATGTTAACGGTTTTTAAAAAATGAAAAATGTTGGATAAAGCAGTTGGCATATTTTAAGCAACGAATAATCGAATATAACTGATCTTGGTTTTCTCCTTTCCAACCACACCACCCACTAGCCTGCTGGCCGCTGCCATACGCCCGCTCTCTATTGAGAGAGTATTTTTTACGTTTTTTTTAGTACCTATCTTAAAAAAGTAATACTTAGGACTTATTTGACATTGTTTTATTTTACTAGGTTTTGCCCCATGCAATACTGCAATGCTCGGATTCATAATAATATGACTTAAATAATTAAAGTCAATTAAAATGAAGTTAATTTAAATAAAATGACTTACAGAATATATAATTTTTTTTTTGAAATTTGAATTCGTTTAATGTCTACCCTTATAACTCTCTTGTTAACTATGTAATTTAAAATATTTTTAAAATAATTGAAATTTTTTATTCATTAATTTTTTTATCATGTTATTTTTTAAGGGAAAAAAATAAAAAAATAAAAAGTTTTGGGGCGGGAGATTTTTTATTGTGAATGCGACACGTGTATTTAAGGGATAACTCTGGTGGTTATTTTAGTATATTATATAGATATAGATGTTTTTTGTTTATTTGAAAACCAAAAAACCAAAAACAAGAAACAAGAAAAAAGTGTATCCACTTTTCTGTTGTAAGTTTTCAAAATTATCATGATTTTAATTAATTTGACTAATTGTTGATTCATTATTGACGTATATCATATGCTTTTGAGAAACAAAAAACCAAAAAACAGAAAACCACAACGATACCAATAGAACCCTTAGTATTTAGTGAAATAATTTCAATTCACTAAAAATAATTTCAGTTCAGTAAAAATCGGTAACTTTAAAGAAGAAATATAATAGAGAATCAGTAAAAATAATTTCACTTCATCAAAAATAATTTCACTTCATCAAAAATAATTTAAGTTTAGTAATATTAATTTCAGTTCAGCAAAAATAATTTCAGTTCAGTAAAAATAATTTCAGTTCAGCAATAATAAGGTGAAGTGAACAGGGCATAAGTGGTGGAGTTGAGGTTAGAGCCTTAGAGGTGATCAAAAATTCGAGTTTAATCGAGCCTTAACATTAGATATCATGCGCACTCTATAAAAAGAAGCGGGCTTATGGGGCCAAAGTGGGATTTTTGGACTTTTTCGAACCGAGTTTGGGTTTTCAATTAAAAAATGTGTATTTAGGCTTGCCCCAATCTACCTATATTCGGGCCAGGCTGGCGGGTTGGTCCATAGTTGATCACCTCTAGTTGAGGCATAAGAAATTACAGTATAAGAAAAAATATTGGGTAATAATCCCTATCCTACCTTATAAAAATTACAAGATTACTCTTATGAATACTGTGGTGCAATTATATCCTTCAAAATGCGATTTACATATATATGTACCCTCATTAATATGTACAACATTTTTTTGAAAATGAACAGTGGTTGGACAATTATACCCTTTAAAATGTTTATTTACTTATTTGCCCTCATTAATGTTAGTTGATGTGGATTTATCCCCCTTAACTTAATAAAGAATGTAAAATCACACAAGTAAAATAAGCCCTTCGAATCTCCTTAGAAAATCAAACAACTTAAGAATAACGAACCGGATATGACTTTGAAAACGACCACTCCTGGAACGAATTCAACGCCTCTCAAATTACCTAGACCATCCTGGAACTAAGTATTTTGAAGAACAAAACTTAGACTACTCCTAGAACTAAGTGTTGCTCAACTAATATTCAAAACAACTCCTTGAATTGAAAACTAGTGAAAGAGATTGTAAGCAATTAAGCTAAACAATAAACTTGAATTTTAATGATTTTCGAAATGTTATTGAAAAATCACGAAAATTACATTATTTATAGGCTAAGCTAATGAATTCTAAGTCTAATAAAACTAGGATAAAACCCTAGCCTTGATCCCCAAGTATCCTAGATAGAATAGGAAAACCGATTCCACCTAAACTAGGAAACTAGTAATAAGACTAGTTCTTATTAACCTAAAACTCCTAAAACAAATCCTAATTGACTTAGAAAACTTATTAAGCTAAAAACAATTCCTAATCAACTTAGGAACTTACTAAGCTAAAATAAGTCCTAATTCAAATAGGAACTAACTTTGTCAAAAGAAAGTTCTAATCAACTTAGGAACTCACTTAACGAAAACAATTCCTAATTGAAATAGAAATCCTATGTGCTTAAAACAAGAAAAACCCTTTCAAGTGAAAGGTAAAAACTTGTAAGCAAAACTCTAAAAACTAAGTAATGAACTACGCATCTTCTTCAATGGCTACGCATGTTAACCATTCTTGACTCTTCCCTCCAATTTCGAACCCTATAGGACTTAAAACCAATATGATTGGCTCTTCAAAAGAATTTCCCTCTTGATTCACATCATTAGTCACCTTTTTTAAAACCTCTCAAGAATAATGTGTGGACATTTAGACCCTTTAAAATATTTGTTTACATATCTTCTCTTATTAATGTTGTCATACCCAAATTTATGATTTACGGCCAAACCTAAAGAACTCTTTGAATATGGCTTGCTATGGTGCGCGCATCACGCGTGTTATCTGCTCTAGTTTATTGAAAAGTAAGGGATGTGAAAGGGAAAGAAATAATTAAAATATTGTTATGGGTTTGAGTGGGAAGTATGAGAACTATAGGAGGAAAGAAATATCTATACTAATATACTTCCTCTATTTCGTAATAATCGCAATAATAGACCTTATATATCAATGGCGGATTTAGGATTTTCATTAAAAAGGTTCAATTCAAAGAACGAACATCCCAAAAAAAACTTTATTTTTTGAGAAACTAATAAAAAAATTGATATACTGCATAAATACACTAAGGCTCCGCTCTATTCACACTCTATACACTTATTTTATGAAAAATAATTTCGTTCAAACAAGGGATAAGAATAGTTCATTTTATTTTGAAAAAGGTAAGTTTGAGAAATATTAGTTTAGTTAGTCCATAAGGAGATCAATATTAAAATAAGCTCTACTAATAAGTTTAGATAAAAGCATTTAATTTCGTATATTTCAAATGTCTTGATATGTGACAATACTGTAAAAATAATGTACCCTAAATGTCTCTTAGCTTTTTGGTTGGCTAACTGTTTTTCTATTGTCAAACATTCAACTATCTGAATTAAATTTTTCCTAAAAAAAAAAATTAACACTCTAAATATTTAAACTTTATATTCCCTCCGTCCCATTATTAAATGCCTATTATTCTAATTGGGTGGCCTAAAATTGACTATTTTTGTTTCATGTATAATTACCTACATACCCCCACTTTATACCTTTTAACATACTAATCTTCCCTAAATAACCTTTAAAATTGGTACCCACATGTATTTCACACATGTTTTTTCATTATTGTCTCTATTAGAACAAAAAATTACACTTTATAGTTATTCTCAATGTACTTCACACATGCATTTTACACTTCATTCATTTAAAAAACCTGTGAAATATGAGAAACGGACACTTAATAATGGGACGGAGGGAGTACTAATCATTCACTATAATTTCTTACTATACTTAAATTTAAAAAGAGCTTATCTATTGTGGATTTGCGATAGAAATAGTGCTAATTATTGGTACATACCTGTGCGATATAAACCAGTACATATCATGGTAGTTTAGTAAATAGTATGAATTTTTTTTTGAGATAGTAAAGTTATCTTTAAGTGAATAAATAACTCCATTAGATAGTGTAATAATGGTATTATAATACATTCTGCTGGTATAAATATGTCACAAAACTTTTCTAGCAGTACAAATAGAGTTTTATGGACTAGCTAGGTAAATTTCAATAATACTAATGATACTCAAAATATACCACTAATGATATTATACTCCCTTTATGTTTCAATAAGTGTTACACTTAGACCGACACATACTTTTAGGCGATTCAATTGACTTGAATAAAATAAGAGGTAAGTCGTGTAGTTAGAGTATTAAAAAATTATAAAAGAAAGATAGTGAAATTAATAATTAATTGAAAAGTAATGAATATGAGAGGAAAGAAATAATAAAAAAAGTAGTAATGGGTTTGGGTGGGGACCATGAGAGGAGAGAGATATAATATTAAAATGTAATTTTTTGCCAAAAAAGTTTTTGCCAAAAAAAAAAGTGTAACACTTATTAAAACACGGCCGCATTTAGTAAGTGTAACACTTATTAAAACAAGGAGGGAGTATATGTTTCTAATGGTACACAAAATATATCACTTAAGACTTCAATGGTACTATATATGTTTCTAAAGGTACACAAAATATACCATTGAAATTTAAAATTTCACATCAAATGACAAAATACCATGTGCAGTAGGATGCTCATACAACACGGGTATGTACCTTGAACGACTAAAGTAGTGTCATATGCAATTGTCCTTATAAACTTTTCATATGACAAATGGTCAGGCTTTTGAAAATAAGTAAAAAAAACTTCATAAGTTGTAGTCGGGTCTAAAAGTGGCAAAGCATTATAACTATCATGTGTCATGTCAAAGTCACCATGTGCCAGCAAAAATAGGAAAACAAGATAATAGTTTTTTTTAACAGCTTTACTTCATACTTCGTACTCCGTATTACTTAGTGGGTTCAAACTACAAAGTAATATGCCCAATTTATTTTCCATATTTTTGCAAGCTTTCAATGGGATTTCTTGACTTTCAAGTGGGGTTAACTAACCTCATCATATCCTCCTACATACATGAATTTGTCCACGTCTTATATAAAGTTTCACAAACTATTGGGTAAGGCAAACCTCACCCAACGCTTCGTGAGACGCGTGGGTTTCAGCGGCCTAGCCCACTTACTCATTTTGTAACTGCTATTTTTCTTATTCCATATAGCCCATTCCACTCTTTCTTCTTCCACATAGCCCGTATTTTAATCTTCTTCCAAAAAAACGTCATTTTCACTTTCTCATATTTTCTCCAATTTCAATTCATTTTTCTCGATTATTTTTTAATCAACACCTTCGTTTTGCTAAATCTTTCTCCATTTTCGACTACATTTCTTCCTTTTATTCTTCTAGTTCATTTTTTCCATTATAAGAAAGAATTTACGGTGTAATATCATCGTTAATCCAAAATAATGAGGTCGAAGAATGCTAATCGATCACCGGCTAAGAATGCTGAAAATTTCGACGATCAACTCGAAACTTCTACACCTATATCCAATTTCGCATCTAGGTATACATTTGACTCATCATGTTTTTGAATTTTTTTTTACTTAGGTTTTTCAGTATGTTTATAATCTAATTCAGAATATATTTTATGTTCATCTGACTTAGGTTTATCTAAATTTGATTGTTGGGTATTTTATATTATTGAAATTTCATTACCTTACTTAGGGTTTTATAAATGTTGTTGTTGTAATAGATGATATGTTTTATGTGGTTGATGAAATCATTTTTTGATTTATGGATTTATAATTTTGATTGTTGATTATTTTATATTTTTGAAATTTCATTTTCTTACTTAGGGTTTGAATATATCATCACTATAATAGAGGATGGGATAATGGGATAAAAACATTCTATTTGAATGTGCTAATCTCTTAGTAATTAACTCTGTTAAAGGCATCTGGTCAACACTGTTTAGGGTAAAAATTACCCTTACATGTGGTCTAATCCTATAGTGACACGTGGCTTAATAAAAAAGGCAACACGTGTCCCAGTAGGAAGAAGACACGTGGCAAACATAAGGGCATCTGAAAGATAGAAGGCCTCCTTACATTATGAGGCCTAAATCCTGAGAAAGGCGCCATAAGAACGCCCCCAAAGGACACGTGTCCCTACCTGATTGGCTCCAATCAGATCTCCCCTTTTTAGGGCACCAACCTTAGAATGCGCATATTCCCACCCCTATAAATACCCCAATCATTTATGACGGGAAGGGTAGATAGAGACATCTCATTCAAGGCTTATTAAATTGCTCTAACTTCTCTCTCTAAATTCTTTCGCTTATTGATCATTAACTTGATCGTCGGAGGCAAATCTTCCGTCAAACGGTATATTCGTTGTTTTGCAGGTGTTTGCGGCTGTCCGGCTATATTCACGACCTGCATCCCGAGGGAATCCAAAAAAACACCAAAACATTTGGCGCCGTATGTGGGGATACACGTCTGAAATGGCTAAAGACAGGCAGACACCCGGTCCTGGTTAGGAAGGATATCACTAGTAGAAAAAATGAAATAGGCACCCCCCTTTTAGCACCGGTTCTTGAAAACCGGTGCCAAAAGAAATGGGCGGGATTGAAAAAATCAGTGTTGGCACCGGTTCCAACCAAAACCGGTGCCAATTATTTAATTAGAACCGCTTCAAACCGGTGCCCACTTATTAAAAAAATATTAAAAAAAAATCCAGGCTCCTGCTTTTCTTTCTTTCTTTCCCCCTGTTTTTTCCATCTTCTGTTTTCCCTCTAGTTTTTACCTTCTCTTCCACCATCCCGAATTTTCACCTTCTCCATTGAAGTTGTTTACGAGCTTTCTCACTCCATTGAAGCAGCACCTCCTTCTCTCTCCATATCTCTGGCCTCCATTGAACTCGTGCTCTATATTCTCCATTGAAGCCGATTCTGAGCTTTCTCACCTCCATTGAAGCAGCTTCGAGGTAATGTGGTCTTCTTAATCTACTGAATCCCTTTGCAATCTTGGGTTTGTCGTTGATTTGGTTTTCAATTTCGTAATTTTAGGGTTCTGGTTTTAGTGTTCTGGTTTTATTTCTCACCTCCATTGAAGCAGCTTCGAGGTAATGTGGTCTTCTTAATCTACTAAATTCCTTCGCAATCTAGGGTTTGTCGTTGATTTGGTTTTCAATTTCATAATTTTAGGGTTCTGGTTTTATTTCTATTTTTTTTAATCTAGTTTCAATTAATTAACCATAAACCCTAAGTTTTTTAATTTTAATATTTTTTATTCGATCATTTGTAGGAATTGTAGATCTAGTTTGTTTGCTCCACAAAAAAGAGTTCAAATTCAAAGGTTAGTGGCTATTTTTTCCAATGCTCTTATAGTTTTATATATGTGTTAGTTATTAGTAGCAAAAATGGTACAAAATGATCTTATAGTTGGTTGTTTGATTGGATTTTGATATAAAATGTAGGAGGAAGCAAGAGCAGTAGGGCTGCTGAGAAGTGAGAAAATGGCAAATTTAGTTGGGTGTTGTTGTGAGGGTGATGAGAGATTGCTAGTTGCTGAGTTCATGCCCAATGAAACACTTTCTAAGCATCTCTTTCACTGTGAGTATCATCTAAATTCATAACTTTCTTGTTTAAGATTGAAATGTTGTGACCTTGACTATGCATTTGTTATTTTTCTATCAAAGGGACTTTGTATGTGTCGTGTTGAATTAGGCATTGCTTTTGTGTTTTCGATATGTAATAATCAATGAGGTATGATTACCATGGTACGTTGCTTGAAGATGCTAGAGTTTATGCCTATTATTAATTTTCGAGAAAGTATAATGTTTTCGACAAGGGGAAACGAGTTCGATCTAAATTGTTTGTGTCGAGTTAGCAACAGTCAATGTACAACCAGTGTATTCTTAATAATTGCACCACATCATTGGTGTAATCTTCTTAGGACTCTCAAACAGAAAAGGAGAACTTTGGGCAATGTCAATATAATCAAATATTTTTTTAAGGTTTTTTTAATTGATTAAGATTGGTTTTGGTACGTTTGTGCACACCAGTTTTACAACGTTCATTATGAGACTTAAATGGTTAGGAATGCTCGTTTGTAGATAGAGTTTCCATGTAGTTGACTTTGATTCATGGGTGAAGTTGTTGTGTTGATGGTGCTATTGTATTTTGGTTTAAGTTCCAAATTGTTTATTTACTTCAGGGGAAAATCAGCCTTTGAAATGGGCTATGAGGTTGAGAGTGGCATTGTGTTTAGCACAAGCCTTGGAATATTGTAGCAGTAAAGGAAGATCATTGTACCCCAACCTTAATGCTTATAGAGTTCTATTTGACCAGGTACAATTGAACTTGTATATTTTCTCTTGTCTCTATCCTTTTCTCCATATACTCTATGTCGTGACTCAGCTTTTGACAGGATGGTAAAACAGCCGAGATGGCAAAAGCTATAGTACAAATTTGGCTTTCACTCCTCCTGAGTACATGAGGACAGGTACCTGGCCCTTCCTAAATGATTCATTTTGCCGTAAATATAGACTATGCTGAATGGTATACATGACAATATTGACTTGTCCTGATCTCCTTGTTGATTGCATATTCAATGATGAAGGTCTCTCTCTAGTTATGTGTGCAGAGAACGTTATAAAGCTGTTGCAATGGAGCTGCTAATTTCTGAAAGCATGCTTTCTCTAGGAAGCTAATGCCCTACTTTCTAATTGGCAGGTCGAATTTCTTCAGAGAGCGTGATCTACAGTTTTGGCACCTTACTGCTTGACCTGCTCAGTGGGAAACATATACCGCCAAGCCATGTAAACTTCAAATTTTCATACAACTTTCAATGTGTCATGTCATGTTTTACCCTCTTAATGCTTCATTAACCTCTATATTCAGTGTGCTACTTTAGTAACTCCACTTGAACTAGAAAGAAACAAGAATCTAAGAATCCTTGAGAACTCATATATTAGAATCCAAATATCCTTGAGATTTGGTTTTTATTAGACACATCAAAATTCTTTCATGAAAGAATTATAGGGCTAAATTGTAAGTCCTCTTATTGGAGCTGGCTTAGCTTTTTACATTCCCATGAATGATTTAAAGTTTGCAATACTTTAGAAATTGGATTTGGATATTAAGTTTTGTCAAACTACGAAACATGTTAAGTATCGTATCACGCTCTCCACCCTTCCAATTATCCCTTTGTTCCAAAAAGTATATATCTTATATAAACTCTTTAGCTCACTTTGGCTCTCTAATTGCCTTAGGTCTTGGCACACCAATCTAAGAGTTATCAGATGTTTTGGGAACACAATACAAAAGATTTTAACTCAGAATTCTCTTGATTTTCCCAGGCACTTGATCTTATACGTGGAAAAAACTTTTCGATGTTGATCGACTCTAATTTAGAGGGCCATTTTTCAAATGATGATGGAACTGAATTAGTACGATTAGCATCACATTGCTTGCAGTATGAAGCTCGTGAAAGGCCTAATGCCAGATCTCTTGTGATAGCTCTTACTCCACTTCAGAAAGAAACTGAGGTGAGCCTAATTTTAATTCCTCTCCTGAGACATTTGTTTTTTTTTTTTTTTTTTTTTTTTTTAATTTAATGCACTGGATAAATTTCTTGGCTTTACCAGCTAAACACCTTGTTTGAGAGATTAATGCTTGAGAAGATACATCATCTTTAGCACAAAATGCCTTGACAAACAGCTTTAGCCTATCTGTCGCATTCTCTACAAATAATTTGCTATTTTTTGTCACCTGTATTACATACATAAACACTTCTCTTAGTATAATTACCATATATACACAATTATATTACAAGGGATAAAAAAAAGGATTAAATTGCTACTACTATTGTTAGTATAATTAATTAGCAACAAGTATCATGAACTTCATCTGTAAAATAAGTAACTTTATGATGAATAAGTATAATTTACCTGGGTGGAAGCAAGGTGAGGGTAAGGAAGCAATAGATGCTTAGAAAGTGTGACTCATCAACTAGCAATCTCTCATCACCCTCACAACAACACCCAACTAAATTTTCCATTTTCTCACTTCTCAGCAGCCCTACTGCTCTTGCTTCCTTCTACATTTTATATCAAAATCCAATCAAACAACCAACTATACTAAATAACTAATAAATGCTTTTTTTTGTTATTGTTTTTTGACAAATCTAGCATACATTCTTGAAGAACTGTCTACAGTATTATATATAACTCCCTCGGGACAAATACCAGTATTCCATAACACTTGCCATTCTAGTGCTAGCCGCATCACTTGCAAAAAATTTTAACCTTATGTGCTCCCGTTCATATTTTTTATTTCATTTTATTTTATTTTATTTTATTTTTTTTTGTACATTTTGCCTTTAGCAAAACTGTTGAGTGCTTAAGCACAGCAAAGGAAGAGCAACAAATTTTGAAGATGAATTGGCTATAGTTTACTTGGTTGGACAATCTTTTTTTACAGAATTGCTCTGCCGAAAAATTTAGGGATTATCATGGGTTTTGTAATCAGTTAAGCAATTATGGATTTGTCCTAGAAAGCTCTACTGCATCTTCTTGTTAGTACTATATTATAGTGCTTAATTGTTATCCTAATTCTGGAATCTTAAATGTTTCTGATTATAGAAATTATGTGAACAACTTGACCCTGTGGCTCAAAGCTTTGGTTGTTGTGTCGTGTTTAGATACAAGTATGATATTGGGGAATTACGAGTACACTTCTATTATCAATAAAACAAGGGGGTAGTTGCAGCAGGGAGGGGGGAGGTGCAGCAGGGGGCCGGGGCAGGTGGAGCAGGGATGTATTAATCATCGGATAAAGGGCCCTGAATCTATTGCTGATCATATGTATCGAATGGCGTTGATGGGTTTGATTGCTGCATGGGGACATTCCGGGTGTGAATAGGGAGAGGTTGGATGTTAACCAATTATGCTTGTTTTGGACATATTGATATTTCCCTTGTTAATGAGCTGTATTATCTTCTTTTGACAATGCTTTGCACAGATGTATCAAGATGGCAGTAGTTCATGATATTGCTGAAGGTATACTCTTTTTATTTTGTTAAAATATCTTATATTCTCATGATATTTTAAGTTGTTGATATTCTTTGTGACAAGAATCAGCTTGCCTATATTGTTTATTTCTTCACTGCATTAGGACATCAGAGCAATAACGAGCAAGACAGCCCAACAAATAAGAGCACATCAGAGCGCCACCAGCACAACACCACAACAGCTCACCAATACCGCAACACAGAGGACCACACAGCAGAACCCAGCAAAAACAGCAGCCTGACCAGCAAGCAACACAGCACTACAGCAGAACAGCAAACGCCTAGCACAGCCTAACCAGAGCAGAACAGAAACACAACAGCTCAAGAACTCAAACCAGTCACCTAGCCAGCCTGAACATAACAGAGACACAGACACAAAAGCAAACAGATGCCCAGCCAGCATGAACAGGTAGAGGCACAGCAGCGCAGCAGAACAGAAACAACAGAGCAGTCTGGATTATTTAATTTTTTTGGACGAAAATTGTAATATTACAGCCTTTTTTAATGAAATAATGTAACTTAATATATATGTTAACGTTTCTATATCAATTTAAGTGAAAAAAATGCAAAAAAAAAAAATTTATTTTTTTATTTTTTTGGGGTATTTTTGGCACCGGTTTGGACCAGAACCGGTGCCTAAAGTGGGGTTTTTTGCACCGGTTCTTGCTTTAAACCGGTGCCAATAGTACTGAAAATAAATGTGGATGAATCTGATGTACTTGATAAATGTGGATGAATCAACTTAGTGGAAATGCTTTCCGGCCATTTTCAAGGGTGTGGCTCAAGACTGGTAAAATAGTTTGTCGGCCGGATGCATCAATTATTTTACAACTTTTAGTCTGTTGTTCGTTGGAAACTTCTCGTACAATATACCGCCCCGTAAGACTAGTCTTAACTTGGCAACCATCTTTCAAGGGAAGAAAGAAGGGTTGCGTTCATATGTTCAAAGGTTTAACATGGAGAAAGCACAAATTCAGAACCTGCCAGATAGCCTACTCAGTGGCTCTTCGAGGTTTAAGGCACAATGGTTTCAAGTTTGACTTGATCAGAAAAAAGATTCGGACATACGCAGGTGTTCTATGGGAGGTTGAATCATATGTAGAGGCAACTAATTTATGTTCTCTTACAAAAGCAGAGGAGCCGGCCAAGGGCGCCGAGAAGAAACCTTCTTCTCAACAAGACTCGGCTGGCAAAAAGAAGGAAGGAAACAACAAAAGAAAAGAATGAAGTCTAGGTGGGCGACTGCTAACAGACCAAGTCCAAGAGAGCCAAGATTTATAATTCACAGTATGAATACAACAAGGATTGTTACTCAATTTTGATGGAAATTAAAGACAAGTTCGAGTTCGAGAAGCCCCAGCCTTTGAGGGGGCCGACCCATTACAAAAACAAGAACAAGTATTTCCATTACCACAACGATGTGGGGCATGATACGAACGCATGCAATAACCTGAAGAGGTTGTTGGACAAACTGGCCGAGAAGGGCATTATCAACTTGTATGTACTAAAGTCTAAGTTCACTTACTCTCGGACAGATAACAAATCCGAGAAAAAGAAGAAGAAGAAAAAAGATGATGAAGATGGGAATAACACACACTCAAGGTTTGTGGCCGTAATTTTAGGTGGCTTTGCTGCAGGCGGCCCGACCATGAAAGGAATTAAGCAGGATGCTAGGCAATTGGGGAAGGTGATGCAGACGGAAGAGGTAAAACTGGAGCCTTTCCCAGAGGTGACTCTCTGCGAGGCGGACAGAGGCAAAGTCAAAGCCCCCCACAATGATCCCATGGTGTTCATCCTTAAGGTTGCCAACCTGAAGGTTGGACGAGTGCTGATGGATATCGGCAGATCGTCCGACATAATCAGCCTAGCTTGTTTGAAAAATTTGAAGTTTCCAGAAAATGCTTTGAAGGATATTTCTCACCCGTTGGTTGGGTTTAGCGGGAGGCATTATCCATCCCGTTAGACAGATAAACTTGCCCGTCCGTTTTGGGCAAAAGAGAGAGGGAAGGGACATGGTCGTCCGCTTCATGGTAGTCAAAGTGCTCACAGGCTATAATGTTATCATCGACCGCCCGACCCTGAACTCGGCAAATGCAGTAATTGTCCTTTACTTAATGTTGATGAAGTTTGAGTGGTCGGACGGGAAAATAGGCTCATTCAGGGAAACCAAGTAATGGCAAAAGAATGTATTCAGCTGGCCGTGAAGCCTACCTCACTCGGACATAGCAAGGCGTCCGAGAAAAACTCCGAAGGAGGGTTACTCCAAGCACAGCAGGTCGGCAAAAAGCGCAAGTCAATCAAGAAAGAGCTGGCATAACAGCTAATGACCGTCGGCCGACTAGAAGAGTTAAGGCCGCAATCGGCCGGTGATCATACGAACATAGTGTTAGACCCGGACCAGCCTAATCGAACGGTCAAGGTTGGCGATATGGCCATAGATTTGCTTGGAGATGACTTAGTAAATGTGTTAAGAGAATTTAGAGATGTGTTTGTGTTCTAAGTTCATGACATGTCGGGTAAAAGCCCAGACTTGGCGGTGTAGAAGTTGGCGGTTCACAAGATGGCGGTTAATCCAACTGTAAGGCCTATTTGGTAGATAAAGAGAAACCAGGGTGAAGAAAGGAATCAGGCGGCCGCGGCTAAAGTAAAGAAGTTGCTGGACTCATGTTTTATTTGGCAATATTATTACCCTGATTGGGTGACTAATGTTGTTTTGGTCAACAAGCCGAATGGAACTTGGCGGATGTGTGTTGACTACACTGACCTCAACAAGGCATGTCCCAAAGATAGCTTTCCCCTACCTAAAATTGACTGCTTGGTTGATTCAATGTTCTGGCATGCCTTGATGAGTTTCATGGACGACGCTTATTCCGGATTTCACCAAATCCCTTTGTGGGAAGACGATAAAGAGGAAACAACATTTGTGACCGAGCAGGGGTTGTACAGTTACAAAGTCATGCCGTTCGACCTGAAGAATGCCCCTGCCATGTTTCAGCGACTTGTGAATACAATCTTTAGAGATCAGATCGGCCGAAACATGGAAGCTTATAATGATGACATGGTTGTTAAATCAAAGAAGTCGGTCGATCACCTAAGCGATCTCTGAGAAACATTTACCAAACTCAGGCGGCATAAGATGATGTTAAATCCAAAGAAGTGTGTCATTGGTGTTGAGTCCGGCAAATTTCTCGGATTTTTGATCGATTAACGCGACATTGAAGCTAACCCTAAGAAGATCTAAGCGCTCTTAGACATGAAATCGCCCAGAATCACAAAAGAAGTCCAGAGATTAACCGACTGCTTAGCCGCACTCGGATGATTTTTGTCAAGATCAGGGGATAAGTGTCGTTATTTTTTTCCAAACAATTATGAAAAAATCTATGTTCGAGTGGACCGATGAGGCTAGGAAGCCTTTATTCAGTTAAAGAATCATTTGCATACTCTCCCTCGGCTTGTCAGTCCGCTCAAAGATGAAAAGCTATGAAAGGAATGGTGTCCTTCCAACAAGTGTATTCTTCCGATAAAGGGTTCAGAATTATTACAGAGCTAATTCTTCAGTAAGGTCAAGTGATCGGAATGCCTAGGTGGAGGCCGCTTCCGATCAGTAATATCAAGGTACAATTGATATTACAGCTTAATCTTAATCGAACCCTTCGGGTCGAACCCAATCGAATCTCCGATCCGAGACGACGAATTAATCCAAAAGGATTCAATGAGTCGACAGAGTTTTACGAATACAGACGTCGGAAATCGAGCCTAGGGCGTCGAGACCGAGCGTCACATTATCACAATCGACAAGTATGAGCGTAGCCGTAGCTAGGCTAAGCTAGCTCATCATAGGCGCTAGGCGCGCCATAACAGCCCTAGCATCATGCCTAGGCGCTATCGCAGCCCTAGCGTGATGGCTAGGCACCATGGCTGGCTATCGCTAGCACCAGGTGCGCCCACACAACCCTAGCATCATGCCTAGGCGCTATCGCATCCCTAGCATGATGCTGGGCACCATCGCAAGCCAGCAGCCCATCGCAGGCCTATGCGCATCACTAGGCGCACCATGCGTGGCCTAGGATGGCTGGGCACCATCGCAGCCCAGGCAGCATCACTAGGCGCACCATGCGTGCCCTAGGATGGCCTGGTGCCATAGAAGCCCTAGCATAGTGCTGGGCGTATGGCAGGACCTCACGCACCAAGCAAAGCTAGTGCTAGGCACTGGCGCATGCGTGGTGCGTGGTGCCTGGGCGAGGCATGTGCGTACATGGTGCACAATGCCGGGGCTAATGCGAGTGGCTGTGCGAGAGTGTGTACGAGGGGCTGGCAGGCTAGCAAGCAACGTCAAGCCAAGCATGCGTGGCTTGCTAGCAGCACGCATGCTAGGCATTGTGTGCGAGAGAGAGATGCGTGGTGCGCATGGTGTGAGAGTGCGGTGCGTGGCGAGAGGCCAGCATGCGTGGCTCGGTAGCAGCACGCATGTTGGGCCATGCGAGCAGCGACGATGCGTGGGATGCTGGCACCAGCGCCAGCACGCACCAGCCAGTACCAGCGCCAGCACGCACCAGCAAGCATCAGCGATGCTGCTGGGCTTGTGCTAGCATGCTGGGCTAGCTGGCAGCTGGGCAGCAGCCAAGGGTGAGATGGTTTATGAGGGATGTGGGGACCAGGCTTTGGGAAAGCCTTAGGGATCAAGGTATTGGTCCCCCCACCTCTCCGTGGTCCTCACCTAACACTCTCTCTCCTTTTGACACTTGTCGAATTGTGATTGCATTTGTTTATTGATTTATTTTAGAAATAAATTAATTGGAAAATAAAACATTCACCCACATTGGTTGGGGAATGAGAGTCAAGGGATCATTTCCCTATAAATACCAAGCTTGGTATTGGGATTTGATACAACCTTGAGTGGAATTAAAAAGGCAACTCTAGAAAAGAGTAAACCTTTGATTCGTAAAACTCATAGTTAATTTTGTCCGGGTCTTGACTAACCTTCAAGACTTAGGACACTCGGGTTGGGTCGAGGGTACGATCCGTTGGAGATCTCGTCTTTTCGGGATTTTAAAGTAAGAGCTCTATAGGAGCGAAGCACGCGTCAAAGGTATAATTCTTGTTCTTAATCTTGTTTGATTAAGTTTATTATGCTTGTTTAATTGCTTTAATTAAGGGGCGGGTCTTGGTGGGTTTCCTTCCGCGTAGTGTCGGGTCACTACGAAACCCTACAGCGGTATCGGAGCCACGCTCCTTTTAATTTTTGCAATTATTGTTTAATTAAGGTGTTTTAAAGAATTTAATTTTCTGGTTCATGTTCATCTAATTAGATTAGATGCTCGTTTTAATTATCTTTTAAAACTCGATTTTATTTTCGATTTGGCTGTCGAACCCAGATTTTGGCTCAAACAAATAGTGATTTTTGGGTGGAATCAACATTCTGGAACTGTTTCAACCCTTTTAGGATAATCCAGAAGCCAAATTCGAACCAGAAACCCAATTTTTTCTGGGCTTTTTCGTTTTTCAACGAAAATTTTAATTCTTTTTAAGCCTTGATTAATGCAAGCATTACAAGGTTATATTAAATCCACTTTTTCATCACTAATCTACTGGTTTTAAAATATCCTTGAGCATAATAATGGAGTGTTTATTAGTGCTTAAGTTGATATACCAATTTATCACATAAACTTGTTTTTCACAAATTTTGCAAATAAATTGCGATAAGGTGTGAAAACTTGTTGTGATTTTGTATTTTAAGTTCCCAAATAATGTTAAAGTTCTAATCTTTAAATGTTTAAATGATTGGAACCCTAACCCTAAATTCCATGTTGAACAAAGTTTGAATTTTTTCATGTTTTGGTTGATTAAAATCCATTAAGTTCAATTACTTGTGAGTAAAATTTGATTAATCTTCATGTTGGAAGATGTAATATTGGTATTTTACACAAGTATGCAAGTTGGAAATATTTTATCATTGGATGGTTAATTTATTTTTCCAACTCCCTTTTGTCAAATCCATTATTAATTTGCATATTGGCAAGATTGATTTTGGACATAGCTCATTCTATTTTAAGCATAAAGTTTGACCTAATTTTGTTCAAAATGGACATTTTGGATAAATTTAGGCTTGTGCACCAATAAAATAAATTTGTTTAAGTTAGACTTAATTTCGTTTTATTTTATTTTCCCTCAAATTGATTCTAAAATTTGATTTAGAATTGATTATTGTCACACAAAAATCGGAATTAAAATTCCGAGTAAAACGCACGCAAAACGATGCAAAACCGCAAGCGTCACCAAGGCTAGCCGGGTTGCCTAGCTGCCCACATGTAGGCTGCCTGTGGTGCGCATATGGCTGTGCATCGTTGGTGCGTGGCAGTGGGAGAGGTGTGCTGCCGTAGTGCTTTGTGCATGGCAAGGCTGCTGGAACAGCTTGTGCATGCTGCTGGGCAGCGAGGCAGCAAGCCCCAGTCAGACTGCTAGACACTGCCAGGCACCATCCAGCAAGCTAGCATGCGCAGCATGCGTAGCGAGCTGCTAGTGCTGGTTGGCGCAGCATACCATGCTAGGTGTGGATGCTGGCACACAACACAACAAGCGCAACATGCCATGGGCTGCCTAGCAGCCATGGTGCGCATCCACCTGAGTTTTGTATGGGGTATTTTGCTTAAGTTTGAGCTATGATTTTGCGATTTTTCCGTGTTAATAATTTTGATTAATTATTTTAACGAGGATAAAATCCTCGAATTTCAATTTTGCAAAATTTTGACAAATTATGGGTTATGCCGACTTAATTAATCGGATTAATTAAGAACGGATGCGGAATTTGGTGGGAGCTTAATTAAATGCGTTAGCATTTTGCCTTTAGAAATAATGGATTAAACCACTTTGACTAGTTTTAATTAGGAGCGTTAATTGGATTAACGACCTAAGTTAGTTACTAGTTGTGCGTGTTTAATTATGTATTTTGTAAAATTGCATGGGCCGTTCACAAATAGTGAACGGGTGAATGAAAGATTGCTTTCAAAACAGGTTCTTTGAAAATGGCAACTAGTGGGGCCCGACTAGGGTAGAAAATACGGACTGCGCTTCGTTATGTATTTTTGTAAATCTAAATACGGTCTGCGAACCGTTAAGTATTTTTGTACTAATTAGATTAATCTTAGTCGTTCTAGCTAGCTTCTTTTATTTCATTTTGGCCAAGATGTCTCAAGACAGCGTTTGGATGAAGACGAGCCAAGATGAAGACCCATGGAAATTGAAGATTTCAAGGGGTCATGTTAGTTGCCAAATGCATCTATTTTATGCCTTATATATTGTTATTATATATGATTGCTAGATGCATGTCTAGGATTTCTATAATGTTGCGATGATTAGTTAAGTTCACTTAAATCAACCAACATAGAAACCCTAGGTCCCTTAATAATATTGAGCTAAAATTTGTCGTTCCAAGAACAATACTTACCGAACTAATGCGCGTACGTGATGGATTACGCCAAAGCGAGGCATCACTACTTCCCTAGGAACGTAAGGTATACTAGGTATACAAGTTGTCTTGGTTAAGCTCAACGATATCAGTAAGGAGTCCTTAGATGTCGTGGAAAAAGAGAAAAAATGTCAGGAATGCATTAGATGCGACATTTTATCAAACCGAGAGTAGCTTGGAGCTATTAGCAATTGGATTGCTTACCTTAAGATATTTAATGGATAAGACAAGCCAAAACATGCTTAACTATTCTTAACTATTTCTTGATCTTTGGGATCTCAGAATCATTTTATTCTCGCCCATAAGGGACATTTTAAGATGCGTGGATAAAATGTTCAATAAGTGTGAATACGTGCATAAACGCTTTAAATTTTAACTTATTGATGTATGAATGGTTTTTCACTTCAAATTCTTTCAATTGTAGAAATCATGTCTGCTAGTAACTCAAACAACAACCAAATGTGCCTGGAACTCCCCGAAAAGTTGGCCTTTCCCTTAAACTTGGTCAACTTTAAGGAATGGGAGGACGAACTTAGGAGAAATCTCCGGAATTGTTCCTTGGAGTATACTCTAGATACTCCCATTCCAAGCTTCTTTGCCAAAGGTATCATGACCGACGAGGCTCATTAAGAATGGTCTTCCAATTGCAAAAGGGTCTCACGACTCATGGCAAATTCCATCCCGGAAGATTGGAAGGAAACTCTTTCCTCCTACCTTCCGGACATGTTCCTCAAAGCACTTGAGGACGTTGTCAATATAAGAGTCACCAAGAGTGACAATGGCAACTTTGATGGACTCGTGTTTGATTTGACTAGGTCACTTTCAAACATGAGGATTAAGCCACCAAATGTGGGATGTCTTGCTAAAGAAAGGCGACGGCTTTGGACCAAGGTCTACAATGCTAAATTGAGACCCGGCATGCCCCTTCGACCTCATGTGCTTGGTATGACTAGGCTCTTCAAACACATGCAGCTTCTCGGAATTCCATTGGAATATGAGATGGCGGGGCATATCTTGCTTGCTTCACTCCACTCGGGCTTTGATGCACTTAGAGTGCATATCGCTGCGGGAAAGGAGACACGCTCCCTCAAGGAGGCGGTGCAACTACTTAGCCAAGCCACTGCCTATGGAATGACCAAAAGGCCCTTAAGAGCTAAGAAGAAGGAGTTCAAGAAGGTCAAGGCAAAGATGAGATGCTTCCATTGTGGCATGCAAGGCCATTACAAGAGGGAATGCATGCTCGCCAAGGAAGAAGGGATCACTCCGACCGCCTCAGGTATCTTCCTTAACACTTGTGGATTAAGCTTATCATAAGGTATTGGATACCAAGTATGACTCACTTAATGTTGCTTTTTCAGGGATCAAGTGAGAAGCTTATCAAGTGTTGGTGCAAGAGCAAGAAGACGACGAAGATGGTTTTTCGGTCGTGCTTGCATGCACTATTTTGTCTATGACATGTAATTAAACTATTTCTAGTTTTCATCATGCTTTGAACATACTATGATCTATGGTGTTGGACACCTAGGAATTTCAAATGTAAGACTTTTGACAATAGTTGTTTCAAGTTTGACTTACAAATTTATGTTCAATTAAATTGCATGTTTTACATAAGACTAGACAAAAGTTGATACCACTAGCTAAGACCATCGAGTCGAATCAAACCTACTTGTGGCATTGTCGTCTTGGCCATATTAACATCAAACGCATCAAGAAACTTCTTCAAGAAGGTGCTCTTGACTCATTCGACTTAGAGTCGTTTGAAAATTGCGAAGGATGCTTATTAGGCAAGATGATAAAACAACCATTCTCCAAGTTGGGAGAAAGGGCAAGTGACTTATTAGGTCTAATACACACGGATGTATATGGACCTTTGAGCACACCCGCAAGGCAAGGTTACCGATATTTCATCACTTTCACCGACGATTATAGTAGATATGGCTATATCTACTTAATGTCGAATAAATCTGAATCCTTTGAAAAGTTCAAAGAATTTCAGAAAGAAGTTGAAAATCAACTTGGCAAGAAAATTAAAGCACCTCGATCGGATCGAGGTGGCGAATATTTGAGCCATGAATTCGACGGTCACTTGAAAGAATGTGGCATTCTTTTAGAGTTGACACCTCCCGGAACTCCTCAATGGAACGGAGTGTCCGAACGGAGGAATCGGACCTTGTTAGACATGGTTCGGTCAATGATGGGTCTTAGCAAACTCCCTATCTCGTTCTGGGGACATGCGCTACAAACAGCAGCACTAACACTGAATAGAGCTCCGTCAAAAGCTGTTAAAAAGACTCCATATGAATTATGGACTAAGAAACCTGCTAGGTTGTCTTTTCTCATGATTTGGGGATGCGAAGCATATGTCAAGCGATTAATTTTGGACAAACTTCACCCCAAATCAGATAAGTGTTTCTTTGTGGGATATCCAAAAGAAACCAAAGGGTATTACTTCTACAATAAATCCGAGAACAAAGTGTTTGTTGCTCGTGATGGTGTCTTTTTGGAGAAGGATCACCTTTCCAAAATGACAAGTGGGAGGAAAATCGAACTTTACGAAGTTCGAGAGGACGAGCAACAATGTCAACCTGACAAAACTGACAATCTAGATACTTTGGAAGCATCTAAGGAGATTGGTAAAAGTCAAACAGACAATGTAAATGCTTAACCGATTACCCTACGTAGGTCGCAACGACAAAGATCTCAACTAGACAGATACCTCGGTATTGTCTTAACCGATGATCAGGACATCCTAGTCATGGATGGTGATAAGCCGGCGACTTACAAGCAAGCTATGACGAGCCCCGAATCTGTAAAATGACAAGAGGCCATGAAATCCGAGATGGACTCCATGTCTGAAAATCAAGTCTGGGACTTGGTGAATTTGCCCGAGGGTTATACACCCATTGGTTGCAAATGGATCTTCAAAGTGAAGACATACAAGGATGGAAATGTATCGATATACAAAGCTAGACTAGTGGCAAAAGGTTATAGACAAGTCCACGGGATTGACTATGACGAAACTTTTTCACCAGTTGCAATGCTAAAATCCGTCCGGATCATCCTAGCGATTGCTTCATATTACGATTACGAAATATGGCAAATGGATGTCAAAACCGCCTTCCTTAATGGGATTTTGGAAGAAACTGTGTATATGACACAACCAGAAGGTTTTGTCGATCCAGACAACGCTGGAAAGGTTTGCAAGCTCAAGAAGTCCATTTATGGACTAAAGCAAGCCAGCAGAAGTTGGAAACTGCGATTTGATGAAGCCATTAGCAAGTTTGGTTTTATCAAGAATCTAGATGAGTCTTGTGTATACAAGAAGGTCAGTGGGAGTGATATTGCATTCCTAGTCTTGTATGTCGATGACATACTGCTCATTGGAAACAACACAAAATTATTGGAGTCCGTAAAGGGCTGGTTGGGAAAGTGCTTTTCAATGAAGGACTTAGGAGAGGCGCAGTACATATTGGGCATCAAGATCTACAGGGATAGATCTAAGAGGATGATTGGATTAAGCCAAAGTACTTACATTGATAAGATACTGGCTCGATTCAACATGGAAAATGCCAAGAGAGGGCATTTACCCATGTCCCATGGCATAACTCTCAGCAAGAAACAGTGTCCACAAACACCTGTTGAGCGAGAAAGAATGAATCAGATCCAATATGCTTCGCTAATCGGATCGATCATGTATGCCATGATATGTACAAGGCCAGATGTATCGTATGCCCTGAGTGCAACGAGTCGATACCAATCGAACCCAGGAGAGGCGCATTGGACTGCGGCCAAGAACATCCTTAAGTACCTGAAAAGGAACAAGGATAAATTCCTGGTGTATGGAGGCCACAAAGAACTGGTTGTTGAAGGTTACACCGACGCTAGCTTCCAGACTGACAAAGACGACTTCAAGTCACAGTCGGGGTATATATTCTGTCTGAATGGAGGAGCGTTTAGCTGGAAGAGTGCCAAGCAGAGCACCACTGCAGACTCTACAACTAAAGCCGAGTACTTAGCCGCTTCGGAAGCTGCCAAGGAAGCTGTTTGGATTCGCAAGTTCATCAATGAACTTGGTGTTGTGCCCTCAATCAAGGGACCGATAGACCTCTATTGTGATAATAATGGAGCTATCGCTCAGGCCAGGGAGCCGAGAGAAAACCAGAAGGTCAAACACGTGCAAAGGCGATTTCACATAATAAGGGAATGGAAATCCGAAGGTGAAATCAGAATTTGTAAGATCGGCACGGATGATAATGTAGCCGATCCTTTGACTAAACCTTTGCCTCAAGTGAAACACAACAAACACGTTAAGGCAATGGGAATCAAGCATGTTGGGGACTGGCATTGAAATTCCCTATACATGTGTTTTAATTAAACGGGTTGATTTAAAGTAAGACACTGTACTAAAACCATTCATTAATGGAGCAATCAATTTTTGTGCAAAATTATCATTCACTCCATTACTATTTAATTGTGGTTTAGAATTAAATAATGAGTCCATTCGATTTATGAAAATATTCAAAACATGGTATCAAGACCATGTCTTGGATAAAGAAACACCTGTTAAGTGAACATTGAATATTAAATCGAAAAGTATCCCTAATCGAGGTCATCTAACAGATGGACGATTGATGACTGCCATAGATTAGTGTGTAGTATGATTTACAGCACCGTTTCTTATGCTGCGAGGACGTGACAGTCATAAATCATTTGCACAGGTACAGTTTAGAACTGTACTGGATAAGACCTATGAGAGTACTTTAAGAAAGATTAAAATTTTGTCATAAGTACATTTCTCATTATGATTATCAGAACTTATTTCCTCCGACCATGAGTACTGTGAAGTTTTCTTGTTTGAGTACTGGACTCTTTGATGTACTCGGGAGTCTATGTTCTCTTAGTAAGAAGAACTTACAATACAAGACTGGGATTGTCCCCCTATTAACAATAGGGAAAATGTTTTGTTGTTTGAAAGGCCGCTCGAAGAGTGAGACTGTGAAAATGCATGGCCATGCTCAGATGGATTTTAGAAATCATCTGCTTATTGACAGTCGAACTCGGAGATCAAGAAACACTTCTGAACGTAATAAGGATGACAAAGAATCTTACCTTATAGTTCACGAAGAAACATTAAGAGACAAAGGAAATGAGCTATACACAATATGCACACTTGTCCGGAAGGACAAGTGGGAGATTGAAAGGAATGGTGTCCTTCCAACAAGTGTATTCTTACAATAAAGGGTTCAGAATTATTACAGAGCTAATTCTTCAGTAAGGTCAAGTGATCGGAATACCTAGGTGGAGGCCGCTTCCGATCAGTAATATCAAGGTACAATTGATATTACAGCTTAATCTTAACTGAACCCTTCGGGTCGAACCCAATCGAATCTCCGATCCGAGACGACGAATTAATCCGAAAGGATTCAATGAGTCGAAAGAGTTTTACGAATACAGACATTGGAAATCGAGCCTAGGGCGTCGAGACCGAGCGTCACGTTATCACAATCGACAAGTATGAGCGTAGCCGTAGCTAGGCTAAGCTAGCTCATCATAGGCGCTAGGCGCGCCATAGCAGCCCGCATCATGCCTAGGCGTTGTCGCAGCCCTAGCGTGATGGCTAGGCACCATGGATGGCTATCGCTAGCACCAGGTGCGCCCACACAGCCCTAGCATCATGCCTAGGCGCTATCGCATCCCTAGCATGATGCTGGGCACCATCGCAAGCCAGCAACCCATCGTAGGCCTATGCGCATCACTAGACGCACCATGCGTGGCCTAGGATGGCTGGGCACCATCGCAGCCCAGGCAGCATCACTAGGCGCACCATGCGTGCCCTAGGATGGCCTGGTGCCATAGAAGCCCTAGCATAGTGCTGGGCGCATGGCAGGACCACACGCACCAAGCAAAATTAGTGCTAGGCACTGGCGCATGCGTGGTGCGTGGTGCCTGGGCGAGGCATGTGCGTGCATGGTGCACAATGCCGGGGCTAATGCGAGTGCCTGTGCGAGAGTGTGTACGAGGGGCTGGCAGGCTAGAAAGCAACGTCAAGCCAAGCATGCGTGGCTTGCTAGCAGCACGCATGCTAGGCATTGTGTGCGAGAGAGAGATGCGTGGTGCGCATGGTGTGGGAGTGCGGTGCGTGGCGAGAGGCCAGCATGCGTGGCTCGGTAGCAGCACGCATGTTGGGCCATGCGAGCAGCGACGATGCGTGGGATGCTGGCACCAGCGCCAGCACGCACCAGCCAGCACCAGCGCCAGCACGCACTAGCCAGCACTAGCGCCAGCACGCACCAGCAAGCATCAGCGATGCTGCTGGGCTTGTGCTAGCATGCTGGGCTAGCTGGCAGCTGGGTAACAGCGAAGGGTGAAACGGTTTATGAGGGAAGTGGGGACCAAGGCTTTGGGAAAGCCTTGGGGAGCAAGGTATTGGTCCCCCCACCTCTCCGTGGTCCTTACCTAACACTCTCTCTCCTTTTGACACTTGTCGAATTGTGATTGCATTTGTTTATTGATTTATTTTAGAAATAAATTAATTGGAAAATAAAACATTCTCCCACATTGGTTGAGGAATGAGAATCAAGGGATCATTCCCTATAAATACCAAGCTTGGTATTGGGATTTGATACAACCTTGAGTGGAATTAAAAAGGCAACTCTAGAAAAGAGTAAACCTTTGATTCGTAAAACTCATAGTTAATTTTGTCCGGGTCTTGACTAACCTTCAAGATTTAGGACGCTCGGGTCGGGTCGAGGGTACGATCCGTCGGAGATCTCGTCTTTTCGGGATTTTGAAGTAAGAGCTCTATAGGAGTGAAGCACGCGTCAATGGTATAATTCTTGTTCTTAATCTTGTTTGATTAAATTTATTATGCTTGTTTAATTGCTTTAATTAAGGGGCAGGTCTTGGTGGGTTTCCTTCCGCGTAGTGTCAGGTCACTACGAAACCCTACAAGCTATACATATATCTTGCAATTTCTGATCACTCCTTAAGTGTCGTCTTGCTTGCCGAAAGGGACGGGCATCAGATCCCTTTGTATTTCATCAGCCACGTGTTGCATAATGCCGAACTTAGGTATCCACCCATTGAGAAGTCCGGACTAGCATTATTCATGGTATCTAAAACGGTATGGCCAAACTCTCTTGCTCATTCAATTGTGGTCTACACGACCAATAGTTTAAGAAGTTGTTCACTACACTTGAGGCCAACGACCGGATGCTTAAACGAGCCTTATAATTGAGAGGATTTGATGTCACCTTCGAACCCTGAAAAGCAATCAAGGGTCAAGCCTTTGCGGATTTTTTAGCTGAGATGACACGGCCGGACAAGCAGCCAGTAGGGGATCAGATATGGAAAGTGTTTGTTGATGGGAGTGCAACAATGACCGGCTGTGGTGCTCGTATTATTTGTCTATGTCCGGAGGGAGATAAGTTTGAGTACGCTTTTAGATTCCAATTTCACGCATCTAGCAATGAGGCTGAGTATGAAGCCCTCCTGGCCGGCCTTAGAATTTGTAAGGCGGCGGGGCAACAAAGGTTGATGTTTGTTCGGACTCTCAGCTGATAGTCAGCCAAGTGAATGGTTATTATGAGGCTAGGGGGCCAACAATGATGAAATATATTCAGATGGTGAAGGAAGAGGCCAAGGGCCTAGAGCATTTCACGTTGCAACAAGTTCCTCGGCCGGAGAATAATCAAGCGGACGCCTTGTCCAAACTAGCCTCCTCGGCATCATGTTATACTCTTAGATCTGTGTTTTGGGAAGTTAAGGAGAAGCGGAGCATTGATGCTGAGTCCATTCAAACCATAGACCGAAGCTCCACATGGATGGACAAAATTATTTCCTATCTCAAAGATGGAGTTCTTCCGGACAATCCAAAGGACAACTGGGTGATGAAGAAGAAGGCCGCATGGTTTAAACTCAAGGGGGAAGACTTGTTTAAAAAATCATTTGTTAAAACGTACTTGAAGTGTGTTACGCCTGAGAGGGGGCATGAATTTTCGGACGACCTTCATCAAGGGCATTGCGGATTATATAAAGGCGGGCGAGCCTTAGCTGAAAAAGTGACCCATCTTGGGTATTACTGGCCGAGCATGAATTCGCACGCCAAGGAAATGGTGAAAAAATGTGATAAGTATCAGAGATTTGCAACCCTCATACACCTTCCGACAAATAGCCTATTAGCCATAAGTAGTCCACTCCTTTTCGCCAAATAGGGCATGGACATCTTAGAGCCGCATCGCATGCATAATATTACAACATAAACAAAAGCATGCAAATAAACAAAACATAAGAGATGAGAGAGAAAGAATACTCACCCTAGAAGCATGCTTCGCTCAACCGATGAGCTCGAACTTAAAAGCTTTAAGTTCTACAAGTGCAAAAACCTCCGATGGTTCACACCCTCACTACCGAACCATAACCGGCCTCTTACCCCGTAGCTTAGATGGGGCTAGACCAAAAATAACTTTGAGTTTACGAACAAAGGTTTTCTCGCTTTTGGAGATCCCTTAGAGTTCACTAACTCAAGTGAAATTCCTAATACCTAATGATAGGTATTTATAGGGAAATGTCCCCAAGAATTCCCATCATTTTTCAATGTGGCATAGTTGGTAAAATGCCAAAAGTAAGATTTAATTTAATTCTAAATTAAAAATGACAAGGCAATCATCAAACAACAAGTGGCATAAGGTGAGAAAGGGGTTAGGTGAGGACCACAAGGACAACCCACATGGCCTCCTTGTTCCCTAAGCCACTAAACCCACCAATCACAATAAGGCAAGACCGGTCAATATCCTTGGGTAACAAGGAATGGCCAGTCAAGGCCTTTGTGGCTTCAGCTGGGCCGGCCTGCACGCACAGCAAGCCCACCGCTAGCTAGCTGGGTTGCTATGCACTGTTGGCTGGCTTGCCGCAAGCCCAACGGCCTTGCCCGCAAGCACCAGCAAGCCATGCTAGGTAGCGACCTACTGCGTGCTGCTAGCAGGCCATGCGGGTGCGAGCTTGCGACAACATTAGGCTGCCTAGCACGTTGCGCCTTGCACGGCTACTGGTGGCCTAGTGTTAGCGCCACGCACTCGGCCAACAATCCCAGCTTGTGCATGCGTGCACTAAGCTCAACTAGTAGCCAACGTTGGCCTTGCGGCATGAACGTCGGCTAGCCATGCTAGCCTACCTAGCCCTTGAATGGCTAGGCCATTGGGAGGCTAGTATTTTCATGCACGTTAACTTGTTGTTTGACTGATTTTTCCATCTCATCGATTCCTAAATTCGACTCGACTTTCGACGCTCTAAGCTCGGAATCCGACGTCTTAGTTCGTAAAATCTCTAACGGCTTATTTAATCCTTCGACTTAATTCGTCACTTCGGTTCGGTTACACGATTGGGTGTGACCCAAAGGGTTAAGTCAAGATTAAGCTGTAATATTAATTATACATTAATATTATCGATCAAAAGCGGCCTTTTGTTAGTATTATTCCAATCACTTGACCACACTAAATAATTAACATTCCTAATTAATTCCGATCCCTCTATCGGAATAATACACTTGTTCGAAGGACACCATTCCTTTTAGATGGGGGATTTGGTATTGAGAAAAATGGGAGCGGTAAGCCGAGAAAAGGAAGATGGCATGCTAACCCCTAATTGGAAAGGGCCCTATCGAATTAGAAAAGAAGTAAGAGATGGTACTTATTGTCTTGAAGCCTTAGAGGGCCATCCTACTCCTCGTACGTGGAATACGGACAATTTCAGGAAATGTTATGTATAAAAATTTTCTACTTAGCCAAAAACTAGTAAATACAACTAGGTCTAGCGACCAAGCTATGTAATTAAAGCCGTACGGCCAAAACAATGTAATTTTGATAAAGTTAATGAAAAAGTCAAACATTATTATAAAAATTTCATTTTCCTATATTCGACGTTTGATTAGCTAATCTGAGCATAAATGCCGCCTAAAATGAAAATGAATTATGCTACCAAAATAGCACCTCGGAGCCCTAATGGGGCAAGGTTAGACGACCGGGAGAAAAACTCAACAAGGCCTCTCCTAGCCTAGCAATTCGGCCTTAAAACGGGGCAAGTGTGAAGAGCCGAGAGAAAAGCCTAACAAAGGTCTCTCCCAGCAAAGCAACTTGGCTACAATGGTCAGATTGCTACTCATTCATCTGGCCATAAACTTGAACGGACGGATGAGAAATAGGGTGACCCAAATTTGTCCAAGACATTCTAAGTCTATGGGCAAGGGCATACCTAAGCTATTAAGCCCTATTAACACTTAGAAATTATTAAGTTGAGATTATACCTGAAATTTCATGAGTACGTCTAAGAGATAATATCAAAGGACGGCTCAACACCGACAATTGTTGTTCGACCAAATAAATCGGCCGCATGCTTATAATTCATTCGGCATTTGCCTAGTCCAAGGACAATCATTATTATGATTTGATTAACTTAGTAGGTTTCATACCCTTTGAGGTATAAAACCTACTAAGTTAATCAAACCTCTTTATATATGGACAAGAAAAAATGTCGAATAAAGGGGCATACTCCAATATATCCATTCGTACGCAAAGACACATAGTAAAAGCATGAAAATTGCAAAAATATGCTAAGTAGGAATGAAGAGAAAATAAAGAACTTCAATAAAACAAAGTCGCTCAACAAAGGCGGCAAAATTGAAACTGTTATAATACAAAACCGCTTAAACAGGCGGCATAATGGAAATTTTTCAAAGCAAAAAAAAAAAAAATAATAATGAAAAACTTAAACATAAAATAGCTGCAGCAGAAGACTTCAAGCTCTTCACTCGGCCGACCCCTTGCCACCGTCGTCCTTGGCCGGCTAGTCCTCTCCCTTGGCCGGCTCTTCCTCCACCTCCTCCTCCTCATCATCATTATCATCATCACTTTGAGAAGGGGAGGAAGTTTCAACAAACTTAGGGGCGGGTAACCCGATAGTGGCAGACTCCTCCTAAAGGGAGACGTGTTTTAACCGCCGGACGAAGTGCTCATGGTAGTATGACACTTCACTAATGTCGAACAACATAGTGAAGGTCTCTTTAAATCGGTCCTTGATCTTCTTCTCGATCGATTGCTCAATCTGGACCATCTCTTGAGGAGTGATCTGCTTGGGAGCTTTGAGTTGCTCTCTTAAGTCCTCCACTTCCTTTCTGAGACGTTCGGTCTCTTGATTGAGTTCCTCCGCCCCCTTCAGAGCTGTCTCAAGGGAGGCGCAGCTGGTATCAAGCTTGACCTTGAGCTTTTTGGAGGCATTAAAGCCTTCCTTTCACCAAGAGGCTTTAGAGACCGCCTCATCCCTCTCTTTTTGAAGGGCTTCACAAGCAAGCCGCTCCAGCTTAAGGGAATCGCCCATCTTTAAGATTTCCTCATTCTGCCGGGCTGACTTCTCGGACAGCGCATTGAGGGCGGCCTTGTGACAGATCTCCTAGACGACAAGAATTCTAGTGTTTTCATCCTAGATCTTTTTAATGTCGTCCCAGGCTGCCTGGATTTGGCGCCTTTCACGGGCGCGCCAATCAAAAAAGGCGTTGAGCCTAAAGAAGAGCTGTAGACAGACGGAAATAAGTCAGTTAAAGAAGAAAACACGTGCAAAAAGAGACCAAGAACCAAAGCTTGGTGTAGGCGTCGTTCGAAGCGCGCCTACGTAAGCATATTGTGAATATGCTTGACACTCATAGGAAGTGGGAATTGACATACAATTAGGGACACGATTAGGGAAAAAGCAGAGTAGGGAGCCGCCAACAAGTTTTTAAGGAACTTGAAAACCATTCACAGATCATTAAAGACAACCACGATTAAGGAACAACGATAGGCAACAACGATTGACCCGTGAAGGTTACACCCATTCATAATCCGTGAGATTACTAACTTCATATGGTTAAGAACCACGAAAGGAGGATCGGGGATGATGGTACAAAGTGAGTCATGGAGTCACATTTTCCCGTATTGGCCTCTACTCGATTCTTATTGTAAAAAGTATTCCTACGATCTCAAGGCATGCAAACAAAGTGTTGGGTTTTGTAGTGTCCAACACTATGCGAAAAAGAAACCCGCCCAAGACCCTTTCACTAATTAAAGCAACTAAACATGCAATCACATAATTAACAACAAAAGAGAGAGAAAGAGAAAAGACATTCTTACCCTCGACGCGTGCTTTGCTCGATTCATGAACTCTTAATTCAAAGCTTGAGCCACGCAAGTGCGACGGCCTCCTACGACTCACACCCTCGACCCGACCCGAGCGGTCTTAATCCCGAAGGTTAGTCAGGACTTGACCAAATAAAACTAGAGTATTACGAACTTAAAGGTTTTCTCACTAATCATGAGATGCATTATTGAGTTCAACTCAAGTGATTTTTCCCAAACTCAAAACATGGGTATTTATAGGGAATTGAGACTTGATCTCCCTTCTCCCATCAATGTGGGAGATTTGCATTTTCCTCTATTATATTTTAATCAAAAACAAAAATAAAAATGCAAGGCAATCAACAAGCTCTAAGTGTCACATGGAGGGAGCGAGTAGGTGAGGACCATTCAAGGGGGAGACCAAATCCCCATGTTCACCAAGCAACCCCTCAATTTTGGTCCCCACACAAAACCGTTCCACCTTGCCACTTGGCTGGCTGGCATCCTGCCTTGGCTGCCAAGGCTGCCAGCTGGCGCCAAGCACCAAGGCTGGGCAGCCCAGCCAGCCAGCTCGCAACACATGCGCAGTCATCCATCATGCAGCTTCTTGATTGCCTTGCGTTGGTGCTTGGTGCGTGCTACTATGAGAGTGGCGAGTGCTAGGTGCTGCTCGCTAGCAAGTACACACAGCTACACACACGAACACACAACACGCTGTTGCGATGCGTGTGTTGAGCAAGTGCGCTTCTTGGTGCGAGGCTGCGAAGAGCTGGAGCTAGGTCCTAGCATGCTAGCAAGCACGCATACGCAAGGCACCATGCTTGCTATACTTATATGCTAAGCGCAGCCTAGCTGCGACTATGTGTGTGGCTGGGTGCCATGCCCACCACGCTAGCATGCATGCTGTTGGTGCCCTCGCCTAGCCTAGCACTCGCATGGCTAGGCCAATGCGAGGCTACAACTTGGCTCGTACTTGTCGATTGTTGAATCTATGTCTCGTCGAATTCTAAATTCAACTCGACTTGCGACGCTCGGTCTTGACGCTCTAAGCTCGACATCCGACGTATTTGTTCGTAATACTCTAATGACTCATCTAATCCTTCGGATTGATTCGTCGTCTCGGATCAGTTATTCAATAGGGGTGCCCAGAAAGGTTCAGTTAAGATTAAGCCGTAATATTAGTTATGCATTAATATTACTGATCGGAAGCGGCCTCCACCTTGGCATTCCGATCACTCGACCTCACTAAAGAATTAGCTTTCTGATAATTCCGAACCCTTTATCGGAATAATATACTTGTTGGAAAGACACCATTCCTTTCAATCTCCCACTTGTCCTTCCGGATAAGTGTGCAGTTATTGTATAGCTCATTTCCTATGTCGCTTAATGTCTCTTCATGAACTATAAGGTAAGATTCTTCATCATCCTTATTACGTCTAGAAGTGTTTCTCGATTTCTGAGTTCGACTGTCAATAAGCAAATGATTTCTAAAATCCATCTGAACACGGCCATGCATTTTCACAGTCTCGCTCTTCGAGAGGCCTTGTAAACGACAAAGACATATTCCCTACCGTTAATAGGGGTACATTCCCATTCTTATACTGTAAGCTTCCCTTACTGAGAGGACCTAGCCACCCGAGTGTTTCCGTTATAATCCCCTTTTACGGCAGACGTTTGACAACATCAAAACGACTAGTGCTCAAACAAGAGAACTTACAATACTCATGGTCGAGGAAAGAGGTTCCGATAGCTATAATGAGAAATGTACTTATGACGGTTTTTAAATCTCTTAAAGTACTCTCATAGGTCAATCCGGTACAGTTCCAAACTAGTACCTGTGCGAATAATTTATCACTATCATGTTCTCATAACATAAAAAACAACGTTCACCTAACAGGTGTTTCTTTATCCAAGACATGGTCTTGGTACCCTGTTTTGAATATTCGTAGAAATCGCATGGACTCATTATTTAATTCTAAGCCACAATTAAATGGAGTAATAATAAATTTGCAGAAAGTTTAATTTCTCCAAAACCGAATGGTTCAACATAGTGTTTTACATTAAGACATCAGGTTTAATTAAAACACATATACAGGGAAATCAAAGCCAATCTCTAACATGCTTGATTCCCATTGCCTCAACGTGCTTGTTGTGCTTCACTTGAGGCAAATTTTTAGTCAATGGATTGGCTACATTGTCGTCCATTCCAATCTTACAAATTCTGATTTCACCCTCGGACTTCCATTCCCTTATTGTGTGAAATCGCAGCTTGACATGTTTGACCTTCTGGTGTTCCCTTGGCTCCCTAGCCTGAGCAATAGCTCCATTGTTATCACAATAGAGGTCTATCAGACCCTTGATGGAGGGTACAACACCAAGTTCACTAATGAACTTACGAATCCAAACTTCCTCCTTAGCTACTTCCGAAGCTACCAAGTATTCGGCTTTAGTTGTAGAATCTGCAGTGGTGCTTTGCTCAGCACTCTTCCAACTAAACGCTCCTCCATTTAGACTGAATATGTACTCTGACTGCGACTTGGAGTCGTCTCTGTCAGCCAGGAATCTAGCTTCTGTGTAACCTTCAATAACAAAATCATTACTACCACTATAGACCAGGAACTTATCCTTGTTCATTTTCAGGTACTTTAGGATATTCTTGGTCGCAGTCCAATGCGTATTTCCTGGGGTTGATTGGTATCGGCTCGTAGCACTCAAGGCATACGATACATCTGGCCTAGTACATATCATGGCATACATGATCGATCCAATAAGCGAAGCATTTGGAATCTGACTCATCCTCTTTTGCTCATCTGGTGTCTGTGGACACTGTTTCTTGCTGAGTGTTATGCCATGTGACATGGGTAGGTGCCCTCTCTTGGCCCCTTCCATATTGAACTGTGCCAGTACCTTATCAATATAAGTACTTTGGCTCAATCCAATCATCCTTTTAGATTTATCCCTATAGATCTTGATGCTCAATATGTACTCTGCCTCTCCCAAGTCCTTCATTTAAAAGCGCTTACCAAGCCAGCCCTTTACGGACTCTAACAGTTTAGTGCTATTTCCAATGAGTAATATGTCATCGACATATAAGACGAGGAATGCGATGTCACTCCCACTGACTTTCTTGTAAACACATGACTCATCTAGATTCTTGATAAAAACAAACTTACTAATGGCTTCATCAAATCGCAGATTCCAACTTCTGCTTGCCTGCTTTAGTCTATAAATGGACTTCTTAAGCTTTCATACCTTCCCAGCATTACTTGGATCAATAAAACCTTCCGGTTGTGTCATATACACAGTTTCTTCCAAAATCCCATTAAGGAGGACGATTTTGACATCCATTTTCCATATTTCATAATCATAATATGCAACAATTGCTAGGATAATCCGGACGGACTTAAGCATGGCGACTGGCAAAAAGGTTTCATCATAATCAACGCCGTGAATTTGCATGTAAGCCTTTGCCACCAATCTAGCTTTGTATATAGATACATTTCCATCTTTGTCTGTTTTCAACTTGAAAATCCATTTGCAACCAATAGGTTTGTAACCTTCAGGAAAATCAACCAAGTCCCAGACTTGATTTTCAGACATGAGAGTCCATATCAGATTTCATGCCTTCTTGCCATTTTACAGAGTCGGGGCCCATCATAGCTTGTTTGTATGTCACTGGCTCATCACCATCCATAATTAGGATGTCTTAATCTTCGGTTAAGACAATACTAAGGTATCTTCCTGGTTGAGATCTTGGCCCTTGCGACCTACGTAGGGTAATAGGTTAAGAATTTACATTGTCGGTTTGACTCTGACCAATGTCGTTAGCTGCTTCTAAAGCACTTTGATTATCATTTTTGTCATGTTGACTTTGTTGCTCGTCCTCTCGAACTTCATCGAGTTCAATTTTCCTCCCACTTGTCATTTTGGAAAGGTGTTCCTTCTCCAAAAAGACACCATCACGAGCAATAAACACTTTGTTCTCGGATTTGTTGTAGAAGTAATTCCCCATGGTTTCTTTTAGGTATCCAACAAAGAAACACTTGTCAGATTTTGGGTGAAGTTTATTAGAAATTAATCTCTTGACATATGATTCGCAACCTCAAATCTTAGGAAAAGACAACCGTGGAGGTTTCTTCGTCCATAATTCATATGGAGTCTTTTCAACATTTTCTGACGGAGCACGGTTAAGTGTTAGTGCCGCAGTTAGAAGTGCGTGTCCCCAGAAAGAGATAGGAAGTTCACAAAGACCCATCATTGATCGAACCATGTCTAACAAGGTTTGATTCCTTCTTTCGGACACTCCGTTCCATTGTGGAGTTCCTGGAGGTGTCAACTCTGAAATAATACCATTTTCTTTCAAGTGATCGTCGAATTTGTGGCACAAATACTCGCCACCTTGATCCGATCGAAGTGCTTTGATTTTCTTGCGAAGCTGATTTTCAACTTCACTCTGAAACTCTTTGAATTTCTCAAAAGTTTCAGATTTGTTCGACATAAGGTAGACATAGCCATATCTACTATAGTCGTCCGTGAAGGTAATGAAATATCGATAACCATTCCTTGTAGGTGTACTCATTGGTCCACATACATCTGTATGTATTAGACCTAATAAGTTGCTAGCCCTTTCTCCCAACTTGGAGAATGACTGCTTTATCATCTTGCCTAACAGAAATCCATAGCAATTTTCAAACGACTCCAACTCGAATGAGTCAAGAATACCCTCATGAAGAAGTTTCTTGATGCGATTGATGTTAATGTGGCCAAGACGACAATGCCACAAGTAGGTTTGATTCGACTCAATGGTCTTAGGACTTTTGGCGGTATCGTCAATTTGTCTAATAATATGTAAAACATGTAATTTTATAGAACATATAAGCAAGACATTTCAAAAACAACCATTGTTTAAATCTTGTGATCAAAGTAACCTAGTGTCCAACACCATAGATCAAAAGTATGTTCAAAAGCATGAGAAACTAAGATTAGTTAATTACAAGCCATAGAAAAAATAAATGTGCCTACAAGCACGATCGAAAGACCATCTTATCGTCCGCTTGTAGTTGCACATCCACTTGTGAAGCCCTCTCACATGGTTCCTGAAAAGGAAACATAAAGTGAGTTACACATGGTATCCAATACTTATGAATAGCTTTATACACAAGTGTTAATTAAGATACCTGAGGCAGATGAAACATTCCTCTCCTCCTCATCCTTTCGGAAGAGCTTGTATTCCCTCTTGTAGTGACCTTGCCCACCGCAATAGAAGCATCGCATCTTCACCTTATTCTTGATCTCCCTCTTCCTTGCTCTTAAGGGCCTTTCGGTTGCTCCATAGGAGGTGGCTCGGTGAAGCAGTTGCACCACCTCTCTTAAAGAGCGTGTCTCCTTTCCCGTAGCTATATGCACTCTAAGTGCATCATAGCCCGAGTGGAGTGAAGCAAGCAAGATATGACCCGCCATCTCATCCTCCAATGAGATTCCGAGAAGCATGAGGTCGGAGGGGCATACCGGGTCTCAATTTGGTATTGTAGACCCTTGACCAAAGCCGACGCCTCTCCTTAGCAAGACAACCTACTTCCGGTGGCTTTATATTCATGTTTGAGAGTGACCTAGTCACATCAAACACGAGTCCATCATAGTTGCCATTGTCACTCTTGGTGACTCTCACATTGACAACGTCCTCAAGTGCTTTGAGGAACATGTCTGGAAAATAGAAGGAGAGCTTTTCCTTCCAATATTCCGGGATGGAATTAGCCATTTGTCGTGAGACTTTCTTGCAATCAAAAGACCATTTATCATGAGCCTCATCACTTATGATTCCCTTAGAGAAGAAGCTTGGAATAGGAGTATCAAGAGTGTACTCCAAGGAACAATTCCGAAGAAGTTTCCTGAATTCCTCTTCCCATTCCTTGAAGTTGACCAAGTTAAGGCTAAAAGCCAACTTGTCGGGGAGTTCAGGGCACATAGAGTTGTTGTTTGAGTTATTTGCAGACATGTTTCTACAGTGAAAGAATTTGAAATGAAAAACCTTCATAAACCAATAAGATTGAAATTTAAAGCATTCATGCAAATTTTCAATCTTATTGAACATTTTATCCACGCATCAACATTAGTCCCTTTTAGGCGAGAATAAAATGATTCCAAGATCCTAAAAATCAAAAAGTGATTAAGCATGCTTTAGCTTTTCTCTTAATATTTTAGGGTAAGCAATCCAATTGCTAATAAGTCCAAGCTACTCTTGGTTCGATAAAACGTCGCATCTAAAGCTTCCTTAACATTTTATCTCAATTGCTTAGACATTTAAGGACTCCTTACTGATATTGTTGAGCTTAACCAAGACAACTTGTATATCTAGTATACCTTCCATTCCTAGGGTAGTGGTAATGCCTCGCTTTAGCGTAGCCATCACCACGCGCATTAGTTCGGTAAGGGTTGTTCTTGCAATGGCAAGTTTTGCTTAATATTATAGGGACCTAGGGTTTCTATGTTGGTTGATTTAAGTGAACTTAATTAATCATCGTAACATTTGAAATCATAAACATGCATCTATCATACAATTCAATCATATATAAACACAATATATATATAAATCATAAGTATAAGATGCATTTGGCAACTAGCATGACCCCTTGAGTCTTCAAATCTTCAAGGGTCTCCGATGCAACCTCTTGGCTTGTCTTCTTAGAAACGCCGTCTTCGAGACATCTCCGCCAATATATGCAACTACTATCTGCTACGACTAGGAATAATCTAAATATTACGGTATAAAAATACGCAATGGTACGCAGACCGTATTTAGATATACAAAATTACATAACGGATCGCGGTCCGTATTTACTATCCTAGTCGGGCCCCACTAGTTGCCATTTTCACAAAGCCTGTGAAACAATATACATTCCATTCATCCATTCACTATATGTGAATGGCTCATACATTTTACAATAAACAAGTAACAATGCATAACACACGCAAAGTAGTAACTAACTTAGGTGGTTAATCCAATTAACGCGCCTAATTAAAACTAGTCAAAGTTTTTAACCATTATATGTGATTAAAACTAGTCAAAGTTGTTAGCCATTATATGCGATTAAAACGAAGCTCCCACTAAATTCAGCATCCAACTTAATTTATCCATTTAATTAAGCCGGTAAACCCACATTGTGCCAAATTATTTTGCAAGTGCCGGAGGAACCGAGGCCTAGCCTCGTTAAAATAATTAAATAAATAATTAAAACGGTCTAATTACGCCAAATGATAGCCCACAACACGCCAAGTAACTAGCATCAAAGCCACTGGGCTAGGCTTGTTAGGCACCTAGGGTCGTGGCTTGCATGCCTAGGGCGCTGGTCTGCCCAGCCAGCAGCGCACCCCACTAGCATTAGCACCAGCAGCCTTGTAGCATGCTACGTTTGCTAGCATGTTGCTGGCAGCTTGCGGGTGGCTTACTAGCATGGTTGGCTTGCTGCCCCTTGTGCCGCACCATATGTAGCCTGCTCACTTGCAAAATAGCCTCCAACGCTATGCGGAAGAGAAACCTGCTCACTAATTAAAGCAACTAAACATGCAATCACATAATTAACAACATAAGAGAGAGAAAGAGAAAAGACATTCTTACCCTCGACGCGTGCTTCGTTCGATTCACGAGCTCTTACTTCAAAGCTTTAGCCACGCAAGTGCGACGGCCTCCAACGGCTTGCACCCTCGACCCGACCCGAGCGGTCTTAATCCTGAAGGTTAGTCAGGAATTGACCAAATAAAACTAGAGTATTACGAACTTAAAGGTTTTCTCACTAATCATGAGATGCATTATTGAGTTCAACTCAAGTGATTTTTCCCAAACCCAAAACATGGGTATTTATAGGGAATTGAGACTTGATCTCCCTTCTCCCATCAATGTGGGAGATTTGCATTTTCCTCTATTTTATTTTAATAAAAAACAAAAATAAAAATGCAAGGCAATAAACAAGCTCCAAGTGTCACATGAAGGGAGAGAGTGGGTGAGGACCATTCAGGGGGGGGGGGGACAAAATCCCCTGCTCACCAGGCACCCCTCAATTTCGGTCCCCACACAAAATCGCACGACCTCGCCACTTGGCTGGCTGGCAGCCTACCTTGGCTGCCAATGCTGGCAGCTGGCGCCTAGCACCAAGGTTGGGCAGCCCAGCCAGCCAGCTCGTAACACATGCGCAGCCAGCCAGTACGCAACCAGCTAGCACACGCATGCATTGCTGTTGCTGCTTGGTGCGTGCTGCTGCGCAAGTGGCGAGTGCTAGGTGCTGCCCGCTAGCAGGCACGCATAGCTACACACACGCACACACAGCACGCTGTTGCGATGCGTGTGCTGTGCGAGTGCGCTGCTTGGTGCTAGGCTGCGAAGAGCTGGGGCTACGCCCTAGTAAGCATGCATACCAAGGCACCATGCTTGCGATGCTTGCATGCTAAGCGGAGCCTAGCTGCGACTTTGTGTGTGGCTGGGTGCCATGCCCACCACGCTAGCATGCATGCTGTTGGTGCCCTCGCCTAGCCTAGCACTCGCATGGCTAGGCCAATGCGAGGCTACGGCTTGGCTCGTACTTGTCGCTTGTTGAATTTACGTCTCGTCGAATTCTAAATTCAACTCGACTTGCGACACTCAGTTTTGACGCTCTAAGCTCGACATCCGACTTATTTGTTCGTAATACTTTAATGACTCATCTAATCCTTCAGATTTATTCGTCGTCTCGGATCGGTTATTCAATAGAGGTGCGACCCGAAGGGTTCAATCAAGATGAATCCGTAATATTAATTATGCATTAATATTATTGATCAGAAGCGGCCTCCACTTAGGCGTTCCGATCACTTGACCTCACTGAAGAATTAGCATTCTAATAATTCCGAACCCTCTATCGGAATAATACACTAGTTGGAGGGACACCATTCCTTTAACAAAGGTTCAATTTGCTCCAAATTAATATTAAGCTAACTTAGTTGAATGTTAATGCAACATATAATTTTAGAATATTGTGATGACTTGATTAAACAACCCGATTAAAAATGAACCTAAACCGGTCGTCCAAATTATATTATTAGGCGTTATATTCAATTACATATCCCTTTATACATGCAATATGGTGATCAATAATATAATAAAAATCAACATCAACATTGGAAGCAATTTAACCATAATATCGTTAGTAAAATCAAATCATAATAATAACCCTAATCATGATACTAGCAATAAGAATAAAAATAAGAGTAATTAAGTGAATTAATTACTCACATTCCGTGCTTCTTTAATTTGCTAAATCAAGAATAAATTGTTAGTAACTTCAAAGAATAATAACTAAAATTAAAATAAAATTAAAAGAATGTAAAGTTGATTTGGTCTAAACCCTCTGTCGGTACTACCTTTCACGCCTTGGTTTAAAGTATAGAACTTTGGGTGTTGTATGGACTATGGGGAGTTCTTAGGGGATGTATTGTGGAAGAATAAGGAAGGCTAGTGTTTAGGCTAGATAAAAAGAGAGAGAGGGAATGATTTTGTGTATAAGAGGGAAAGAGAGAATTGTTTGCTGCCCCAAAACTGGTGAAATCAGCTTTGTATTTATAGAGAAAATATGAGGGGTGAAGCACAGAACCCTATAATTGAAGCGCCGCGAAGAAATTAAACCTAAATATTGCCATGTCAGGGCGCAAATTGCCGTGATGTGTTACAACTTGTCGTGACGCGGCTTAATTTGTTGTGACGCAACAATACTTGCCGTGACGCAGCATTTTTGCCATGGCCCGGTAAATCAGTTTTCCCGAATTCAGTCTAAATTCATTTTATCTTTTTCTTAAGCATTAAGCACGTGATAATTAGACGTCGTTTCAGCTGTTTCGGACTTATTTCAGGCTTAGGGTTTTATTATTTACTAATCGGGCTTAATTAATAAATAAAACGAAATGAATTAATGGGTTGGGTTGAAATATGGGTTGGACTGAGTTTGAATAAATGTTTAGACTGATTTGTAGATTTAATATGTTTGACTGAATATGGGTTTTAAGAACTCCCGAGATTAAATACTCGACCCGACCAATAATGACGGTCGTGAAAGGTTGTTCATCATCGGGTTTGGTTTTGGGGAGACATTTTTAGGTGTCTATAGAAGCTCCCACTTTGACTAAGTTTGTAGAAATGTAAGTTTCGAAAACAATAGTCAAATTATTCGATAGGGACGGAGAATGATTTATGACGTTCTTCGATCCTAAACCACTCTGTTCGCTGATACCTACAGAAAAACGTTAGTTGCACAGATAAAAGAGTGAAGAGATAGAATGCGTATCTAACACCAGTGTATCGGGGGCAAATATTTTTGGTAGTTTTCTACTCCTCGAGAAATCCAGTGATTGATAAATTTGCACGCCTCGGGAATTCTGTTAGATGATAGTTTTCCACGCCTCGGGAATTTTGTTAGATGATATTTTTCCACACATCAGAAATTCCGTTAGATGATATTTTTCCACGCCTTGGGAATTTTGTTAGATGATATTTTTCCACGCCTTGGGAATCAATCGTCAAATTCTACACCTCGAGAAGTATGAAATGACCGACAATTCTCCACGCCTCAAGAAAAACTTGTCTGATAATGAGAAATTACATGTCCACACCTTGGGACACAATGTCGACCTCTACGCCTCGAGAAGTGTGCAACGAACGACAATTCTCCACGCCTCGGGAAAAGTTTGTCTGATAATGAGAAATAATATGTCCACGCCTTGGGACACAATCGCCAACTTCTACGCCTCGAGAAGTGTACAACAGCCAACAATTCTCCACGCCTTGGGCAAAGTTTGTCTGGTGATGAGAAATTATTTGTCCACGCCTTAGGACACAATCGACAATTTCTATGTCTCACAAAGTGTGCAACGTGAATTATCCTCGCCTTGGGAGATGATCACTAGGTGTTTGATAAATGATAATGGTTCGATTTTTCTCGAATGTGGGATGTAGATGATGATAATTTGTTTGATTGTACCTGAGACCTACAAAATAGAATTTGCCAAAGGACTCGTATGGACTGTGATTGACTTGACCAAGCTTGACTTGACACGACATAACATGTGTATGACATGTGACTGTGTGTGTATATGTAAAGTTTGAGTGTGTGCAGACACAAACAACTAAAAATGCAAAAATTTCCGTCATTTTTTGTCATGAGTGGAGGATTTTTTCATGACTGGAAAGTACCGACTTTCTCCCGAAAAAGAAAGACGTGAAAAATGGAGTAAGAGTTTTCGAACTTCCCTCGATAAAAATTTTGAAAAAGTTTTTGAACTTCCCAAAAGAAAAATAATGAAAAATAGAAGAAGTTTTGTACTTCCTCGCCAAGAAAATTTTGAAAAAGTTTTTAAACTTCCCCAAAAAAAAGACATGAAAAAAGGAAGAAATTTTGAACTTCCTCGATAAGCAAAGCGGGGTGAATCGCATGGATTTTCTTCTTGTCAAATTGAATTGCTCATCTTGAAAATATTGTATGCATGATGAATGTTCGTAGGCTAGGAGGCTAAGGACAATTATATCATGTGACATGATCAATGAATGCACTTATGTCATGAAGCTAAGCACGGTAGTTTATTGACAACGTATGTTTTTTAGGTCAGGAAGCTAAGCATAATATATAGTGTGTGAAAAAAACAATCTTGAAATTTGCTTAGGTTTGGAAGCTAAGCACATATAGAATGGTAATTGCTGAGTATTGCTTAGTCAGGGAGCTAAGCAAGTGTAACAACGAATCTTAATGAATGTTTTTTGGGTTAGGTAGCTAAGCACAATATGTAATGTATGCAACAGTGAATATTTCTTATGTCAGGAAGGTAATCAAGTATTCATTGATGCTTTTGAACGATGATAACATTTGCTGATATTATCGTGAAGTATGCGTGGTGTGGGCACAAGATTTCATGATAAGGGGGATATGGTCATTGTTTTGGGTAAAAATACCCAAGTCACGTGGCCTAATCAGAGGGTGACGCGTGTCACCTTTGGAGAGGTTCAATATGAACCAATCCTTAGATGACACGTGGCACTCCCAATTAGTGGGGGGAAACGATAGCCTTCAAGGCCTAATTCCCGAGAAAAGCCGCAACACGGTGTAGCCCCCCAAATCTAGGTTAGAATGACCTAGGTAGGGGCACATTTACCAACGACCCTATAAATAGGGAGATTACCCGCATTTTGGGGACACGATCATTTATTACAATACAATCAATTCTCTTATATAAGAGAAAACACGTGATCTTGGAATCCAAGAAGATTTAGATTTACCTTTTTTGCACCTTTTTACTTTCCCCGTACACGTTCTAACTTGATCATCGTAGGCGGAACTCCACCTAATCGGAGTCTCCGTTGTTTTGCAGGTACAGGTGATCGGAATCAAGTCTTGATGACGTAATGTAGGGTTTTGTAGTGACTCTCACTACGTGGAATGAAACCCCCCAAGACCCGCCCCCATTATTAAAGCAACTAATACAAGCAAAACGTAATTAAAACACAATTAAGAGTAAGGATAAGAAATATACCCTCGACGAGTGCTTCGCTCTTACAACGAGCTCTTACTTCAACCTCGATAATGTGAGGCCTCCAACGGGACCGTACCCTCAAACCCGACCCGATCGTCCTAAGCCTCGAAGGTTAGTCAAGGCCCGGACAAAATATAAACTTGGAGTTTTACGAATTTCAAGGTATACTCAACAATGGAGTTTCCTTTACTATTCCACTCAAGTATGTTCTTTTCCAAATACCCAAGCCTTGGTATTTATGAGGAAATAAACCCTTGGATTTCATTCCCCAACCAATGTAGGAGAATGAGTAAAATTGATAATTAATTTAATTCTAAATTAAATAATTAATCAAGGCAATCACTATGAAACAAGTGTCAAGGGGAGAGAGAGAGTTAGGTGATGACCAAGAGTAAAGGGGGGACCATTGCCTTGCTCCCCAAGCCTTTGCCCAAAGGATTGGTCCCCACTCTCCCAAACCGGCTCCAAGCATTGCTGAGCTGGCAGCCAGCCTTGCTGGCCAGCATGCATTGCCAAGCTGTGCGCAGCTAGCATGGCCAGCACGCACCAGCCAGCACAGCTAGCGCATGCGTGCTATTAGTGAGCCACGCATGCTGCTGGCTGCTGGGCACTGCTAGTGCTGCTGCCGCCTAGCCAACGTACATGCACACGCACTGGCCTAGGCACCTGCATACGCATATGCATGCTTGGCTACTGGGCGCTGCTGCCTGGCCATCGCACACACACACACAGCCTTGCTAGCTGGTGCGTAGTGCTGCTAGGCTACTGGGCGCTGCTGCCTAGGCCACGCACATGCACATTGTGGAGCACAACGTGCTGCTTGGTGCTGCCATGCAAAGGCAAGCACACAAGCTAGCATGTATGCTGCTGCGATGCAAGGCATGCACACATGCCATCACTCGGTGCTAGCGATGGTGCTGCCATGCTAGGCACGCACGCATGTTCGCACCTAGTGCTAGCGATGGTGCGCCTAGCACTCCTAGTGTGTCTAGGCTTGCGCCTAGCCATGCTAGGTGCATGCTAGCTCGAGCTAGCCTAGCATCCACATGGCTAGACCAATGTGGTGCTATTGCTATGCTCGTACTTGTTCGGATTAGTTCGTCGTCTCGGATCGGTTGTTCGATTGGGTTCGACCCGAAGGGTTCAGTTAAGATTAAGCTGTAATATTAATTATACCTTAATATTACTGATCGGAAGCGGCCTCCACCTAGGCATTCCGATCACTTGACCTTACAGAAGAATTAGCTCTGTATTAATTCTGAACCCTGTATCAAAATAATACACTTGTTGGAAGGACACCATTCCTTTCAATCTCCCACTTGTCCTTCCGGACAAGTGTGCATACAGTGTATAGCCCATTTCCTATGTCGCTTAATGTCTCTTCGTGAACTATAAGGTAAGATTCATCGTCATCCTTATTAAATTCAGAAGTGTTTCTCGATCTCCGAGTTCGGCTGTTAATAAGAAGATGATTTCTAAAATCCATCTGAGCACGACCATGCATTTTCACAATCTCGCTCTTCGAGCGGCCTTGTAAACAACAAAGACATGTTCCCTATTGTTAATAGGGGGATATTCCCAGTCTCGCATTGTAAGTTTCTCTTACTAAGAGGACCTAATCTCCCGAGTGTTCCCGTTATGATCCCAGTTACGGCAGACGTTAGGCAACATCAAGGAGACTAGTACTCAAACAAAAAAAACTTCACAATACTCACGGTCGAGGAAACGAGTTCCGATAGCTATAATGAGAAATGTACTTATGACAATCTTGAATTTCTTAAAGTACTCTCATAGGTCTATCCAGTGCAGTTCTAAACTGGCACCTGTGCAAATGTTTTATGACCATCATGTCCTAGCAGCACAAGAAACGGTGTTGTAAATCATACTACACACTAATCACTGGTGGTCATCAATCGTCCATCATTTAGATGACGTTGATTAGGGATAATTTTCGATTTAAATATTCAATGTTCACTTAACAGGTGTTTCTTTATCCAAGACATGATCTTGATACCCTGTTTTGAATATTACCATAAATCGAATGGACTCATTATTTAATTCTAAACCACAATTAAATAGCAATGGAGTGAATAGTAATTTTGCATGAAAAATTAATTACTCCATAAATGAATGGTTTCAATACAGTGTCTTACATTAAAACATCTAGTTTATTGAAAACACATGTACAGGGAATTTCAAAGTTAGTCTCTGACGTGCTTGATTCCCATTGCCTCAATGTGCTAGTTGTGTTTCACTTGAGGCAGAGGTTTAGTCAAAGGATCAGCCACATTATCATCCGTGCCGATCTTGCAAATTCTGATTTCACCTTCGGATTTCCATTCCTTTATCATGTGAAATCGCCTTTAGACATGTCTGACCTTCTGGTGTTCTCTTGGCTCTCTAGCCTGAGCGATAGCTCCATTGTTGTCACAGTAGAGATCTATCGGACCCTTGATGGAGGGTACAACACCAAGTTCACTGATGAACTTGCAAATTCAAACAACCTCCTTAGTGCTTGCCAGCCCAGCAGCTGTGTGGCGGCATTGACACTACACAAAACAAGCAAATTGGCAACGGTTCAAACCCCCCAAAGGCAACGGTTTTGAACCGTTGAATATTTGAGGGTTGCCAAATCCCAAAAAAATTGGCAACGGTTCAAAACCGTTGCCAACTCAAGCAATTGGCAACGGTTAACCGTTGCCGAAGCCAATGGCGCGCCTTTTTTTTTTAAACATTGGCAACGGTTAACCGTTGCCAATGACCTGTATTGTTTTTTTTTGGCTGCACTAATATTGAGCTGTTTTTTTTTTTTTTGGCTGCAATATTAATAATAATAATAATAATAATTATTATTTTTAATAATAATAATAATAATTATTATTATTATATTAATAATAATAATAATTATTAATACTATAATAGTAATAATAATAATAATAATAATAATAATAATAATAATAATTATTATTATTATTATATATGACAATAGTAACAATAATTAGTAACATTAATAACAAAACATAAATAATTAATAATAACAATCGCAAGAGATGATATAAATTAGAAAAATGTTTCATGTATAGTACATAATTAATAAGCTAAGCCTTGGATTGATGAAGAGATGATATACTACAAAAATGTATGACGATATTTACAAATTAAATGTGATGTAGGTCGCCAACATCTCCCGAATTACATGGAGTTCCTCGCTCGTGTATGAAAGTCCCGTTTGTCCCTTGCAAAACTTAGAATACACAAAACGTGAGTTAGTAGAAGTGAAATAATAATAATTGGGGTTAATTATAGGTGACTAATGCTTGAGATTACAAGAAAAGAGCAAGTAAGAGGTTTTGGGACACAATTTCAACCAAAATGGCTCAAGTAAGGCCATTTTGGCTACTAGGATGCCTATTTTCTATATTTCTTGTCTATTGAACTCATAACTAGTTAAAAAATGTCATTATCACTTAGTTATAGATGACTAACTCTTGAGATTACAAGAAAAGAGCAAGTAAGAGGTTTAGGGATGCAATTTCAACAAAAATGGCTCAAGTAAGGCCATTTTGGCTACTAGGATGCCTATTTTCTATATTTCTTGTCTATTGAACTCATAACTAGTTAAAACATGTCATTATCACTTAGTTATAGGTGAATAATGCTTGAGATTACAAGAAAAGAGCAAGTAAGTGGTTTTGGGACGCAATTTCAACCAAAATGGCTCAAGTAAGGCCATTTTGGCTACTAGGATGCCTATTTTCTATATTTCATGTCTATTGAACTCATAACTAGTTAAAACATGTCATTATCACTTAGTTATAGGTGACTAATGCTTGAGATTACAAGAAAAGAGCAAGTAAGTGATTTTGGGACGCAATTTCAACCAAAATGGCTCAAGTAAGGCCATTTTGGCTACTAGGATGCCTATTTTCTACAATTCATGTCTATTGAACTCATAACTAGTTAAAACATGTCATTATCACTTAGTTATAGGTGACTAATGCTTGAGATTACAAGAAAAGAGTAAGTAAGAGGTTTTGGGACGCAATTTCAACCAAAATGGCTCAAGTAAGGCCATTTTGGATACTAGGATGCCTATTTTCTACAATTCATGTCTATTGAACTCATAACAAGTTAAAACATGTCATTATCACTTAGTTATAGGTGACTAATGCTTGAGATTACAAGAAAAGAGCAAGTAAAAGGTTTTGGGACACAATTTCAACCAAAATGGCTCAAGTAAGGCCATTTTGGCTACTAGGATGCCTATTTTCTACAATTCTTGTCTATTGAACTCATAACTAGTTAAAACATGTCATTATCACTTAGTTATAGGTGACTAATTCTTGAGATTACAAGAAAAGAGCAAATAAGAGGTTTTGGGACGCAATTTCAACCAAAATGGCATACCTCTTCAAGCTGACGTGTGTCTGTACAATGACTCATCACTATGTCATACATGAATCTCATCACGTATAGGCCACAATGAACTCCGTTTTCCTGTTGTGCGCACTAGCATGAGGAACAAAGAACATGAATCAAAATGCATAGCAAATAAGCAACATCTTAAGCATTGTAAAGTAAGAAAATCACAACATCATGGATGAATTACCTTGGGTGCTTTCCATGTAGGACCTCGAGGAGATCGAGGATTTATCTTCTTCATGGTACTACAAAAAATCTAAGTAATAAGTTCAAATTTGACGTTTATAATCAATACATATGAGTTCAGATATGAAAATGAATAACAAGAAGTGAAACAAACTAGATGCTTACTTTTGCAGTATGGACCTCACGAGGCGCTTTCTTGCTTGAGGTAATCGAGCAGAATCAAAGTAGAAGATTGTGTTACTGGAAACACAAATCACAAGTAGGGTCCAATGATAACTACACACGAGACAAACAAATCAATAGTTAGCCTGTTACAGCAAATAAACTGGGAAAACAAATGAACTTGACTAGCATAATCAGACGTACTCCTCATAGTATGGGACGAATATAAACTTGTCTCCTGCACTCACTGATTGCCTGATACCCCGTTCAGCATAGTACAACACGTCAGCTGAGTTGCCTAAGATTCTAGCAGTGGACATCTCCTCAGGGCACAACCACCCAACTTGACAAGGAGATTCAAGCTCCCATATTTGCTCCTGGAGTGCTCTGCATGCATGATAACACAATGTTAATCGAAAACCAAACGACAAACACCACTGAACTGAATAACATAAATTGAGTACCAGTTGAATTACCTCATGGATACTTGAATGAGGGAATTGTTAAGCATTGCACCACTTAGAAATTCCTTCACATCTTCTTTGAATAGCCATGCCGTTGCATCATCATCGTAGTGAAACATTTCCTTAGGAAGTTGAATTTGGATGGGGTTGTCATTAGGCAACAAGCAAACACGGTTGTGCAAATAAGCTAACTCCTGAGATAGCGATTGAAGCACCGTGTCTTCAACTAATGGAGTAACTTGCGTAGCTGAGCCTCGTGAAGGGCTCTTCAACGACGCCTTTCCACTCACCAGTCAGTGGCCTAGGAGCAGTACGGGTACGGGTGATCGCGCCTGAGCAACCTTCTTGTCCTTAAATACACCTGTTTGAAAGAATGATCAAGGCGTCTGCTTGGCGTATCATCAATACAAATGGGACATGCTCTTTTCCCTTTATTCTTATACCCAGACAAGTTGCCATATGCAGGAAAATCATTAACGGTCCACATAAGAGCTGCACGCAATGTGAACATCTCATTCTTATGAGCATCAAACACGGAAACCCCTTCATCCCACATCTTTCTTAAGTCATCAACCAATGGCGCAAGATACACATCAATGTCGTTTCCAGGTTGCCTTTGCCCCGATATCAAGAGTGAAAGCATTACATATTTCCGTTTCATGCACAACCAAGGAGGCAAATTGTAGATCACTAAAAGTACCGGCCATGTGCTGTGCTAGGTACTAAGAGTGCCAAATGGATTCATCCCGTCCGTGCACAAACCAAGCCTTAAATTTCTGACTTCATCACCAAATTCCCCAAACTTCATATCAAGGTTCTTCCATTGCGGGGAGTCGGCTGGGTGCTTCAGCATTCTGTTTTTCTTTCTTCCCTCTGCATGCCACCTCAAGTTTTTAGCGTCTTTTGGTAAAGAGAACAAACGCTTAAACCTAGGAATTATGGGAAGATACCACAACACCTTAGCAGGAGGTCCCTTCGTACCAGCATTGCAACTCTTGCGCTTGTAGCGCGACTTCTTGCATCTTGGACACTCCTCCAATTTTTCATATTCATTTCGGTAAAGAATACAATCATTAGGACATGCATGTATCTTCTTATACTCCAAACCAAATGGACACATAAGCTTCTTAGCGTAATAGTAAGACTTAGGAATTTCATTCCCATCTGGCAACATCTCACTTAACACGCTCAACAAGGAAGTAAAACTACTGTCCGTCCACCCATGCTTCGACTTAATGTTAAAAAGAGTTAGCACGGCTGATAGTTTGGAGTATTTTTTGCACCCAGGATACAAAGGCTTTTTAGAAGCCTCCGATAATGACTCAAACACGTCACCTTCAAAACCACGCATCATCTCATCCACACCTTCATCCTCAACCTCATCCACATGATCATCCTCAAATCCCTCCTCAGCACCATCATCATCAATATGTTCATCATTCTTGTATTCCTCGTCCACACGGATATCATTGCTTCTATCATCATGCACATCATACCCAATAACATCCCCACTGTACTCTCCTTCTTCACCATGCCAAATACACACATGATATTTAACCCTAAACCCACGACAAACTACATGATCTCTAATGATATCAACACTATTGACCACCTTCACATTATTACAATCAACACAAGGATAGTAGAGGCACTCAAAACCCATTCTGCGCTGATAAGATGAAGCCGTCTCGCAGAACTCTTGAACCCCATTAAAGAATTCCAATGTATCACTGGTGAAGGATAATTAGGTCGTTGGACTAACTACCCTCAACCAAACAATATTTATAAACCTACACCTACACTAAACAAGTTTAGTGGTAAGTAGAGGGTCGAACCACGGAGACGACATAAACACATCAACACCACCACCAATTAAGCTAGGTCAAAGAGATAGGATGGATAGAACAATAAACAAAATGAGATTAATATTAAGTTAAACTAACACCAAGGGAGAGGGTCAAACATGACAATGATCTTCAATAAAGTTAGGCAATGGAAATGAGTTTACATGCAAACCAAATATCTCATATAAGGCAATACCAACAATACCATCTAACCACCTATCGGGGTCAAAGGCTTTCCCAACTTAACACATGCTCATACTATCGTCATAAGCTATGAAAGTTAAGGTTTTTGCATAGAATCGATCACCTAATGGATATCCCTAAGTTACACTATCGTCATAACTTAGTTCAATCCACCCAATTACAACACATGATTGGCCATTCACATGGAGTAATTAGTAAAACATGGTTACAAGGTATATTTAATCACATATAACCAACATTTGTCTAGCCTAATACATTCAAGATTCACCACATGCTATCACCAATCCCTTAGTAAAGGGAATTACTCACTAATCATGAACAACTAACACAAAACCCAACAAGAAGAACAAAGAGAAGCAATTAAACTAAACAACTACTCTAATCAAGCAAGAAATTAAGAAAGAACAATAAATGAGATAGAGTTTAGAATGCTCATTGAAGTATTGAAAAGGAACCCAAAACAATGTCACTTTGCATCTTCATCTTCTTCAATCCACCATTGAAGCTCTTCACTTTCTCTCTCTAAAATACCCTAAATTACTCTTAATCTACATTACAAAGTATAAAAACAAAGATTAAATCTAAATATAAGCCTAATTTATGTGAAGATTGATGGAGAGATGTTAGGGTTTAACCCCTCAAAGAGGAGAGAGAAAACCCCCAAAGAAACCCACAATCCAAACTTGGCCAAAAAGAGGAGAGGAAGAAGCATTTAAAAGACCCGTAACTGCTCGTGCGCGCCCGCGATAGAGGCCTGCGCGGCCGCGCACTGGGATTGGCCTGACAGCGACATTCATTTTCAAACGGCCATAACTTCTGTTCTAGGAGGCTTCTGGGGGCGTGCAACCTACCGTTGGAAAGCTCTTTAAGTCTAGTTTCCAATGAAACTTGAATCACCTTAATCCAATTTATAGATCAAAAGTTATGGCTAAAAGAGTGAACAAAGATTAGTTTTGCAGTTCAGGCCCTTGAGCGCCTGCACCTATCTTAGGAGCGCCCGCGCCTAAGCCGTGCCCAAATTGCGCCTACATTCTGCCTCCAATATTTTCGACCCCAATGTTAGGCACGCCCGCGCTCGGGTTGGCGCGCCCGCGCCATTCTGAAAGCGCGACCCGCGCTGTCCGCATGACCTTGCTTGCTTGCTCCTTAACTTCCTTTGTAGCTCTTCAAATGAAATTCAATTCTCCAAGCTCTTCATTCTCTCAAAATCAACTCCAAAAGCCTACAAAACACGAGGAAAAGCACAAAAACATAATAAAGAGAGAAACGGAGCAAAAAGGGTACAAACAAGGGACAAACGTAGAAAAATACCGCGATTAGAGGATCTAAATAGTGGCATAAATGACACTTATCAATCACGTCTACCATACATCCATCCACGATCCCTCTCCATTAAGTAAATTGTCTCTAAACATGGCAACATATTACGAATAATGTATAATTGCTACATCTATTATATATACAAATCAAATTCAAACACACAACATGCATATAACATTCATATAGATACAAAAATGCATATATGCTTCCAAAGGGTCCTTATCACTCCAACCTAACCCATCCTTGAACGTTTACTCTCACTAGTGAATGTATATCAGATTTCCAATTTTAAGGAAAATCTGGCAGCATTTCCCCCCAGTTCTCCAAGTACACGACGTAGGTAATTACTTACCCACATATGTACCCAGAGAACATGGTGATCCAGGAAATGCTAAGCCAAGATGTTCCTTAAAATCGAAAAAACTGACATACATTCACCACCTAAGTGAGAGTAAACGTTCAAGAACAGTCCCAACCGGGGACTATTCAAGACTTTCTCCTAATGAGAAAGCCTTGAACGGGTATCTAGGCATATGATGATACATGCAATCAATTAAAAACCAATGGTTTAATCACACATCTTGATAGAAGATGCACCAAAGTTATATCACACACCATCTCCACAAAATTGTGCAACCAAGAACTTATTTAAAGCACATAAAGTTATATATATATATATATACCTGAGTACCTATAAAGGCTCAACACTCTCAAATAGAAGGTCAATGCCAAGGTCTATGCTTCGCCAAAAAATTCCTGATAATCTTTTTCAGTGTAACCTATATAGAACACAAATAGAAAACCAGATTAAGGGAAAAGATAAGAATGATATTAGTGAGCAATGCAAGAACAAGGACAGTCAGAGTAAGATACCATACCAGGATGTTTTCCGCCCACTCTCCAAACTGATGATCTTACCCTAGAAGCCCTTGACACCCATTTCTTAGCCTAAAACACGCATATATATAGTGAGAAGCAAGTCATAAAGAAAAGTATATTCAAACCCTAAACCCTAAACCCTTAACCCTAAACCCTAAACCCTTAACCCTTAACCCTTAACCCTAAACCCTAAACCCTAAACCCTAAACCCTAAACTCTCAACCCTAAACCCTAAACCCTAAACCTTAAACTCTATACCCTAAACTCTCAACCCTAAACCCTAAACCCTAAACCCTAAACCCTAAACCCTAAACTCTCAACTTTGTTCTCTTAAATAAAAAGGACTAAATTATCCTATAAACAAAATAAAATTCTCAACTTTATTAGTGATGATAAATAAAGTTCTCATAACAATTTAGAAATATAGGTAAATGTAGCTTGTACTAAATACAATAACAACTGTTTTCTATCCATGTCTTTGGCTGAAATTCAACAATGAAAGCAGCAACAAGGTTGAGGGCAGTTGGTGCATTGCTAAAATTTCATTCAATTCATTCGAAGCCAGTTTGACAGACACGGTATCATCACAAACATCTGTCAAATTATAGTAATAAGATACAAGGGTATATCATCTTTTCAATACCAAGGAACTTCTAACTATAAATAACTCTATTCAAGTTCCAACATCACAGACCCAATTCATGCTAACACAAAAGACCAATTCTTGACAAACCCTAGAAATTACAAGCAACTTGCATTGTCAATATTAACTAATTTAAAGACCAATTCTTCAAAAACCATAACAATGGAGGAGCGCTATTACGACTTACCTAGCAATGAGGAGCGCTATAATAATGGAGGAGCTGCTACATACTTCAATAATGGAGGAGCTGCTATATATGGAGGGAGGCAGAAGAGAAGAGGTGAGTGCGTGCGTGCTTGAGGGGTGAAAGCAGAAGAACAGGGGAGTGCGTGCTTGAGGGAGGCAGAAGAACAAAACCCTTCAATGGAAGCTTCAATTCAATGGAGGAATGGTTTGGGGAGAGGAAGGCGCGCGTTTTTGGAGGTGAAAGAAGAACGTTTGCACAGCTTGCTGTTTGTATTCAAAAACCCGATTTTTTTTTTAAATTGGCAACGGTTAACCGTTGCCAATCTACCCCTTTTAATTTTTTTTTTAAATTTTATCAATTGGCAACGGTTAACAGTTGCCAAATAAAACCAATTTTTTTTTTTTTTAAAATGGCGCTCACAGCAAGTTGGCAACAGTTTTCATGAACCGTTGCCATAGGGGGTTTGCCTAATTCTTTTTTTCTACTAGTGTGAGGAAGGGTGTGGGGACCAAAATCCAACCCCTTGGGGAGCAAGGCACATGGTCCCCCCCACCTAGCCTTGGGCACTACTTCTTTGCACATGATCATGCCACTTGTCGTAATGTGATTTACTTGATTATTTATTTAATTTGGAAATTAAATAAATCATTGATATTCAACACTCCCACATTGGTGGAGGATGAAAAATCAAGGGTTCATTTCCTTATAAATACCAAGCTTGGGTATTTGGGAATGAACAACCTTGAGTGGAATTAAAAAGTCAACTCTAATTAAGAGTAAACCTTTGATTCGTAAAACTCATAGTTATTTTGTCCGAGTCTTGACTAACCTTCAAGACTTAGGACGCTCGGGCCGGGTCGAGGGTACGATCCGTCGGAGATCTCGTGTTTTCGGGATTTTGAAGTAAGAGCTCTTTGGGAGCAAAGCACGCAACAAAGGTATAATTCTTATTCTTAACCTTGTTTGATTAAGTTTAATATGCTTGTTAATTGTTTTAATTAAGGGGCGGGTCTTGGTGGGTTTCCTTCCGCGTAGTGTCGGGTCACTACGAAACCCTACGGTGGTATCAGAGCCACACTCCTTTTAATTTTTGCAATTATTTTTTAATTAAGGTGTTTTAAAAGAATTTTGTTTTTCTGGTTCAGGCTCTTCTAATTAGATTAGATGCTCGTTTTAATTAATTTTAAAACTCGATTTTATTCTCGATTTGGCCGTCGAACCCAGATTTTGGCTCAAAAATAGTGGTTTTTGGGTGGAATCGACATCCTGGAACAGATTCAGCCCTTATAGGGCTGTCCAGAAGCCAAATTCGAACCAGAAACCCATTTTTTCTGGGGTTTTTTGTTTTTCTACGAAAATTTTAATTCTTTTTAAGCCTTGATTAATGCAACCATTAAAAGGTTAGATTAAATGCACTTTTGCATCTCTAATCTACTGGTTTTAAAATATCCTTAAGCTTAATAATGGAGTTTTTATTAGTGCTTAAGTTGATATGCCATTTTTCACATAATCTTGTTTTTCACAAATTTTGCAAATAAATTGCAATAAAATGTGAAAGCTTGTTGTGATCTTGTAATTTTAAGTTCCTATTATGTTAAGTTCTAATCTTTAAAGGTTTAAATGATTGGAACCCTAACCCTAAATTCCATGTTGAACAAAGTTTGGATTTTTCATGTTTGGTTGATTAAAATCCATCAAGTTCAATTACTTGTGAGTAAAATTTGATTAATCTTCATAATGGAAGATGTAATCTTGGTATTTTACACAAGTATGAAAGTTAGAAATTTTTTATCATTGGATGGTTAATTTATTTTTCCAACTCCCATTTGTCAAACCCATTATTAATTTGCATATTGGCAAGATTAATTATGGACATAGCTCATTTTATTTTAAGCATAAAGTTAGACCTAATTTTGTTCAAAATTAAATTTTTTGGATAATTTAGGCTTGTGCACCAATAAAATAAAAATTATTTAAGTTAGACTTATTTTATTTTATTTTCCCTCAAATTGATTCTAAAATGTAATTTAGAATTAATTATTGTCACAAACAAATCGGAATTAAAATCCCGAGTAAAATGCACGCAAATTGATGCAAAACCGCAAGCGTCACCAAGGCTAGCCAGGCTGCCTAGCAGCCCATATGTAGACTGCCTATGGTGCGCGCATGGCTAAGCATCAATGTTGCGTGGCTATGTGGAGAGGGATGCTAAGGATGGGCTTGGGCAGTGGCCTTGGCTGCTGGGTTCTTGGGGGCGCTGCTGGCAGCGTGGTAGCAAGCACAAGCCAGCCCCTACTTGCTGCCAGGTGCCAGCATGCGTGCAGGCATGCGTGGTGCTGGCCAGCGTAGTGTGCTATGCTGGGCGCAGCATGCTAGCACCAAGCGCCAGCCCAGCCCCTTAATGCTGCTAATGCGTGTGAGGCGTAAGCTACTGGCGAGCTTGTGCTGCTGCTGGGTAGCGAGGCAGCAAGCCCCAGCCAGCCAGCCCACTGCTGCCTAGCAGCCATGGTGCGCCATGCATCATGCTAGGATGGGGCCTTGTTGCTTAATTTTGAGCTATGTATATATGCGAAAATTTTGCCGTTTTAAATTATTTATGTAATTATTTAACGAGGCTAAAAAAACCTCAATTTTTGGTTTTGCAAAATTTTGACAAATTTTGGGTTATGCCGACTTAATTAATCGGATTAATTAAGTACGGATGCAGAATTTAGTGGGAGCTTAATTAATTGCGTGAGCTTTTAGAAATAATGGATTAAACAACTTTGACTAGTTTTAATTAGGCGCGTTAATCGGATTAACCACCTAAGTTAGTTACTAGTTTTGCGTGTTTAATTATGTATTTCATAAAATTGCATGGGCCATTCACAAATAGTGAATGGGTGAATGGAAGATTGTTTTTCAAAACAGGTTATTGAAAATGGCAACTAGTGGGGCCCGACTAGGATAGAAAATACGGACTGCGTTCCGTTATGTATTTTTGTAAATCTAAATACGGTCTGCGAACCGTTAAGTATTTTTGTACTATTAGATTAATCTTAGTCGTTCTAGCTAGCTTCCTTTATTTTATTTTGGCCAAGATGTCTCAAGACGGCGTTTCGATGAAGACGAGCCAAAATGAAGACCCATGGAAATTGAAGATTTCAAGGGGTTATGCTAGTTGCCAAATGCATCTAATTTTATGCTTTATATATATTGATATTATATATGATTGCTAGGTGCATTTCTAGGATTTCTATTATGTTGCGATGATTAGTTAAGTTTACTTAAATCAACCAACATAGAAACCCTAGGTCCCTTAATAATATTGAGCTAAAATTTGTCGTTCCAAGAACAACACTTACCGAACTAATGCGCGTACGTGATGGACTACGCCAAAGCAAGACATCACTACTTCCCTAGAAACGTAAGGTATACTAGGTATACAAGTTGTCTTGGTTAAGCTCAACGATATCAGTAAGGAGTCCTTAGATGTCGTGGCAAAAGATATAAAATGTCAAGAATGCATTAGATGCGACATTTTATCAAACCCAGAGTAGCTTGGAGCTATTACCAATTACATTGCTTACCTTAAGATATTTAATGATTAAGACAAGCCAAAGCATGCTTAACAATTTCTTGATCTTTGGGATCTCGGAATCATTTTATTCTCGCCCATAAGGGTCATTTTAAATGTGTGGATAAAATGCTCAATAAGATTGAATATATGCATAAACGTTTAAAATTTCAATTTATTGATTTATGAATGGTTTTTCACTTCAAATTCTTTCAATTATAGAACCATGTCTGTAAGTAACTCAAACAACAACCATGTGTGCCCGAAACTCCCCGAAAAGTTAGCTATCAAGTTTAACTTAACAAACCTTGAAGAATGGGAAGAAGAACTCAGGAGAACTCTCCGGAGTTGTTCCAAGGAGTATGTTTTGGATACTTCCCTCCCAGCCCTCTGTACCAAGAAACACTTGAGTGACGAAACTTATTGTGCATGGTCAAAATATTGCAAATTAGTGTCACAACTCATGGCTAACTCCATCTCGGAAGAATGGAAAGAAAAACTTCCATTCTCTTTTCCGGACTTATTCCTTGGAGGACTAAGGGATGTTGTCGGTGTGATATTCTCTAAGAGTTTCAACGACAACAATGATGGACTCTTGTTTGAAGTGACTAGGTCACTTACAGACATGAATGTAAAGCCATCGGATCAAGGTTGTCTTGCGAAAGAGAGGTAACATCTTTGGTCTACAGTCTGCAACACCTAGTTGAGACCGGGTATGCCCCTCCAACCCCATGTGGCAAGAATGAATAAGCTCTTCAAGCACATGGAACTCTTCAGATATGATGCTACTTCACTCCACTCAGGATATGATGCACTAAGGGCATATATTTCTGAATCGAATAAGACACATTCCTTAAAGAATGTGGTGGAGCTACTTCACCGAGCCAACTCATTTGGGGCAACCAAAAGACCGTCAAGAAGGAGGGATTTCAAGGTTAAGGCTAAGATGCTTCCATTGTGGCATGCAAGGCCACTACAAGAGAGAATGCATGCTCTTCAAGGAAGAGGGGAACATTCCGACTACCTCAGGTATCTTCCTAAACACTTGTGAATTAAGCTTATCATAGGTATTAGATACCAAGTATGACTCACTTTATGTTGCCTTTTTAGGAACCAAGTGAGAAGCTTATCAAGTGTTGGTGCAAGAGCAAGAAGTTGACAAAGATGGTTTTTCGGTCGTGCTTGCATGCACCATTTTGTCTTTGAGATGTAATTAAAACTAATCCTAGTTTTGTCATGATTTTGAACAATATTTTGATCAATGGTGTTGGACACCAAGATGTTTGAAATGAAAGACTTCTAACGTAGTTGTTTCAAAGATTATCTTTCAAACATATGTTCAAATTAAATTGCATGCTTTACACAAAGAAAATAGGATTGATACCTAATGAACTAAGACCATCGAGTCGAATCAAACCTACTTGTGGCATTGTCGTCTTGGCCATATTAACATCAAGCGCATCAAGAAACTTCTTCAAGAAGGTGTTCTTGACTCATTCGACTTAGAGTCGTTTGAAAATTGCGAAGGATGTCTATTAGGCAAGATAATAAAACAACCATTCTCCAAGTTGGGAGAAAAGGCAAGTGACTTATTAGGTCTAATACACACGGATGTATGTGGACCAATGAGTACACCCGCAAGACAAGGTTACCGATATTTCATCACTTTCACCGACGATTATAGTAGATATGGATAACTAAGACCACTAAGAATTCAACTTCATTAACAAATTAGTAGATATGGCTATATCTACTTAATGTCGAATAAATCTGAATCTTTTGAAAAATTCAAAGAATTTCAGAAAGAAGTTGAAAATCAACTTGGCAAGAAAATTAAAGCACTTCGATTGGATTGAGGTGGCGAATATTTGAGCCATGAATTCGACGATCACTTGAAAAGAAATGGCATTCTTTCAGAGTTGACACCTCCCGGAACTCCTCAATGGAACGGAGTGTCCGAACGGAGGAATCGAACCTTGTTAGACATGGTTTGATCAATGATGGGTCTTAGTGAACTCCCTGTCTCTTTCTGGGGACATGCGCTACAAACTGCAGCACTAACACTAAACAGAGCTCCGTCAAAAGTTGTTGAAAAGACTCCATATGAATTATGGACTAAGAAACCTCCTAGGTTATCTTTTCTTAATATTTAGGGATGCGAAGCATATGTCAAGCGATTAATTTCGGACAAACTTCACCCCAAATCGGATAAGTGTTTTTTTGTGGGATATCCAAAAGAAACCAAAGGGTATTACTTCTACAATAAATCCGAGAACAAAGTATTTGTTGCTCGTGATGGTGTCTTTCTAGAGAAGGAACACCTTTACAAAATGACAAGTGGGAGGAAAATCGAACTCGACGAAGTTCGAGAGGACGAGCAACAATGTCAACCTGATAAAACTGACAATCTAGATGCTTTGGAAGCATCTAAGAAGATTGGTCATAATCAAACTGACAATGAAAATTCTCAACCGATTACCCTTCGTAGGTCGCAACGGCAAAGATCTCAACCAGACAAATACCTCGGTATCGTCTTAACCGATGATCAAGACATCCTAGTCATGGATGGTGATGAGCCGGTGACATACAAGAAAGCTATGACGAGCCCCGACTCTGCAAAATGGCAAGAGGCCATGAAATTTGAGATGGACTCCATGTCTGAAAATCAAGTCTAGGACTTGGTGAATTTGCCCGAGGGTTATACACCCATTGGTTGCAAATGCATCTTCAAAGTGAAGACAGACAAGGATGGAAATGTAACGATATACAAAGCTAGACTGGTGGTAAAAGGTTATAGACAAATCCACGGGATTGACTATGATGAAACTTTTTCACCAGTTGCAATGCTAAAATCCGTCCGGATCATCCTAGCGATTGCTGCATATTACGATTATGAAATATGGCAAATGGATGTCAAAACCGCCTTCCTTAATGGAATTTTGGATGAAACTATGTATATGACACAGCTAGAAGGTTTTGTCGATCCAGGAAACGCTGGAAAGGTTTGCAAGCTGAAGAAGTCCATTTATGGACTAAAGCAAGCTAGCAGAAGTTGGAATCTGCGATTTGATGAAGCCATTAGCAAGTTTGGTTTTATCAAGAATCCAAATGAATCTTGTGTATACAAGAAGGTTAGTGGGAGTGATATTGCATTCCTAGTCCTGTATGTCGATGACATATTTCTCATTGGAAACAACACAAAATTATTGGAGTCCGTAAAGGGCTGGTTGGAAAAGTGCTTTTCAATGATGGACTTAGGGGAGGCACAATACATATTAGGCATCAAGATCTACAGAGATAGATCTAAAAGGATGATTGGATTAAGCAAGAGTACTTACATTGATAAGGTACTGGCTCGATTCAACATGGAGAATGCCAAGAGAAGGCATTTACCCATGTCCCATGTCATAACTCTCAGCAAGAAACAGTGTCCACATACACATGTTGAGCGAGAAAGAATGAATCAGATCCCATATGCTTTGCTGATCGGATCAATCATGTATGCCATGATATGTACAAGGCCAGATGTATCGTATGTCCTAAGTGCAACGAGCCGATACCAATCGAACCCAGGAGAGGCGCATTGGACTACGGCCAAGAATATCCTAAAGTACCTGAAAAGGAACAAGGATAAGTTCCTGGTGTATGGAGGCCACAAAGAACTGGTTCTTGAAGGTTACACCGACGCTAGCTTCAAGACTGACATAGACGACTTCAAGTCACAGTCGGGGTACATATTCTTTCTGAATGGAGGAGCGTTTAGCTGGAAGAGTGCCAAGTAGAGCACCACTGCAGACTCTACAACTGAAGCCGAGTACTTGGCCGATTCAGAAGCTGCCAAGGAAGCTGTTTGGATTCGCAAGTTCGTCAGCAAACTTGGTTTTGTACCCTCAATCAAGGGACCGATAGACCTCTATTGTGATAACAATGGAGCTATCGCTCAAGACAGGGAGCCTAGAGAACACCAGAAGGTCAAACACGTGCAAAGGCGATTTTACATGATAAGGGAATGGAAATCCGAGGGTGAAATCAGAATTTATAAGATTGGCACAGATGATAATGTGGCCTATCCCTTGACTAAACCACTATCTCAGGTGAAACACAACAAGCACATTGAGGCGATGGGAATCAAGCATGTTGGAGACTAGCTTTGAAATTCCTTGTACATGTGTTTTAATCAAACTGGTAGTTTTAATGTAAAACACTTTATTGAAACCATTCATTTATGGAGTAATTAATTTTGTGCAAAATTATCATTCACTCCATTACTATTTTATTGTGGTTTAGAATTAAATAATGAGTCCATTCGATTTACGGAAATATTCAAAACAGGGTATCAAGACCATGTCTTGGATAAAGAAACACCTGTTAAGTGAACATTGAATATTTAAATCAAAAATTGTCCCTAATGGAGGTCATCTAACGGATGGACGATTGATGACCGCCATAAATTGTCCCCAACATTGCTACGCACCAAGGTTGCTAGGCGATGCGTGGTGCATGATGCAAGGCTGGTGCGTGGTGCGTGGTGCGTAGCGTGATGCGTGGTGCGTAGCATGATGCGAGGGAAGGGGGGTCATCATGCGTGGCTCGCTAGCAGCACACATGCTGGCTGTGCTAGCAATGGTGCGCAAGGTGTGTGTGCGTGCTAGCCTGTGCGTGGGCTGCTGGGGGCTAGTGCCAGCACTATGTGCTAGCAGCGCTAGGCACTAGCACACAGCACCAACACCATCATCGCCCAACACCAGCACGTATTGGCTTGCTAGGCTGCTGGGGCTGCTGGGCATGTGCTAGCTGGCATGCTAGCTAGCTGTCAGCCCAGCAGCTGTGTGGCGGCATTGAGGAAGGGTGTGGGTACCAAAATCCAACCCCTTGGGGAGCAAGGCACATGGTCCCCCCCACCTAGCCTTGGGCACTACTTCTTTGCACATGATCATGCCACTTCTCGCAATGTGATTTACTTGATTATTTATTTAATTTGGAAATTAAATAAATCATTGATATTCAACACTCCCACATTGGTGGAGGATGAAAAATCATGGGTTCATTTCCCAATAAATACCAAGCTTGGGTATTTGGGAATGAACAACCTTGAGTGGAATTAAAAAGGCAACTCTAATTAAGAGTAAACCTTTGATTCGTAAAACTCATAGTTATTTTGTCCGGATCTTGACTAACCTTCAAGACTTAGGACGCTCGGGTCGGGTCGAGGGTACGATCCGTCGGAGATCTCGTGTTTTTAGGATTTTGAAGTAAGAGCTCTTTGTGAGCAAAGCACGCGACAAAGGTATAATTCTTGTTCTTAATCTTGTTTGATTAAGTTTAATATGCTTGTTAATTGTTTTAATTAAGGGGCGGGTCTTTGTGGGTTTCCTTCCGCGTAGTGTCGGGTCACTACAAAACCCTACACATATCATGGCATACATGATCAATCAATTTAGCGAAGCATATGGGATCTGATTCATTCTCTCTCGCTCAACAGGTGTCTATGGACACTGTTTCTTCCTAAGAGCTACACAATGGGAGACGGGTAAAAATGCTCTCTCTTTGCATTCTCCATGTGGAATCGTGCCAGTACCTTATAAATGTAAGTACTCTGGCTCAATCCAATCATCATCTTAGATCTATCCCTATAGATCTTGATGCCCAATATGTACTGTGCCTCTCCTAAGTCCATTGAAAAGCACTTTCCCAACCAGCCCTTTACAGTCTCTAGTAATTTTTTGCTGTTTCCAATGAGCAGTATGTCATCGACATATAGGACTAGGAATGCGATGTCACTCCCACTGACCTTCTTGTAGACATAAGATTCAACTGGATTCTTGATAAAGCCAAACATGCTGACGGCTTTATCAAATCGCAGATTCCAACACCTGTTAGCTTGCTTTAGTCCATAAATGGACTTTTTAAGCTTACATACCTTTCTAGCGTTGCTTGGATCAACAAAATCTTCTGGCTGTGTCATGTATACAGTTTCTTCCAAAATCCCATTTAGGAAGGCGGTTTTGACATCCATTTGCCATATTTCATAATCGTAATATGCAGCAATTGCTAGGATAATCCGGACAGACTTTAGCATTGCAACTGGTGAAAAGGTTTCATCATAGTTAATCCCAAGGATTTGTCTATATCCTTTCGCCACCAGTCTAGCCTTGTAAATCGATACATTCCATCATTGTCTATCTTCAATTTGAAGATCTATTTGCAATCAATGGGTACGTAACCCTCGGGCAAATTCACCAAGTCCTAGACTTGATTTTCAGACATGGAGTCTATCTCGAATTTCATGGCCTCTTGCCATTTACTAGAGTCAGGGCTCGTCATAGGTTGTTTGTATGTCGCTGACTCATCTCCATCCATAATTAGGATGTCTTGATCATCGGTTAAGACAATACCAAGGTATCTGTCTAGTTGAGATATTTGCCGTTGCGACCTACAAAGGGTAATGGGTTGAGCATTTACATTGTCTGTTTGATTCTGACCAATCTTCTAAGCTGCTTCCAAAGCACTTAGATTGTCAGTTTTATCAGGTTGACATTGTTGCTCATCCTCTCAAACTTCGTCGAGTTCGATTTCCCTCCCACTTGTCATTTTGGAAAGGTGTTCCTTCTCCAAAAAGACACCATCACGAGCAACAAATGCTTTGTTCTCTGATGTTCGGGGTTTTCTGATGGTCTACAAGAGAGTTACCATTCCAAGGCTGGTATCCTTACGCGCTTGTACCTGCAAAATAACGGAACCTCCTTATGGTGGGAGTTCCGCCTCCGACGATCAAGTTAGAACGAGTATGAGGAGTGAATAGTGCGGAAAACGTAAAGGTTGGGAGATCTGGTTCCTCTAGGTGAGGGAGTGATCTAAGTGTTTTTGTCAGTGTAATTAATGTTCTTTTTTTCTATTAATGAGGATTAATGAAGGTATTTATATACCTTGGGATGCGTGCCAGTCCTAGGTTTAGGTCAACCTAAGGCTGATTGGGCTTCCACCAGAATTTGGGCCTAGGTGGCCGGTATTCCCATTTGGCATGGGGGAGGCCACGTGTCGTAGCATAAGAGGTCCAAGGTGGACTTTTCAACACTTGACACGTGGCAGGCTCCAATTGGTCCATGTGGCGGACACTTGGCAGAGCCTGAATGGTCCACTTGTTAGGTGATGATTGGTAGGGAAAAATCCCCTAATCATTTGCCCCTCACAGGTGGCACGTGATTGTTCACATGTCACCTATGACAGGTGTCGGCCTGTAACAGGCGACGGCTTGCTACAGGTGTTTACCTATGACGGGCCGAGCATTTTTCCCGCTCATTTTTTGAATTTGGAGGCGAACCTTTGCATTCTCCTTTTTCCCTATATAAGGGCATGTTGACCAAGTCTTTTGTTCACATTTGCAAACTTTTCAAGAGAACTCTCGAACCCCTAAACTTGAGCCTTAACACTTTGCAACTTTTGACGTCGATTATTTCTAACAGGACGACTGCTTTTGTTAGGCGTCTGTTCGATCAAGCTCTCCTTCAGAACTTAAGTTTCAGGTAATCGTCTGTTCCTTTATTCTTTTTTCTTTTGCACTTTTTATTTCTTTTTTGAAAATAAGACCTCAAAAGCATCCGACACGACCTAGGTTAGCGATCAGCCGGTCACCGGGGACGGCCGAGTCTAGGACTAGGGGTGCCGACTGCCCTGCGGTACTTCAAAGTTTGCGCAAGTCTCGGAATCCAACTGTCTTTGTATCTATGCAGGACAATATGGCAAGAACTAAAAAGACAAAAAGGATTGAAAACTCTGATGGCTCCTCTTTTCGGGTTCAGATTAGTGAGCTGTTGGACCATCCACCTGATACCGCAAGGACCCAAGGTGGCCCTTCTGCCGAGAGCTCTGAGGAGGGAGCTAAGGTAGCCCCTTCCCACTTTACTGTTGACCTGGCCAGTCAGCAGATGGCCCCTGAAGAAGAAGAGGGGTCAACCCCCTCAGGGAGAGGGGAGGAGTCGGACTCTTCTGATAGTGAGTTTGACTCTAGCTCTTCAAGCCGCCTCTCTATAAACTCAAAGGAAAGGCACTCTCGTTTGCATGAGGCGAGACTTTTTCATGCTGTTAAAAAGGGGGACGGCTGGTCGGAACCATCCGCCTCTCATAGGGAGTTGAATACTCCTTACTACTGTCATGTCCCAAAGGGCTGGATCAAGGCCATTAAAGAACGAACAGACTCTTTTTTATCGGACCATGTGATGGGTCCTGACTTTCAAGTTTTTGTGCCGGATGCTGAAGATCCCGTCACATGGCCAGCTGGAGCCAGCTATGGGGACGCCTGCTTTGGCTGTTATGAGGCGGCCATTAAGGCTGGTCTACGATTTCCCTTGCATCCGGCCGTTCAACAAATCCTCGATGGATACGAGGTGGGGCTATGACATTTAGCCCCGAATTCCTGGTTCAACATCCTTGGCTATGTAGCCGGGTGTGAAATGCATGAGGTGGAGCCGAAGTTTGAGGCGTTCACCCATATGAATTACCTCAGCCGAACCCCCAAAGCAAGCGGTACCGACTGGTATTAAATAACGAGCCACAAAAGCTTTCTGATGACGAGGGGCAAAGAAAATAAATATAAGGATTGGAGAAACACCTTCCTCATCATTGTCTGCCCTAACAAGCTGCTGATCAAGCGCTACAATAGGTGGAACAAAGATCCACCTCTTCTAGCAGGCGGTCGTAGCATGCCGCTTGTTCCCCTCTAGACCAGGGAAGAGATCCTAGACCGAGGGCTTTTCAAAGTAGAGATTAGGGTCAACTCTACTACGGGGGAACGAGAACAGGTGTCCTTACACTACGTCCCCAAATTCAAATGGCTTTATGATGAGTACTTTCTGGCCACCTGCGGCCTTAGCAGTCGGACCTTCAGAGGTAGCCGGCCACTTAAGCATGCATTCACATCTTTTGTTTTATTTCTGAATTTTTTCTAACTCTTTGTGGTTCTTATTTGTAGCTGAAGCTATGGACCAAATTTCTGCATCTAAGAAGGCGGCCGCCTTGCTGCGGACCTCCATCATGCAGTAGAAGCGGACCTCTTCTAATTCTCCTGCCAAGGAGACGCCCTAGTGAGTTTTTGATCTTTCAAACTGTGCCTTGAAAGTCTGTTATTAGTAATATTGACCATTTTGTATTTTTCGCAGGCGGGCACTTCCAAACGTTCTTCCTCCCAACAGCCGGACTCAAAAGTTCGGAAGACAACTGCTGGGAGTACGCCTGGATCTGCCAGGAAGCAGCGGGCTGACAAACAGCCGATCACCCCACAAAGTGTGGGTAAACCTTCACAAGTCCTTAGGGACAGTCGGCCGCCGAGAGGTATAATATAGCTTTGCTAGACTTAAACTTTTTCTTCAATGTTCTGACCTTTCCCTTCTTTGGATGCAGGCGGCCATCAAGAACCAGACTTGGTCGAGATGGCCAAGTCAATGATCAAGGCTATCCCTTTATAGGAGAGGGATGCGGTCAAGGGACTCGGCACCCTTGACTTAGACGGGATCATGGGTCTCCTATCTGAGGTAGACTTGGAATTTTATAATATCCACCTTGCCTGCCGCCTGTTATTTTCAAACCTAGCGCCTGTTTGGTTACTTTCAAATCTGATTCCTGTTTTCCCTTTTTTAGACTATGCTGCGAGTACACGGCCTCCGTAGGCCTATCAGCGCCAAGAACAAAGAGGTAAAAGCTGCTAAAGCTATGGCCGCCTCTGACGTTGATAAGGCAATGTTTCAAATTGCCCAAAATGAAATTTGACAACTGATATTCTTTATTATCAGGTGCAGGCCACTTCTACTATCCGCAACGAGTTGGAGGCGGCCAAGAAGAGGAACAACGAGCTGGAGGCGACATTCAAGGGTCTCCGAGATGAGCTGAAGCCGCTTAGGTAGAAGATGACCCATTTTGAGGCCATGGAAAAATCTTTGGCGACTGTCAAAGATCGCCTGCAAAAGCAGGAAAAGAGCCTTACTTACGAGCTTTCGGCCAAGCCCGAGAAAGAAAAGATGGAATTAGTCTAGGCCATGATGGACGACTCGGCTCAGATCATGAAAATGACTTGGATAGCCCTCTTCCCAAAAGCTCACTATGCCGCCTGGGAGAAAAAGTTTAACGCTTGTACTAAAACGTACAACCAATAGATCATGAGGCAAGCGGCTGAGGAAGACGAGGCGGTTGACTCCAGCTCAGAGGAGGAAGAGGAGGTGGTAGCCCTGCGGCCGATTGAGTTGGATGCATCTAAAGAAGCTGCCCCTGATGCCGAGACAAGTAAGAAGGATGCCTCCCAGAACCAGGCGTCCCTTGCTGATCAGGCGGCAGTCAATACCGAAGCCCCGCCTCAATCTTAAAGCTTTTATGTCTTTTAACTTTTTCTTCGACCTGCGCGCCGTTCGTTCTTGTATCACTTTACCCGGCTAAGGGGCCGGGGTTATTGAATATTTTGCTAGTCTTTATGGCCAGCTGTTTATGTGAATTTGGCGACCATCTTTCAGTCGTCTTTGCTCACTGAATATTGTTCTATGCTTTATTTTTGCAAAGAATAGAGGATCCTACTATCCACTTGTATGCCATACCGACTGTTTTTGCTAAAAATATTTTAAAATTCGTAACTTATCGTAAGCCAAAGATTGCGAACAGGTACTAGGTGCCGACTGCCTATTCCCCTGGACGACTGGTTGTCTTGGTTCCAGGTTAGGCGATCAGTCGGCCATTTACCTAGTCGGACACCCAATGTATTTTAGGAAATACGTTAGGTTTGTTTTTCAAGTAAGAAAGGAACAGGCCGCTTATAACCAGCCCGCCTGTTTGTTAAAATAGGAATAGTTCTTGGGTCCCTGTTTGCTAAAAAGCAGTCGACCTAAGAACCAGATTTTCAAACATGTTTGGTTTTGAAAAGAAATCATCTTAGTAGGGGTCGTGGTACGAGAGCTCTGGTTCGCCTTTAGACATGCGGACTCGTCATACCTTTTGAATCCTTACTAAGTATGAGAGTGACTTGTGAGTAATCCTTGAGGTTACCCATTCATCAGCTTTTATGCTTGAGTAGTAGAGGTACCAGGCGGCAGAGGCCGGCTGATCCCCTTGATTCTCCAATTTTTGTTGGCTATTTACTCAAGAGGTACCGGCTGTACTTATCCCAAGTAATACAGACGGCCATCCGACACGGATGTTAACTGCTAACGCTTGTTTTTTTAGTGTTAGAGTTATCCTTGTCACAAAAACGGCTACGTGATTGCCCTTGGGGACAGTCGTCTAGGTGTCGTGTAATTAGTTTATAGAGCAATGTTCCACCTAGAAGGGAGCTGCTCTCTGCGATGAATATCATCCGGATGGATGCCGCCGGACGCCTGCTATGATGTTGGGACAGGTCGTATTAGTTTGAGGATTGGATCAGTTGGTTGGGCGCCTAGTCTGATCATTCGGCCATAGGCCTTAGGTAGTTCATGGCGAACTAAGTATAGGAGAGTAGCCGACTGTATATAACTACAGGCGGCGTGCCCCTCGTAATTTGAATGCATATTTGAGTAAAATGGAGAGTAGCCGGCTGTTTTACCCGTTGGCATGGCCCTCAATAGATGAACAAAATGGGGAGTAGTCGGCTGCTCATGGAGCAGGCGGCATGCCTCTTTAATACTAATGAAGCAAAATAGCAAACTTTATTAGTAACTCTTGGCTATTTACATCATTCAAAAATAATACTTCTTTAGATTATCTACATTCCAGGTTCGAGGCAAGGGTTGGCCGTCTGGTGTTTCCAGGCGGTAGGTGCCGTCCCGGACCTCTTTATAGATTCGGTAGAGTCCTTCCCAGTTGGGAGTTGATTTTCCTGACTCATTAGCCCTACCGACTGCTTCCATCTTTCTTAGTACAAAGTCCCCCACTTTGAGTGGACGCTTGTGCACTCTTTTGTTATATGACCTTGTCATTCTCAGGCGCTAGATTTCATGGTGTAGGGCTGCATTGCCCCTTCGTTCTGGAAGTGAGTCCAATGCCAGGTGCATGGACTCCCAGTTCGCCTCTTCATCATACAACATTATTCGAAGATTCGGTTCGTAGTGTTCAATTGGAAGAACAGCTTCTGCCCCATAAGTTAGGAGGAATGAAGTTTCTCCAGTCGACCCTTTTTCAGTTGTCCTAATGGCCTAGAGAACATGTGGTAGTTCGTCTTCCCATAGGCCGCCTACTCGTTCAATCATCTTCTTAAGATCGTTTGAGATGATCTTATTGAAAGCTTCTACTTGGCCGTTTGCTTGAGGACGGTTGACTGATGCAAAGTAGTGCGAGATGCCTTGGTTTCCCAGCCAATTTTTGAGAACAGGCGTCTCAAATTGGGGACCATTATCAAAAACCATAGACATGGGCACCCCAAACCGAGTGATGACATTTTTCCAGATGAATGAGATCACATCCTTCGTCTTGATTCCCTTAACAACCTTAGCCTCAACCCATTTGGTGAAGTAGTCAACTGCAACAAATATGTACTTCTTGCCGCCTGTAGCAAGCGTATAGGGAGCAAGGATATCCATGCCCCACTTAGCAAACGGTAGTGGGCTATGGATGACAGTGAGATCAGTAGCCGGACGGTGAATTAACTTGCCAAACCTTTGGCACTTGTCACATTTTTTCACCATATCCATGGCGTCTGCCTCTAAGGTAGGCCAAAAGTAACCTTGTCGCCTTGCTCGTTGAGCAAGCGACATGCCACCTACATGAGAGGCGCAGTATCCCGAGTGTAGATCTTCTAAGATCTCTCGTCCTTTTTCTGGGGTAACATATTTCAAGAGGGGTTGAAAGTACCCTTTCTTGAAGAGTTCCTCCTTTCGCATCTCAAAACTGGACGCTCGCTTTTTCTGTAAGGCCGCCTGGTGATGATCATCCGGCAAGGTGCCGTCTATTAAATATGCCCTGATTGGGTCCATTCAGGTTGATCTTCGATCTAGAATTCCGATAGGATCTTCTTCAATACTCCTCTTTTCCATAACTTCCCAGAAAACGGTTCTTGAAGTGTCACAAGAGGCCGAGGATGCTAACTTTGAAAGAGCATCCGCCTGGTTATTTTCAGACCTCGGTACTTGAGTTAGATGAAACTCTTCAAGAGCCCCGGCCGCTTGTTGTACTGCCTGCAAATATTTAATCATGGCCGGATGGGTTGCTTCGTATTCACCATTATACTGACTCACTATCAATTTTGAGTCAGAGCAGGCGTCAATTCTTCTTGCCCCTGCTGCCTTACATATGCGGATACCGGCCATTAAAGCTTCATATTCCGCCTCGTTGTTCGAGGCTTGGAAGTTAAAACGTAGAGCATACTCGTAGTTGTTGCCTTCTGGCGACTGACATATGACGCCTGCCCCACACCCATTCGAAGTGGAGCTCCCGTCCTCGTAAACCTTCCAGACTTGGTCTAGAATTTGAGAATCAGAGGGCCGAGTCATCTCTACAATAAAATCAGCAAATGCTTGCCCCTTTACTGCTTTTCTTGGCTCGAATGTGATTTCAAGGCTCTGAATCTCTATCGCCCATTTGATCATTCGGCCTGACAACTCCATGGTTGTCAGTGGCCGCTTGATTGGCTGATCTGTGTAAACGACGACTGAATGTGCCAAGAAGTAAGGCTTCAATTTTCTAACTGCCATGAAGAGAGCAAGACCAAAATTTTCCACTAGGGGGTACCTCAACTCGGCATTTTTCAATACATGATTGACAAAGTAGACCGGGAGCTGGTAGCCGTCTCTTTCAGCAAGGAGGACGGCACTTAGAGCATGCTCAGACACTGCGAGTTACAAGTAGAGCACTTCTTTGGGCAAGGGACTAACCAGCCTTGGTAAAGAATGCAGATGGACTTTCAGTTTTTGAAAAGCCGCCTCAGCATTCGGCCCCCATTCAAACCTTGCTTTCTTCTTTATTGCCTGAAAAAAGTAAAGGCAGTTGTCGCCTGACCGGCTGAGAAATCTTCCCAGGGCCGCCAGACAACCTGTTAACTTCTTAACCTCGCGGACCGTGCGAGGCGACTGCATGTCGATGACCGCCTGCACTTTCTCAGGGTTCGCCTCTATACCTCTCTGATTAAAGAGGAATCCGAGAAACTTCCCAGACTCAACCCCAAAAACACATTTCTTGGGATTGAGCATGACATGGTGCCGCCTGAGTGTGGTGAATGTTTCTCGGAGGTTGGCCAAATGGTCCGTCTGAAGCTTGGATTTCACAATCATGTCATCTATATATGCCTCGACATTTCTTCCAATTTGGTCAAAGAAGACCGTGTTTATCATTCTTTGGAAGGTGGCCGGAGTGTTCTTCAAACCAAACGGCATGACCGTGTAGCAATACAACCCTTGATCAGTGACGTAGGCCGTCTTCTCCTGATCTTTCTTCCACAAAGGAATTTGATGGAAGCTAGAGTAGGCGTCCATGAAGCTCATTAAAGCGTGGCCGGCTGTTGAGTCGACCAGATAGTCGATATTTGGCAATGGGTAGCTATATTTTTTCTTTTCACTCGGCCCCCAGTTGGGTGGCCTTTCTTTTCTTGGCGCCTGCTGCATGGGCAGGCGCATCCTCCTTGACTTGTGTAAGGTCATTGTTCTCTCCACTTGGGTCAATAGCTGCTACAGTGGGTTTAATATCAGAGAAGTAGCACTCTCGTGCCATCTTCTGATCTCCCCTTAGGGAGCCGGCTGTTCCATCATCCCTCTCAAATTTGAGCAGCATAAGAGAGGGAATAATGACAGCTTTAGAGTTGTTTAGGGTGGGTCGTCCCTAGATCATATTGTAGGCCGACAGTTCTTCAACCACTAAGAACCAAACCACCATGTGACGGCCCTCCCCTTCCTCACCCTGTCAGATGGGTAGATCCACTCGTCCCACTAGGTGTACAACACTTCCTTCAAACCCTACTAAAGGGAGATACCGGGTGTATGCAATCCATTTTGTACTTGAGCTTTGCCAAGCACTTGTTGCTGATGAGATCAGAGGAACTGTCGGTATCTATGAGGATCCGGTCAACTCTATGGTTGGCCACCTTACATTCAATGACAATGGGGTCATCATGCGGCCCCCTAACACCTCCCAGATCATCTTCTATGATGACAATTTTTGGGAATGAACCCTTAGCGGTCCGTCCTTGGTGAACGGAATTAACATCTAACCGCCTGATGTTGTCTTTGTTGCCCCTGATAGTGGGGCCGCCTCCTGAGAAGCCGCCTGCTATTGTGTACACGATGGCGTCGTCAGTATCTGAACTATCGGCCTGTCAATGATTCTTCTTGGCCGACAACATTTGCTTGGGGGGAACCTTCCACTTGAACTTCTTGAGATAGGAGTCAAGATCATCCTTTTCAGCCAGGCGGTCCAGGTAGCGCATGAGGCCAATACACTCATTGGTATCATGACCAATGTCTTCATGGAAATCACATAATTTCTTTTGGTTCCGATTACTCGCAGAACCTTTCATGGGAGCCGGCTTCTCAATTGTCATCCGGCCTTGGATTTCTTTGACGATAGCTTGGCTATCCTTATTGAACTCATACTTCGAGGAGTATGGTTTAAACTCTTTTTTCTTTTTCTGGGATGGCTGATCAGAAGAATCGGCTGCCCAGACTTCTTTTCTCTTCTTTTCATCTTTATTGGCCGACTGCTTTGGTCGGCTCTCTTTTTTGTCAAACTTTCTTCCATCCGACGACACCAAAATGTTTCGGGGTTTTCTGATGTCCTACGGGAGAGTTACAATTCTGGGACTGGTATCCTTGTGCCTGTACCTGCAAAACAACGGAAACTCCTTGTGGTGGGAGTTCCACCTCAGACTATCAAGTTAGAACGAGTATGAGGAGTGAATAGTGCGGAAAACGTAAAGGTTGGGAGATCTGGTTCCTCTAGGTGAGGGAGTGATCTAAGTGTTTTTGTCAGTGTAATTAATGTTCTTTTTTCTATTAATGAGGATTAATGAAGGTATTTATATACCTTGGGATGCGTGCCAGTCCTAGGTTTAGGTCAACCTAGGGCTAATTGGGCTTCGACCAGACTTTGGGCCTAGGTGGTTGGTTTTCCCATTTGGCATGGGGGGAGACCACGTGTCGTAGCATAAGAGGTCCAAGGTGGACTGATCAACACTTGACACGTGGCAGGCTTCAATTGGTCCATGTGGCGGACACTTGGCAGAGTCTGAATGGTCCACTTGACAGAGCCTGAATCCCCTAATCAAATACCCTTTGGTTTCTTTTGGGTATCCCACAAAGAAACACTTATTCGATTTGGGGTGAAGTTTGTTGGAAATTAATCGTTTGACATATGCTTCACATCCCCAAATCTTGAGAAAAGACAACCTAGGAGGTTTCTTAGTCCATAATTCATATGGAGTCTTTTCAACAGCTTTTGACGGAGCTCGGTTCAGTGTTAGTGCCGCGGTTTGTAGCGCATGTCCCCAGAAAGAGATAGGAAGTTCACTAAACCCATCATTGATCGAACCATGTCTAACAAGGTTCGGTTCCTCCGTTCGGATACTCCGTTCCATTGAGGAGTTCCAGGAGGTGTCAACTCTGAAAGAATACCATTTTCTTTCAAGTGATCGTCGAATTCATGGCTCAAATATTCGCCACCTCGATCCGATCCAAGTACTTTAATTTTCTTGCCAAGTTGATTTTCAACTTCTTTATGAAATTCTTTGAATTTCTCAAAAGATTCAGATTTATTCGGCATTAAGTAGATATAGCCATATCTAATAAAATCGTCGGTGAAGGTGATGAAATATCGGTAACCTTGTCTTGCGGGTGTACTCATTGGTCCACATACATCCGTGTGTATTAGACCTAATAAGTCAGCCCTTTCTCCCAACTTGGAGAATGGTTGTTTTATCATCTTGCCTAATAGAAATCCTTCGCAATTTTCAAAGGACTCCAAGTTGAATGAGTCAAGAACACCTTCTTGTAGAAGTTTCTTGATGCGTTTGACGTTAATATGGCCAAGACGACAATGCCACAAGTAGGTTTGATTCGACTCGATGGTCTTAGCCTTTTTGGCGGTATCATCAATGTTATAGACTTGTTTGTCAAGAGAAATCACATAAAGACCATTTTCTGAATATGCCTTACCATATAAAACATTATCGAAATAAAATGAACAACTATTGTTCTTAATTCGAAATTCAAAACCTTTGGCGTCCAACGCCGATATTGCAATAATGTTTTTGGTAACTTTAGGAACATGATAACAATTGTCAAGTTCTAAAATAAGCCCAGAGGGCAATGACAAACTGAGAGTTCCAACGGAGACGGCAAACATCCTTGCTCCATTACCGACCCGAAGCTCGACCTCTCCCTTCTCTAGCCTCCTATTTATCCTTAGTCCCTGAGCATTGGAACAAAGGTGTGAGCCACATCCGTTATCTAATACCCATGATGTTTTGCTAGCGAAGTTTAAGTCTATAACAAAAATACCTGATGAAGAAGCAACGGTGCCGTTCTTCTTATCTTCCTTGAATTTAAGGCAGTCTCGTTTCCAATGTCCCTTCTTCTTGTAGTAGAAACATTCGGAATCGGATTTGGAAGAGGCTACCTTTTTGTCCTTGCTGCCGTTGGCAGTGTTTAACTTAGGCGGAAAATTTCTCTTTTTCCCTTTAAAGCTCTTCTTCTTGCTCGGGCGTTTGAATGGCTTGCCCTTCCTCACCATGAGAATGTCATGCTTGCCCTCATCCTTGAGGTTTTGCTCGGCTTGCTTCAATATACCATGAAGCTCGGTGAGGGTTTTCTCCATGCTATGCATATTATAGTTCATCTTGAACTGATCATAGCCTTTGTGAAGCGAGTGGAGAATGATGTCAATTGCCATCTCGGTTGAATACCCAACATCAAGCCTTTCCATGTTCTCAAATAATCCAATCATTTTGAGGACATGTGGGCTGACTGGCTCTCCTTTCTTGAGCTTGCTCTCAAGGATCTGCCTGTGGGTTTCGAACCTTTCCGTTCGGGCCTGCCCTTGAAACATATTCTGAAGCTCATAAATGATCTCAAAAGCCGTCTCCTTTTCAAAGAAAGTCTTTTGAAGGTCCGGAGACATAGTGGCCAAAATGATGCATTTGACATCCCGATTGGCATTTTGCCATCGGTTAAGGGCAGCCTGAGTGAACTCCTCATTGGGAGCGTGGGACATTTCCTCATCAAGGACGTATTCCTTTTGCTCTTGCATTTGTATAATGCGCAAATTTCTTTGCAAATCAAGAAAGTTTGGCCCGCTCAACTTCTCCTTGTCGAGAATTGAGCGTAAAGAGAATTGGTTGTTGTTTGAGTTACTTGCAGACATTGTTCTACAATCGAAAGAATTTAAAATGAAAAACCATTCATATAACCAATAAGTTTGAAATTTAAAAGCGTTCATGCAAATTTTCAATCTTATTGAGCATTTTATCCACGCATCAATAAATTTGTCCCTTTTAGGCGAGAATAAAATGATTCCGAGACCCTAAAAATAAAGAAATGGTTAAGCATGCTTTGACTTGTCTTAACATTAAATATCTTAAGGTAAGCAATCCAATTGCTAATAGCTCCAAGCTACTCTCAGTTTGATAAAATGTCACATCTAATGCACTCTTGACATTTTATCTCTTTTGCCACGACATCTAAGGACTCCTTACTTATATAGTTGAGCTTAACCAAGACAACTCGTATACCTAGTATACCTTACGTTCCTAGGGAAGTAGTGATGTCTCGCTTTGGCGTAGTCCATCACGTACGCGCATTAGTTCTGTAAGTGTTGTTCTTGGAACGGAAAATTTTAGCTTAATATTATTAAGGGACCTAGGGTTTCTATGTTGGTTGATTTAAGTGAACTTAACTAATCGTCGCAACATATGAAATCCTAGACATGCATCTAACATTCATATACATATATAACAATAAAATATATAAGGCATAAATTTGATGCATTTGGCAACTAGCATGACCCCTTGAAATCTTCAAATCTTCAAGGGTCTTCATTTTGGCTCGTCTTCATCAAACGCCGTCTTGAGACATCTTTTCCAAAATAAAATAACTAGCTAATACGACTAAGATTAATCTATAGTACAAAAATACTTAACAGTTCGCAGACCGTATTTTGATTTACTAAAATACATAACGGAACGCAGTCTGTATTTTCTATCCTAGTCGGGTCCCACTAGTTGCCATTTTCTCAAAAATTGTTTTTAAAACAATATTTCATTCACCCATTCACTATTTGTGAATGGCCCATGCACATTACGAGATACATAATTAAACACGAAAAACTAGTAACTAACTTAGGTGGTTAATCCGATTAACGCGCCTAATTAAAACTAGTCAATGTTGTTTAATCCATTATTTCTAAGGTGCAAAATTGCTCACGAAATTAACTAAGCTCCCACTAAATTCCGCATCCATACTTAATCAACCCGATTAATTAAGTCGGGTTAACCCATAATTTGTCAAAATATTTAAAACCGACATAATTTTCGCAAAATACATAGCTCGAAATTAAGCAAAAATAGCCCACACAATGCCTAGTGGGTTGCGCACCATGGCTGCTAGGCAGCCCATGGCCTGTGCTTTGGTGCGTGGTGTTAGCACGCAGCGCCCAGCATACCAAGCGTAGCATGCCACGCTGCTAGCACCAGCAACCTGCCTAGCATGTTGCGCATGCTGGTGCCTGCCAGCAAGTGGTGCGCTTGGCTGGCGCTTATTGCCATGCTGCCCAACAGGATCCCCTTGCAAGCCAGCTCCCTACCACTGCCCCACGCACACCAGCCTCAAGCTTCCCTGACACACAACATCGCACAGTAGCACGCTTCGATGCTTACCCCTTTACGCACCATAGGCATCCACATGCGGGCTGCTAGGCAGCCCGACTAGCCTTGGTGACGCTTCGGGGTTTGCCTCGATTTGCGTGCAAATTTCTCGGGAATTTAATCCCGATTTACGTGCGACGTAAAATTAATCTAAATTTATTTTAGAATTAATTTAGGGAAAAATTGAGATAAAATAAGTCCAACTTAATTAAATACAATTTTAATGGTGCACAAGCCTAAATCATCCAAAATTTTCTTTTGAAATAATTTAGGTCATCCTTTACGCTAAAAATTGAAACGAGCTATGTCCATAATTAATTAAACAAATTTGCAAATTAATAATGGATTTGACAAATGGGAGTTGGAAAAAATAAATTAATCATCTAATGATAAAATTTTCCAACTTTCATACTCGTGTAAAATAACAAGATTACGTCTTCTAATATGAAGATTAATCAAAATTTACTCACAAGCATTTGAACTTCAAGGATTTTAATCAACTAAAATGATAAAATCCAAACTTAGTTCAATCATGGAATTTAGGGTTAAAGATCCAATCATTTAAAACATTTAAATATTAGATCTTTAACATACTTAAGAACTTAAAATTACACATTCACATCAAACATTCACACATTAATGCAATTTATTTGCATAATTGCGAAGAAACAAGTTTGTGTGAAAAGAGCACATCAACTCAAGCACTAATTATGCTGGGTTTCGTAGTGACCTTCACTACGCGGAATGAAACCCGCCAAGACCCGCCCTGATAAGCGCACTTTAGGGCGTGCTTTGGAGCATATAATAGGATGATTTTGGACGTATTTAGGACCGTTTTGGTTGTTTATTGCCTTGTTATGCTTATATCCCTTGTATTACGTGCCTCACGGGTTTCTGGTTGTTTTTGATGTGTTTTCAGGTATAATTGACCGAGTTTAGTCGGGTCCCGAGCCATTGGTACGTGATCGAGCCAACCTTGGTTGTATATGAGGAACTAAGGGGTTTTTCAAGAGTTTACACAAGATGCACAAGTAGCACGGCCGTGCCACACTTGGCACGCCCGTTCCAGGTAGCCCCAGCAATTCATACCAAGCAACACGACCGTGCAGAGATGAAGCACGGCCGTGCCAGGCATTAGCACGGCCGTGCCAGATTCAGCACGGCCGTGCCAAAATTGAAGATATTGCGGATCAGCTACTACCATGCTTGCACGGCCGTGCCACTTCTAGCACGGCCGTGCTGATTCAAGAAGGGTCGTGCATTCAACTTTCTGGATTAGAAGACATATAAAAGGCCCATTTATAAGGGTTGTTTAGAGACAGATTTGGAGATAGATTAGAGACGTATTTTTCGGAGAGACTTTGTAGAGAGGTAGAGAGCACTTCCGTAGTTGAGATTTCATAGATTTGATCTAGTTAGTCGTAATTTTCCGGATTGATTCGAAGCAAGATTCGTTGGGATTCTTTGTATTATTCATTGACATCGGATATCAAAGTTCCAAACTTTGTCATTGATTCGCATCAATACAATTGGTATTATTCATTCTTGTTTATTAATCAAGCTTTATTATTCCTTAATCAGAATTCATGTTTAGATCTATTATGCTTTTGGAATTCATTATTGCTTTGATTATTAATATGTGTGAGTAGTCTCCTAGCTAGGGTTACGGGATGAAACCCGACCTAGGTAATCTATGTAATTGAGGGTTGATTTTGATAAACGGATTGTGATTAAATTGATTATATGCGATTGCATGTTAATTCATTATAATAGGAGTAGCTAACCTAGAATCTTGAATTTGATTGCATGATATTCTTGATTTGAACAAGAGATTGTGAATTGAGTATTTCATTGTTGAATGTGGTTTGATTATGTATCGAGTAATGTTAAGTGCATGAGAAATCCAAGCTTAGTATTGCCCGTTGTCTTCTTACCACATGATATTGATCAGACATATAGTCTTTCCATATCATGTTTGTCTCTGTGATCCCTTGTTGCTTAGTTACCAATGGTTAGGCGGATTCCCGTTCTCCCTAGTGTCTTAGTTTATTGATTATTTCATCTTATTAGTAGTATTTTAGAACACCATCTTCCATTGATTTCGAACTAGCTTAGGTTTTAGGATTGATTAGCAGCTACTCCCGTTCTTCGTGGACCGAACCTTTATTTGCCATTATACTGGTTATAGGGTGTTCGTATAAGTATTGTTTGATTAAGAGTAAAATTACACATTCACATCAAACATTCACACATTAATGCAATTTATTTGCATAATTGCGAAGAAACAAGTTTGTGTGAAAAAGAGCACATCAACTCAAGCACTAATTATGTTGGGTTTCGTAGTGACCCAAACTACGCGGAATGAAACCCGCCAAGACCCGCCCCCATAATAAATGCAATTAACAAGCAAAATATAATTAAATACAAGAAAGGATAAAAGATTATACCTTTAACGCGTGCTTCGCTCAACTATGAGCTCTTACTTGAACCCCGAAAATACGAGGTCTCCAACGGGATCGTACCCTCGAACCCGACCCGAGCGTCCTAAGTCTCGAAGGTTAGTCGAGACCCGGACAAATAAAACTATGAGTTTTACAAATGAAGGTTTACTCAAATCAAGAGTTGCCTTTTAATTCCACTCAAGATTGGTATTTCCCAATACCCATGCCTTTGGTATTTATAGGGAAATGGACCCTTGATTTCCAATCTTCCACCAATGTGGGAGAGTTGGTAAATTCAACAATTTATTTAATTCCAAATTAAATAAATAATTAAATCAATCACAATGCGACAAGTGGCACAATTACATGCTAATGAGTGATGCCCAAGGTTAGGTGGGGGGGACTATAGCCTTGCTCCCCAAGGCTTTGCTTGGTCCCCACACCCACACACAAACCGCATCAAGGAGAGTTGTGCTGGTTGTTAGCTAGCGTGCCAGGTAGCACCAGCCAGCAGCCTTGCATCCCTATCCAGGCAGTGCGTGCTGGTGTTGTGCGATTCTTGGCGCTGGTGCGTGCTAGTGCTTGGCACTGCTAGCACGTTATGCTGGCGCTGGCCCTAGAACTACCACGCATTGCCTCTCACACACACTCGCATGCTACGCACAACCATGCCATCCAGCCCCTCACGCATGCAAGGCCTAGCATGCGTGCTGCTAGCGAGCCACGCATGCTGGGCTTGGTGCTGGGCGATGGTGCACACGCACACGCACACACGCATGTGCCTAGCACTGCGATGGTGCTGTGCGTGGTGTTAGGGCTTAGATGGCACCTAGGCATCATGCTAGGGCTGCGAGGGCGCCTAGGCATGATGATAGGGCTGCGATGGCGCCTAGGCATGACGCTTGGGCTTGCGATAAGCTAGCCTATCCTAGCTCTGGCTATGCTCGTACTTGTCGCTTGTTATATCTCGACGCTCGGTCTCGATGCCCTAGGCTCGATATCCAACGTCTGTATTCGTAAAACACCGTCGACTCATTAAATCCTTCGGATTAATTCGTCGTCTCAGATCGGTTGTTCGATTGGGTTCGACCCGAAGGGTTCAATTAAGATTGTGCTGTAATATTAATTATACCTTTATATTACTGATCGGAAGCGGCCTCCACCTAGGCTTTCCGATCACTTGACCTACTGAAGAATTAGCTTTGTATTAATTCTAAACCCTCTATCAGAATAATATACTTGTTGGAAGGACACCATTCCTTTTAATCTCCCACTTGTCCTTCTGGACAAGTGTTCATATAGTGTATAGCCAATTTCCTATGTCGCTTAATGTCTCTTCGAGAACTATAAGGTAAGATTCATCGTCATCCTTATTACGTTCAGAAGTGTTTCTCGATCTCCGAGTTCGACTGTCAATAAGTAGATGATTTCTAAAATCCATCTGAGCACGGCCATGCATTTTCACAGTCTCGCTCATCGAGCGGCCTTGTAAACAACAAAGACATATTCCCTATTGTTGACAGCGGGACATTCCCAGTCTTGTACTATAAGTTTCTCTTACTAAGAGGACCTAATCTCCCGAGGGTTCCCGTTATGATCCCCAGTTACGGCAGACGTTAGGCAACATGGATAATTTTCGATTTAAATATTCAATGTTCACTTACCAGACGTTTTGAATATTTCCATAAATCGAATGGACTCATTATTTAATTCTAAACCACAATTAAATAGTAATGGAGTGAATGATAATATTGCAAAAAAATTAATTAATCCATTAATGAATGGTTTCAATAGAGTGTCTTACATTAAAACATCTAGTTTAATTAAAACACATGTACAGGGAATTTCAAATGCAGTCTCTGATGTGCTTGATTCTCATTGCCTCAACATGCTTGTTGTGTTTCACTTGAGGCAAAGGTTTAGTCAAAGGATCGGCCACATTATCATCCGTGCCGATCTTGCAAATTCTGATTTATCCTTCGGATTTCCATTCCCTTATCATGTGAATTCGCCTTTGGACATGTTTGATCTTCTGGTGCTCTCTTGGCTCTCTAGCCTGAGCGATAGCTCCATTGTTGTTACAGTAGAGATCTATTGGACCCTTGATGGAGGGTACAACACCAAGTTCACTGATGAACTTGCGAATCCAAACAGCATCCTTAGCAGCTTCTGAAGCAGCCAAGTATTCGGCTTCAGTTGTAGAGTCTGCAATTGTGCTCTGCTTGGCACTCTTCCAGCTAAACACTCCTCCATTCAGACAGAATATGTATCCTGACTGTGACTTGAAGTTGTCTCTGTCAGTCTGCAAGCAAGCGTCGGTGTAACCTTCAACAACCTGGTCTTTATGGCCACCATAACACAGGAATTTATCCTTGTTCCTTTTCTGGTACTTTAGGATATTCTTGGCTGCAGTCCAATGCGCCTCTCCTGGGTTTGATTGGTGTCGGCTCATAGCACTCAAGGCATACGAGACATCTGGCCTGGTACATATCATGGCATACATGATCGACCCAATTAGCGAAGCATATGGAATATGATCCATTCCCTCTCGCTCAACAAGTGTCTGTGGACAGTGTTTCTTGCTGAGAGTTACGCCATGAGACATGGGTAGATGCCCTCTCTTGGCATTCTCCATGTTGAATCGTGCCAGTACTTTATCAATGTAAGTACTCTGGCTCAATCCGATCATCCTCTTAGATCTATCCCTGTAGGTCTTGATGCCTAATATGTACTGTGCCTCTCCTAAGTCCTTCATTGAAAAGCACTTTCCCAACCAGCCCTTTACAGACTCCAATAATTTTATGTTGTTTCCAATGAGCAGTATGTCATCGACATATAGGACTAGGAATGCGATGTCACTACCACTGACCTTCTTGTACACACAAGACTCATCTGGATTCTTGATGAAACCAAACTTGCTGATGGCTTCATCAAATCGCAGATTCCAACTCCTGCTGGCTTGCTTTAGTCCGTAAATGGACTTCTTAAGCTTGCAAACCTTTCCAACGTTGTTCGGATTTACAAAACCTTCTGGCTGTGTCATATACACAGATTCTTCCAAAATCCCATTTAGGAAGGCGGTTTTGACATCCATTTGCCATATTTCATAATCGTAATATGCAGCAATCGCTAGAATAATCTGGACAGACTTTAGCATTGCAACCAGTGAAAAATTTTCATCATAGTCAATCCCGGGGACTTGTCTATAAACTTTTGCCACCAGTCTAGCCTTGTATATTGATAGATTTCCATCCTTTTCTGTCTTCAATTTGAAGATCCATTTGCAACCAATGGGTGTGTAACCCTCGGGCAAATTCACCAAGTCCCGGACTTGATTTTCAGACATGGAGTCCATCTCGGATTTCATGGCCTCTTGCCATTAAGGAGAGTCGGGGCTCGTCATAGCTTGCTTGTATTTCGCTGGCTCATCTCCATCCATAACTAGGATGTCTTGATCATCGGTTAAGACAATACCAAGGTATCTGTCTGGTTGAGATCTTTGCCGTTGCGACCTACGAAGGGTAATAGGTTGAGCATTTACATTGTTTGTTTGATTCTGACTAATCTTCTCAGATGCTTCCAAACCACTTAGATTGTTAGTTTTATCAGGTTGACATTGTTGCTCGTCCTCTCGAACTTCGTCGAGTTCGATTTTCCTCCCACTTGTAATTTTGGAAAGGTGTTCCTTCTCTAAAAAGTCACCATCACGAGCAACAAACACTTTGTTCACGGATTTATTGTAGAAGTAATACCCTTTGGTTTCTTTTGGATATCCCACAAAGAAACACTTATCCTATTTGGGGTGAAGTTTGTCCGAAATTAATAGTTTAGTATATGCTTTGCATCCCCAAATCTTGAGAAAAGACAACCTAGGAGGTTTCTTAGTCCATAATTCATATGGAGTCTTTTCAACAGCTTTTGACGAAGCGCGGTTCAGTGTTAGTGCCTTGGTTTTTAGCGCATGTCCCCAGAAAGAGATAGGAAGTTCACTAAGACCCATCATTGATCGAACCATGTCTAACAAGGTTCGATTCCTCCGTTCGGACACTCCGTTCCATTGAGGAGTTCCGGGAGGTGTCAACTCTGAAAGAATACCATTTTCTTTTAAGTGATCGTCGAATTCATGGCTCAAATATTCGCCACCTCGATCCGATCGAAGTGCTTTAATTTTCTTGCCAAGTTGATTTTCAACCTCTCTCTAAAATTCTTTGAATTTGTCGAAGGATTCAGATTTATTCGACATTAAGTAGATATAGCCATATCTAATAATGTTTGTTAACGAAGTTAAATTCTTAGATTTCTTAGTTATCGGTATCAACTTTTGTCTAATCATATGTAAAAAACATGCAATTTTCATTGAATATATATTTGCAAGACAATTTTGAAACAACTATTGTCAAAGTCTTACATTCAAAATACCTAGGTGTCCAACACCATAGATCATAGTATGTTCAAAAGCATGAAAAACTAAGATTATCTTAATTACATGTCATGGACAAAATAGTGCATGCAAGCACGACTGAAAAACCATCTTCGTCGTCTACTTGTCCATGCACCAACACTTGATAAGCTTCTCACTTGGTCCCTGAAAAGGCAACATAAAGTGAGTCATACTTGGTATCTAATACCTATGATAAGCTTAATTGACAAGTGTTTAGGAAGATACATGAGGCAGATGCTCCATTCCTCTCCTCTTCTTCCTTAAAGAGCTTGCATTCTTTCTTGAAGTGGCCTTGCCAACCACAATAGAAGCAACGCATCTTTGCCTTAACCTTGAATTCCCTCCTTCTTGATGGTCTTTTGGTTGCCCCAAATGAGTTGGCTCGGTGAAGTAGCTCCACCACATTCTTCAAAGAATGTGTCTCCTTTATTTCAGAAATATATGCCCTTAGTGCATCATATCCTGAGTGGAGTGAAGTGAGCATAATATGACCAACCATTCCATCTTCGAATGGAATTTTGAGGAGTTCCATGTGCTTGAAGAGCCTAGTCATTCTTGCCACATGGGGTCGGAGGGGCATACCTAGTCTCAACTTGGTGTTGCAGACTGTAGACCAAAGATGGTACCTCTCTTTTACAAGACAACCTTGATCCGATGGCTTCACATTCATGTCTATAATTGACCTAGTCACTTCAAACAAGAGTCCATCATTGTTGTCGTTGAAACTCTTAGAGAATCTCACACCGACAACATCCCTTAGTCCTCCAAGGAATAAGTCCGGAAAAGAGAATGGAAGTTTTTCTTTCCATTCTTCCGGGATGGAGATAGCCATGAGTTGTGACACTGCACTAATTTGTAATCATTGGACCATGCACAATAAGTTTCGTCACTCAAGTGTTTCTTGGTACAAAGGGTTGGGAGGGAAGTACCCAGAACATACTCCTTGGAACAACTATGGAGAGTTTTCCTGAGTTCTTCTTCCCATTCTATAAGGTTTGTTAAGTTAAGCTTGATAGATAACTTTTCGGGGAGTACCGGGCACACATGGTTTTTATTTGAGTTACTTGCAGACATTGTTCTACAATTGAAAGAATTTGTAATGAAAAACCATTCATCAATAAGTTGAAATTTAAAAGCGTTCATGCATATTTTCAATCTTATTGAGCATTTTATCCACGCATTAATAAATTTTCCCTTTTAGGCGAGAATAAAATGATTCCGAGATCCCAAAGATTAAGAAATGGTTAAGCATGCTTTGGCTTGTTTTAATCATTAAATATCTTAAGGTAACCAATCCAATTGCTAATAGCTCCAAGCTACTCTCGGTTTAATAAAATGTCGTATCTATTGCATTCTTGACATTTTATCACTTTTGCCACGACATCTAAGGACTCCTTACTGATATAGTTGAGCTTAAACAAGACAACTTGTATACCTAGTATACCTTACGTTCCTAGGGAAGTAGTGATGCCTCGCTTTGGCGTAGCCCATCACATACGCGCATTAGTTCGGTAAGTGTTGTTCTTGGAACGACAAATTTTAGCTCAATATTTTAAAAGGGACCTAGGGTTTCTATCTTGGTTTGATTTAAGTGAACTTAACTAATCGTCGCAACATATGAAATCCTAGACATGCATCTAACATTCATATATAACAATAATATATAAAGCATAAATTGATGCATTTGGCAACTAGCATGACCCCTTGAAATCTTCAATTTCCATGGGTCTTCATCTTGGCTTGTCTTCATCGAAATGCCGTCTTGAGACATCTTGGCCAAAATAAAATAACTAGCTAGTACGACTAAGATTAATCTAAAGTACAAAAATATTTAACGGTTCGCAGACCGTATTTAGATTTACAAAAATACATAACTGAACGCAGTCCGTATTTTCTATCCTAGTCGGGCCCCACCAGTTGCCATTTCAATAACCTGTTTTGAAAACAATCTTCCATTCAGCCATTCACTATTTGTGAATGGCCCATGCAGATTACGAAATACATAATTAAACACGCAAAACTAGTAACTAACTTAGGTGGTTAATCCAATTAATGCGCCTAATTAAAACTAGTCAAAGTTGTTTAATTCATTATTTCTAAAAGAAAATTGCTCACGTAATTAACTAAGCTCCCACTAAATTCCACATCCATACTTAATTAATCCGATTAATTAAATCGACATAAACCATAATTTGTCAAATTTTCGCAAAACCGAAAAATCGAGGTTTTAACCTCGTTAAAATAATAACTTAAAATTATTAAAATTGGAAAAATTGCATGTCTTAATGATTGTTTTCTTTATCGAAATGAATATGAAAAATTAGAGGAGTGTCCATGATGTAAGAAGTCGCGCTACAAGCGCATGAGTTGCAATGCTGGTACGAAGGGACCGCCTGCTAAGGTGTTGTGGTATCTTCCCATTATTCCAAGGTTTAAGCATCTATTCTCAACACCAAAAGACGCTAAAAACTTGAGGTGGCATGCAGAGGGAAGAAAGAAAAAAAGAATGCTGAAGCACCCAGCCGACTCCCTGCAATGGAAGAACATTGATATGAAGTTTGGGGAATTTGGTGATGAAGTCAGGAATTTAAGGCTTGGTTTGTGCACGGATGGGATGAATCCATTTATCACTCTTAGTACCCAGCACTGGACATGGCCGGTACTTTTAGTGATCTACAATTTGCCTCCTTGGTTGTGCATGAAACGGAAATACGTAATGCTTTCACTTTGGATATCAGGGCCAAGGCAACCAGGAAACGACATAGATGTTTATCTTTCGCCACTTGTTGATGATTTGAGAAAGATGTGGGACGAAGGGGTTTTCGTGTTTGATGCTCATAAGAATGAGATGTTCACATTGCGTGCAGCCCTTATGTGGATCGTTAATGATTTTCCTGCGAATGGCAACTTGTCTGGGTATAAAAACAAAAGGAAAAAAGCATGCCCCATTTGTATTGATGATACGCCAAGCCGACGCCTTGATCATTCTCACAAAGAGGTGTATTTGCGAACCAGAAGGTTGCTCAGGCGCGATCACCCGTACCGTAGGCAGAAAAAGGCTTTTGATGGGACAGCGGAAGAGGGGAGTGCGCCTAGGCCGTTGACTGGTGAGAAGGTTTACGCTCGAGTTAAGGGTGTACGAACAGTCTTTGGGAAATCAGAAAAAGCGGTGGAGTCAACTACTCTCTTTAAAAAAGAATCAATCTTTTGGTTGCTCCCGTACTGGAAAGAACATGACGTTAGGCACTGTCTTGATGTAATGCATATAGAGAAGAATGTGTGTGATGCTCTTGTGGGAACGTTGATGAATATTTAAAGCAAGACAAAGGACAGAAAGGGTGCACGGGACGATTTGAAAAAGATGGGGGTGCGTCTAGAATTGTGGGTTCAGCAAAGGGTTAGTAAGGGAAAGGAACAGGAAAAGGAAAATGAATTGAGTTCGAAAACAGGAAAGGGGAAGAGCAAGGGATAGGGAAAGGCCACGGATGCGACGAAGAAGAAAAATGAGGGAAAAGCCAAGGAGGGCAAGGCCTATTTACCTCCGGCTTGCTACACATTGTCAAGGGTAGAAAAACGGATGTTTTGTGTATGGCATTAAGGTGCCATCAGGGTACGCACCTAACATGAAGAGATTTGTATCCTTAAATGGAGAATTGAAGCTGACAAGTATGAAATCCCATGATTGTCATGTTCTGATGCAAAGTTTTCCTACCAATTGCAATACGTGGTATTTTACCAAAGCACGTGAGGGAAGCTATTACAAGCCTCTGTTCGTTTTTCAATACAATATGCAGCAAAGTTCTTGATCCTTGTACACTTGATGCTTTATAGGCGGATGTGGTTGTGACTTTATGCAAATTTGATATGTACTTCCCACCCTCATTGTTCGACATAATGGTGCATTTGATTCTTCATTTGGTGCGTGAGATAAAGTTATGCGGTCCAGTGTTCATGCGGTGGTGCTATCCTTTTGAAAGACATATGGGTACATTGCAAGATAAAGTGAGGAATCGGGCTCACCCAGAAGGATGTATGATTCAAGGGACCGTGGCTGAGGAGGTTGGTAATTTTGTGGCCGACTATATAGCCGTTGCTAAACCTATTGGTATTCCTACTTCTCGACACAAAGGGAGACTTGATGGTCATGGCACAATCGGGTCGAAACGAATGTCACCTGATCGAGATAAGTTCTTACAAGCGCACCTATATGTGTTGCACCATGTTGCAGATGTTCACCTATATTTAGACGAGCGCATGGCTAGTTTGCGTGATGAATTTCCATCGAAAGGTGAACGGGCACTGATGCAGTTGCATAATAAGAAGTTTGTGAGTTGGTTTCGTGATCGAGTGATGGGTGGAAAGTATGAGAGTGTCACATATACAGTAAGATGGCTTGTTTATGGTCCTAGGGATGACGTTCGCTCATTTGAGGGATATGACATAAATGGGTACACATTTTGGACTAAGCGTCAGGATTTGAAATCATCCTCGACCCAAAACAGTGGTGTAACGCTTGTGGCATCGTCAAGGGAGTTTTCAAGTGCTAAGGATAAATCACCTGTTGATGCAGAGTTGTCATACTACGGTCTAATTCAAGAAATATGGGAGCTTGATTATTGTGACTTCACGATTGCTCTTTTCCGGTGTAAGTGGGTTGATAATATCAGGCGTAACATCAAACAAGATGACTTTACTCTTGTAAATCTTGGCCACCTGAATGATAGTGCTGAACCATTCATCCTTGCATCTCAAGCCAAGCAAGTGTTTTACGTAAGTTACCTAGCCGACACAAAATGGTCTATTGTGCTAGTCGGCAAAAGAAGAATCCTTGGTGTTGGAGATGTCGAGGATGAGGAAGAATATGATGCGTTTGATGACTCGACACCTTTCACTGTTCCTAGACTTGTTGTACCAAATGAGATAAACGACAAAGCCAATTACATGCGATCAGACCACGACGAAGGAATATTAGATTGAGGTACTATTTTTTGTTAGTTTGAAATTGTAGTCGTCGAAAATATTATTAAATCACATTTTTAGGTGAAAATGAATGAAATCGTTAACTTACTTGCCCATTTTTCGTATTTTCTTTTAAATGAATGAAGTAACTTAGTTCCCCATTTTCTATGTTAATTTGTATTATAATTCAGCAATTTATATTTGATTATAAGTTTACCTTAAAAATTTATTTATTACAACTAATAACATGTTATGTTTGTAATGACAGGTTTTACATCTCATGGCGGATGATCACTACCGTATTGGAGTGGAGGGATGTAGAGGATGATGATGATGATTCATCTAGGAATGGGGACGAGTTGTATGATGTGAACAAGGAGCCTGATTTGGGTGAGGCAGAAGATCAGGCTCAAGATGTTTTGGATCGTATGCTTGATGAGTTTGAAATTGCAGCTGATTAAGCGCCTCCTATCGAAAATGCAATGTCTGAGTCGTTTGATGAGAATCCTAGTGGAGGGGGGTAAAGGCACCAGCGAACAAAAAGCTGAGGGGTCCGACGACAAGTTTCAAGAAACCTTTCGGTCCAATGGTCCCGGAGAATGACAAGGTAGGCTAACCTACAGGAAAATGGCGTCGTCAGTATGCTGTTCAAGTTGGGATTTGTGAGCGCAAAATTCCCATTACTCTTCGTTTGAGTGAAGTACCTACAGGCTTGATTAACACGTTTTGGAATGATACTAGGGCAAGTGTTTTGTTTGCACATTTACAAATTCCTTCAATTTATTGTTATTTAATGGGCAAACTAATAATGACTGTTATTTGTGCTTGCAGAGTCTATTTAACATTCCAAATGAGTACGCCAAGCGAAGGGTGTTTGAATCCTTATTTGCGGCAAGATTCAGAGGCTTCAAGACCTACTTAGTTCGTCAGTTTATCACAAAGAAACTTGTGAGAAAACCAAAGAACAAGAAAGGAGGTGGCAATGATGATGAAGTCATCGATGAAGAGAAAATCCCATGGAAAATATGGCCTAGCGTATCAAAAGAAGATTGGGATGCTTTCGTTCTCCAAAAAAGCAAAAAAGAAGCAATTGTAAGTTCAAGTAACTCTGATGACAATTGTATAATATATTTAATATTTTGGTAGTTTTGAAACTTTATGTCTAACTATGTAGGAAATAAGGGAGCAGAATTCCAAGAATGCATTGCAGAAGCAATACTACCATCGTAGTGTTATGAAGAAGATAAATTCTCGAGCTCCTCGAGGTCCTACATGGAAATCACCAATGGTAATGCCACATGATATTGTGATTTTCGTAATATACAATGCGTAAAATGTTGCTAATTTGCTATGTATGTTTTATTCATGTACTTTTTTCCTCATGCTAGTGCGTACAACAAGATAACGGAGTTGATTGTGGCCTATACGTGATGAGATTCAAGTTTGACATAGTGCGTCATTCTACAGACACACAACAACTTGAAAAGGTATGCCAAATTGGTTGAAATTGTGTTCTAAAACCCCTTAATTGCTATTTTCTTGTAATTTCAAGCCTTGGCCACCTATAAATAAGTGATAAAGACATGTTATGACTATTTATGAGTTCAATAGACAAGAAATGTAGGAAATAGGCATCCTAGTAGTCAAAATGGCCTTACTCGGGCCATTTTGGTTGAAAATGCGTTCTAAAACCCCTTAATTGCTATTTTCTTGTAATTTCAAGCCTTTTCAACCTATAAATAAGTGATAAAGACATGTTATAAATATTTATGAGTTCACTAGACAAGAAATGTAGGAAATAGGCATCCTAGTAGTCAAAATGGCCTTACTCGGGCCATTTTGGTTGAAATTGCATTCTAAAACCCCTAAATTGCTATTTTTCTTATAATTTCAAGCCTTTTCAACCTATAAATAAGTGATAAAGACATGTTATAAATATTTATGAGTTCACTAGACAAGAAATGTAGGAAATAGGCATCCTAGTAGTCAAAATGGCCTTACTCGGGCCATTTTGGTTGAAATTGCGTTGTAAAACCCCTTAATTGCTATTTTCTTGTAATTTCAAGCCTTTTCCACCTATAAATAAGTGATAAAGACATGTTATGAATATTTATGAGTTCACTAGACAAGAAATGTAGGAAATAGGCATCCTAGTAGTCAAAATTGCCTTACTCGGGCAATTTTGGTTGAAATTGCATTCTAAAACCCCTAAATTGCTATTTTCTTATAATTTCAAGCCTTGACCACCTTTAAATAAGTGATAAAGAAATGTTATGACTATTTATGTGTTCACTAGACAAGAAATGTAGGAAATAGGCATCCTAGTAGTCGAAATGGCCTTACTCGGCCCATTTTAGTTGAAATTGCGTTCTAAAACCCCTTAATTGCTATTTTCTTGTAATTTCAAGCCTTTTCCACCTATAAGTAAGTTATAAAGACATGTTATGAATATTTATGAGTTCACTAGACAAGAAATGTAGGAAATAGGCATCCTAGTAGTCAAAATGGCCTTACTCGGGCCATTTTGGTTGAAAATGCATTCTAAAACCCCTTAATTGCTATTTTCTTGTAATTTCAAGCCTTTCCCACCTATAATAAAGTGATAAAGACATGTTATGAATATTTATGAGTTCACTAGACAAGAAATGTAGGAAATAGACATCCTAGTAGTCAAAATGGCCTTACTCGGGCCATTTTGGTTAAAAATGCATTCTAAAACCCCTTAATTGCTATTTTCTTGTAATTTCAAACCTTAGCCACCTACAAATAATTTATGAAAATATGTTATGAATATTTATGAGTTCACTAAGCAAGAAATGTAGGAAATAAGCATCCTAATAGTCAAAATGGCCTTACTCGGGCCATTTTAGTTGAAATTGCGTTCTAAAACCCCTTAATTGCTATTTTCTTGTAATTTCAAGCCTTTTCCACCTATAAGTAAGTGATAAAGACATGTTATGAATATTTATGAGTTCACTAGACAAGAAATGTAGGAAATAGGCATCCTAGTAGTCAAAATGGCCTTACTCGGGCCATTTTGGTTGAAAATGCGTTCTAAAACCCCTTAATTGCTATTTTCTTGTAAATTCAAACCTTGGCCACCTTAAATAATTTATTAAAATATTTTATGAATATTTATGAGTTCACTAGGCAAGAAATGTAGGAAATAGGCATCCTAGTAGTCAAAATGGCCTTACTCGGGCCATTTTGGTTGAAAATGCGTTCTAAAACCCCTTAATTGCTATTTTCTTGTAAATTCAAACCTTGGCCACCTATAAATAATTTATTAAAATATTTTATGAATATTAATGAGTTCACTAGGCAAGAAATGTAGGAAATAAGCATCCTAATAGTCAAAATGGCCTTACTCGGACCATTTTGGTTGAAATTGCGTTCTAAAACCCCTTAATTGCTATTTTCTTGTAATTTCAAGCCTTGGACACCTATAAATAATTTATTAAAACAAGTTATGAATATTTATGAGTTCACTAGACAAGAAATGTAGGAAATAGGCATCCTAGTAGTCAAAATGGCCTTACTCGGGCCATTTTGGTTGAAATTGCGTTCTAAAACCCCTTAATTGCTATTTTCTTGTAATTTCAAGCCTTTTCCACCTATAAATAAGTGATAAAGACATGTTATGAATATTTAAGAGTTCCCTAGACAAGAAATTAAGGAAATAGGCATCCTAGTAGTCAAAATGGCCTTACTCGGGCCATTTTGGTTGAAATTGCATTCTAAAACCCCTTAATTGCTATTTTCTTGTAATTTCAAGCCTTTTCCACCTATAATTAAGTGATAAAGACATGTTATGAATATTTATGAGTTAACTAGACAAGAAATGTAGGAAATAGGCATCCTAGTAGTCAAAATGGCCTTACTCGGGCCATTTTGGTTGAAAATGCGTTCTAAAACCCCTTAATTGCTATTTTCTTGTAATTTCAAGCCTTGGACACCTATAAATAATTTATTAAAACAAGTTATGAATATTTATGAGTTCACTAGACAAGAAATGTAGGAAATAGGCATCCTAGTAGTCAAAATGGCCTTACTCGGGCCATTTTGGTTGAAATTGCGTTCTAAAACCCCTTAATTGCTATTTTCTTGTAATTTCAAGCCTTTTCCACCTATAAATAAGTGATAAAGACATGTTATGAATATTTAAGAGTTCCCTAGACAAGAAATTAAGGAAATAGGCATCCTAGTAGTCAAAATGGCCTTACTCGGGCCATTTTGGTTGAAATTGCATTCTAAAACCCCTTAATTGCTATTTTCTTGTAATTTCAAACCTTGGACACCTATAAATAATTTATTAAAATATGTTATGAATATTTATGAGTTCACTAGGCAAGAAATGTAGGAAATAAGCATCCTAATAGTCAAAATGGCCTTACTCGGACCATTTTGGTTGAAATTGCGTTCTAAAACCCCTTAATTGCTATTTTCTTGTAATTTCAAGCCTTTTCCATCTATAAATAAGTGATAAAGACATGTTATAAATATTTAGGAGTTCACTAGACAAGAAATTTAGGAAATAGGCATCCTAGTAGTCAAAATGGCCTTACTCGGGCCATTTTGGTTTAAAATGCATTCTAAAACCCCTTAATTGCTATTTTCTTGTAACTTCAAACCTTGGCCACCTATTAAAAATTTATTAAAATGTGTTATAAATATTTATGAGTTCACTAGGCAAGAAATGTAGGAAATAGGTATCCTAATAGTCAAAATGGCCTTACTCGGGCCATTTTGGTTGAAATTGCGTTCTAAAACCCCTTAATTGATATTTTGATGTAATTTTAAGCCTTTTCCGCCTATAAATAAGTGATAAAGACATGTTATGATTATTTATGAGTTCACTAGACAAGAAATGTAGGAAATAGGCATCCTAGTAGTCAAAATGGCCTTACTCGGGCCATTTTGGTTGAAAATGCATTCTAAAACCCCTTTATTGCTATTTTCTTGTAATTTCAAACCTTGGACACCTATAAATAATTTATTAAAATATGTTATGAATATTTATGAGTTCACTAGGCAAGAAATGTAGGAAATAAGCATCCTAATAGTCAAAATGGCCTTACTCGGACCATTTTGGTTGAAATTGCGTTCTAAAACCCCTTAATTGCTATTTTCTTGTAATTTCAAGCCTTTTCCATCTATAAATAAGTGATAAAGACATGTTATAAATATTTAGGAGTTCACTAGACAAGAAATTTAGGAAATAGGCATCCTAGTAGTCAAAATGGCCTTACTCGGGCCATTTTGGTTTAAAATGCATTCTAAAACCCCTTAATTGCTATTTTCTTGTAACTTCAAACCTTGGCCACCTATTAAAAATTTATTAAAATGTGTTATAAATATTTATGAGTTCACTAGGCAAGAAATGTAGGAAATAGGTATCCTAATAGTCAAAATGGCCTTACTCGGGCCATTTTGGTTGAAATTGCGTTCTAAAACCCCTTAATAGCTATTTTCTTGTAATTTCAAGCCTTTTCCACCTATAATAAGTGATAAAGACATGTTATGAATATTTAAGAGTTCCCTAGACAAGAAATTAAGGAAATAGGCATCCTAGTAGTCAAAATGGCCTTACTCGGGCCATTTTGGTTGAAAATGCATTCTAAAACCCCTTAATTGCTATTTTCTTGTAATTTCAAACCTTGGCCACCTATAAATAATTTTTTTAAATATATTATGAATATTTATGAGTTCACTAGGCAAGAAATGTAGGAAATAGGCATCCTAATAGTCAAAATGACCTTACTCGGGCCATTTTGGTTGAAATTGCGTTGTAAAACCCCTTAATTGCTATTTTCTTGTAATTTCAAGCTTTTTCCACCTAAAAATAAGTGATAAAGACATGTTATGAATATTTATGAGTTAACTAGACAAGAAATGTAGGAAATAGGCATCCTAGTAGTCAAAATGGCCTTACTCGGGCCATTTTGGTTTAAAATGCATTCTAAAACCCCTTAATTGCTATTTTCTTGTAACTTCAAACCTTGGCCACCTATTAAAAATTTATTAAAATGTGTTATAAATATTTATGAGTTCACTAGGCAAGAAATGTAGGAAATAGGTATCCTAATAGTCAAAATGGCCTTACTCGGGCCATTTTGGTTGAAATTGCGTTCTAAAACCCCTTAATAGCTATTTTCTTGTAATTTCAAGCCTTTTCCACCTATAATAAGTGATAAAGACATGTTATGAATATTTAAGAGTTCCCTAGACAAGAAATTAAGGAAATAGGCATCCTAGTAGTCAAAATGGCCTTACTCGGGCCATTTTGGTTGAAATTGCATTCTAAAACCCCTTAATTGCTATTTTCTTGTAATTTCAAGCCTTTTCCATCTATAAATAAGTGATAAAGACATGTTATAAATATTTAGGAGTTCACTAGACAAGAAATTTAGGAAATAGGCATCCTAGTAGTCAAAATGGCCTTACTCGGGCCATTTTGGTTTAAAATGCATTCTAAAACCCCTTAATTGCTATTTTCTTGTAACTTCAAACCTTGGCCACCTATTAAAAATTTATTAAAATGTGTTATAAATATTTATGAGTTCACTAGGCAAGAAATGTAGGAAATAGGTATCCTAATAGTCAAAATGGCCTTACTCGGGCCATTTTGGTTGAAATTGCGTTCTAAAACCCCTTAATAGCTATTTTCTTGTAATTTCAAGCCTTTTCCACCTATAATAAGTGATAAAGACATGTTATGAATATTTAAGAGTTCCCTAGACAAGAAATTAAGGAAATAGGCATCCTAGTAGTCAAAATGGCCTTACTCGGGCCATTTTGGTTGAAAATGCATTCTAAAACCCCTTAATTGCTATTTTCTTGTAATTTCAAACCTTGGCCACCTATAAATAATTTTTTTAAATATATTATGAATATTTATGAGTTCACTAGGCAAGAAATGTAGGAAATAGGCATCCTAATAGTCAAAATGACCTTACTCGGGCCATTTTGGTTGAAATTGCGTTGTAAAACCCCTTAATTGCTATTTTCATGTAATTTCAAGCTTTTTCCACCTAAAAATAAGTGATAAAGACATGTTATGAATATTTATGAGTTAACTAGACAAGAAATGTAGGAAATAGGCATCCTAGTAGTCAAAATGGCCTTACTCGGGCCATTTTGGTTAAAAATGCATTCTAAAACCCCTTAATTGCTATTTTCTTGTAATTTCAAACCTTGGCCAACTATAAATAATTTATGAAAATATTTTATGAATATTTATGAGTTCACTAGGCAAGAAATGTAGGAAATAAGCATCCTAATAGTCAAAATGGCCTTACTCGGGCCATTTTGGTTGAAATTGCGTTTTAAAACCCCTTAATTGCAATTTTCTTATAATTTCAAGCCTTTTCCACCTAAAAGTAAGTGATAAAGACATGTTATGAATATTTATGAGTTCACTAGACAAGAAATGTAGGAAATAGGCATCCTAATAGTCAAAATGGCCTTACTCGGGCCATTTTGGTTGAAAATGCGTTCAAAAACCCCTTAATTGCTATTTTCTTGTAATTTATAGCCTTGGACACCTATAAATTATTTATTAAAATAAGTTATGAATATTTATGAGTTCACTAGACAAGAAATGTAGGAAATAGGCATCCTAGTAGTACAAATGGCCTTACTCAGGCCATTTAGGTTGAAATTGCGTTCTAAAACCCCTTAATTGCTATTTTCTTGTAATTTCAAGCCTTGGACACCTATAAATAATTGTTTAAAACAATTTATGTATATTTATTAGTTCACTAGACAAGAAATGTAGGAAATAGGCATCCTAGTAGTCAAAATGGCCTTACTTGGGCCATTTTAGTTGAAATTGCGTTCTAAAACCCCTTAATTGCTATTTTCTTGTAATTTCAAGCCTTTTCCACCTATAAATAAGTGATAAAGACATGTTATGAATATTTATGAGTTCACTAGACAAGAAATGTAGGAAATAGGCATCCTAGTAGTCAAAATGGCCTTACTCGGGCCATTTTGGTTGAAAATGCGTTCTAAAACCCCTTAATTGCTATTTTCATGTAATTTTAAGCCTTTTCCGCCTATAAATAAGTGATAAAGACATGTTATAAATATTTATGAGTTCACTAGACAAGAAATGTAGGAAATAGGCATCCTAGTAGTCAAAATGGCCTTACTCGGGCCATTTTGGTTGAAATTGCATTCTAAAACCCCTTAATTGCTATTTTCTTATAATTTCAAGCCTTGACCACCTATAAATAATTTATTAAAACAATTTATGAATATTTCTGAGTTCACTAGACAAGAAATGTAGGAAATAGGCATCCTAGTAGTCAAAATAGCCTTACTCGGTCCATTTTGGTTGAAATTGCGTTGTAAAACCCCTTAATTGCTATTTTCTTGTAATTTCAAGCCTTTTCCACCTATAAATAAGTGATAAAGACATGTTATGAATATTTATGAGTTCACTAGACAAGAAAAGTAGGAAATAGGAATCCTAGTAGTCAAAATGGCCTTACTCGGGCCATTTTGGTTGAAATTGCATTCTAAAACCCCTTAATTGCTATTTTCTTATAATTTCAAGCCTTGACCAACTATAAATAAGTGATAAAGAAATGTTATGACTATTTATGAGTTCACTAGACAAGAAATTTGGAAATAGGCATCCTAGTAGTCGAAATGGCCTTACTCGGGCCATTTTAGTTGAAATTGCGTTCTAAAACCCCTTAATTGATATTTTGATGTAATTTTAAGCCTTTTCCGCCTATAAATAAGTGATAAAGACATGTTATGATTATTTATGAGTTCACTAGACAAGAAATGTAGGAAATAGGCATCCTAGTAGTCAAAATGGCCTTACTCGGGCCATTTTGGTTGAAAATGCATTCTAAAACCCCTTTATTGCTATTTTCTTGTAATTTTAAACCTTGGACACCTATAAATAATTTATTAAAATATGTTATGAATATTTATGAGTTCACTAGGCAAGAAATGTAGGAAATAAGCATCCTAATAGTCAAAATGGCCTTACTCGGACCATTTTGGTTGAAATTGCGTTCTAAAACCCCTTAATTGCTATTTTCTTGTAATTTCAAGCCTTTTCCATCTATAAATAAGTGATAAAGACATGTTATAAATATTTATGAGTTCACTAGACAAGAAATTTAGGAAATAGGCATCCTAGTAGTCAAAATGGCCTTACTCGGGCCATTTTGGTTTAAAATGCATTCTAAAACCCCTTAATTGCTATTTTCTTGTAACTTCAAACCTTGGCCACCTATTAAAAATTTATTAAAATGTGTTATAAATATTTATGAGTTCACTAGGCAAGAAATGTAGGGAAATAGGTATCCTAATAGTCAAAATGGCCTTACTCGGGCCATTTTGGTTGAAATTGCGTTCTAAAACCCCTTAATAGCTATTTTCTTGTAATTTCAAGCCTTTTCCACCTATAATAAGTGATAAAGACATGTTATGAATATTTAAGAGTTCCCTAGACAAGAAATTAAGGAAATAGGCATCCTAGTAGTCAAAATGGCCTTACTCGGGCCATTTTGGTTGAAATTGCATTCTAAAACCCCTTAATTGCTATTTTCTTGTAATTTCAAGCCTTTTCCATCTATAAATAAGTGATAAAGACATGTTATAAATATTTAGGAGTTCACTAGACAAGAAATTTAGGAAATAGGCATCCTAGTAGTCAAAATGGCCTTACTCGGGCCATTTTGGTTTAAAATGCATTCTAAAACCCCTTAATTGCTATTTTCTTGTAACTTCAAACCTTGGCCACCTATTAAAAATTTATTAAAATGTGTTATAAATATTTATGAGTTCACTAGGCAAGAAATGTAGGAAATAGGTATCCTAATAGTCAAAATGGCCTTACTCGGGCCATTTTGGTTGAAATTGCGTTCTAAAACCCCTTAATAGCTATTTTCTTGTAATTTCAAGCCTTTTCCACCTATAATAAGTGATAAAGACATGTTATGAATATTTAAGAGTTCCCTAGACAAGAAATTAAGGAAATAGGCATCCTAGTAGTCAAAATGGCCTTACTCGGGCCATTTTGGTTGAAAATGCATTCTAAAACCCCTTAATTGCTATTTTCTTGTAATTTCAAACCTTGGCCACCTATAAATAATTTTTTTAAATATATTATGAATATTTATGAGTTCACTAGGCAAGAAATGTAGGAAATAGGCATCCTAATAGTCAAAATGACCTTACTCGGGCCATTTTGGTTGAAATTGCGTTGTAAAACCCCTTAATTGCTATTTTCTTGTAATTTCAAGCTTTTTCCACCTAAAAATAAGTGATAAAGACATGTTATGAATATTTATGAGTTAACTAGACAAGAAATGTAGGAAATAGGCATCCTAGTAGTCAAAATGGCCTTACTCGGGCCATTTTGGTTAAAAATGCATTCTAAAACCCCTTAATTGCTATTTTCTTGTAATTTCAAACCTTGGCCACCTATAAATAATTTATGAAAATATTTTATGAATATTTATGAGTTCACTAGGCAAGAAATGTAGGAAATAAGCATCCTAATAGTCAAAATGGCCTTACTCGGGCCATTTTGGTTGAAATTGCGTTTTAAAACCCCTTAATTGCAATTTTCTTATAATTTCAAGCCTTTTCCACCTAAAAGTAAGTGATAAAGACATGTTATGAATATTTATGAGTTCACTAGACAAGAAATGTAGGAAATAGGCATCCTAATAGTCAAAATGGCCTTACTCGGGCCATTTTGGTTGAAAATGCGTTCAAAAACCCCTTAATTGCTATTTTCTTGTAATTTATAGCCTTGGACACCTATAAATTATTTATTAAAATAAGTTATGAATATTTATGAGTTCACTAGACAAGAAATGTAGGAAATAGGCATCCTAGTAGTACAAATGGCCTTACTCAGGCCATTTAGGTTGAAATTGCGTTCTAAAACCCCTTAATTGCTATTTTCTTGTAATTTCAAGCCTTGGACACCTATAAATAATTGTTTAAAACAATTTATGTATATTTATTAGTTCACTAGACAAGAAATGTAGGAAATAGGCATCCTAGTAGTCAAAATGGCCTTACTTGGGCCATTTTAGTTGAAATTGCGTTCTAAAACCCCTTAATTGCTATTTTCTTGTAATTTCAAGCCTTTTCCACCTATAAGTAAGTGATAAAGACATGTTATGAATATTTATGAGTTCACTAGACAAGAAATGTAGGAAATAGGCATCCTAGTAGTCAAAATGGCCTTACTCGGGCCATTTTGGTTGAAAATGCGTTCTAAAACCCCTTAATTGCTATTTTCTTGTAATTTCAAGCCTTGGACACCTATAAATAATTTATTAAAACAAGTTATGAATATTTATGAGTTCACTAGACAAGAAATGTAGGAAATAGGCATCCTAGTAGTCAAAATGGCCTTACTCGGGCCATTTTGGTTGAAATTGCGTTCTAAAACCCCTTAATTGCTATTTTCTTGTAATTTCAAGCCTTTTCCACCTATAAATAAGTGATAAAGACATGTTATGAATATTTAAGAGTTCCCTAGACAAGAAATTAAGGAAATAGGCATCCTAGTAGTCAAAATGGCCTTACTCGGGCCATTTTGGTTGAAATTGCATTCTAAAACCCCTTAATTGCTATTTTCTTGTAATTTCAAGCCTTTTCCACCTATAATTAAGTGATAAAGACATGTTATGAATATTTATGAGTTAACTAGACAAGAAATGTAGGAAATAGGCATCCTAGTAGTCAAAATGGCCTTACTCGGGCCATTTTGGTTAAAAATGCATTCTAAAACCCCTTAATTGCTATTTTCTTGTAATGTCAAACCTTGGCCACCTATAAATAATTTATGAAAATATTTTATGAATATTTATGAGTTCACTAGGCAAGAAATGTAGGAAATAAGCATCCTAATAGTCAAAATGGCCTTACTCGGGCCATTTTGGTTGAAATTGCGTTTTAAAACCCCTTAATTGCTATTTTCTTGTAATTTCAAGCCTTTTCCACCTATAAGTAAGTGATAAAGACATGTTACAAATATTTATGAGTTCACTAGACAAGAAATGTAGGAAATAGGCATCCTAGTAGTCAAAATGGCCTTACTCGGGCCATTTTGGTTGAAATTGCATTCTAAAACCCCTAAATTGCTATTTTTCTTATAATTTCAAGCCTTACCACCTTTAAATAAGTGATAAAGAAATGTTATGACTATTTATGAGTTCACTAGACAAGAAATGTAGGAAATAGGCACCCTAGTAGTCGAAATGGCCTTACTCGGCCCATTTTAGTTGAAATTGCGTTCTAAAACCCCTTAATTGCTATTTTCTTGTAATTTCAAGCCTTTTCCACCTATAAATAAGTGATAAAGACATGTTATGAATATTTATGAGTTCACTAGACAAGAAATGTAGGAAATAGGCATCCTAGTAGTCAAAATGGCCTTACTCGGGCCATTTTGGTTGAAAATGCATTCTAAAACCCCTTTATTGCTATTTTCTTGTAATTTCAAACCTTGGACACCTATAAATAATTTATTAAAATATGTTATGAATATTTATGAGTTCACTAGGCAAGAAATGTAGGAAATAAGCATCCTAATAGTCAAAATGGCCTTACTCGGACCATTTTGGTTGAAATTGCGTTCTAAAACCCCTTAATTGCTATTTTCTTGTAATTTCAAGTCTTTTCCACCTATAAGTAAGTGATAAAGACATGTTATGAATATTTATGAGTTCACTAGACAAGAAATGTAGGAAATAGGCATCCTAGTAGTCAAAATGGCCTTAGTCGGGCCATTTTGGTTGAAAATGCGTTCTAAAACCCCTTAATCGCTATTTTCTTGTAATTTCAAGCCTTGGACACCTATAAATAATTGATTAAAACAATTTATGAATATTTATGAGTTCACTAGACAAGAAATGTAGTTAATAGGCGTCCTAGTAGTCAAAATGGCCTTACTCTGGCCATTTTGGTTGAAATTGCGTTCTAAAACCCCTTAATTGCTATTTTCTTGTAATTTCAAGCCTTTTCCACCTATAAGTAAGTGATAAAGACATGTTATGAATATTTATGAGTTCACTAGACAAGAAATGTAGGAAATAGGCATCCTAGTAGTCAAAATGGCCTTACTCGGGCCATTTTGGTTGAAAATGCGTTCTAAAACCCCTTAATTGCTATTTTCTTGTAATTTCAAGCCTTGGACACCTATAAATAATTTATTAAAACAAGTTATGAATATTTATGAGTTCACTAGACAAGAAATGTAGGAAATAGGCATCCTAGTAGTCAAAATGGCCTTACTCGGGCCATTTTGGTTGAAATTGCGTTCTAAAACCCCTTAATTGCTATTTTCTTGTAATTTCAAGCCTTTTCCACCTATAAATAAGTGATAAAGACATGTTATGAATATTTAAGAGTTCCCTAGACAAGAAATTAAGGAAATAGGCATCCTAGTAGTCAAAATGGCCTTACTCGGGCCATTTTGGGTGAAATTGCATTCTAAAACCCCTTAATTGCTATTTTCTTGTAATTTCAAGCCTTTTCCACCTATAATTAAGTGATAAAGACATGTTATGAATATTTATGAGTTAACTAGACAAGAAATGTAGGAAATAGGCATCCTAGTAGTCAAAATGGCCTTACTCGGGCCATTTTGGTTGAAAATGCGTTCTAAAACCCCTTAATTGCTATTTTCTTGTAATTTCAAGCCTTGGACACCTATAAATAATTTATTAAAACAAGTTATGAATATTTATGAGTTCACTAGACAAGAAATGTAGGAAATAGGCATCCTAGTAGTCAAAATGGCCTTACTCGGGCCATTTTGGTTGAAATTGCGTTCTAAAACCCCTTAATTGCTATTTTCTTGTAATTTCAAGCCTTTTCCACCTATAAATAAGTGATAAAGACATGTTATGAATATTTAAGAGTTCCCTAGACAAGAAATTAAGGAAATAGGCATCCTAGTAGTCAAAATGGCCTTACTCGGGCCATTTTGGTTGAAATTGCATTCTAAAACCCCTTAATTGCTATTTTCTTGTAATTTCAAACCTTGGACACCTATAAATAATTTATTAAAATATGTTATGAATATTTATGAGTTCACTAGGCAAGAAATGTAGGAAATAAGCATCCTAATAGTCAAAATGGCCTTACTCGGACCATTTTGGTTGAAATTGCGTTCTAAAACCCCTTAATTGCTATTTTCTTGTAATTTCAAGCCTTTTCCATCTATAAATAAGTGATAAAGACATGTTATAAATATTTAGGAGTTCACTAGACAAGAAATTTAGGAAATAGGCATCCTAGTAGTCAAAATGGCCTTACTCGGGCCATTTTGGTTTAAAATGCATTCTAAAACCCCTTAATTGCTATTTTCTTGTAACTTCAAACCTTGGCCACCTATTAAAAATTTATTAAAATGTGTTATAAATATTTATGAGTTCACTAGGCAAGAAATGTAGGGAAATAGGTATCCTAATAGTCAAAATGGCCTTACTCGGGCCATTTTGGTTGAAATTGCGTTCTAAAACCCCTTAATTGATATTTTGATGTAATTTTAAGCCTTTTCCGCCTATAAATAAGTGATAAAGACATGTTATGATTATTTATGAGTTCACTAGACAAGAAATGTAGGAAATAGGCATCCTAGTAGTCAAAATGGCCTTACTCGGGCCATTTTGGTTGAAAATGCATTCTAAAACCCCTTTATTGCTATTTTCTTGTAATTTCAAACCTTGGACACCTATAAATAATTTATTAAAATATGTTATGAATATTTATGAGTTCACTAGGCAAGAAATGTAGGAAATAAGCATCCTAATAGTCAAAATGGCCTTACTCGGACCATTTTGGTTGAAATTGCGTTCTAAAACCCCTTAATTGCTATTTTCTTGTAATTTCAAGCCTTTTCCATCTATAAATAAGTGATAAAGACATGTTATAAATATTTAGGAGTTCACTAGACAAGAAATTTAGGAAATAGGCATCCTAGTAGTCAAAATGGCCTTACTCGGGCCATTTTGGTTTAAAATGCATTCTAAAACCCCTTAATTGCTATTTTCTTGTAACTTCAAACCTTGGCCACCTATTAAAAATTTATTAAAATGTGTTATAAATATTTATGAGTTCACTAGGCAAGAAATGTAGGGAAATAGGTATCCTAATAGTCAAAATGGCCTTACTCGGGCCATTTTGGTTGAAATTGCGTTCTAAAACCCCTTAATAGCTATTTTCTTGTAATTTCAAGCCTTTTCCACCTATAATAAGTGATAAAGACATGTTATGAATATTTAAGAGTTCCCTAGACAAGAAATTAAGGAAATAGGCATCCTAGTAGTCAAAATGGCCTTACTCGGGCCATTTTGGTTGAAATTGCATTCTAAAACCCCTTAATTGCTATTTTCTTGTAATTTCAAGCCTTTTCCATCTATAAATAAGTGATAAAGACATGTTATAAATATTTAGGAGTTCACTAGACAAGAAATTTAGGAAATAGGCATCCTAGTAGTCAAAATGGCCTTACTCGGGCCATTTTGGTTTAAAATGCATTCTAAAACCCCTTAATTGCTATTTTCTTGTAACTTCAAACCTTGGCCACCTATTAAAAATTTATTAAAATGTGTTATAAATATTTATGAGTTCACTAGGCAAGAAATGTAGGAAATAGGTATCCTAATAGTCAAAATGGCCTTACTCGGGCCATTTTGGTTGAAATTGCGTTCTAAAACCCCTTAATAGCTATTTTCTTGTAATTTCAAGCCTTTTCCACCTATAATAAGTGATAAAGACATGTTATGAATATTTAAGAGTTCCCTAGACAAGAAATTAAGGAAATAGGCATCCTAGTAGTCAAAATGGCCTTACTCGGGCCATTTTGGTTGAAAATGCATTCTAAAACCCCTTAATTGCTATTTTCTTGTAATTTCAAACCTTGGCCACCTATAAATAATTTTTTTAAATATATTATGAATATTTATGAGTTCACTAGGCAAGAAATGTAGGAAATAGGCATCCTAATAGTCAAAATGACCTTACTCGGGCCATTTTGGTTGAAAATTGCGTTGTAAAACCCCTTAATTGCTATTTTCTTGTAATTTCAAGCTTTTTCCACCTAAAAATAAGTGATAAAGACATGTTATGAATATTTATGAGTTAACTAGACAAGAAATGTAGGAAATAGGCATCCTAGTAGTCAAAATGGCCTTACTCGGGCCATTTTGGTTAAAAATGCATTCTAAAACCCCTTAATTGCTATTTTCTTGTAATTTCAAACCTTGTCCACCTATAAATAATTTATGAAAATATTTTATGAATATTTATGAGTTCACTAGGCAAGAAATGTAGGAAATAAGCATCCTAATAGTCAAAATGGCCTTACTCGGGCCATTTTGGTTGAAATTGCGTTTTAAAAACCCCTTAATTGCAATTTTCTTATAATTTCAAGCCTTTTCCACCTAAAAGTAAGTGATAAATACATGTTATGAATATTTATGAGTTCACTAGACAAGAAATGTAGGAAATAGGCATCCTAATAGTCAAAATGGCCTTACTCGGGCCATTTTGGTTGAAAATGCGTTCAAAAACCCCTTAATTGCTATTTTCTTGTAATTTATAGCCTTGGACACCTATAAATTATTTATTAAAATAAGTTATGAATATTTATGAGTTCACTAGACAAGAAATGTAGGAAATAGGCATCCTAGTAGTACAAATGGCCTTACTCAGGCCATTTAGGTTGAAATTGCGTTCTAAAACCCCTTAATTGCTGTTTTCTTGTAATTTCAAGCCTTGGACACCTATAAATAATTGTTTAAAACAATTTATGTATATTTATTAGTTCACTAGACAAGAAATGTAGGAAATAGGCATCCTAGTAGTCAAAATGGCCTTACTTGGGCCATTTTAGTTGAAATTGCGTTCTAAAAACCCCTTAATTGCTATTTTCTTGTAATTTCAAGCCTTTTCCACCTATAAATAAGTGATAAAGACATGTTATGAATATTTATGAGTTCACTAGACAAGAAATGTAGGAAATAGGCATCCTAGTAGTCAAAATGGCCTTACTCGGGCCATTTTGGTTGAAAATGCGTTCTAAAACCCCTTAATTGCTATTTTCATGTAATTTTAAGCCTTTTCCGCCTATAAATAAGTGATAAAGACATGTTATGAATATTTATGAGTTCACTAGACAAGAAATGTAGGAAATAGGCATCCTAGTAGTCAAAATGGCCTTACTCGGGCCATTTTGGTTGAAGTTGCATTCTAAAACCCCTTAATTGCTATTTTCTTATAATTTCAAGCCTTGACCACCTATAAATAATTTATTAAAACAATTTATGAATATTTCTGAGTTCACTAGACAAGAAATGTAGGAAATAGGCATCCTAGTAGTCAAAATAGCCTTACTCGGTCCATTTTGGTTGAAATTGCGTTGTAAAACCCCTTAATTGCTATTTTCTTGTAATTTCAAGCCTTTTCCACCTATAAATAAGTGATAAAGACATGTTATGAATATTTATGAGTTCACTAGACAAGAAAAGTAGGAAATAGGAATCCTAGTAGTCAAAATGGCCTTACTCGGGCCATTTTGGTTGAAATTGCATTCTAAAACCCCTTAATTGCTATTTTCTTATAATTTCAAGCCTTGACCAACTATAAATAAGTGATAAAGAAATGTTATGACTATTTATGAGTTCACTAGACAAGAAATTTGGAAATAGGCATCCTAGTAGTCGAAATGCCTTACTCGGGCCATTTTAGTTGAAATTGCGTTCTAAAACCCCTTAATTGATATTTTGATGTAATTTTAAGCCTTTTCCGCCTATAAATAAGTGATAAAGACATGTTATGATTATTTATGAGTTCACTAGACAAGAAATGTAGGAAATAGGCATCCTAGTAGTCAAAATGGCCTTACTCGGGCCATTTTGGTTGAAAATGCATTCTAAAACCCCTTTATTGCTATTTTCTTGTAATTTTAAACCTTGGACACCTATAAATAATTTATTAAAATATGTTATGAATATTTATGAGTTCACTAGGCAAGAAATGTAGGAAATAAGCATCCTAATAGTCAAAATGGCCTTACTCGGACCATTTTGGTTGAAATTGCGTTCTAAAAACCCCTTAATTGCTATTTTCTTGTAATTTCAAGCCTTTTCCATCTATAAATAAGTGATAAAGACATGTTATAAATATTTAGGAGTTCACTAGACAAGAAATTTAGGAAATAGGCATCCTAGTAGTCAAAATGGCCTTACTCGGGCCATTTTGGTTTAAAATGCATTCTAAAACCCCTTAATTGCTATTTTCTTGTAACTTCAAACCTTGGCCACCTATTAAAAATTTATTAAAATGTGTTATAAATATTTATGAGTTCACTAGGCAAGAAATGTAGGGAAATAGGTATCCTAATAGTCAAAATGGCCTTACTCGGGCCATTTTGGTTGAAATTGCGTTCTAAAACCCCTTAATAGCTATTTTTTTTGTAATTTCAAGCCTTTTCCACCTATAATAAGTGATAAAGACATGTTATGAATATTTAAGAGTTCCCTAGACAAGAAATTAAGGAAATAGGCATCCTAGTAGTCAAAATGGCCTTACTCGGGCCATTTTGGTTGAAATTGCATTCTAAAACCCCTTAATTGCTATTTTCTTGTAATTTCAAGCCTTTTCCATCTATAAATAAGTGATAAAGACATGTTATAAATATTTAGGAGTTCACTAGACAAGAAATTTAGGAAATAGGCATCCTAGTAGTCAAAATGGCCTTACTCGGGCCATTTTGGTTTAAAATGCATTCTAAAACCCCTTAATTGCTATTTTCTTGTAACTTCAAACCTTGGCCACCTATTAAAAATTTATTAAAATGTGTTATAAATATTTATGAGTTCACTAGGCAAGAAATGTAGGAAATAGGTATCCTAATAGTCAAAATGGCCTTACTCGGGCCATTTTGGTTGAAATTGCGTTCTAAAACCCCTTAATAGCTATTTTCTTGTAATTTCAAGCCTTTTCCACCTATAATAAGTGATAAAGACATGTTATGAATATTTAAGAGTTCCCTAGACAAGAAATTAAGGAAATAGGCATCCTAGTAGTCAAAATGGCCTTACTCGGGCCATTTTGGTTGAAAATGCATTCTAAAACCCCTTAATTGCTATTTTCTTGTAATTTCAAACCTTGGCCACCTATAAATAATTTTTTTTAAATATATTATGAATATTTATGAGTTCACTAGGCAAGAAATGTAGGAAATAGGCATCCTAATAGTCAAAATGACCTTACTCGGGCCATTTTGGTTGAAATTGCGTTGTAAAACCCCTTAATTGCTATTTTCTTGTAATTTCAAGCTTTTTCCACCTAAAAATAAGTGATAAAGACATGTTATGAATATTTATGAGTTAACTAGACAAGAAATGTAGGAAATAGGCATCCTAGTAGTCAAAATGGCCTTACTCGGGCCATTTTGGTTAAAAATGCATTCTAAAACCCCTTAATTGCTATTTTCTTGTAATTTCAAACCTTGGCCACCTATAAATAATTTATGAAAATATTTTATGAATATTTATGAGTTCACTAGGCAAGAAATGTAGGAAATAAGCATCCTAATAGTCAAAATGGCCTTACTCGGGCCATTTTGGTTGAAATTGCGTTTTAAAACCCCTTAATTGCAATTTTCTTATAATTTCAAGCCTTTTCCACCTAAAAGTAAGTGATAAAGACATGTTATGAATATTTATGAGTTCACTAGACAAGAAATGTAGGAAATAGGCATCCTAATAGTCAAAATGGCCTTACTCGGGCCATTTTGGTTGAAAATGCGTTCAAAAACCCCTTAATTGCTATTTTCTTGTAATTTATAGCCTTGGACACCTATAAATTATTTATTAAAATAAGTTATGAATATTTATGAGTTCACTAGACAAGAAATGTAGGAAATAGGCATCCTAGTAGTACAAATGGCCTTACTCAGGCCATTTAGGTTGAAATTGCGTTCTAAAACCCCTTAATTGCTATTTTCTTGTAATTTCAAGCCTTGGACACCTATAAATAATTGTTTAAAAACAATTTATGTATATTTATTAGTTCACTAGACAAGAAATGTAGGAAATAGGCATCCTAGTAGTCAAAATGGCCTTACTTGGGCCATTTTAGTTGAAATTGCGTTCTAAAACCCCTTAATTGCTATTTTCTTGTAATTTCAAGCCTTTTCCACCTATAAATAAGTGATAAAGACATGTTATGAATATTTATGAGTTCACTAGACAAGAAATGTAGGAAATAGGCATCCTAGTAGTCAAAATGGCCTTACTCGGGCCATTTTGGTTGAAAATGCGTTCTAAAACCCCTTAATTGCTATTTTCATGTAATTTTAAGCCTTTTCCGCCTATAAATAAGTGATAAAGACATGTTATAAATATTTAGGAGTTCACTAGACAAGAAATTTAGGAAATAGGCATCCTAGTAGTCAAAATGGCCTTACTCGGGCCATTTTGGTTTAAAATGCATTCTAAAACCCCTTAATTGCTATTTTCTTGTAACTTCAAACCTTGGCCACCTATTAAAAATTTATTAAAATGTGTTATAAATATTTATGAGTTCACTAGGCAAGAAATGTAGGAAATAGGTATCCTAATAGTCAAAATGGCCTTACTCGGGCCATTTTGGTTGAAATTGCGTTCTAAAACCCCTTAATAGCTATTTTCTTGTAATTTCAAGCCTTTTCCACCTATAATAAGTGATAAAGACATGTTATGAATATTTAAGAGTTCCCTAGACAAGAAATTAAGGAAATAGGCATCCTAGTAGTCAAAATGGCCTTACTCGGGCCATTTTGGTTGAAAATGCATTCTAAAACCCCTTAATTGCTATTTTCTTGTAATTTCAAACCTTGGCCACCTATAAATAATTTTTTTAAATATATTATGAATATTTATGAGTTCACTAGGCAAGAAATGTAGGAAATAGGCATCCTAATAGTCAAAATGACCTTACTCGGGCCATTTTGGTTGAAATTGCGTTGTAAAACCCCTTAATTGCTATTTTCTTGTAATTTCAAGCTTTTTCCACCTAAAAATAAGTGATAAAGACATGTTATGAATATTTATGAGTTAACTAGACAAGAAATGTAGGAAATAGGCATCCTAGTAGTCAAAATGGCCTTACTCGGGCCATTTTGGTTAAAAATGCATTCTAAAACCCCTTAATTGCTATTTTCTTGTAATTTCAAACCTTGGCCACCTATAAATAATTTATGAAAATATTTTATGAATATTTATGAGTTCACTAGGCAAGAAATGTAGGAAATAAGCATCCTAATAGTCAAAATGGCCTTACTCGGGCCATTTTGGTTGAAATTGCGTTTTTAAAACCCCTTAATTGCAATTTTCTTATAATTTCAAGCCTTTTCCACCTAAAAGTAAGTGATAAAGACATGTTATGAATATTTATGAGTTCACTAGACAAGAAATGTAGGAAATAGGCATCCTAATAGTCAAAATGGCCTTACTCGGGCCATTTTGGTTGAAAATGCGTTCAAAAAACCCCTTAATTGCTATTTTCTTGTAATTTATAGCCTTGGACACCTATAAATTATTTATTAAAATAAGTTATGAATATTTATGAGTTCACTAGACAAGAAATGTAGGAAATAGGCATCCTAGTAGTACAAATGGCCTTACTCAGGCCATTTAGGTTGAAATTGCGTTCTAAAAACCCCTTAATTGCTATTTTCTTGTAATTTCAAGCCTTGGACACCTATAAATAATTGTTTAAAACAATTTATGTATATTTATTAGTTCACTAGACAAGAAATGTAGGAAATAGGCATCCTAGTAGTCAAAATGGCCTTACTTGGGCCATTTTAGTTGAAATTGCGTTCTAAAACCCCTTAATTGCTATTTTCTTGTAATTTCAAGCCTTTTCCACCTATAAATAAGTGATAAAGACATGTTATGAATATTTATGAGTTCACTAGACAAGAAATGTAGGAAATAGGCATCCTAGTAGTCAAAATGGCCTTACTCGGGCCATTTTGGTTGAAAATGCGTTCTAAAACCCCTTAATTGCTATTTTCATGTAATTTTAAGCCTTTTCCGCCTATAAATAAGTGATAAAGACATGTTATGAATATTTATGAGTTCACTAGACAAGAAATGTAGGAAATAGGCATTCTAGTAGTCAAAATGGCCTTACTCGGGCCATTTTGGTTGAAATTGCATTCTAAAACCCCTTAATTGCTATTTTCTTTATAATTTCAAGCCTTGACCACCTATAAATAATTTATTAAAACAATTTATGAATATTTATGAGTTCACTAGACAAGAAATGTAGGAAATAGGCATCCTAGTAGTCAAAATAGCCTTACTCGGTCCATTTTGGTTGAAATTGCGTTGTAAAACCCCTTAATTGCTATTTTCTTGTAATTTCAAGCCTTTTCCACCTATAAATAAGTGATAAAGACATTTTATGAAATATTTATAAGTTCACTAGACAAGAAAAGTAGGAAATAGGCATCCTAGTAGTCAAAATGCCTTACTCGGGCCATTTTGGTTGAAAATTGCGTTCTAAAACCCCTTAATTGCTATTTTCTTATAATTTCAAGCCTTGAGCAACTATAAATAAGTAATAAAGAAATGTTATGACTATTTATGAGTTCACTAGACAAGAAATTTGGAAATAGGCATCCTAGTAGTCGAAATGGCCTTACTCGGGCCATTTTAGTTGAAATTGCATTCTAAAACCCCTTAATTGCTATTTTGATGTAATTTTAAGCCTTTTCAGCCTATAAATAAGTGATAAAGACGTGTTATGAATATTTATGAGTTCACTAGACAAGAAATGTCGGAAATAGGCATCCTAGTAGTCAAAATGGCCTTACTCGGGCCATTTTGGTTGAAAATGCATTCTAAAAACCCCTTAATTTCTATTTTCTTGTAATTTCAAACCTTGGCCACCTATAAATAATTTATTAAAATATGTTATGAATATTTATTAGTTCACTAGACAAGAAATGTAGGAAATAGGCATCCTAGTAGTCAAAATGGCCTTATCGGGCCATTTTGGTTGAAAATACATTCTAAAAACCCTTAATTGCTATTTTCTTGTAATTTCAAACCTTGGCACCTATAAATAATTTATTAAAATATGCTATGAATATTTATGAGTTAACTAGGCAAGAAATGTAGGAAATAGGCATCCTAATAGTCAAAATGGCCTTACTCGGGCCATTTTGGTTGAAATTGCGTTGTAAAACCCCTTAATTGCTATTTTTCTTGTAATTTCAAGCCTTTTCCACAAATAAGTAAGTGATAAAGACATGTTACAAATATTTATGAGTTCACTAGACAAGAAATGTAGGAAATAGGCATCCTAGTAGTCAAAATGGCCTTACTCGGGCCATTTTGGTTGAAATTGCATTCTAAAACCCCTAAATTGCTATTTTTCTTATAATTTCAAGCCTTGACCACTTTAAATAAGTGATAAAGAAATGTTATGACTATTTATGAGTTCACTAGACAAGAAATGTAGAAATAGGCATCCTAGTAGTCGAAATGGCCTTACTCGGCCCATTTTAGTTTGAAATTGCGTTCTAAAACCCCTTAATTGCTATTTTCTTGTAATTTCAAGCCTTTTCCACCTATAAATAAGTGATAAAGACATGTTATGAATATTTAAGAGTTCACTAGACAAGAAAATTTAGGAAATAGGCATCCTAATAGTTAAAATGGCCTTACTCAGGCCATTTTGGTTGAAATTGCATTCTAAAACCCCTAAATTGCTATTTTCTTATAATTTCAAGCCTTGACCACCTTTAAATAAGTGATAAAGAAATGTTATGACTATTTATGTGTTCACTAGACAAGAAATGTAGGAAATAGGCATCCTAGTAGTCGAAATGGCCTTACTCGGCCCATTTTAGTTGAAATTGCGTTCTAAAACCCCTTAATTGCTATTTTGTTGTAATTTCAAGCCTTTTCCACCTATAAGTAAGTGATAAAGACATGTTATGAATATTTATGAGTTCACTAGACAAGAATGTAGGAAATAGGCATCCTAGTAGTCAAAATGGCCTTGCTCGGGCCATTTTGGTTGAAAATGCATTCTAAAACCCCTTAATTGCTATTTTCTTGTAATTTTCAAACCTTGGCCACCTATAAATAATTTTTTTAAATATATTATGAATATTTATGAGTTCACTAGGCAAGAAATGTAGGAAATAGGCATCCTAATAGTCAAAATGACCTTACTCGGGCCATTTTGGTTGAAATTGCGTTCTAAAACCCCTTAATTGCTATTTTCTTGTAATTTCAAGCCTTTTCCACCTATAAGTAAGCGATAAAGACATGTTATGAATATTTATGAGTTCACTAGACAAGAAATGTAGGAAATAGGCATCCTAGTAGTCAAAATGGCCTAACTCGGGCCATTTTGGTTTGAAATTGCGTTGTAAAACCCCTTAATTGCTATTTTCTTGTAATTTTCAAGCTTTTTTCCACCTAAAAATAAGTGATAAAGACATGGTATGAATATTTATGAGTTCACTAGACAAGAAAATGTAGGAAATAGGCATCCTTGTAGTCAAAAATGACCTTACTCGGGCATTTTGGTTGAAATGCGTTCTAAAACCCCTTAATTGCTATTTTCTTGTAATTTCAAGCCTTTTCCACCTATAAATAAGTGATAAAGACATGTTATGAATATTTATGAGTTCACTAGACAAGAAATTAGGAAATAGCATCCTAGTAGTCAAAATGGCCTTACTCGGGCCATTTTGGTTGAAAATGCATTCTAAAACCCCTTAATTGCTATTTTCTTGTAATTTCAAAACCTATAAATAAATAAAATGTTATGAATATTTATGAGTTCACTAGGCAAGAAATGTAGGAAATAAGCATCCTAATAGTCAAAATGGCCTTACTCGGGCCATTTTGGTTGAAATGCGTTCTAAAACCCTTAATTGCTATTTTCTTGTAATTTTAAGCCTTTTCCGCCTATAAATAAGTGATAAAGACATGTTATGAATATTTATGAGTTCACCAGACAAGAAATGTAGGAAATAGGCATCCTAGTAGTCAAAATGGCCTTACTCGGGCCATTTTGGTTAAAAATGCATTCTAAAACCCCTTAATTGCTATTTTCTTGTAATTTCAAAACCTTGGCCACCTATAAATAATTTATGAAATATGTTATGAATATTTATGAGTTCACTAGGCAAGAAATGTAGGAAATAAGCATCCTAATAGTCAAAATGGCCTTACTCGGGCCATTTTGGTTGAAATTGCGTTCTAAAACCACTTAATTGCTATTTTTCATGTAATTTAAGCCTTTTCCGCCTATAAATAAGTGATAAAGACATGTTATGAATATTTATGAGTTCAACTAGACAAGAAATGTAGGAAATAGGCATCCTAGTAATCAAAATGGCCTTACTCGGGCCATTTTGGTTGAAATTGCATTCTAAAACCCCTTAATTGCTATTTTCTTATAATTTCAAGCCTTGACCACCTATAAATAATTGATTAAAACAATTTATGAATATTTATGAGTTCACTAGACAAGAAATGTAGGAAATAGGCATCCTAGTAGTCAAAATAGCCTTACTCGGGCCATTTTGGTTGAAATTGCGTTGTAAAACCCCTTAATTGCTATTTTCTTGTAATTTCAAGCCTTTTCCACCTATAAATAAGTGATAAAGACATGTTATGAATATTTATGAGTTCACTAGACAAGAAATGTAGGAAATAGGCATCCTAGTAGTCAAAATGGCCTTACTCGGGCCATTTTGGTTGAAATTGCGTTCTAAAACCCTTAATTGCTATTTTCTTAATTTCAAGCCTTGACCAACTATAAATAAGTGATATAAGAAATGTTATGACTATTTATGAGTTCACTAGACAAGAAATGGAAATAGGCATCCTAGTAGTCAAAATGGCCTTACTCAGGGCCATTTTAGTTGAAAATTGCGTTCTAAAACCCCTTAATTGCTATATTTTGATGTAATTTTAAGGCCTTTTCCGACCTATAAATAAGTGATAAAGACATGTTATGAATATTTATGAGTTCACTAGACAAGAAATGTTAGGAAATAGGCATCCTAGTAGTCAAAATGGCCTTACTCGGGCCATTTTGGTTGAAAATGCGTTCTAAAACCCCTTAATTGCTATTTTCTTGTAATTTCAAACCTTGGCCACCTATAAGTAATATAAAAATGTTATGTATTTATGAGTTCACTAGACAAGAAATGTAGGAAATAGGCATCCTAGTAGTCAAAATGGCCTTACTCGGGCCATTTTGGTTGAAATTGCGTTCTAAAACCCTTAATTGCTATTTTCTTGTAATTTTAAGCCTTTTCCGCCTATAAATAAGTGATAAAGACATGTTATGAATATTTATGAGTTCACTAGGCAAGAAATGTAGGAAATAGGCATCCTAGTAGTCAAAATGGCCTTACTCGGGCCATTTTGGTTGAAAATTGCGTTCTAAAACCCCTTAATTGCTATTTTCTTGTAATTTCAAGCCTTGGACACCTATAAATAAGTGAATAAAACAAGTTATGAATATTTATGAGTTCACTAGACAAGAAATGTAGGAAATAGGTATCCTAGTAGTCAAAATGGCCTTACGCGGGCCATTTTGGTTGAAATTGCGTTCTAAAACCCCTTAATTGCTATTTTCTTGCCCAAAGAAACACTTTACATGTACCTGACCGTCTCTGATCATGCGTTAAGCGTTGTTCTCCTTGCTGAAAGAGACGGCTGTTAGCTCCCGGTCTACTTTGTCAGTCATGTACTGAAAAATGCCGAGTTGAGGTATCCCTTAGTGGAGAAATTTGGTCTTGCACTCTTCATGGCTGTTAAAAAATTGAAGCCCTACTTTTTGGCACATGCAGTCGTCGTGTATACAGACCAACCTATCAAGCGGCCACTGACCATCATGGAGTCGTCAGGCCGAATGATCAAATGGGCCATAGAAATACAGAGCCTCGAAGTTACTTTCGAGCCTAGAAAAGCAGTGAAGGGGCAAGCCTTTGCTGACTTTATTGTTGAGATGACTCGTCCTCCTAACTCTCAAGTTACAGACCAAGTCTGGAAGGTATATGTGGACGGAAGCTCTACTTCAAATGGTTGTGGAGCAGGCGTCATATGTCTGTCGCCAGAGGGCGACAGGTACGAGTATGCGTTACGCTTCAGTTTTCAGGCCTCAAACAATGCAGAATATGAAGCTTTACTAGCCGGAATCCGCATGTGCAAGACGGCAGGGGCAAGAAAAATAGACGCCTGTTCCGATTCACAATTGATAGTGAGTCAGTATAATGGTGAATACGAAGCAACCCATCCGGCCATGATCAAGTATTTACAGGCGGTCCGACAAGAAGTCGGCTCCCTTGAGGATTTCCATCTGATCCAAGTGCCGAGATCAGAAAACAACCAGGCGGATGCACTTTCGAAATTAGCATCATCCGCCTCCTGTGATACTCCTCGAACTATTTTTTGGGAAGTAATGGTTAGGAGAAGCATTGAGGAAGAACCTATTGCAATCCTAGACAGAAGCTCAACCTGGATGGATCCAATCAGGGCATATCTGACAAACGGTACCCTGCCGGATGATCATCAACAGGCGGCAGCACTGAAAAAACGAGCAACCAGTTTTGAAATAATAAAGGGAGAACTTCACAAAAGGGGTACCTTCAACCCTTCTTAAAGTGTGTTACTCCAAAAAAGGGACGAGAGATACTAGACGATCTTCACTCTGGTTACTGTGCTTCTCATATAGGCGGTAGGACGCTTGCTCAATGGGCAAGGCGGCAAGGCTACTTTTGGCCTACTTTAGAAGCAGATGCAATGGAGATGGTGAAAAAATGTGACAGGTGCCAAAGGTTTGGCAAGCTAATTCACCGTCCGGCTACTGACCTCACTACCATTCATAGCCCACTACCGTTTGCCAAGTGGGGCATGGATATTCTGGGTCCATATACGCCTGCTACAGGCGGAAGGAGGTACATACTTGTTTGCCGTCGACTACTTCACTAAATGGGTAGAGGCGGAGCTGTAAAGGGAATCAAGACGAAGGATGTAATTTCATTCATTTGGAAAAATGTCATCAACTCGGTTCGGGGTTCCCATGTCTATGGTTTTTGATAATGGTCCCAATTTGAGACGCCTGTTCTCAAAAGCTGGTTGGGTGACCAAGGAATTGCACACTACTTTGCCATCTGTCGGCCGTCCACAAGCAAACGGACAGGTAGAAGCCTTTAATACAATCATCTCAGACGGTCTCAAGAAAAAAGATTGAACGAGCATGTTTCGGGGTTTTCTGATGTCCTGCGGAGAGTTACAATTTCCGAGACTGGAACCGGACGCCTGTACCTGCAAAATAACGGAGACTCCTGAGAGCTCCGCCTCCAACGGTCAAGTTAGTACCTGATTAAGGAGTAATTAATACAGAAATTAAAGTAATAAGGTCTCTCTAGTGAGAGTATTTAATGTAGGTAATCTGCTTTGCTAGCGAGATCAGCCGGTTATTAGTGTGTTCCGTAATGTATTCGGTCCCCTGATTAATGAGGATTAATCGAGTATTTATAGCCTTGGGAAGCGTGCAACTCTCTAGGTTTAAGGTAAACCTAGGGCCAATCGGGCTTCTAGACTGAAATGGGCCTTGATGGCCGGTTGTCCCATTTGGCATGGGTGGACACGTGGCGTGTCTTAAGTGGTCCGTGGAGGACGCGTGGCGGAACCTGGTTGGTCCACTTGTCAAACGGCGCTTGGTGGATAAAAATCCCCTAATCAGAGCAGGCGGCCTATGGGCGGATGAATTACCACATGTTCTCTGGGCCATTAGGACGACTAAAAAAAGGGGCGACTGGAGAAACTCCATTCCTCCTAACTTATGGTGCAGAAGCTGTTCTTCCAATAGAACACTACGAGCCGACTCTTCGAGTAATGCTATATGACGAAAGAGGCAAACTGGGAAGCCATGCGCCTGGCATTAGACTCACTTCCTGAAAGGAGGGGCAATGCTGTCTTGCGCCATGAAATTTACCGCCTGAGAATGACTAGATCATACAACAAAAAAGTACACAAGCGTCCACTCAAAGTGGGGGACTTTGTACTTAGAAAAATGGAAGCAGTTGGTAGGGCTAATGAGTCTAGCAAACTAACTCCCAACTGGGAAGGACCCTACCGAATCTGTGAAGAGGTCAGGGACGTACCTACCGTCTGGAAACACCAGACGGCCAACCGTTGCCTCGAAACTTGGAATGTAGACAATCTTAAGAAATATTTCTTTTGAATGATGTAAATAGTCAAGGGCTACTTAATAAAAGTTTACGTACTTAATATTCAATTTTGTACTAAGAGGGCACGCCTACTAACAAACAGTCGGCTTACTCTCCATGTTTAATTTTTATTCTTACTAAAGAGGGGCAGGCCGCCTATTACATTTACAGTCGGCTACTCTCCATTGAGTATTTTTACTCTCTTCAGAGGGGCATTGCCGTCTGTACCTTTACAGTCGGCTACTCTCCATTGAGTATTTCACTCTATCTTCAGAGGGCATGTCGTCTGTACCTTTACAGTCGGCTACTCTCCATTGAGTATTTTACTCTATCTTCAGAGGGGCATGCCGTCTGTACCTTTACAATCGGCTACTTCTCCATTGTGTAATTTACTCTATCTTCAGAGGGGCATGCCGTCTGTACCTTTACAGTCGGCTACTCTCCATTGAGTATTTTTACTCACCATAGGGCATGTCGTCTGGACATATAGTCGGCTACTCTCCATAGAAGATGGCCGACTGGTTCCAAAGCACACAGCCACCCCCCTTTATACTTAGCTAAAAGATTAGGCCTGGTCGACCCTGTGCCTAACAGGCGGCTACCCTCCTTTTCCTTATCACCTACGTTCACCAAGAACTAACCAAGGCCACAGGCCGAATGATCAGACCAGGCGCCAAGCCAACTGATCAAATCTTCAAACTAATACGACCTGTCCCAACATCATAGCAGGCGTCCGGCGGCATCCCTCCGGATGAAATTCGTCGCAGAGAGCAGCTCCCTTTTGGGTGGAACATTGCTCTATAAAACTAATTACACAGCACCTATACGACTGTCCCCAAGGGCAACCACGTAGCCGTTTTTGAGACAAGGATAACTCTATCACTAACCAAACCAGTGGTAGCAGTTGACATCTGAGTTAGATGACCGCCTGTATTACTTGGGATAAATGCAGGGGTACCTCTTGAGTTAATAGCCAACAAACATTGGCGAATCAAAAGGTTCAGCCGGCCTCCGCCACCTGGTACCTTTACTACTCAAGCAGGAGTGACGGCGACTGAGTAACACCAAAGTTAACTCATAGTCACTCTGTCAAACTTTAGTATGGAGCCTAAAAGGTATGAGTCGTCCGCCTGTTTTTAGCAAACAGGGCTCTCAACCACTACTCCTGCTAGTTTAACAACCTATGAGTTAAAAGCTAACGAAACATTGGCGAATAAAGGGGAACAACCGGTACCAACCGCTTGATACCTCTACTACTTAGTTACTTGGCGACTAGGTAACAATCATGTTTACTTGGTCAAAACCACTTTCCTACTTGGTTAATTTTACAAATGACAGGACCGCCTGCCTAAAGGGGATCCAGTCTTTAAAATGTTTTCGAATACCGATTGGATAAATGGCCGACTGATCGTCTAGCCTGGAAATAGACAACCAGTCGTCCAGGGGCATAGGCGGCGTTACTAACTATCTGTACCTGTCTGCAACTATCGGCCATGTAAAACAGTCGGTATAGTGTACAATTGGATATTAGAATATTCAATACTTGAACAAATTTGAAGCAGAACAAAAAATTCATTAAAAAAGAACCCGGTCATTAAAGACCGGCAAAATATTCAGAGCCCCGGCCCCCCTGGCCGGGTAAATACAAAACAAACGGCACGCAGGCCGTGGAAAGAAGACATAAAGCTAAAGAAGGGGGCAGATCTTCAATATTAGTAGCTGCCGCCTGGTCAGCACTCTTCTTGCTGGACTCGGCTTCAGCTGCATCCTTCTTTGATGCATTACCCCCAAGCGGCACAAGCGCCACTACCGGCTCCTCCTCCTCCAACGCCTCTTCCTCAGCAGCCGCCAGGATCTTCTTGATTATATGTATCAGAACACTGGCGGTACGTTTTTTCCCATGAGGCAAAGTCGGCATTGGGGAAGAGGCGGCCCCAAGTCATGCGCTGGATTTGAGCAGAGTCTTCCATCATCTCCCGGACCAGCTCTTTCTTTTCTTGCTCAGCCTTTTCCGAGAGCTCCTGAGTAAGACTCTTCTCCTGGGTCACCAGGCGTTCCTTTACGTTGGCCAAGGATTTCTCCAAGGCTTCGTATGAGGACATCTTGTGGCGAAGAGGTCTCAGCTCGGCCTTGAGGGTGTTGATGGTCGCCTACAGCTCGCCATTCCTCTTCTGGGCCGCCTCTAACTGAGCCCGGATAGCGGCGGTAGCCTGCGCCTGATAATAAAGAATATCAATGGTCAGAACTTCATTCTGGGCAATTTAAAAACATTGCCTTATCACAGTCAGAGGCGGCCATAGCTTTTGCAGCCTTTACCTCTTTGTTCTTCCGGTCAAGCGGCTTGCGAAGGCCGTTCACTCGGAGCAAGGCCTAAGTAAAAAGGAATAGGCGTCAGTTTCCAAACAAAAAAAGAAAACAGGCGACCTAGAATTCAAATACTCAAAAAATATGTTGTATTCCTCAGCAAGGACCCCTGCAATCCCGTCTAGGTCAAGGGTGCCGACACCCCTGACCGCCTCCCTTTCAGCTGGAGGAACGGCCTTGATCATAGACTTGGCCACCTCGACCAAGTCAGACTCCTGAGGGCCGGCTGCATCAAGCATAAACAAACGGATTAGACCTAGTAAAAAAGGGAGCAAGTCTAAAATTTACAAGGACAACTTCATACTTCTAGGCGGCCCAGCTGGAGTTTTAGAAGAAGTGGCCGGCTGTTTCTCAGCCGCCGCATGTTTCCTGGCAGAAACCAGGAGAGCTCGCAACAGTCGTCCTCCGGGCCTTAGGGTCCGGCTGTTGGGAAGAAGAAGCTCTTGGAGCGCCCGTCTAAAAAAGAAGAAGTCAGTATATGCATAAACACAACTCCAAAAAGAGGGTGAAAGGTTCGAAGCCCACCAAGGGTGCCCCCTTGTTGGGGGAGTTGGTTGAAGCTTGTTGCATGATGGAGGCCCGCAACATGGCCGCCGCAGTCTTGGAGGCGGTAATTTTTGCTCATAGCGTCCGCTGCAAAAACAAATAGAAAAGTTAATAAGTCATAACAAGAAATGCATGGAACAACAGAGTATTCGACAGACCGACTACCTCTTGAGCACCGACTGCTGAGGCCACAGGCGGCCAAAAAGTACTCGTCGTAGAGCCATTTGAAGCTCGGGACGCAGTGCAGGGGTACTTTTCTCTCGTACCCCTGAAGTAGAGTTCACCTTCGACTCTACTTTGAAGAGTCCTTTATCTAGGATCTCTTTCTTAGCCTAGGGGGAACAGGCGGCATGCTGCGGCGGCCTGCAAGAAGGGGCGGATTCCTGTTCCACCTGTTGAAGCGCTTGTTCAGCTCTGTGTCTGAACTCTCAATGATGAGGAAGGTGCTCCGCCAGTCCTTCTATTTGTTTGCTTTACCTCTCGTCATGAGGTAGCCCCTGTGGCTCGTCAATTGATACCAGCCGGTACCGCCTGCCTTAGGGGTCCGGCTGAGGTAGTTCATGTGGGCGAAAGCCTCGAAGCTCGGCTCCACCCCGTGCAGTTCGCACCCGGCCACATAGCCGAGTACGTTGACCCAGGAGTTCGGGGCTAACTGCCATAGCCCCAACTCATACCCATCCAAGATCCGCTGAACAGCCGGATGTAGTGGGAAGCGCAGCCCAGCCTTGATGGCCGCCTCGTAGCAGCTAAAGCAGTCGCTATCATAACTGGTACCAGCCGGCCAGACGACTGTGTCTTCTGGATCCGGCACAAACACTAAAAAGCTGGGGCCCATTGTGTGGTTTTGCGATAAAGCTCTCCACTTTCTCTTGCATGGCTGTGATCCGGCCCCGAGGTACCGTGCAGTAGTAGGGGTATTTTGCTCTCGGTAAGAGGCGGATGGCTCCGCCCAATTGTCCCCCTTCTCAACTGCGTGAGAAAGCCTCGCCTCTTGCAGGCAACTGTTTTTCTCTTCTGTGTCCAGAGAAGCATGGCCAGAAGAGCTAGACTCGGAATCGTCCTCTGACGAGTCCGAAGAGGACGACTCCTCCCCTCTCCCGGAGGGCCCGCCTCCTCTCCTTTAAAAGGAGCCGGAGAGAATGAAGAATTGTCAACTGTAAAATGGGAAGGGGTCACTTTGAATCCTCCCTCAGAACTTCCGGCTTTCAAGCCGCTTTGTTTCACTTCCACATCTGGCGCCTGGTCAGATGTTTCACTAATCGGCACCCTGTGGAGGAGCCGTCTGAATTTGAGATCCTGGCAGTCTTTTTTTGTTCTGGCCATCATGCTCTGCATAGACACAGATACAGTCGGACTTTGTATAAAGGGCAAAGATGGGTCCGGAAAAGGGCAGGCGGCACTCCTAGTCCTAGATTCAGCCGTCCCCGGTGACCGGCTGATCACTAACCTAGGTCGTGTCGTGTGCTTCCGTGGTGCCATTTCAAAAAAGAATAAAAAGAAAATTAAGAGTAAGAGAACCGACAGTTATCTGAACAAGTGACGATTGATGAAGTTCTGAAAATCCTTTGCAGTCGGCTTGTCAGAGCAGGCGATAGGCAGAAAGGGTCCAAAATGTCAGAGCAAGTTCAGGGGTCCGAATGTTCTCTCACAAAGTTCTCAAGTGTGAAAATGACTGAAGTCAACACTCCTTTATATAGGCGAAGTGAGAAGGCGAAGGTCACTTCCAGAATTCAAAATTTGGGCGGGAGAATCTCTCGGCCTTTCGCCGAGTGACACCTGTAGCAGGCCGTCGCCTGTTACAGTGCGACACCTGTCACAGGTAACACGTGACCAGTCACGTGCCACCTGTGAGGGGCAAATGATTAGGGGATTTTGCTCCCACCAATCGGAATGCGCCACGTGGGCCAATCAGGTCCTGCCAAGTGTCCCCCAGTTGGAACTGTCAGGGCTTGCCACGTGGCACACGCTTATTCTTCCACCTTGGACCTATTATGTCATGACACGTGGCATACTCCATGCCTAATGGAGAAACCGGCCACCCAGGGCCCAACTTCCGAGGGAAGCCCAATCAGCCCTAGGTTAACCTAAACCTAGGATTGGCACGTTTCCCAAGGTTATAAATACCTCCCTTAATCCTCATTAAGGGAGATTACATGAATTACATGCTAAAAAGCAGATTACATACATTAAACACTCTCACCTAGAGAGTCCCAATCACTTTAATTTCCGCGTTAATAACTCCTTAAACAAGTACTAACTTGATCGTTGGAGGCGGAGGTCCCACCACAAGGAGTCTCCGTTGTTTTGCAGGTACAGGCGTCCGGTTCCAGTCTCGGAATTGTAACTCTCCCGCAGGACATCAGAAAACCCCAAAACACTAGTAGTAAAAATGGCCTTACTCGGGCCATTTTGGTTGAAAATGCATTCTAAAACCCCTTAATTGCTATTTTCTTGTAATTTCAAACCTTGCCCACCTATAAATAATTTATTAAAATATGTTATGAATATTTATGAGTTCACTAGACAAGAAATGTAGGAAATAGGCATCCTAGTAGTCAAAATGGCCTTACTCGAGCCATTTTGGTTGAAAATGCATTCTAAAAACCCTTAATTGCTATTTTCTTGTAATTTCAAACCTTGGCCACCTATAAATAATTTATTAAAATATTTTATGAATATTTATGAGTTCACTAGGCAAGAAATGTAGGAAATAGGCATCCTAATAGTCAAAATGGCCTTACTCGGGCCATTTTGGTTAAAATTGCGTTCTAAAACCCCTTAATTGCTATTTTCTTGTAATTTCAAGCCTTTTCAACCTATAAATAAGTGATAAAGACATGTTATGAATATTTAAGAGTTCACTAGACAAGAAATTTAGGAAATAGGCATCCTAGTAGTCAAAATGGCCTTACTCGGGCCATTTTGGTTGAAAATGCGTTCTAATACCCCTTAATTGCTATTTTCTTGTAATTTCAAGCCTTGGACACCTATAAATAATTGATTAAAACAAGATATAAATATTTATGAGTTCACTAGACAAGAAATGTAGGAAATAGGCATCCTAATAGTCAAAATGGCCTTACTCAGGCCATTTTGGTTGAAATTGCGTTCTAAAACCCCTTAATTGCTATTTTCTTGTAATTTAAAGTCTTTTCCACCTATAAATAAGTGATAAAGACATGTTATAAATATTTATGAGTTCACTAGACAAGAAATGTAGGAAATAGGCATCCTAGTAGTCAAAATGGCCTTACTCGGGCCATTTTGGTTGAAAATGCATTCTCAAACCCCTTAATTGCTATTTTCTTGTAATTTCAAACCTTGGCCACCTATAAAAAATTTATTAAAATATGTTATGAATATTTATGAGTTCACTAGGCAAGAAATGTAGGAAATAGGCATCCTAATAGTCAAAATGGCCTTACTCGGGCCATTTTGGTTGAAATTGCGTTCTAAAACCCCTTAATTGCTATTTTCTTGTAATTTCAAGCATTTTCCACCTATAAGTAAGTGATAAAGACATGTTATGAATATTTATGAGTTCACTAGACAAGAAATGTAGGAAATAGGCATCCTAGTAGTCAAAATGGCCTTACTCGGGCCATTTTTGGTTGAAAATGCGTTCTAAAATCCCTTAATTGCTATTTTATTAAAATTTCATGCCTCGGACACCTATAAATAATTGATTAAAACAATTTATGAATATTTATGAGTTCACTAGACAAGAAATGTAGGAAATAGGCATCCTAGTAGTCAAAATGGCCTTACTCGGGCCATTTTGGTTGAAAATGCATTCTAAAACCCCTTAATTGTTATTTTCTTGTAATTTCAAACCTTGGCCACCTATAAATAATTTATTAAAATATGTTATGAATATTTATGAGTTCACTAGGCAAGAAATGTAGGAAATAGGCATCCTAATAGTCAAAATGGCCTTACTCGGGCCATTTTGGTTGAAATTGCGTTCTAAAACCCCTTAATTGCTATTTTCTTATAATTTCAAGCCTTGTCCACCGATAAATAAGTGATAAAGACATGTTATGAATATTTATGAGTTCACTAGACAAGAAATGTAGGAAATAGGCATCCTAGTAGTCAAAATAGCCTTACTCGGGCCATTTTGGTTGAAATTGCGTTGTAAAACCCCTTAATTGCTATTTTCTTGTAATTTCAAGCCTTTTCCACCTATAAATAAGTGATAAAGACATGTTATGAATATTTATGAGTTCACTAGACAAGAAATGTAGGAAATAGGCATCCTAGTAGTCAAAATGGCCTTACTCAGGCCATTTTGGTTGAAAATGAGTTCTAAAAACCCCTTAATTGCTATTTTCTTGTAATTTCAAGCCTTGGACACCTATAAATAATTGATTAAAACAATTTATGAATATTTATGAGTTCACTAGACTAGAAATGTAGGAAATAGGCATCCTAGTAGTCAAAATGGCCTTACTCGGGCCATTTTGGTTGAAATTGCGTTCTAAAACCCCTTAATTGCTATTTTATTGTAATTTCAAGACTTTTCCACCTATAAATAAGTGGTAAAGACACGTTATAAATATTTATGAGTTCACTAGACAAGAAATGTAGGAAATAGGCATCCTAGTAGTCAAAATGGCCTTACTCGGGCCATTTTGGTTGAAAATGCATTCTAAAACCCCTTAATTGCTATTTTCTTGTAATTTCAGAACCTTGGCCACCTATAAATAATTTATTAAAATATGTTATGAATATTTATGAGTTCACTAGACAAGAAATGTAGGAAATAGGCATCCTAGTAGTCAAAATGGCCTTACTCGAGCCATTTTGGTTGAAAATGCATTCTAAAAACCCTTAATTGCTATTTTCTTGTAATTTCAAACCTTGGCCACCTATAAATAATTTATTAAAATATTTTATGACTATTTATGAGTTCACTAGACAAGAAATGTAGGAAATAGGCATCCTAGTAGTCGAAATGGCCTTACTCGGGCCATTTTAGTTGAAATTGCGTTCTAAAACCCCTTAATTGCTATTTTCTTGTAATTTCAAGCCTTTTCCACCTATAAATAAGTGATAAAGACATGTTATGAATATTTATGAAATCACTAGACAAGAAATTTAGGAAATAGGCATCCTAGTAGTCAAAATGGCCTTACTCGGGCCATTTTGGTTGAAAATGCGTTCTAAAACCCCTTAATTGCTATTTTCTTGTAATTTCAAGCCTTGGACACCTATAAATAATTGATTAAAACAAGTTATGAATATTTATGAGTTCACTAGACAAGAAATGTAGGAAATAGGCATCCTAGTAGTCAAAATGGCCTTACTCGGGCCATTTTGGTTGAAATTGCGTTCTAAAACCCCTTAATTGCTATTTTCTTGTAATTTCAAGCCTTATCCACCTATAAATAAGTGATAAAGACATGTTATGACTATTTATGAGTTCACTAGACAAGAAATGTAGGAAATAGGCATCCTAGTAGTCGAAATGGCCTTACTCGGGCCATTTTAGTTGAAATTGCGTTCTAAAACCCCTTAATTGCTATTTTCTTGTAATTTCAAGCCTTTTCCACCTATAAATAAGTGATAAAGACATGTTATGAATATTTATGAGTTCACTAGACAAGAAATGTAGGAAATAGGCATCGTAGTAGTCAAAATGGCCTTACTCGGGCCATTTTGGTTGAAAATGCGTTCTAAAACCCCTTAATTGCTATTTTCTTGTATATTCAAGCCTTGGACACCTATAAATAATTGATTAAAACAATTTATGAATATTTATGAGTTCACTAGACAAGAAATGTAGGAAATAGGCATCCTAGTAGTCAAAATGGCCTTACTTGGACCATTTTGGTTGAAATTGCGTTCTAAAACCCCTTAATTGCTATTTTCTTGTAATTTCAAGCCTTTTCCACCTATAAATAAGTGATAAAGACATGTTATAAATATTTATGAGTTCACTAGACAAGAAATGTAGGAAATAGGCATCCTAGTAGTCAAAATGCCCTTACTCGGGCCATTTTGGTTGAAATTGCGTTGTAAAACCCCTTAATTGCTATTTTCTTGTAATTTCATGCCTTTTCCACCTATAAATAAGTGATAAAGACATGTTATTAATATTTATGAGTTCACTAGACAAGAAATGTAGGAAATAGGCATCCTAGTAGTCAAAATGGCCTTACTCGGGCCATTTTGGTTGAAATTGCGTTCTAAAACCCCTTAATTGCTATTTTCTTATAATTTCAAGCCTTAACCATCTATAAATAAGTGATATAGAAATGTTATGACTATTTATGAGTTCACTAGACAAGAAATGTAGGAAATAGGCATCCTAGTAGTCGAAATGGCCTTACTCGGGCCATTTTAGTTGAAATTGCGTTCTAAAACCCCTTAATTGCTATTTTCATGTAATTTTAAGCCTTGGACACCTATAAATAATTGTTTAAAACAATTTATGAATATTTATGTGTTCACTAGACAAGAATTGTAGGAAATAGGCATCCTATTAGTCAAAATGGCCTTACTCGGGCCATTTTGGTTGAAAATGCATTCTAAAACCCCTTAATTGTTATTTTCTTGTAATTTCAAACCTTGGCCACCTATAAATAATTTATTAAAATATGTTATGAATATTTATGAGTTCACTAGGCAAGAAATGTAGGAAATAGGCATCCTAATAGTCAAAATGGCCTTACTCGGGCCATTTTGGTCTAAATTGCGTTCTAAAACCCCTTAATTGCTATTTTCTTGTAATTTCAAGCCTTTTCCACCTATAAATAAGTGATAAAGACATGTTATGAATATTTATGAGTTCACTAGACAAGAAATGTAGGAAATAGGCATCCTAGTAGTCAAAATGGCCTTACTCGGGCCATTTTGGTTGAAAATGCGTTCTAAAACCCCTTAATTGCTATTTTCTTGTAATTTCAAGCCTTGGACACCTATAAATAATTGATTAAAACAATTTATAAATATTTATGAGTTCACTAGACAAGAAATGTAGGAAATAGGCATCCTAGTAGTCAAAATGGCCTTACTCGGGCCATTTTGGTTGAAATTGCGTTCTAAAACCCCTTAATTGCTATTTTATTGTAATTTCAAGACTTTTCCACCTATAAATAAGTGGTAAAGACACGTTATAAATATTTATGAGTTCACTAGACAAGAAATGTAGGAAATAGGCATCCTAGTAGTCAAAATGGCCTTACTCGGGCCATTTTGGTTGAAAATGCATTCTAAAACCCCTTAATTGTTATTTTCTTGTAATTTCAGAACCTTGGCCACCTATAAATAATTTATTAAAATATGTTATGAATATTTATGAGTTCACTAGACAAGAAATGTAGGAAATAGGCATCCTAGTAGTCAAAATGGCCTTACTCGAGCCATTTTGGTTGAAAATGCATTCTAAAAACCCTTAATTGCTATTTTCTTGTAATTTCAAACCTTGGCCACCTATAAATAATTTATTAAAATATTTTATGACTATTTATGAGTTCACTAGACAAGAAATGTAGGAAATAGGCATCCTAGTAGTCGAAATGGCCTTACTCGGGTCATTTTAGTTGAAATTGCGTTCTAAAACCCCTTAATTGCTATTTTCTTGTAATTTCAAGCCTTTTCCACCTATAAATAAGTGATAAAGACATGTTATGAATATTTATGAAATCACAAGACAAGAAATTTAGGAAATAGGAATCCTAGTAGTCAAAATGGCCTTACTCGGGCCATTTTGGTTGAAAATGCGTTCTAAAACCCCTTAATTGCTATTTTCTTGTAATTTCAAGCCTTGGACACCTATAAATAATTGATTAAAACAAGTTATGAATATTTATGAGTTCACTAGACAAGAAATGTAGGAAATAGGCATCCTAGTAGTCAAAATGGCCTTACTCGGGCCATTTTGGTTGAAATTGCGTTCTAAAACCCCTTAATTGCTATTTTCTTGTAATTTCAAGCCTTATCCACCTATAAATAAGTGATAAAGACATGTTATGACTATTTATGAGTTCACTAGACAAGAAATGTAGGAAATAGGCATCCTAGTAGTCGAAATGGCCTTACTCGGGCCATTTTAGTTGAAATTGCGTTCTAAAACCCCTTAATTGCTATTTTCTTGTAATTTCAAGCCTTTTTCACCTATAAATAAGTGATAAAGACATGTTATGAATATTTATGAGTTCACTAGACAAGAAATGTAGGAAATAGGCATCGTAGTAGTCAAAATGGCCTTACTCGGGCCATTTTGGTTGAAAATGCGTTCTAAAACCCCTTAATTGCTATTTTCTTGTAATTTCAAGCCTTGGACACCTATAAATAATTGATTAAAACAAATTATGAATATTTATGAGTTCACTAGACAAGAAATGTAGGAAATAGGCATCCTAGTAGTCAAAATGGCCTTACTCGGACCATTTTGGTTGAAATTGCGTTCTAAAACCCCTTAATTGCTATTTTCTTGTAATTTTAAGCCTTTTCCACCTATAAATAAGTGATAAAGACATGTTATAAATATTTATGAGTTCACTAGACAAGAAATGTTGGAAATAGGCATCCTAGTAGTCAAAATGGCCTGACTCGGGCCATTTTGGTTGAAATTGCGTTGTAAAACCCCTTAATTGCTATTTTCTTGTAATTTCAAGCCTTTTCCACCTATAAATAAGTGATAAAGACATGTTATGAATATTTATGAGTTCACTAGACAAGAAATGTAGGAAATAGGCATCCTAGTAGTCAAAATGGCCTTACTCGGGCCATTTTGGTTGAAATTGCGTTCTAAAACCCCTTAATTGCTATTTTCTTATAATTTCAAGCCTTTTCCACCTATAAGTAAGTGATAAAGACATGGTATGAATATTTATGAGTTCACTAGACAAGAAATGTAGGAAATAGGCATCCTAGTAGTCAAAATAGCCTTACTCGGGCCATTTTGGTTGAAAATGCGTTCTAAAACCCCTTAATTGCTATTTTATTAAAATTTCATGCCTCGGACACCTATAAATAATTGATTAAAACAATTTATGAATATTTATGAGTTCACTAGACAAGAAATGTAGGAAATAGGCATCCTAGTAGTCAAAATGGCCTTACTCGGGCCATTTTGGTTGAAATTGCGTTCTAAAACCCCTTAATTGCTATGTTATTGTAATTTCAAGACTTTTCCACCTATAAATAAGTGGTAAAGACACGTTATAAATATTTATGAGTTCACTAGACAAGAAATGTAGGAAATAGGCATCCTAGTAGTCAAAATGGCCTTACTCGGGCCATTTTGGTTGAAAATGCATTCTAAAACCCCTTAATTGTTATTTTCTTGTAATTTCAGAACCTTGGCCACCTATAAATAATTTATTAAAATATGTTATGAATATTTATGAGTTCACTAGACAAGAAATGTAGGAAATAGGCATCCTAGTAGTCAAAATGGCCTTACTCGAGCCATTTTGGTTGAAAATGCATTCTAAAAACCCTTAATTGCTATTTTCTTGTAATTTCAAACCTTGGCCACCTATAAATAATTTATTAAAATATTTTATGACTATTTATGAGTTCACTAGACAAGAAATGTAGGAAATAGGCATCCTAGTAGTCGAAATGGCCTTACTCGGGCCATTTTAGTTGAAATTGCGTTCTAAAACCCCTTAATTGCTATTTTCTTGTAATTTCAAGCCTTTTCCACCTATAAATAAGTGATAAAGACATGTTATGAATATTTATGAAATCACTAGACAAGAAATTTAGGAAATAGGCATCCTAGTAGTCAAAATGGCCTTACTCGGGCCATTTTGGTTGAAAATGCGTTCTAAAACCCCTTAATTGCTATTTTCTTGTAATTTCAAGCCTTGGACACCAATAAATAATTGATTAAAACAAGTTATGAATATTTATGAGTTCACTAGACAAGAAATGTAGGAAATAGGCATCCTAGTAGTCAAAATGGCCTTACTCGGGCCATTTTGGTTGAAATTGCGTTCTAAAACCCCTTAATTGCTATTTTCTTGTAATTTCAAGCTTTATCCACCTATAAATAAGTGATAAAGACATGTTATGACTATTTATGAGTTCACTAGACAAGAAATGTAGGAAATAGGCATCCTAGTAGTCGAAATGGCCTTACTCGGGCCATTTTAGTTGAAATTGCGTTCTAAAACCCCTTAATTGCTATTTTCTTGTAATTTCAAGCCTATTTCACCTATAAATAAGTGATAAAGACATGTTATGAATATTTATGAGTTCACTAGACAAGAAATGTAGGAAATAGGCATCGTAGTAGTCAAAATGGCCTTACTCGGGCCATTTTGGTTGAAAATGCGTTCTAAAACCCCTTAATTGCTATTTTCTTGTAATTTCAAGCCTTGGACACCTATAAATAATTGATTAAAACAAATTATGAATATTTATGAGTTCACTAAACAAGAAATGTAGGAAATAGGCATCCTAGTAGTCAAAATGGCCTTACTCGGACCATTTTGGTTGAAATTGCGTTCTAAAACCCCTTAATTGCTATTTTCTTGTAATTTCAAGCCTTTTCCACCTATAAATAAGTGATAAAGACATGTTATAAATATTTATGAGTTCACTAGACAAGAAATGTAGGAAATAGGCATCCTAGTAGTCAAAATGGCCTTACTCGGGCCATTTTGGTTGAAATTGCGTTGTAAAACCCCTTAATTGCTATTTTCTTGTAATTTCAAGCCTTTTCCACCTATAAATAAGTGATAAAGACATGTTATGAATATTTATGAGTTCACTAGACAAGAAATGTAGGAAATAGGCATCCTAGTAGTCAAAATGGCCTTACTCGGGCCATTTTGGTTGAAATTGCGTTCTAAAACCCCTTAATTGCTATTTTCTTATAATTTCAAGCCTTGACCATCTATAAATAAGTGATATAGAAATGTTATGACTATTTATGAGTTCACTAGACAAGAAATGTAGGAAATAGGCATCCTAGTAGTCGAAATGGCCTTACTCGGGCCATTTTAGTTGAAATTGCGTTCTAAAACCCCTTAATTGCTATTTTCATGTAATTTTAAGCCTTGGACACCTATAAATAATTGTTTAAAACAATTTATGAATATTTATGTGTTCACTAGACAAGAAATGTAGGAAATAGGCATCCTATTAGTCAAAATGGCCTTACTCGGGCCATTTTGGTTGAAAATGCATTCTAAAACCCCTTAATTGTTATTTTCTTGTAATTTCAAACCTTGGACACCTATAAATAATTTATTAAAATATGTTATGAATATTTATGAGTTCACTAGGCAAGAAATGTAGGAAATAGGCATCCTAATAGTCAAAATGGCCTTACTCGGGCCATTTTGGTTGAAATTGCGTTCTAAAACCCCTTAATTGCTATTTTCTTGTAATTTCAAGCCTTTTCCACCTATAAATAATTGATAAAGACATGTTATGAATATTTATGAGTTCACTAGACAAGAAATGTAGGAAATAGGCATCCTAGTAGCCAAAATGGCCTTACTCGGGCCATTTTGGTTGAAAATGCGTTCTAAAACCCCTTAATTGCTATTTTCTTGTAATTTCAAGCCTTGGACACCTATAAATAATTGTTTAAAACAATTTATGAATATTTATGAGTTCACTAGACAAGAAATGTAGGAAATAGGCATCCTATTAGTCAAAATGGCCTTACTCGGGCCATTTTGGTTGAAAATGCATTCTAAAACCCCTTAATTGTTATTTTCTTGTAATTTCAAACCTTGGCCACCTATAAATAATTTATTAAAATATGTTATGAATATTTATGAGTTCACTAGGCAAGAAATGTAGGAAATAGGCATCCTAATAGTCAAAATGGCCTTACTCGGGCCATTTTGGTTGAAATTGCGTTCTAAAACCCCTTAATTGCTATTTTCTTGTAATTTCAAGCCTTTTCCACCTATAAATAATTGATAAAGACATGTTATGAATATTTATGAGTTCACTAGACAAGAAATGTAGGAAATAGGCATCCTAGTAGCCAAAATGGCCTTACTCGGGCCATTTTGGTTGAAAATGCGTTCTAAAACCCCTTAATTGCTATTTTCTTGTAATTTCAAGCCTTGGACACCTATAAATAATTGTTTAAAATAATTTATGAATATTTATGTGTTCACTAGACAAGAAATGTAGGAAATAGGCATCCTAGTAGTCCAAATGGCCTTACTCGGGCCATTTTGGTTGAAATTGCGTTCTAAAACCCCTTAATTGCTATTTTATTGTAATTTCAAGACTTTTCCACCTATAAATAAGTGGTAAAGACATGTTATAAATATTTATGAGTTCACTAGACAAGAAATGTAGGAAATAGGCATCCTAGTAGTCAAAATGCCTTACTCGGGCCATTTTGGTTGAAATTGCGTTCTAAAACCCCTTAATTGCTATTTTCTTGTAATTTCAAGCCTTTTCAACCTATAAATAAGTGATAAAGACATGTTATGAATATTTAACAGTACACTAGACAAGAAATGTAGGAAATTGGCATCCTAGTAGTCAAAATGGCCTTGCTGGGGCCATTTTGGTTGAAATTGCATTCTAAAACCCCTTAATTGCTATTTTCTTATAATTTCAAGCCTTGACGACCTATAAATAAGTGATAACGAAATGTTATGACTATTTATGAGTTCACTAGACAAGAAATGTAGGAAATAGGCATCCTAGTAGTCGAAATGGCCTTACTCGGTCCATTTTAGTTGAAATTGCGTTCTAAAACCCCTTAATTTCAATTTTCATGTAATTTTAAGCCTTTTCCGCCTATAAATAAGTGATAAAGACATGTTATGAATATTTATGAGTTCACTAGACAAGAAATGTAGGAAATAGGCATCCTAGTAGTCAAAATGGCCTTACTCGGGCCATTTTAGTTGAAAATGCGTTCTAAAACCCCTTAATTGCTATTTTCTTGTAATTCCAAGCCTTGGACACCTATAAATAATTGTTTAAAACAATTTATGAATATTTATGTGTTCACTAGACAAGAAATGTAGGAAATAGGCATCCTAGTAGTCAAAATGGCCTTACTCGGGCCATTTTGGTTGAAATTGCGTTCTAAAACCCCTTAATTGCTATTTTATTGTAATTTCAAGACTTTTCCACCTATAAATAAGTGTTAAAGACATGTTATAAATATTTATGAGTTCACTAGACAAGAAATGTAGGTAATAGGCATCCTAGTAGTCAAAATGCCTTACTCGGGCCATTTTGGTTGAAATTGCGTTCTAAAACCCCTTAATTGCTATTTTCTTGTAATTTCAAGCCTTTTCCACCTATAAATAAGTGATAAAGACATGTTATGAATATTTAACAGTTCACTAGACAAGAAATGTAGGAAATAGGCATCCTAGTAGTCAAAATGGCCTTGCTGGGGCCATTTTGGTTGAAATTGCATTCTAAAACCCCTTAATTGCTATTTTCTTATAATTTCAAGCCTTGACGACCTATAAATCAGTGATAACAAAATGTTATGACTATTTATGAGTTCACTAGACAAGAAATGTAGGAAATAGGCATCCTAGTAGTCGAAATGGCCTTACTCGGGCCATTTTAGTTGAAATTGCGTTCTAAAACCCCTTAATTCCAATTTTCATGTAATTTTAAGCCTTTTCCGCCTATAAATAAATGATAAAGACATGTTATAAATATTTATGAGTTCACTAGACAAGAAATGTAGGAAATAGGCATCCTAGTAGTCAAAATGGCCTTACTCGGGCCATTTTGGTTGAAAATGCATTCTAAAATCCCTTAATTGCAATTTTCTTGTAATTTCAAACCTTGGCCACCTATAAATAATTTATTAAATTATGTTATGAATATTTATGAGTTCACTAGGCAAGAAATGTAGGAAATAGGCATCCTAATAGTCAAAATGGCCTTACTCGGGCCATTTTGGTTGAAATTGCGTTCTAAAACCCCTTAATTGCTATTTTCTTGTAATTTCAAGCCTTTTCCACCTATAAGTAAGTGATAAAGACATGTTAAGAATATTTATGAGTTCCCTAGACAAGAAATGTAGGAAATAGGCATCCTAGTAGTCAAAATAGCCTTACTCGGGCCATTTTGGTTGAAAATGCGTTCTAAAACCCCTTAATTGCTATTTTCTTGTAATTTCAAGCCTTTTCCACCTATAAATAAGTGATAAAGACCTGTTATGAATATTTAAGATTTCACTAGACAAGAAATGTAGGAAATAGGCATCCTAGTAGTCAAAATGGCCTTACTCGGGCCATTTTGGTTGAAAATGAGTTCTAAAACCCCTTAATTGCTATTTTCTTGTATTTTCAAGCCTTGGACACCTATAAATAATTGATTAAAACAATTTATGAATATTTATGAGTTCACTAGACAAGAAATGTAGGAAATAGGCATCCTAGTAGTCAAAATGGCCTTACTCGGGCCATTTTGGTTGAAATTGCGTTCTAAAACCCCTTAATTGCTATTTTCTTGTAATTTCAAGCCTTTTCCACCTATAAATAATTGATAAAGACATGTTATGAATATTTATGAGTTCCCTAGACAAGAAATGTAGGAAATAGGCATCCTAGTCGTCAAAATAGCCTTACTCGGGCCATTTTGGTTGAAAATGCGTTCTAAAACCCCTTAATTGCTATTTTCTTGTAATTTCAAGCCTTTTCCACCTATAAACAAGTGATAAAGACATGTTATGAATATTTAAGAGTTCACTAGACAAGAAATGTAGGAAATAGGCATCCTAGTAGTCAAAATGGCCTTACTCGGGCCATTTTGGTTGAAATTGCATTCTAAAACCCCTTAATTGCTATTTTCTTATGATTTCAAGCCTTGACCACCTATAAATAAGTGATAAAGAAATGTTATGACTATTTATGAGTTCACTAGACAAGAAATGTAGGAAATAGGCATCCTAGTAGTCGAAATGGCCTTACTCGGGCCATTTTAGTTGAAATTGTGTTCTAAAACCCCTTCATTTCAATTTTAATGTAATTTTAAGCCTTTTCCGCCTATAAATAAATGATAAAGACATGTTACGAATATTTATGAGTTCACTAGACAAGAAATGTAGGAAATATGCATCCTAGTAGTCAAAATGGCCTTACTCGGGCCATTTTAGTTGAAAATGCATTCTAAAATCCCTTAATTGCTATTTTCTTGTAATTTCAAACCTTGGCCACCTATAAATAATTTATTAAATTATGTTATGAATATTTATGAGTTCACTAGGCAAGAAATGTAGGAAATAGGCATCCTAATAGTCAAAATGGCCATACTCGGGCCATTTTGGTTGAAATATCGTTCTAAAACCCCTTAATTGCTATTTGCTTGTAATTTCAAGCCTTTTCCACCTATAAATAAGTGATAAAGACATGTTATGAATATTTATGAGTTCCCTAGACAAGAAATGTAGGAAATAGGCATCCTAGTAGTCAAAATAGCCTTACTCGGGCCATTTTGGTTGAAAATGCGTTCTAAAACCCCTTAATTGCTATTTTCTTGTAATTTCAAGCCTTTTCCACCTATAAATAAGTGATAAAGACATGTTATGAATATTTAAGAGTTCACTAGACAAGAAATGTAGGAAATAGGCATCCTAGTAGTCAAAATGGCCTTACTCGGGCCATTTTGGTTGAATTTGCATTCTAAAACCCCTTAATTGCTATTTTCTTGTAATTTCAAGCCTTTTCCGCCTATAAATAAGTGATAAAGACATGTTATGAATATTTATGAGTTCACTAGACAAGAAATGTAGGAAATAGGCATCCTAGTAGTCAAAATGGCCTTACTCGGGCCATTTTGGTTGAAATTGCGTTCTAAAACCCCTTAATTGCTATTTTCTTATAATTTCAAGCCTTGACCATCTATAAATAAGTGATATAGAAATGTTATGACTATTTATGAGTTCACTAGACAAGAAATGTAGGAAATAGGCATCCTAGTAGTAGAAATGGCCTTACTCGGGCCATTTTGGTTGAAAATGAGTTCTAAAACCCCTTAATTGCTATTTTCTTGTATTTTCAAGCCTTGGACACCTATAAATAATTGATTAAAACAATTTATGAATATTTATGAGTTCACTAGACAAGAAATGTAGGAAATAGGCATCCTAGTAGTCAAAATGGCCTTACTCGGGCCATTTTGGTTGAAATTGCGTTCTAAAACCCCTTAATTGCTATTTTCTTGTAATTTCAAGACTTTTCCACCTATAAATAAGTGATAAAGACATGTTATAAATATTTATGAGTTCACTAGACAAGAAATGTAGGAAATAGGCATCCTAGTAGTCAAAATGGCCTTATTCGGGCCATTTTGGTTGAAATTGCGTTCTAAAACCCCTTAATTGCTATTTTCTTGTAATTTCAAGCCTTTTCCACCTATAAATAAGTGATAAAGATATGTTATGAATATTTATGAGTTCACTAGGCAAGAAATGTAGGAAATAGGCATCCTAATAGTCAAAATGGCCATACTCGGGCCATTTTGGTTGAAATTGCGTTCTAAAACCCCTTAATTGCTATTTTCTTGTAATTTCAAGCCTTTTCCACCTATAAATAAGTGATAAAGACATGTTATGAATATTTATGAGTTCCCTAGACAAGAAATGTAGGAAATAGGCATCCTAGTCGTCAAAATAGCCTTACTCGGGCCATTTTGGTTGAAAATGCGTTCTAAAACCCCTTAATTGCTATTTTCTTGTAATTTCAAGCCTTTTCCACCTATAAACAAGTGATAAAGACATGTTATGAATATTTATGAGTTCACTAGACAAGAAATGTAGGAAATAGGCATCGTAGTAGTCAAAATGGCCTTACTCGGGCCATTTTGGTTGAAAATGCATTATAAAACCCCTTAATTGCTATTTTCTTGTAATTTCAAACCTTGGCCACCTATAAATAATTTATTAAATTATGTTATGAATATTTATGAGTTCACTAGGCAAGAAATGTAAGAAATAGGCATCCTAATAGTCAAAATGGCCATACTCGGGCCATTTTGGTTGAAATTGCGTTCTAAAACCCCTTAATTGCTATTTTCTTGTAATTTCAAGCCTTTTCCACCTATAAATAAGTGATAAAGACATGTTATGAATATTTATGAGTTCCCTAGACAAGAAATGTAGGAAATAGGCATCCTAGTAGTCAAAATAGCCTTACTCGGGCCATTTTGGTTGAAAATGCGTTCTAAAACCCCTTAATTGCTATTTTCTTGTAATTTCAAGCCTTTTCCACCTATAAACAAGTGATAAAGACATGTTATGAATATTTATGAGTTCACTAGACAAGAAATGTAGGAAATAGGCATCGTAGTATTCAAAATGGCCTTACTCGGGCCATTTTGGTTGAAAATGCATTCTAAAACCCCTTAATTGCTATTTTCTTGTAATTTCAAACCTTGGCCACCTATAAATAATTTATTAAATTATGTTATGAATATTTATGAGTTCACTAGGCAAGAAATGTAGGAAATAGGCATCCTAATAGTCAAAATGGCCTTACTCGGGCCATTTTGGTTGAAAATGCGTTCTAAAACCCCTTAATTGCTATTTTCTTGTAATTTCAAGCCTTTTCCACCTATAAATAAGTGATAAAGACATGTTATGAATATTTAAGAGTTCACTAGACAAGAAATGTAGGAAATAGGCATCCTAGTAGTCAAAATGGCCTTACTCGGGCCATTTTGTTTGAAATTGCATTCTAAAACCCCTTAATTGCTATTTTCTTATAATTTCAAGCCTTGACCACCTATAAATAAGTGGTAAAGAAATGTTATGACTATTTATGAGTTCACTAGACAAGAAATGTAGGAAATAGGCATCCTAGTAGTCGAAATGGCCTTACTCGGGCCATTTTAGTTGAAATTGCGTTTTAAAACCCCTTAATTTCAATTTTCATGTAATTTTAAGCCTTTTCCGCCTATAAATAAGTGATAAAGACATGTTATGAATATTTATGAGTTCACTAGACAAGAAATGTAGGAAATAGGCATCCTAGTAGTCAAAATGGCCTTACTCGGGCCATTTTGGTTGAAAATGCGTTCTAAAACCCCTTAATTGCTATTTTTTTGTAATTTCAAGCCTTGGACACCCATAAAAAATTGCTTAAAACAATTTATGATTATTTATGAGTTCACTAGACAAGAAATGTAGGAAATAGGCATCCTAGTAGTCAAAATGGCCTTACTCGGGCCATTTTGGTTGAAATTGCGTTCTAAAACCCCTTAATTGCTATTTTCTTGTAATTTCAAGACTTTTCCACCTATAAATAAGTGATAAAGACATGTTATAAATATTTATGAGTTCACTAGACAAGAAATGTAGGAAATAGGCATCCTAGTAGTCAAAATGGCCTTACTCGGGCCATTTTGGTTGAAATTGCGTTCTAAAACCCCTTAATTGCTATTTTCTTGTAATTTCAAGCCTTTTCCACCTATAAATAAGTGATAAAGACATGTTATGAATATTTAAGAGTTCACTAGACAAGAAATGTAGGAAATAGGCATCCTAGTAGTCAAAATGGCCTTACTCGGGCCATTTTGGTTGAAATTGCATTCTAAAACCCCTTAATTGCTATTTTCTTATGATTTCAAGCCTTGACCACCTATAAATAAGTGATAAAGAAATGTTATGACTATTTATGAGTTCACTAGACAAGAAATGTAGGAAATAGGCATCCTAGTAGTCGAAATGGCCTTACTCGGGCCATTTTAGTTGAAATTGCGTTCTAAAACCCCTTAATTTCAATTTTCATGTAATTTTAAGCCTTTTCAGCCTATAAATAAGTGATAAAGACATTTTATGAATATTTATGAGTTCACTAGACAAGAAATGTAGGAAATAGGCATCGTAGTATTCAAAATGGCCTTACTCAGGCCATTTTGGTTGAAAATGCATTCTAAAACCCCTTAATTTCTATTTTCTTGTAATTTCAAACCTTGGCCACCTATAAATAATTTATTAAATTATGTTATGAATATTTATGAGTTCACTAGGCAAGAAATGTAGGAAATAGGCATCCTAATAGTCAAAATGGCCATACTCGGGCCATTTTGGTTGAAATTGCGTTCTAAAACCCCTTAATTGCTATTTTCTTGTAATTTCAAGCCTTTTCCACCTATAAATAAGTGATAAAGACATGTTATGAATATTTATGAGTTCCCTAGACAAGAAATGTAGGAAATAGGCATCCTAGTCGTCAAAATAGCCTTACTCGGGCCATTTTGGTTGAAAATGCGTTCTAAAACCCCTTAATTGCTATTTTCTTGTAATTTCAAGCCTTTTCCACCTATAAACAAGTGATAAAGACATGTTATGAATATTTAAGATTTCACTAGACAAGAAATGTAGGAAATAGGCATCCTAGTAGTCAAAATGGCCTTACTCGGGCCATTTTGGTTGAAATTGCATTCTAAAACCCCTTAATTGCTATTTTCTTATGATTTCAAGCCTTGACCACCTATAAATAAGTGATAAAGAAATGTTATGACTATTTATGAGTTCACTAGACAAGAAATGTAGGAAATAGGCATCCTAGTAGTCGAAATGGCCTTACTCGGGCCATTTTAGTTGAAATTGTGTTCTAAAACCCCTTCATTTCAATTTTAATGTAATTTTAAGCCTTTTCCGCCTATAAATAAATGATAAAGACATGTTATGAATATTTATGAGTTCACTAGACAAGAAATGTAGGAAATATGCATCCTAGTAGTCAAAATGGCCTTACTCGGGCCATTTTAGTTGAAAATGCATTCTAAAATCCCTTAATTGCTATTTTCTTGTAATTTCAAACCTTGGCCACCTATAAATAATTTATTAAATTATGTTATGAATATTTATGAGTTCACTAGGCAAGAAATGTAGGAAATAGGCATCCTAGTAGTCAAAATGGCCTTACTCGGGCCATTTTGGTTGAATTTGCATTCTAAAACCCCTTAATTGCTATTTTCTTGTAATTTCAAGCCTTTTCCGCCTATAAATAAGTGATAAAGACATGTTATGAATATTTATGAGTTCACTAGACAAGAAATGTAGGAAATAGGCATCCTAGTAGTCAAAATAGCCTTACTCGGGCCATTTTGGTTGAAATTGCGTTCTAAAACCCCTTAATTGCTATTTTCTTATAATTTCAAGCCTTGACCATCTATAAATAAGTGATATAGAAATGTTATGACTATTTATGAGTTCACTAGACAAGAAATGTAGGAAATAGGCATCCTAGTAGTCAAAATGGCCTTACTCGGGCCATTTTGGTTGAATTTGCATTCTAAAACCCCTTAATTGCTATTTTCTTGTAATTTCAAGCCTTTTCCGCCTATAAATAAGTGATAAAGACATGTTATGAATATTTATGAGTTCACTAGACAAGAAATGTAGGAAATAGGCATCCTAGTAGTCAAAATGGCCTTACTCGGGCCATTTTGGTTGAAATTGCGTTCTAAAACCCCTTAATTGCTATTTTCTTATAATTTCAAGCCTTGACCATCTATAAATAAGTGATATAGAAATGTTATGACTATTTATGAGTTCACTAGACAAGAAATGTAGGAAATAGGCATCCTAGTAGTAGAAATGGCCTTACTCGGGCCATTTTGGTTGAAATTGCGTTCTAAAACCCCTTAATTGCTATTTTCTTGTAATTTCAAGACTTTTCCACCTATAAATAAGTGATAAAGACATGTTATAAATATTTATGAGTTCACTAGACAAGAAATGTAGGAAATAGGCATCCTAGTAGTCAAAATGGCCTTACTCGGGCCATTTTGGTTGGAATTGCATTCTAAAATCCCTTAATTGCTATTTTCTTATAATTTCAAGACTTGACCACCTATAAATAAGTGATAAAGAAATGTTATGACTATTTATGAGTTCACTAGACAAGAAATGTAGGAAATAGGCATCCTAGTAGTCGAAATGGCCTTACTCGGGCCATTTTAGTTGAAATTGCGTTCTAAAACCCCTTAATTTCAATTTTCATGTAATTTTAAGCCTTTTCAGCCTATAAATAAGTGATAAAGACATTTTATGAATATTTATGAGTTCACTAGACAAGAAATGTAGGAAATAGGCATCGTAGTATTCAAAATGGCCTTACTCAGGCCATTTTGGTTGAAAATGCATTCTAAAACCCCTTAATTTCTATTTTCTTGTAATTTCAAACCTTGGCCACCTATAAATAATTTATTAAATTATGTTATGAATATTTATGAGTTCTCTAGGCAAGAAATGTAGGAAATAGGCATCCTAATAGTCAAAATGGCCATACTCGGGCCATTTTGGTTGAAATTGCGTTCTAAAACCCCTTAATTGCTATTTTCTTGTAATTTCAAGCCTTTTCAACCTATAAATAAGTGATAAAGACATGTTATGAATATTTATGAGTTCCCTAGAAAAGAAATGTAGGAAATAGGCATCCTAGTAGTCAAAATAGCCTTACTCGGGCCATTTTGGTTTAAAATGCGTTCTAAAACCCCTTAATTGCTATTTTATTGTAATTTCAAGCCTTTTCCACCTATAAATAAGTGATAAAGACATGTTATGAATATTTAAGAGTTCACTAGACAAGAAATGTAGGAAATAGGCATCCTAGTAGTCAAAATGGCCTTACTCGGGCCATTTTGGTTGAAATTGCATTCTAAAACCCCTTAATTGCTATTTTCTTATAATTTCAAGCCTTGACCACCTATAAATAAGTGATAAAGAAATGTTATGACTATTTATGAGTTCACTAGACAAGAAATGTAGGAAATAGGCATCCTAGTAGTCGAAATGGCCTTACTCGGGCCATTTTAGTTGTAATTGCGTTTTAAAACCCCTTAATTTCAATTTTCATGTAATTTTAAGCCTTTTCCGCCTATAAATAAGTGATAAAGACATGTTATGAATATTTATGAGTTCACTAGACAAGAAATGTAGGAAATAGGCATCCTAGTAGTCAAAATGGCCTTACTCGGGCCATTTTGGTTGAAAATGCGTTCTAAAACCCCTTAATTGCTATTTTTTTGTAATTTCAAGCCTTGGACACCCATAAAAAATTGCTTAAAACAATTTATGATTATTTATGAGTTCACTAGACAAGAAATGTAGGAAATAGGCATCCTAGTAGTCAAAATGGCCTTACTCGGGCCATTTTGGTTGAAAATTCGTTTTAAAACTCCTTAATTGTTATTTTCTTGTAATTTCAAGCCTTGGCCACCTATAAATAAGTGATAAAGACATGTTATGACTATTTATGAGTTCACTAGACAAGAAATGTAGGAAATAGGCATCCTAATAGTCAAAATGGCCTTACTCGGGCCATTTTGGTTGAAAATGCGTTCTAAAACCCCACAAGTGCTATTTTCTAGTAATTTCAAGCCTTATCCTCCTATAAATAAGTGATAAAGACATGTTACGACTATTTATGAGTTCACTCCTTCTAACTTACGTTTTGTGTATGTATTCCAAGTTTTGCAAGGGATAAACGGGAAATCCGTTCACAAGCGAGGAACTTATTGTAATTCGAGACATGTTGGCGGCTTACATCACATTTAATGTGTAAATATCATTTATTTCTATTTTAACTAGCTTAGTGTACTACATTATTACTAATTAATTATGTTTGTTTGTGACACATTTTTTTAATTAATATCATATTTTGGGATTGTTATCATTATTTATGTCCTTGTTATTATTTTCAATTGTTATTATTATTAATATATTAATAATACTAATTATTATTAATTTTATAATAATAATAATAATTATTATTATTAATATTAATATTATTATTATAATAATAATAATAATAATAATAATAATAATAATTATTATTATTATTATTAATTATCGGTATTATGTGCATCATCTCATTATTATTATATTTATTAGTATTAACATTAATATATATTATTTCTGGAAAAAAAAACAAGTAAAAAGCACCGGTTCATGCTTAAAACCGGTGCTAACTACATTGAATTGAAAAAAAAAAACAAGTCAAATGCTTTAGTTGGCACCGGTTTTGAACTGGTGCCAAATGTTTGAGGATTTGGCATCCCTCAAATCCCCAACGGTTCAAAACCAGTGCCTTAGGGGGGGTTTGAACCGGTGCGTGCATTTCACTCGGAATTTTAATTCCGATTTGTGTGTGACAAAATTAATTCTAAATTACATTTTAGAATCGATTTGAGAAAAAATAAAATAAAATAAGTCTAACCTAAATAAATTTAATTTTAATGGTGCACAAGCCTAAATCATCCAAAAAAAAAATATATTTCTTAACAAATTTAGGTCTTTCTTTATGCTTAAAATTAAATGAGCTATGTTCATAATTAATTTTGCCAATATGCAAATTAATAATGGATTTGACAAATGGGAGTTTGAAAAATAGATTAACCATCTAATGATAAAATTTTTCAACTTTCATACTTGTGTAAAAAGTCAAGATTACATCTTCCAATATGAAGATTGATCAAATTTTACTCACAAGTATTGAACTTCTTGGATTTTAATCAACCAAACATGAAAAATCCAAACTTTGTTCAATATGGAATTTAGGGTTAGAGTTTCAATCATTTAAACCTTTAAAGATTAGAACTTTAACATATTAGGAACTTAAAATTACACATTCACATCAAACATTCACAAATTATTGCAATTAATTTGCAAAATTTGTGAAAAACAAGTTTATGTGAAAAAGGCATATCAACTCAAGCACTAATCAAAACTTCATAATTATGCTTAAGGATAATTAAAATAGCAGTAGATTAGGGATGCAATAAAGCATTTAATCTAACCTTGTAATGCTTGCATTAATCAAGGCTTAAAAAGATTTAAAATTTTCGTCGAAAAACGAAAAAAACCCCAAAAACTTGGGTTTCTCGTTCGAATTTGGCTTCTGGACAGCTCTCGAAAAGGGATGATTCTGTTTAAGAATCTAGATTCCACCCATAAATTACTAGTTTGGAGCCAAAATCTGGGTTCGACAGCCAAATCGATAAAAATTACGAGTTTTAAAATTAATTAAAACGAGTTTCTAATCTAATTAGAAAAGCAAAACCAGAAATTAAATCTTACTTTAAAACACCTTAATTAATCAATAATTGCAAAAAATAAAAGGAGCGTGGCTCCGATACCGCTGTTGGGTTTCGTAGTGACCCACACTACGCGGAATGAAACCCGCCAAGACTCGCCCCCATAATAAATGCAATTAACAAGCAAAACATAATTAAATACAAGAAAGAATAAAAGATTATACCTTTGACGCGTGCTTCGCTCAACTATGAGCTCTTACTTGAACCTCGAAAATACGAGGTCTCCAACGGCATCGTACCCTCGAACCCGACCCGAGCGTCCTAAGTCTCGAAGGTTAGTCAAGACCCGGACAAATAAAACTATGAGTTTTACGAATCAAGGTTTACTCAAATCAAGAGTTGCCTTTTAATTCCACTCAAGGTTGTTGTTTCCCAATACCCATGCCTGGGCTTGCGATGAGCTAGCCTAGCCTAGCTACGGCTATGCTCATACTTGTCGCTTGTGATTTTGCGACGCTCGGTCTCGACGCCCTAGGTTCGATATCCGACGTCTGTATTCGAAAAAATCCGTCGACTCATTAAATCCTTTGGATTAATTTGTCGTCACGGATCGGTTGTTCGATTGGGTTCGACCCGAAGGGTTCAGTTAAGATTAAGTTGAAATAATAATTATACCTTAATATTACTGATGCGAATCAAGAAGCTAATTCTTTTGAAGGATCTAATGTACGTTTAGATGGTCTAAACAACTCCATTATAGGTTGCCCAAACAAGGAAATAATCAAGAAAAGGTTCAATAGCTTAAATTGGAAAGAAAGAACCATGATTTCCAAGAACGAAGAAGTTGCGCAGTTCACTTCCGGCGACGATACAGGCGGCCACACGCCAAGATGGGTCCCACGCTCCTGTCCACCGGCACCGGACTGAGCCCAGCCACAAGGTGGTTTGGCGCATGTCACAAGTGGTGGCGCGTGAAGTGGTGTTTAGGCGGCGATATGAAAAGAATGATTTCTTTTCCTTAGTTTTATTTTGTGAGTCTTTACTTAGGTTTTTGCTTACAAGTTTTTACCTTTCACTTGAAAGGGTTTTTCTTGTTTTAAGCACTTAGGATTTCTAATTGCATTAGGAATTGTTTTAGCTTAATAAGTTCCAAGATTGATTAGGACTAGTTTTAGCTAAGCAAGTTTCTAAGTTGATTAGGATTTGTTTTTAGCAAAGTGAGTTCCTAAGTTGATTAGGAATTATTTTTAGTCTAGTAGGCGTCAATAATAGCTTGGAGTGCAAGCTTGAGTTAGGATAATATAGGCAAGTTTTATCTTAAGAGTAGTTAGAGTTTAAGTAGGATTAAATAACTAAATTAAAGTTATCTAAACTTGATTAAGTTATGCAATCCGTAGGTTTTTGTTAGGGGATCAAAATTCTAATTCAAGTGGGATTAGGATAGTTGATTGAGTCTATAAATATAGGGTTGTAATCTTCGAATAATATACAAGTTTAATCATACATTCATAATAATATTTCTTATTGCTTTTGTTTAAGTTGGATTACTTAAATTCTTGATTGGTGGATTCCAATTTGCTGTTTTGTTTGTTTTAGTTAAAACAATCATCTAGGTTAATTAATTAGGTGGATTCTTGATTTATTAATCTAAGTTTCTTGCTTAATTCTTGGTGAATTTTCTGTATAGAATTAGGTTAGATTCATATCTTTGTGAGGCTTAGTTTTCGAACTAAAAATCACATCAATTACTGATCAGAAGCGGCCTCCACCTAGGCATTCCGATCACTTGACCTTATTGAAAAATTAGCTCTATAATAATTCTGAACCCTCTATTAGAATAATACACTTGGTTGAAGGACTCTATTCCTTTCAAATTATACCTCCATAATTATGCTTAAGGATATTTAAAGATGGCAGTAGATTAGGGATGCAATAATGCATTTAATCTATCCTTAAAATGCTTGCATTAATCAAGGCTTAAAAGATTTAAAACTTTCGTTGAAAACGAAAAAACCCCTAATAAAATGGGTTTCTAGTTCGAATTTGGCTTCTGGACAGGCCTCAATGAGGAAGGAATCTGATTCAGAATGTCGATTCCACCCAAAAAACACTATTTTTGAGCAAAATTCTGGGTTCAACAGCCAAAACGAGAAAAAAATACGAGTTTTAAAATTAATTAAAACGAGCTTCTAATCCAATTAGAAAAGCAAAACCAGAATATAAATATTCTTTATAACACCTTAATTAATAAATAATTGCAATAATTAAAAGGAGCATGGCTCCGATACCGCTGTAGGGTTTTGTAGTGACCCGCCCCCATAATTAAAGCAACTAATACAAGCAAAACATAACTAAAACACAATCAAGAGTAAGGATAAGAAATATAACCTCGACGCGTGATTCGCTCTTACAACGAGCTCTTACTTCAACCTCGATAATGTGAGGCCTCCAACGGGATCGTACCCTCAAACCCGACCCGATCATCCTAAGCCTCGAAGGTTAGTCAAGGCCCGGACAAAATATAAACTTGGTGTTTCGGGGTTTTCTGATGTCCTGCAGGAGAGTTACAATTCCGAGACTGGAACCGGACGCCTGTACCTGCAAAAAACGGAGACTCCTGTGAGCTCCGCCTCCAACGGTCAAGTTAGTACCTGATTAAGGAGTAATTAATGCGAAAATTAAAGTGATTAGGTCTCTCTAGGTGAGAGTGATTAACGTAGGTAATCTGCTTTGTTAGCGAGATCAGCCGGTTATTACTGTGTGTAATTAATGTGTTTTTTCCGTAATGTTTCTGTTCTCTTTTTCGTAATCCCCCTTAATGAGGATTAAGGGAGGTATTTATAACCTTGGAAAACGTGCCCATCCTAGGTTTAGGTTAACCTAGGGCCGATTGGGCTTCCCTCGGAAGTTGGGCCTGGGTGGCCGGTTTTCCATTAGGCATGGAGTATGCCACATGTCGTGACATAACAGGTCCAAGGTGGATGAATAAGCGCGTGCCACGTGGGAAGCCCTGACTGTTCCAACTGGGGGACACTTGGCAGGACCTGATTGGTCCACGTGGCGCATTCCAATTGGTGGGAGCAAAATCCCCTAATCATTTGCCCCTCACAGGTGGCACGTCATTGGTCACGTGTTACCTGTGACAGGTGTCGCACTGTAACAGGCGACGGCCTGCTACAGGTGTCAGTCGGCGAAAGGACGAGAGATTTTCCCGCCCAAATTTTGAATTCTGAAAGTGACCCTTTGCCTTCTCACTTCGCCTATATAAGGGAGAGTTGTCTTGAGTCATTTTCACACTTTGAGAACTTTTTGAGAACATTCGGACCCCTGAACTTGCTCTGACATTTTGGACCTTTTCTGCCTACCGCCTGTTCTGACAAGCCGACTGCACCGGATTTCCAGAACTTCATCAACCGTCACTCGTTCAGGTAACTCAGTTCTCTTACTCTTAATTTTCTTTTTATTTTCTGAAATGGCGCCACGGAAGCACACGACACGACCTAGGTTAGTGATCAGCCGGTCATCGGGGACGGCTGAATCTAGGACTAGGAGTGCCGCCTGCCCTTTTCCGGACCCATCTTTGCCCTTTATACAAAGTCCGACTGTATCTGTGTCTATGCAGAGCAGGATGGCCAGAACGAAAAAGACAGCTAGGATCTCAAATTCAGACGGCTCCTCCCACAGGGTGCCGATTAGTGAAACATCTGACCAGGCGCCAGATGTGGAAGTGAAACAAGGCGGCCTGGATGCCGGCAATTCTGTGGGGGGAGTCATAGTGACCCCTTCCCACTTAACAGTTAACAAATCTGCTCCTTTTCAAAGAGAGGAGGCGGGCCCCTCCGGGAGAGGGGAGGAGTCGTCCTCTTCGGACTCGTCGGAGGACGATTCCGAGTCAAGCTCTTCTGGCCATGCTTCTTTGGGTACAGAAGAGAAAAACAGCCGCCTGCAAGAGGCGAGACTTTCTCACGCAGTTGAGAAGGGGGACAATTGGGCGGAGCCATCCGCCTCTTACCGAGAGCTAAATACCCCCTACTACTGCACGGTACCTCGGGGCCGAATCACAGCCATGCAAGAGAAAGTGGAGAGCTTTATTGCAAACCACACCATGGGCCCCGACTTTCTAGTGTTTGTGCCGGATCCAGAAGACATAGTCGTCTGGCCGGCTGGTTCCAGTTATGAAAGCTCCTGCTTTGGCTGCTACGAGGCGGCCATCAAGGCAGGGCTTCGCTTCCCATTACATCCGGCTGTTCAGCGGATTTTGGATGGGTATGAGTTGGGGTTATGGCAGTTAGCCCCAAACTCCTGGGTCAACGTGCTCGGCTATGTGGCCGGGTGCGAACTGCACGGGGTGGAGCCGAGCTTTGAGGCTTTTGCCCATATGAACTATCTCAGCCGGACCCCTAAGACAGGCGGTACCGGCTGGTATCAATTGACAAGCCACAGGGGCTACCTCATGACAAGAGGTAAAGCAAACAAGTGGAAGGACTGGCGGAGCACCTTCCTCATCATTGAGAGTTCTGACATTGAGTAGAACAAGCGCTTCAATAGGTGGAACAGGAATCCGCCCCTTCTTGCAGGCGGCCGTAGCATGCCGCCTGTTCCCCCCAAGGATAAGAAAGAGATCCTTGATAAAGGACTCTTTAAAGTAGAGTCGAGGGTCGACTCTACTTCAGGGGTACGAGAGCAAGTACCCCTGCACTGCGTCCCGAGCTTCAAGTGGCTCTATGACGAGTACTTTTTGGCCGCCTGCGGCCTCAGCAGTCGGTGCTCAAGAGGTAGTCGGCCTGTCGAATACTCTGTTGTTCCATACATTTGTTGTTTATCTTTTATTTAACTTTGCTGTTTGTTTTTGCAGCTGACGCCATGAGCAAAATCACCGCCTCCAAGACTGCGGCGGCCATGTTGCGGGCCTCTATTATGCAACAAGCTTCAACCGACTCCTCCAAGAAGGGGGCACCCTTGGTGAGCTCCGAACCTTTCACCCTCTTTTTGGAGTGTTTATGCATATACTGACTTTTTTCTTCTTTTTTAGACGGGTGCTCCAAGAGCTTCATCTTCCCAACAGCCGGACCCCAAGGCCCAGAAGACGACTGTTGGGAGCTCTCCTAGTTCTGCCAGGAAACAGGTGGCGGCTGAGAAACAGCCAGCCACTTCTTCTAAAACCCCAACTGGGCCGCCTAGAGGTATGAAGTTGTCCTTGTAAATTTTAGACTTGCTCCCTTTGTTACTAAGTCTAATCCGTTTGTTTATGCTTGATGCAGCCGGCCCCCAGGAGCCTGACTTGGTAGAGATGGCCAAGTCTATGATCAGGGCAGTTCCTCCAGCTGAAAGGGAGGCGGTCAGGGGTGTCGGCACCCTTGACCTTGACGGAATTGCAGGGGTCCTTGCTGAGGTATACTTAGCATATTTTTGAGTTTTTGAATTTCTGGACGCCTGTTTTCTTTTTTGTTTGGAAACTGACGCCTGTTTTTTTGTACTTAGGCCCTGCTCGGAGTTAACGGCCTTCGCAAGCCGCTTGATCGGAAGAACAAAGAGGTAAAGGCTGCAAAAGCTATGGCCGCCTCTGACTGTGATAAGGCAATGTTTCAAATTGCCCAAAATGAAGTACTGACCATTGATATTCTTTATTATCAGGCGCAGGCTACCGCCGCTGTTCGGGCTCAGTTAGAGGCGGCCCAGAAGAAGAATGACGAGCTGGAGGCGACCATCACAAATCTCAAGGCCGAGCTGAAACCTCTTCCCCTGAAAATGTACTCTTACGAAGCCATGGAGAAATCCTTGGCCAGCGTAAAGGAACGCCTGGTGACCCAGGAGAAGGGTCTTACCCAAGAGCTCTCGGAAAAGGCCGAGCAAGAGAAGAAAGAGCTGGTCCGGGAGATGATGGAAGACTCCGCTCAAATCCAGCGCATGACCTGGGGCCGCCTCTAGTGCCGACTTTGCCTCTTGGGAAAGAACGTACCGCCAGTGTTCGGAAACATATAATCAAGAGATCCTGGCGGCTGCTGAAGAAGAGGCGTTGGGGGAAGCGTTGGAGGAGGAGGAGCCGGTAGTGGCGCTTGTGCCGCTTGGGGGTAAGGCATCAAAAAAGGATGCAACTGAAGCCGAGTCCAGCAAGAAGAGTGCTGACCAGGCGGCAACTGCTAATACTGAACTGCCCCCTTCTTAAGCTTTATGTATTCTTTCCACGGCCTGCGTGCCGTTTGCTTTGTATTTACCCGGCCAGGGGGCCGGGGCTTTGAATATTTTGCTGGTCTTTAATGACCGGCTTATTTTTAATGAATTTTTGTTTTGCTTCAAATTTGTCTAAGTATTCCATATCTAATATCCAATTGTTTACTAGACCGACTGTTTTACATGCCCGAACGTTGCAGACAGGTACGGATAGTTAGTACGCCGCCTATGCCCCTGGACGACTGGTTGTCTGTTTCCAGGATAGACGATCAGTCGGCCATTTATCCAATCGTTATTCGAACTATTTTGTCTAGATCCTTTTTAGGCAGGCGGGCCTGTCATTTGTAAATTTAACCAAGTAGGAAAGTGGTCTGACCAAGTAAATAGAGTATTACCTAGTCGCTAAGGAATTGAGTAGTAGAGATAACAAGCGGCGGGTACCGGTTGTTTCCCTTTATTGCCAATGTTGTTGGCTTTTAACTCATAATTTTTTAACCTAGCAAGAGTAGTGGTTGAGAGCCCCTGTTTGTTAAAAACAGGCGGACGACTCATACCTTTTAGGCTCCATACTAAGTTTGAGTGACTATTAAGTTAACATAGGAGTTACTTAGTCTTCGTCACAATCTAGATTTAGTAGTAGAGGTACCAGGCGGCGGAGGCCGGCTGATCCCCTTGATTTGCCAATGTTTGTTGGCTATTAACTCAATAGATTACCTAGTAGGAATAGGGGTTTGAGTGCCCCTGTTTGTTAAAAACAGGCGGACGACTCAAACCTTTTAGGTTCCATACCAAATTTGAGGGAGTGACTATGAGTTAACGTTGGAGTTACTCAGTCGCCGTCACTTTTGTTTGAGAAGTAGAGGTACCAGGCGGCGTAGGCCGGCTAGACCCCTTGATTCGCCAATGTTTGTTGGCTATTAACTCAATAGGTACCCCCTGCATTTATCCCAAGTAATACAGGCGGTCATCTGACTCAGATGTCAACTGCTACCACTGGTTTGGTTAGTGATAGAGTTATCCTTGTCTCAAAAACGGCTACGTGGTTGCCCTTGGGGACAGTCGTATAGGGGCCGTGTAATTAGTTTATAGAACAATGTTCCACCCAAAAGGGAGCTGCTCTCTGCGACGAATTTCATCCGAAGGGATGCCGTCGGACGCCTGCTATGATGTTGGGACAGGTCGTATTAGTTTTGTAGATTCGATCAGTTGGCTTGGCGCCTGGTCTGATCATTCGGCCTGTGGCCTTGGTAAGTTCTTGGTGAACGTAGGTGCTAAGTAAAAGGAGGGTAGCCGCCTGTTAGGCACAGGGTCGGCCAGGCCCTAATCTTTTTAGCTAAGTATTAGGGGGGTGGCTATGTGTTTGGAACCAGTCGGCCATCTTCTTATAGAGAGTAGCCGACTATATGCCCAGACGACATGCCCCTTTTGTGAGTAAAATACTCAATGGAGAGTAGTCGGCTATAAAGGTACAGACGGCATGCCCCTCTGAAGATAGAGTGAAAAACTCAATGGAGAGTAGCCGACTGTAAAGGTACAGACGGCATGCCCCTCGTAGTACAAAATTGAATAGTAAGTGCAAACTTTTATTAAGTAGCTCTTGACTATTTACATCATTCAAAAGAAATATTTCTTAAGATTATCTACATTCCAAGTTCGAGGCAACGGTTGTCCGTCCGGTGTTTCCAGACGGTAGGTACCGTCCCTGACTTCCTCACAGATTCGGTAGGGTCCTTCCCAGTTGGGAGTTAGTTTGCCAGACTCATTAGCCCTACCAACTGCTTCCATTTTTCTAAGTACAAAATCCCCTACTTTGAGTGGACGCCTGTGTACTTTTTTGTTGTATGATCTAGTCATTCTCAGGCGATAGATCTCATGGCGCAAGACAACATTACCCCTCTTTTCAGGAAGTGAGTCTAATGCCAGGCGCATGGCTTCCCAGTTTGCCTCTTCGTCATATAGCATTACTCGAAGAGTCGGCTCGTAGTGTTCTATTGGAAGAACAGCTTCCGCACCGTAAGTTAGGAGGAATGGAGTTTCTCCAGTTGCCCCTTTTTCAGTCGTCCTAATGGCCCAGAGAACATGTGGTAGTTCATCCGCCCATAGGCCGCCTGCTCGTTCAATCTTTTTCTTGAGATCGTTTGAGATGATTTTATTAAAGGCTTCTACCTGGCCGTTTGCTTGTGGACGGCCGACAGATGCAAAGTAGTTTGCAATTCCTTGATCACCCAACCAGCTTTTGAGAACAGGCGTCTCAAATTGGGGACCATTATCAAAAACCATAGACATGGGAACCCCGAACCGAGTGATGACATTTTTCCAAATGAATGAAATTACATCTTTCGTCTTGATTCCCTTTACAGCCTCCGCTTCTACCCATTTAGTGAAGTAGTCGACGGCAACAAGTATGTACCTCCTTCCGCCTGTAGCAGGCGTATATGGACCCAGAATGTCCATGCCCCACTTAGCAAACGGTAGTGGGCTGTGAATGGTAGTGAGGTCAGTAGCCGGACGGTGAATTAGTTTGCCAAACCTTTGGCACTTGTCACATTTTTTCACCATCTCCATTGCATCTGCTTCCAAAGTAGGCCAAAAGTAGCCCTGCCGCCTTGCCCTTTGAGCAAGCATCCTACCACCTATATGAGAAGCACAGTAACCAGAGTGAAGATCGTCTAGTATCTCTCGTCCCTTCTCTGGAGTAACACACTTTAAGAAGGGTTGAAGGTACCCCTTTTTGTGAAGTTCTCCCTTTATCATTTCAAAACAGGTGGCTCGTTTTTTCAGTGCTGCCGCCTGTTGAGTATCATCCGGCAGTGTACCGTTTGTCAGATATGCCCTGATTGAATCCATCCAGGTTGAGCTTCTTTCTAGGATTCCAATAGGGTTTTCCTCGATGCTTCTCTTCTCCATTACTTCCCAAAAAACAGTTCGAGGAGTATCAGAGGAGGCGGATGATGCTAATTTTGACAGTGCATCCGCCTGGTTGTTTTCTGATCTCGGCACTTGGATCAGATGGAAATCCTCAAGGGAGCCAACTGCTTGTCGGACCGCCTGTAAATACTTGATCATGGCCGGATGGGTTGCTTCGTATTCGCCATTGTACTGATTCACTATCAATTGTGAATCGGAACAAGCGTCTATTTTTCTTGCCCCTGCCGCCTTGCACATGCGGATCCCGGCTAGTAAAGCTTCATATTTTGCCTCATTGTTTGAAACCTGAAAACTGAAGCGTAGAGCATACTCGTACCTGTCGCCCTCTGGCGACTGACATATGACGCCTGCTCCACAACCATTTGAAGTAGAGCTTCCGTCCACATATACCTTCCATACTTGGTCTGGAACTTGAGAGTCAGGAGGACGAGTCATCTCTACAATAAAATCAGCAAAGGCTTGCCCCTTCACTTCTTTTCTAGGCTCGAATGTAACTTCGAGGCTCTGTATTTCTATGGCCCATTTGATCATTCGGCCTGACGACTCCATGATGGTCAGTGGCCGCTTGATAGGTTGGTCTGTATACACAACGACTGCATGTGCCAAAAAGTAGGGCTTCAATTTTTTAACAGCCATGAAGAGTGCAAGACCAAATTTCTCCACTAGGGGATACCTCAACTCGGCATTTTTCAGTACGTGACTGACAAAGTAGACCGGGAGCTGACAGCCGTCCCTTTCAGCAAGGAGAACAGCGCTTAACGCATGATCAGAGACGGCCAGGTACATGTAGAGATCCTCTTTGGGCAAAGGGCTGACCAGCCTCGGCAAGGAATGCAAGTGAACTTTTAATTTCTGGAAGGCGGCCTCAGCATCCGGCCCCCATTCAAACCTTGCCTTTTTCTTAATTGCCTGGAAAAAGTATATGCATTTGTCGCCTGATCGGCTTAGAAATCTTCCCAAGGCCGCCAGACAACCTGTTAACTTTTGAACCTCTCGGATGGTACGAGGCGACTGCATGTCAATGACCGCCTACACCTTCTCAGGGTTCGCCTCTATTCCTCTCTGATTGATAAGGAATCCGAGAAATTTCCCAGACTCAACTCCAAATACACATTTCTTGGGATTGAGCATGACATGGTGCCGCCTGAGTGTGGCGAAAGTTTCTCGGAGGTCCAACAGATGATCTTTCTGAAGTTTAGTCTTGACAATCATATCATCAATGTATGCCTTGACGTTCCTCCCAATCTGATTAAAGAACACAGTGTTTATCATTCGCTGGAAGGTAGCCGGGGCATTCTTAAGACCAAACGGCATGACCGTGTAACAGTATAACCCCTGATCAGTGACGAAGGCCGTCTTCTCTTGATCTTTCTTCCATAAAGGAATTTGATGGAAACCAGAATAGGCGTCCATAAAAACTCATCAAAGCATGGCCGGCTGTTGAGTCGACCAGGTTATCAATTTTAGGCAGAGGGTAACTGTCTTTGGGGCACGCCTTGTTTAAGTCTGTGTAGTCTACACACATTCGCCAGGTGCCATTCGGCTTTTTAACAAGCACCACATTTGCAACCCAGTCTGGGAAGTAACATTGCCGAATGAACCCTGCATCAAGTAATTTTTTAACTTTGGCGGCTGCCGCCTGACTTCTTTCTTCGCCATGGTTCCGCTTCTTTTGCCGTACCGGCTTCTTTTTCGGATCCACGGCGAGTTTATGTACCGCCAGATCAGGACTAATGCCTGGCATTTCATGGACTTAGAATGCAAAGATGTCCTTGTATTCTTTCAATAGGTTGTGAAAGTCGTCACCAAGGTTTCTCACAGCAGTCGTCCCAACTTTGACTGTTCGGTCAGGACGTGAGTCGTCTAAGATCAGGTCCGCATGCTCACCAGCCGGCTGAGGGCGGAACTCATCCGGCCGCTCCTCTGCCAATGATTGCTATTTTCTTGCTTTTCTTGCGGCCCCTGTCTGGGATGCCTTTCTCTTTTTGCCGCCTGCTTCTTGAACAGGCGCACTCTCCTTGTCAAGGTCTGTTTTTTCACCGCTTGACCCAGTAGCCATAACAGTGGGCTTGACATCCGAGAGATAGCACTCTCGGGCCATCCTCTGATCTCCCCTTAGGGAGCCGACTGTTCCATTATCCCTCTCAAACTTGAGCAACATAAGAGATGGGATTATAACAGCCTTGGAATTATTCAGGGTAGGTCGACCCAGAATCATGTTGTAGGCCGAGAGTTCCTCTACTACCAGGAACCGGACTACCATGTGTCGTCCTTCCCCTTTTTCGCCCAGGCGGATGGGTAAATCTACTCGTCCCAGTGGGTGGACGACTCCTCCTCCAAACCCTACTAAAGGGTGGGAGGCCGGATGTATGCAATCAGTCTGATATTTCAGTTTCGACAGACATTTGCTACTGATGAGATCTGAGGAGCTTCCGGTATCTATGAGGATTCGGCCAACTCTCTGGTTGGCCACTTTACATTCAATAACGAGAGGGTCGTCATGCGGCCCCCTTACCCCTCCTAGATCTTCTTCAGTGATGACAATCTCAGGAAATGAATATTTGGACGACCGTTCTTGGTGAACGGAATTTACATCTAACCGCCTGATATTGTCTTTGTTGCCCCTAATAGTGGGGCCGCCTCCTGAGAAGCCGCCTGCAATGGTGTAGACGACTGCATCATCTGTATCAGAGCTGTCGGCCTGCTGATGCTTTTTGGCCGACTGCTTTTTTGAGGAAGTGTTCCCCGTAGATTTCTTGACATAAGTGTCAAGATCACCTTGCTCAGCCAGGCGGTCTAGATACCGCATGAGACTGATGCAGTCATTGGTGTGATGACCAACATCATCATGATAAGCACATAATTTATCTTGGTTCCGGTTGTTTGCAGAACCCTTCATGGGGACCGGCTTCTCAATTGAGATCCGTCCCTTGATTTCTTTTAGGATAAACTGGTTATCCTTGTTAAACGCATACTTTGGGGAGTATGTTTTGAATTCTTTTTTCTTTTTCTGGGCCGGCTGTTTAGAGGAATCAGCCGCCCAGACCTCTTTTCTTTTCTCACCTTTGTTAGACGACTGTTTCTGTCGTCCTTCTCTTTTGTCGAACCTTTTCCCGTCCAACTGTTTTATCGTACAAAGATCAGTCGCTTGTATATAGGCTTCTGCTTCAATCAAGGCCTCTTGAAGAGTCGCCACCCTTTTTCGAACCAAATCAAATTTGAAGGTAGACCCGTCTTTGAGACCTCTGAAAAAGTCAGTATAGGCTACCTCATCCGGTAACCCTTGAATCTGTATTCTCATCAGGTTAAACCGCCTGATGTAAGAACGAAGCCCCTCCTTCTCGCCCTGCTGAATTGTTCCCAAATCAAGTGTCGTTTTCTTCGCAGGGATGTTCATGGCGAAGTTGGAGGTAAATAAGTAAGCAAGCGTCCTGAAACTATTTACACAACCAGTCGGCAGGTTGCCGAACCATTGCTGTGCGATTCCTTTGAGAGTCGCTGGGAAACACTTGCACCAAGTGGGATCATCCAACCCTTGAAGGTACATCAGGTTGGTGAATGCCATCAGATGGTCTTCTGGGTTAGTAGTGCCTTCATAGGCGCCTACTAGTACATTTTTCACTTTGGCCGGCTGAGCGGCTTCAGTAATTTCCTTGGAGAAGGCCGACGGCTGTTCACCAAGTCTAAGCAACCGTAGCTGCCAGTCCATAGGTTGGACGTTTTTTGCTGCAGGTCCACCAAACGGAGGTGGCTGCAAAAAATACTGTTGTTGCGGCACAAATGGTAAGTTTGGCACCGCCTGGTCGCTATGAAAGCCGGACTGACGGGAGGTGCCGTCTGACTGACTCTCATGGTACGACTGAGTATGCCTCATCGAGGCATTTCGCAAACTGTCTTGAAAGTTTGAAGTAGAGGCCGACTCTGACAATCGGTCACTCTTCTTCTGCTCTAGCAGTAGCCGAGCATCTGTGAATGTTTGCTTCGACCCGTCCGCCTGAATATGACGAACAGGTTTCCTATTTCCTGTAGGATAACGGAATTTTGTGAAATCAAGGGCAGGTGGCTCCCGCTTCCTAGATTTAGGATGAGGAGTCGCCTCTCGCCCTTGAACTGGCTTCCTCTTCAGTGAAGTGGAGGGTTTCTTGGCCGACTGCTCCTTGACTGGAGCAGGCGGCTTCTTGTTGATCAACTCTTGAATCTCTCCCTTGAAGTCCCTCATGAAGGTCATGAGTTCGTTCCTTGTGATGGGAGCAGACCCATCAGTCGGCTGTTGCCGAACAGGCGGTGCGCCTGCTGGCTCGCTTCCTGTTTGAAGATGCTCCCGTTCCCTCCTTTCGGTATGACGGGTACGTCGGGCCCTTAGGGTCCCGTCTGAAGCTGTATGAGCTTCAACTTCAAATTCACTTTCGGTATCATGGTCCGACTGAACTTGAGGGTCGTCTAGGGGACGCCTCTCTTTAGGAGTCGGTACAGACTTGGATGCCATCTCAGAAGTACTCTCCCCACAGACGGCGCCAAATGTTTCGGGGTTTTCTGATGTCCTGCGGGAGAGTTACAATTCCGAGACTGGAACCGGACGCCTGTACCTGCAAAATAACGGAGACTCCTGTGAGCTCCGCCTCCAACGGTCAAGTTAGTACCTGATTAAGGAGTAATTAATGCGGAAATTAAAGTGATTAGGTCTGTCTAGGTGAGAGTGATTAACGTAGGTAATCTGCTTTGCGAGACCAGCCGGTTATTACTGTGTGTAATTAATGTGTTTTTTCCGTAATGTTTCTGTTCTCTTTTTCGTAATCCCCCTTAATGAGGATTAAGGGAGGTATTTATAACCTTGGAAAACGTGCCCATCCTAGGTTTAGGTTAACCTAGGGCCGATTGGGCTTCCCTCGGAAGTTGGGCCTGGGTGGCCGGTTTTCCATTAGGCATGGAGTATGCCACATGTCGTGACATAACAGGTCCAAGGTGGACGAATAAGCACGTGCCACGTGGGAAGCCCTGACTGTTCCAACTGGGGGACACTTGGCAGGACCTGATTGGTCCACGTGGCGCATTCCAATTGGTGGGAGCAAAATCCCCTAATCACTTGGAGTTTTACGAATTTCAAGGTATAATCAACAATAGAGTTTCCTTTATTATTCCACTCAAGAGTGTTCTTTTCCAAATACCCAAGCCTTGGTATTTATAAGGAAATGAACCCTTGGATTTCATTCCTCAACCAATGTGGGAGAATGAGTAAAATTGATAATTAATTTAATTCTAAATTAAATAATTAATCAAGGCAATCCCTATGCAACAAGTGTCAAGGGGAGAGAGAGAGTTAGGTGAGGACCAAGAGTAAGGGGGGACCATTGCCTTTCTCCCCAAGCCTTTCTCCAAAGGATTGGTCCCAACTCTACCAAACCGGCTCCAAGCATTGCTGGGCTGGCAGCCAGCCTTGCTGGCCAGCATGCACTGCCAGGCTATGCGCAGCTAGCATGGCCACCACGCACCAGCCAGTACAGCTAGCGCATGCGTGCTGCTGCTGCCTAGCCAATGCACATGCACACGCACTGCCCCGGGCACTCGCATACGCATATGCATGCTTGGCTGCTGGGCGCTGCTGCCTGGCCATCGCACACACACGCACAGCCTTGTTGGCTAGTGCGTAGTGCTGCTGGGCTGCTGAGCGTGGGATAGCATTATGGTGGCGCCTAGGCCACGCACATGCGCATTGCGGAGCACAATGTGCTGCTTGGTGCTGCCATGCGAAGGCAAGCGCGCAAGCTAGCACGTATGCTGCTGCGATGCAAGGCATGCATGAAAGGAATGGTGTCCTTCCAACAAGTGTATTCTTCCGATACAGGGTTCAGAATTATTACAGAGCTAATTCTTCAGTAAGGTCAAGTGATCGGAATGCCTAGGTGGAGGCCGCTTCCGATCAGTAATATCGAGGTACAATTGATATTACAGCTTGATCTTAACTGAACCCTTCGGGTCAAACCCAATCGAATCACCGATCCGAGACGACGAATGAATCTGAAAGGATTTAATGAGTCGATAGAGTTTTACGAATACAGACGTCGGACATCGAGCCTAGGGCGTCGAGACCGAGCGTCGCAAAAATCACAATCGACAAGTATGAGCGTAACCATAGCTAGGCTAGGCTAGTTCATCATAGGCACTAGGCGCGCCATAGCAGCCCTAACATCATGCCTAGGCGCTATCGCAGCCTTAGCGTGATGGCTAGGCACCATAGCTGGCTATCGCTAGCACCAGGCGCGCCAACACATCCCTAGCATCATGCCTAGGCGCTATCGCAGCCTTGGTTGAGGCGGTTTGTGAGGAGAGTGGGGACCAAGGCTTTGTGAAAGCCTTGGGGAGAAAGGCATTGTTCCCCCCCACCTCTCCATGGTCCTCACCTAATACTCTTTCTCCCTTTGACACTTGTCGAATTGTGATTGAATTTATTTATTGATTTATTTTAGAAAGAAATTAATTAGCAAATAAAACATTCTCCCACATTGGTTGGGGAATGAAATGCAAGGGTTCATTTCCCTATAAATACCAAGCTTGGGTATTGGAAAATGAACAACCTTGAGTGGAATTAAAAAGGCAACTCTAAGAAAAGAGTAAACCTTTGATTCGTAAAACTCATAGTTATTTTATCCGGGTCTTGACTAACCTTCAAGACTTAGGACACTCGGGTAGGGTCGAGGGTACGATCTGTCGGAGATCTCGTCTTTTCGGGATTTTGAAGTAAGAGCTCTTTGGAAGCGAAGCACGCGTCAAAGGTATAATTCTTGTCCTTAATCTTGTTTGATTAAGTTTATTACGCATGCTTAATTGCTTTAATTAAGGGGCGGGTCTTAGTGGGTTTCCTTCCGCGTAGTGTCGGGTCACTACGAAACCCTACAATGCACGCATGCCAGCACTCGGTGCTAGCGATGGTGCTGCCATGCTAGGCACGCACGCATGCTAGCACCTAGTGCTAGAGATGGTGCGCCTAGCCATGTTAGGTGCATGCTAGCTCGAGCCAGCCTAGCATCCACATGGCTAAACCAATGTGGTGCTACGACTATGCTTGTACTTGTTGCTTGTGATTTTGCGACGCTCGGCCTCGACGCCCTAGGCTCGATATCCGACGTCTTTGTTCTTAAAACTCCGACGACTCATTAAATCCTTCGGATTGATTCGTCGTCTCGGATCGGTTATACGATTGGGTTCGACCCGAAGGGTTTAGTTAAGATTAAGCTGTAATATTAATTATACCTTAATATAACTGATCGGAAGCGGCCTCCACCTAGGCATTCCGATCACTTGACCTTACTGAAGAATTAGCTCTGTAATAATTCTGAACCCTCTATCAGAATAATACACTTGTTGGAAGGACACCATTCCTTTCACGTAATTCTCCCGAGGGACACCGAAAACCCCAAATTTGTTTCTTAAGAGATTTTATCACCCCATGAGAATAAGCAGCCTATGGATGAGGTCGATACAGACCATGATACGGAACTAGATATCGAAACATATAGGGTCGTAGATGGATCCCTCATTACAAGGCGAATCCGTTCTAAAGACAACAAGGAATGCGGCGATGCTCAAGCAGGTCCGAGTAAGTCATTCGGCCAGCCCCAGGCGGTAGGATACATCATCCGAGACAAGTTCTTGAAATTTATGGCAAGTTTCAAGGAAGAGATGAAGGATCTGATCTGTAGGGTTTCGTAGTGACCCACACTACGCGGAAAGGAAATCCCCCAAGACCCGCCCCGATAACTAAAGCAATTAAGATAAGCATAAACATAATTAAGCAATAATTAAAAGAAGAGTGAAAGAAATTATACCCTTGATGCGTGCTTCGCTCGCAAATCGAGCTCTTACTTCGAAAGCTCGAGCATCACTAGTGTGAACGCCTCCAATGGCTCGTACCAACGAACCCGACCCGAACGGTCCAAGTCCCGAAGGTTAGTCAAGACCTGACCAATAAAAACTTGGAGTTTTACGAACTTAGAGGTTTTCTCACCTAATGGGAGATGCCTCATTGAAATCTACTCAAGAGGTTTTTCCCAAACCCTAAACTTGGGTATTTATAGGGAATTTAACCCTTGAACTTCAATCTCCCATCCATGTGGGAGAATGCATTTTATCCAATTTATATTTAAATCAATAACAAATTAAAATGCAATTGAATCAACAAATGACAAGTGTCAATATGTGAGCAAAGGTAGGTAAGGACCACTAAAAGAGGGGGGGGGGGGACCAAAACTCCCCTTGCTCCCCAAACAAGCCCAACCACCTTTGGTCTACTCCTTGACCAAGCATGAATCCTCAAGGCCACCCACTCATAGCTGGTAGCCAGCTATCAAGCTAGCATGCACCAACTGCCATGACTAGCACGCATAGCATCACTGCCTAGCACGGAATGCGCACCAGCCAGCACATGCGTGTTGCTAGCAAGCCACACATGCTGCTGGGCTGCTGGGCGAGGCTCCCTACGCTGCTGCTGCTTGGTGGGTGGCGTTGGGCGCTGCTATGCGAGGCACACGCACACACACGCACAGCCGAGCATGCCTAGCACGTTGCTGGCTGGTGCATGTGTTGCTTGCGATGCTGCGAAGCACTAGGATTCCATGGTCATGCTGCTGCTGCCAGCGTCTAGCATGCTAGCAAGGCTGCTAGCGCCCAGCGTGCTAGCTAGGCTGCTAGCGCCCAGCGACATGCACAACATAGCATGCTGCTATGCGATGGTGTGGGGCTGCCATATCTAGTGAGCATCATGAGCCTAGCATGCCTAGCATACTAGGCTTGCGATGGGTGCTTGCCTAGCCTAGCCTAGCACTTGAATGGTTTGACTAATGCGATGCTACGGCTTGGCTTGTACTTGTCATTTTCTTGATTTCACGTCTCGTCGAATTCTAAATTCGACTCGACTTACGACGCTCGATCTCGACGCTTTAAGCTCGATATCCGACGTCTTTGTTCGTAAAACTCCGACGACTCATCAAAATCCATCGGATTGATTCGTCGTCTCGGATCGGTTGTTCGATTGGGTTTGACCCAAAGGGTTCAGTCAAGGTTAAGTTGTAATATTTAAGTGTACATTAATATTACTGATCGGAAGCGGCCTCCAACTAGACATTCCAATCACTTGACCTTACAAAAGAATTAGCTTTCCGATAATTCTAAACCCTTTATCGGAATAATACACTTGTTGGAAGGACACCATTCCTTTCAATCTCCCACTTGTCCTTTCGGACAAGTGTGCATACAGTGTATAGCCCATTTCCTATGTCGCTTAATGTCTCTTCGTGAACTATAAGGTAAGATTCATTGTCATCCTTATTACTTTTAGAAGTGATTCTCAATCTCCGAGTTCGACTGTCAATAAGCAGATGATTTCTAAAATCTATATGAGCACGACCATGCATTTTCACAGTCTCGCTCTTCGAGCGGCCTTGTAAACAACAAAGATACATTCCCTATTGTTAATAGGGGGACATTCCCAGTCTTGTTTTGTAAGCTTCCCTTACTAAGAGGACCTAGCCGCCTGAGTGTTGCCGTTATAATCCCCAGTTACGGCAGACGTTTGACAACATCAAAAACGACTAGTACTCAAACAAGAGAACTTGTAATACTCATGGTCGAGGAAAAAGGTTCCGATAGCTATAATGAGAAATGTATTTATGACAATTTTGAATCTCTTAAAGTACTCTCATAGGTCGATCCAGTGCAGTTCCAAACTAGCACCTGTGCAAATGATTTATGACCATCATGTCCTTGCAGCACAAGAAACGGTGCTGTAAATCATACTACAAACTAATATCTGGTGGTCATCAATCGTCCATCAGTTAGATGACCTCGATTAGGGATAATTTTCGATTTAAATATTCAATGTTCACTTAACAGGTGTTTCTTTATCCAAGACATGGTTTGATACCCTGTTTTGAATATTTTCACAAATCGAATGGACTCATTACTTGATTCTAAACCATAATCAAATAGTTTGTGGAATTTTATTAGTAAAATTTTAATTCCACCATGAAACTCTTAAACGTTTCATCTTATGATAAATGGTTTTCTTCAAATGTTTTACGAGTAATACTCTTCATTAAACAATTATAGAAATCACACCCATATCTAATATGCTTGATTTCTTTCATGCAATTGCGAATTTTGTCGTTCACTTATTGTATAGGTTTAGCCATTATTACTTTGCAAATCTTAGCATCTTCGTTATCGAACAATTTCATAATAAGATAACAAGATTTTGAGAGTGTTATGGATCACATGTGATTTAGGATTTATTGTCCAAGTGATGGCTCCCACTCATTTTCATGACTTTGAGACCTTTCAACTTGACACCCTACAATCAACGTTCGAAAACAAATTTTCCCTTAAAAAATTTCCTTTTAGTGCCTTCAAGGCAACAATATTCTCAACGTATATTTCAGTAGACATTCTGACGTTGCTTTGCTCAGATTTTATTCCGAACGACTCACAAAGATTTGGGAGGCCCCTAATCACTTGTGATTATGAAATTTTCCTTAATTTTCCACACATTATACATTGATCCGTGTCCATGTTACCATTCTAAAGCCACGACGCATTCTAGCTCGTGCTTATTAAGCATCTAATACTTGCTAAGGATGTGTTTGCAACATCAATTCTCAAATTGCTATTGTTTCTATGCGTCAAAAACTAAGCATGTAAGTTGAGTGGTGACTCCATGATCTAACGATACATCACTTAGATTTAGATTGATTGGTATTTTATACTTCTCATGCTCTAAGCATGTAAGTTGAGTGGTGACTCCATATCATAGCATACATGATGGTTTCAATCGCAGAATTATTCCCATTATGTTCCATTCATGTGACCTTTTAGCTCATTCAGTTTCACTGAGTCTTGCTAAACTACTTGCTATGTGATACAGTTGAAAGTCTCAACCAGAGTCTTTCTTGTTTGACTTAGTATTTGCCCAGCTAATACTTAGTTCAAACATTTACTTAGTTTTATACATATGGGTCGAAAGCCTTTTAAGTGCTTCATGTTTAACATGGTAAGTTCCCTTACTCGTTTAAACATTTCATTAAGTCTATCCAATAGATCTTAATTCCCATACGTACTAAGTGTCGCCTTTTGCTAGTCATTTCACAATAGAGTTCACAAACTTCTTGTTGGTTCATACAAGATTGACTCTTGCTCCCACTAAACTTCTTGTTTATAAGAATTTCTATGATTCTCCATTAGCCAAAACCTTTTATTGACTTATAAGAATGCATGTTCCAATTCCTACATGCAATGCTTCATTTAATCCCATAATGGATTTCTTGAGCTTGCTTTCAAATCTAACATTTATTTAGAATTATAAAACCCTTAGACTATTTCCACAGTCTCTTCCAAAATCCAATTTTAGGAAGGCGGTTTCGTATTTTGCCATATTTCATATGCGCAATTTTGCTAGAACAATCATGAAAAGACTTTAGCGTTCCGATTAGTGAATAGGTTTTTATTAAAATCAACGCCGTGAATTAATTGTATCCTTTTCAACCAATCTAGCTTTGTATGCTTATGCATTTCCATATTTGTCAGTTTTCTCCTTGAAAACTTATTTGCGATTGATGGGTCTGTCACCCTTTACGCAAATTAATCAAGTTCCAACATGATTTACAAACATGGAGTCTATTTCGGATTTTATGGCCTCTAAACTTTATTCGCAATTTGGATTTGTCGTAGCTAATTTACAAGACACTATTCCCTCACCATCCAATGGTGAATAATATGCTTGTAAGTCTTAGATTTATAGGATTCATTCCAAGCCTTTAGTGAATTCTATACCTATACGGGGTAATAGGTTGAGCATTTACATTATCTGTTTGATTCTGACCAATCTTATCAACTGCTTCTAAAGAATTTTGATTGTCATTTTT